>NW_022680462.1:0-600000 GCF_009764315.1 Trachypithecus francoisi
TTTATCTATTATTTTAACTATTTCTCATGTTCTTCTCTCCTTCAGAAGGATCTGGTATCATTTCCTTTAAGCATGACAAATGTCTTTTAGCATTTTTGTAACTGGAACATTTCTTGAAATTTAGCATTGCTAGTTCTGCTGGAAATAAACTCCCTTCATTTCTTTCATCTGAAAATATTTTTGTGTAGTTATTATTCCTATTAAGAATATTTTATCTGGATATAAAATTCTGGGTTGACAGATTTTTTCGTTTTCTTTCAGCACCTTACATATGTTATTTCACTAACTTCTGGACTCTATTGTTTGATGAAGTCATCAGTCATTTGAATAATTGCTTCCTTATATACAATGTATCATTTTTCTCTGTTTTGAAGACTTTCCCTTCATCTTTGGTTTTCATCAGTTGGACTGTAATGTGCTTAGACATGTCAATTTATCCTACAATTTATTGAAATTCTTGAAACTGTAAATTTGTATCTTTTATCAAATTTGGAAACTTTTCTAGCATTATGTTTTTTTTTTTTTTTTGAGACAGGCTCTCACTCTGTCACGCAGAGCAATCACAGCTCACTGCAGCCTTGACCTCCCAGGCTCAGGCGATTCTCCCACCTCAGCCTCCTGAGTAGCTGAGACTACAAACATGCGCCACCATGCTTGGCTAATTTTTTGTATTTTTGGTGGAGATTGGGTCTCGCAATGTTGCCCAGGCTGGTCTTGAACTCCTGAGCTCAAGCAATCCACCCATCTCAGCCTCCCAAAGTTCTGCAATTACAGGTGTGAGCAAACACACCCAGCACATTGTCTTTAAGTAATTTTATCTGCCCATTATCTCTCTCCTATACTTCTGGGACCCCAGTTATGCATATGTTAGATAGCATTATTTCTCCACAGTTGTCTGGGGCTCTGTTCATTTTTTCCTCATCTTTTTTCTCTCTGTTCTTCATATTGCATAGTTTCTATTGATCAATCATTAAGATAACTACAATTCCCTGTCATCTCCATTCAATTGTTAAGACTGTCTAGTGAATTTTTAATTTAATATTTTTTTTAGTTCTAGAATTTCCGTATTTCTGAATTCTTATTCTTCTGCTGAAATTTTTTCTCCCTTTGTCCATTCTGAGCATATTTTCTTTTACAGCATTGAGCATTTTTATAGCTGCTCCTTTATACAGTTTGCCTGATAATTTCAACAGCCAGTAATGGTCTCTGTTGATTTTCTTTCCCTAGAGAATGGGTCACGTATACCTGAATCTTTGCAGTTAAATAATATTGGATTTTATCCTGGACATTGTGAATATTATGTTATGGAATCTCTGAGTTTTATCACTAGTCTTTCAAAGAGTATGAATTGTTTGGGTTAGTTTACAAGGCAATAATATGACTAGACTCAAAGTAAAAACTCTGTATGTTTGATAGCAACTCAAATCTCAGTTCACTTCTTGTATTATTAGTTGAGCTTCTCAGAGTCTGCCTCACATATATATGGCTCAATTGGGCAGAGTTTATACAAATAACTTGGAGATTCCCTTTCTGGCTCTCTGCTGAGATTTCTCCTTAACTTTCCAGAGACTGTTATTGCCTAAATTTTTCCTCTGGTTCTTCATGCCAGAAATACTATAGATTTTCTCTCGGAATTTTAGCTGCCTCTCACATGCTGCAGAATCCCCTCAGTTGTCTAAAAATGAGACACTTATCTAGAGTCATTGCCTTCTTCCAAGCATCAACTCCCTTTCATAATATTCCTGCTTTGGTTCACTTTCCAGTGCCTTCTAGTGTTGCTTTTGTTTTCTCTTTTTGCTTTATTTAATTTTCCTTTTCTTTTGTTTGTCTGTTCAATGTGTATATAGTTATTAAAGGTGAAAGCTCAGTCTGATCGGAGCTTACTTGGCTATTAGAAGAGGAACTAATATTTTTAAAATCTTAAAAATTGTTTGAATGTATAAAAGAGTATAGTAAGGTGCTAGATACAAAGTCAACATCACTTTATTTTACACCAGTAATAGCCACTTAAAATGTAATATAAAATATAATTTTTAAAAATACCACAGAAAATTCCAATCAAAATTAGAAATACCTGGTATTAATCCAACAAACAAAAATATATAAGAGCTTTATAAAAAATAATTACTAACAGACATACAAGAAGTTTGGAATAAATGAGAGAGCAACTATAGACAGAAAAACTCAGAGTAAAGATATGAGTTCTTTAAAAATTAATCTATAAATTTAAAGCTGTTCTGATTAAAAGCCCCAAAGAGGTTTTCATTGACAAGCTGCTCCTTAAGCTCATATGGAGAACAAATGTCAAGAGCTAGAAACAACAACTTATGATATAAAATACCAAGACATTTTATGAAGTTACATGTTCTATAGTAATGAAATCTACAAGTAAACTCATGGAACAGAATAGAGAGTACAGAAAGAGAACTACACATATATGAAAACTAGACATATAGAAAAAGTGACAATGTAAATTAAGGGAAGGAGAAAGGATGAAAAACTCAAATGGTACTAGAATGATTGATTATTCATAAGGAAAATAGAGTAAAATTACACCCATACCCAAAATTAAATTCAGTTGGATTCAAGACCTAAAAGTGAAGTATCAGATCCTTAAAAGTTTAGAAAATAATATGAGAAATAACTTAGAATAACATCTTGGGTAATGATTTTTTAAACTAGACAATGAAAAATACAAACCATAAATGAAAACAAGACATTCTTTCATTAAATTAAAAGTTAAAGCTTATTGTATGTCAAAAAGCATCATAAACAAGATAAATCACCAACCCGAAGAAGTTATTTACTGTGCATACATACCTTTGTTTATTATACTGTGTAATTTTCATTATGTTTGAAATACAATGTTTCAACACAATCACTTTGAAGATCGTTCCATTGCTGTTCACTTCTCTTAGAAGAAAGACAAAAGCCTCAAGCTGCTCTTCTTCCAGCTGTTTTCTTTCCAGACTCAGTTCTCCACTGTCCGTGACGTTTCCTGTCTCGGGGCCTTCACATAAGCTGAGCTATTCCTTCTAATAAAAACACCTGCCTCCCCGCTTCACTTAGGGAACTCCTCTTCCACCATCAAGCTCAAATGTAATCCTGCCATAACGATTTTTCTTGCCCATCCACCATAACACAAGTTAGACCCCTGTTACAAACTCTCATACACTGTGAACTTCTCTTTCATTGTCAAAAATGTTAACCTTAATTATGTGTGTATTTTTTTAATGTCTGCTCTGTAAATTTCAGGAAAGCAAATAAAATGTCTGTATTATTCACCACTTAATCTAGCACAAGGCTTGATACATAGTGTATGCCCAGTTGATGTATTGGGGAATAAAGGGCAATAGAGGAAAGAGAAAGAGGGAGAAGAAGGAGGGAAGGAGGAGAGAGGGGAAAAGGAAAGAAAGAAGGAAAGAAAGGAGGGAAGAAGAGAGGGAAGAAAGGAAAGAGGGAGGAAGGGAAGTTGAGTTCTGGTCATTATGAACTGGTGGTTGGAGGTGATGAGGTTGAAGTGGGAGTCCAAAAGAAGTGGAAGAGGAGAGACAAAGATGAAGCAAGATTATACCCAAGATAGCTTCAATTTCTTTAAATCTATATTGAAAGGAGCTTGGGGGCTGATTTCTATTGGCATTGGCCTACACTCAATTTTCCAGTGTTCTGTTATCTACAATTTCTGACCTGTAATTGTATACTTCCATCAGCGGCCCAGTTGCAGGAAGTCATGATTAAGAGTTCCTGCTAAATTGGCCCCTTGTGTATTAGTCATTATTTTAACATTCACTGTAACAACATATTCAATAGTGTATCTGTATATTTAAAAGGGGGAAAGGAGTCATTCTCTGTTAATACCAGGCATTAGTTCTGCAAATGAAGCAACTAATTTAAGTGGATCAGAGTTTTTAAAGATTGGATCTACCAAAACAAACACTCATCAACACTTTCACACACCAATACTTATGCTCATAGTCACACTCACACACGCACACACACCCCGTTTAATTTGTTACTAATGCAGTAAATACCTATTAGAAGATGAACCTAAAGAATGCTATTCCTGAAGGGTTTAAAATTCGTTTTGTATTTTGAAATAAGAGGACAAAGGTGATAACGGTGATGATGATGTTGATGATAAATGTTGACACAGAATAATGACTAATATTTAGTGCGTGTTTACTATGTGCCAGGCATTACACAAAGTACTTTACATGCAATAATTGTCTTACATAATCCTTACAAGGCCTTATGAAATAAATAATTTTATTACTCCCTTTTACATTTGAGAAAAGTAAGGTATTCTTACCCAAAAGTTATCTAACTTTAAAGCCTATGATATGCCTAGCCACTTGGCTAATTGTCTCACCTGCTCCCACCATATCCCCAAAATTGTGTCACTCATGTGCCACATACCACATGCCACAACCATACACACACACACAGCTTAAAGTTCATTTTCACAAATATATAGAGGAAGCCAGATGTAGAAAAACTTTCATTCAAATGCTTACAAATAGAGGCATTCACAGTAAACACAGATCTTCATACTGAATTCCCCAAATTGTAGAATTATTAATCTAATTTCCTCCTCCATGTTTTAATTCTGAACAGATGGCCACACAAACTGTTTAGCCTCCTTGGTTAGTATCTATTTTCCAGACAATTCAAAGTCCCAAGAGATGCTTCAGCCTAAATGTCACGAATTTATAAATGAACCTCCCACTCCCGATTTTTTGTACATTACAAAACACCATACCTGACATAGTTGATGTGTTCATTTTAAAATAAATAAAGTTGAGGTTTTTCATAGCAATAACACATAAAATGACACTTTCAGTTACGGTGACCACATGATTGACAAAAATAAATGGAGGTCAGCAACCCATATCTGAGAAAGAAAACTAATATGATATATTTCCCATGAGAATTTAGAGGCCTTCCAGATGGAAATAGCTTGTTTTCTAGAATTGGATAAGAGTTCAAGTGCCCCAAGTGAGTACTGAATGTCCAGGATTCTCAAACAACCTTCACTACCTTAAAATGCCCAATTTGAATGGCATCTTGAGCTCAGATGGATTTTTAAAGCGAGGCAGGTATCTGTCTTTGCATATTGAAACAGAAAAGCATAATTGAAATATTTGTAACACAAAGAAATAATCGATGCTTGAGGTGACAGATACCCCATTTACCCTGTTGTGATTATTACACATTGTATGCCTGTATCAAAATATATCATGTACCCCACAAATATATACACCTACTACATACTCACAAAAGTTATTTAAAAATTTTTAAAAGAAATATAAAAGAAAAAAATTAACAGAATTTTAGAAGTAAAAGAGAAGTTTCTTCTTGCCTTAAGTAGAATTGGAACAAACAGAAACATATTAAACATGGGACAAAAAGAAAAAATTAAATGAAAGAAACATCAAAATATTTCCATGATTTTTAAATGGATATTTTCTCTTGTCTCTCTCCCCTCCACACCGTTACCAGAAAAAACAAACCCTCATCTGGAGAGAGGGGCAAGTGGGACCATAGTTAACCGCCATCAATTCTCAAATCTGAGATGCAGTGATCAATACTTCTAAGCCAGAGGCAGTGGCTTTACTGTCTAACAAAGAATGGCATTCCCAGAGCCATTTTCTGACAGCTTCTGATGCTCATCACTGTAATATGGAACTCTGCAACAGGACAGGAAGAGTTAGACAGAGAGAGACTTAATCTTCCCTAATCTTCCCCTTTGTTAGCTCCTTGATCTTGGACAAGTCACTAATCTGAGTCTCTGCTTCTTTGGCTATAAAATAAGAGCAACCCTACCTATCTGATAACAAATGGAAACACCTAGAATAACACTAGACAGGCACACAGTACACTGTCAACAACAGTGCATAGTTCATGCAAGTAGAGTCAATTCAAGAAATAGAGTTTTGAGGGTCAACGGAGAATATTGTCACAAAATCAAATAATTTTAGAATCAGAAGGAAACCTTTAGATCATTCTAGTATTGTTCTTTCCTGTTTAGGAAGAGGAAACTGAGAATCTTATCATCCATTAACATCTTTTAATACTTAATGGAAGCACAGACTTAAAATGATAACCATTAAAAAAAAAAAAAGAAGGCCGGTTCTTAAAAAAATGGTCCTAACACACAGTAAAGTCCCCAGTGGAAAGGGCCAAGCCAGGGTTCAGTATATTTCTAGTGGAAGAATGACTTCATAGAAAGACTTTGCCAATACAAACCTTATAGTTTGTGGTTTCTCAGGAGAACTCAAGGTCAGCCCATTGTTTTTAATGTAGGCGTCTGGTCACTTGGCTCCCACTTAACTGGCACTAAAACAGGGGTTCTTTTTTCCAGTGGCTGATTTCCAGTCCTTCCCGTCAGAGCCCCAGTTATTACAACTATAAATAAAAATGTCATGTATTCCCATTGCTGAATTTTAATCTTTCTAAGTTAGTTCTACTCCCAAGAAGTTAAGAAGTAGAACATGAAGAGAAGCAATGGACATCCGATTTCCTTCTAAGCAGGCCATCAGCCATTGATTAATGGAATCTATGAGTTGGACCTTATTCTAACCTCCCAGTCCTCGAAGGAATCCCACGTACAACATGAGCAAGCTGGTTACGCCATCCCAGAATATATCTGAGTTCAGGCATTCTTGGTGTCACAAAGACATTCTTTCTACTTTCCAATGGTCCTGTTTCATAAAAAGATTTATTTTCCTTTTTCCCTAAAATCTGCCTCTCTAGAACTTCTCCCCATAGTTCCTGGTTCTTCCCCTGGAGCTACAGCTTGTACCCTGATCTATTAATCATAGTTTTTTGTTTTTATATTTTATGATGTTTTGACCTCTTGGGGGAACTAGTTGGGTAAGACAGACTGACCCCCTCCTCTGGGTTAGCTAATTCCTCAGGCGATAAATGACTGACCTGTGTGAGTGCCTTTCATACACAAAGCAACCAATCTAAAGTCTATACCCCAACCACCTCCTGTATCTAACACATACCAGGCCAATATTTTCCCTGTCTGAAATCAATGCAGGGCCAGGTACCAAACAACTAGGGACAGCCCCTCTGCCCCCAAACCCACTGGCGCCATTCAAACTAGCCTATCTTAAACTGTTTCTCCTGCCCTGCCACGCTTGTTTCACAGAAAACACAATGAAAACTGGCCCATGCTCTCTCCTCACTCCTCTCCACCTCCTGTCCAACACTGGCCTTCCCCCAGTGTGGCCCTGTGTGGCCTGCCATGCCCTTCCTCTCGGGAAGTAGAAGCAACAAAAATCTTTCCATCACAGCTGCTCAGTCACCTTTACAAATTAAAATCAATGTGTGTTCCAGCAATTTGGGATGCCAAGCTGGGAGAATTGCTTGAGTTCGGGAGTTCAAGACCAGCCTGGGCAAAACAGCAAGACCCCACCTTTATGAAAATGAACACAGCAAGATCCCACCTCTACAAAAATGAAACACAACTAGCCTGCTGTAGTGCTGCAGGTCTGTGATCCCAGCTACTTGATTGACTGAGGCGGGAGGATTCCTTGAGCCTGGGAGGTCAAAGCTGCAGTGAGTCATGACGGAGCCACTGCACTCCAGTCTGGGTGACAGAGTGAGATTCTGTCTCAAAAAATAAATAAATACATAAATAAATAAAATTGATTTGTGTGATCAGTGAAATGCCTGAAAACCCATTGAAAGCAGTTACCCAGTTTCTTCCAAAGCTTTCTTCTGTGCCCTTAACCCGTATCCTTTATCACCTCCCTCAAGACTCTCGAGTCATCCCTAATCCGTCTATCTCAGAGCTGGCTGTTCAGAACTGAGCCCGGTCCTTCACATAGGATCTGACTATTTTAGAACACTAAGACACTCTCAACTTTGCCAACCTGGGCAATATGCTTTTATTCATTTAGCCATTCTGTTTTTCAATAGCTCATTTACACCACTGGTGAAAACGAAGTTGATTTTTAACAAAAACCTTCACTCCGTTTCACATGAACATTTATTTTGCCAAACTTCCCCAATCCTTTCTTGCACTGATTGCTTGAATGTTAAATTCATCATTATCTTGATAAAATGTGCAGTTACCTACAAGGACTAGATATCTCTACTATAGTATTTATTATTAATATTATTATTATTATTAGAGAGACAGATTCTCACTTTGTTGCCCAGGCTGATATCGAACTCCTGGCCTCAAGCAATCCTTCTGACTTGGACTCCCAAAGTGCTGAACTGCAGACATGAGCCACCATGCTAGCCGTATTTATTATCCATATTTATTATTCTTAGTAACAACTATGATGACAGTAATAATAATAATAGCTAAAAGGTGTTGGGTGCTACTATGCTAAGTATCTGACATGGCCTATCCTATTAAATTCTACTATAAGTACTAATATTATCCCATTTTCTAAATAAGAACATTGAGAATTCTAGAGACTAAGTGTAACTAGCTCGAGATTGTACAAATTAGTGTTATAACAGGGATTCGAATGCAGGCTTAAATGCACATCTTGTTAATTGCATCTTATTTTAGTTGTTTATGTGTGGATCTCCCAGTTAAAATTGTAGAATCCCCAATATATTATGTACCCACTCCCAAGGAGCTAAATTGTGAGTGCTCAGATACGTATTTTCACTGGATTCTATATTAAATATTGATAGTTTCATCAATCTTGTTGGCTATTCCACCTAGATTTCCACACATGTCTTCTTTGTCTTCATGCAGCCATTAGTAAGTATTTCGAAAGATATGAAACTCTATAACATTCCCCTGAGAACCTCTGCTCTTTGGGATAATATTGGTGACTTTTGATATATGGTTGTTCACAAGCTATGGATCTTTCTAACTAGATCCCTTCTTTTGACATTTCTCCCTACATATAACAAGTGTTTCCTGGGTGATAGCTGTCATTATTGTCATTATTTCCACCTGAACACTCACATGCTACCACGAGAGAGTTTTTCAAATGATTTAGTAAGTCATAATTACATCAAGTTTACAGCAATCCACTACTCTAACAGTAATCACTTTATCAAAGAATAAAAAAAACAGAGGAAAGGAGTGTGCTTCCTTTTCTTTGTTCACCAATGCAGGCTCAAAAGAATCCACCATTTTCTATTCTGAGCACTCTTTACTGCATTTAATAATGTATTACAACCTCAGACTGATGCAGATTATGATTAAATGCACAAGAATAACTTTTCCATCATTCTAATGAAGACACACTCCAATAGTGCTTGGCAGTTTACAAAATAGTAAATACTTCAATAGTGCCTTGCACTATTATACTCCAATAGTGCTTTGCAATTTACCCACAAGAAATCTTACAGAAAATGTGAGGGTATAATGACTCCCCTGCCTGAAGGGGTCATTTGCTGTGCCTCCTTGATTCAAAAGATGAAAGCAATAAAATAGATATTTGCATGCACAAGATTTTACATTCTTTTCAATATTCTTATACCTGTGATTTTCGATCTGGAAATCTCTCCTAAAGATATCTTTTAACTGCAGCATTCAACGTAGAAAAGATTACAGAAAGCCTTCCAAGAGCTATAAAAATAGAATTCATAACATTTGGCTTGTGGGAAGGGCTGTGTGTTTACCAGCTTTAAGGTAGAGTGGCGCCCAGCCGCTCTATGCATTTTCTCAAGGGGCATGGTTTCAAAGCCCTTCCTTCCTGTGCTCCCCCAAATCTGTTTACAACAGTCTCTCTCCTCCACAGTACTTGCCACAGGTAGCTAAGTGTGAATAATGGCAACCAAAAAAAAGAAAGAAAGAAACAAAACTAAATTCCCATTTCTACAGAAAAACTCAAGTTAGCCCTCTGGGGGAGAAGCTCACAAGGATTAATTATATTGTAGGGGTTCATATCGCTCTTAATTTCTCTTTCCAGCAGTTTTGCAAATACATTTTTCCACAGTTTTAAAGAAATGTAAGAATTCCCAAGTTCTACAACCAGAAAATCCTGAGTCTCTGATAGCTGAATAATGGATGAAGCTCCACTGTTTACTTAGCAGGAGAAAATAAAAGAATGATAGAGAAGTCCAAATAAAGTGCAGGAATCTGACATCCTCCTGTGCTGAACAATGGTGAAAAGAATATCCCAGCTTCTTCTTCTTCTTCTTTTTTTTTTTTTTTTTTTTTTGTCCATTTGGAAAACGTATACAGAAACAACAGTTCAGTATGGGGTTTATTATTATTTCACACCTGTACCTAAGAGTTCATCGGGCGATTCTCTTCTGTGTCAATGTGATTGCTTCCTTCAGTAATGGGCTAAGACCTACAACACAGATTACTAAGCATTTCCATCCCAACAACTCCACTCCATCCCCTACTCCACTGTCACTCCAAAGAACTTTCCCGAAGATACCGCATAATTTTCCCAGCCAGGAAACACTCCAATATTACCACATATTCATTTATTGAAAAGTTGATTAAAACATGAAAGTATAATTAGCAAAGTTGAAGGTTTTCTTTGCAATAACGTTCAGTATTTCATGGCTGATTAATTCACATTCCTACACTCCTTTGTAGGGTCAACCACACCAAGTCAGTCAAGTCAAAAGCTGTGGGGGTGTTTGTCTTCTGAGAGAACCCTCCCCATGAAATCTCCCACAATGCCTGTCACTGGTACCTAAAATTCCACCATTAGAGATTCACTCTTTTGGTTCTGGCAGCATTTTAATCCCTAGGGGTCCTATTAAAATGCAAAAACTCTGAGAAGAATAATAGCATTGAAAGCTATTATTAACTGACAGCAAGGAGGCCCTGGGGAATTGGACACAGGATAGAGCCTAAGGAACAACTCCAGGAAATCGGGACGCGAGCAAGGAAGGTAGGATGGCAGCAAAAAATAAACTTTATCTACTTC
Source organism: Trachypithecus francoisi (assembly GCF_009764315.1). NCBI lineage: Eukaryota > Metazoa > Chordata > Mammalia > Primates > Cercopithecidae > Trachypithecus > Trachypithecus francoisi. Next base: position 10,875 of record NW_022680462.1, read on the forward strand.
GCCATTTTGTAGGGGCAAGGCAGCCCCACTTCTGATATTCTGTACACTAAGGAAATTCCATTCAAGGTGAGATGATGGACACAACGCGAGCAATTTATTTTCGGTTGTGCTAAAGGAGAAAATCAACAGTGACACATAATAGTATTTATGCAGAACTCTGACTTCAGTGCAGCATGTTTAATCAGCATGTTGCCCCTGGACTTTCTCCTCCAGTGCCTTGAAGTAGTCACTTGGGCTTGTCAAGGGTTGTGTCTAAATCATATGATTATAAGCTCATGTTCTTCTATTCCCTCACCCTCTTTAGAGAGAGCGATATGGAACTTTTCTTTTTCTGCTTGCTTTTAAAATTGTACATTTCACATACATTGGGAATGTTTCTGTAGAAAACGTGGAAGTGACTTAAACTAATAAGGTGTCTCCAGAAGAGAAGAACTAGGAGTCTACAGAAGCTGACTTTGTGGATTTCAGAAAATCTGCCTGTATCTGATAAGGCGCTGATTGGCAGCAGCAGAAGGTGGTCCCAGAGTCATCTCTCTCCCTTGCAGAGATGCTTCCTACCTTGAAAAGTCATATGGACACTAAAAGCTTTAAAAATGCAAAGAAAAGATTGAATTTCTGTTGTTATTGTGTGGTGGTGATATGTGTATATCTGCATATATGCATATGTACGTGTGTGTATTGAAAAATGAAAATGCACAATGGGAAAAATTGCACCTTGAATTTCCCCCAGAAAGATAATATAAGCATTTAAAGGTGTTACGATTTTAGGGAGAAAAGAATAGGTTGAGGCAATAAGTTTCCACACTTTTCTTATGTACCTGAAACAAGAAGTTCCGCAGGTATTTTGGTGTTTTATTATCATTGCCATTGTTGTCATTTTTATGGTATACAGACAGAACGATTTAACCCAAACCTCAAAGAATGTCAAAGTCCAAGGCTTCTCAGTGAACACTGCCCAGGGTCAAGTCAGAGAACCAGGATTACAAATTGCTTCTGGCCAGAAAGAGAGAAGTATGGTGCAGAAAATAAATTATTGGGGAAACAAAGTGAGTGGGCCTTCAGAAAACTGTAGATTTAAGAAGACAGAATAGATGCATTTCTTTAAATCATGGTGTCTTCACCGTAAGTGAGTAACTGTGTAACTGTACTTCATTAAGAGTGAGCTGATGGTTATAATATTTTAACAAAGAGTTACACTTTTGTAGAGAAAGCTTAATCAAGTGTGTTGTTACTCTGTCACTCATCTCAGTTATCTGAACTTAATGTAATATCTGTATCTCCACTTGCCTGCATTACACCGTAACTGGCCTTCATCGAACAGGATGTGCTCCATTTCCAATGCTCCAGAAGCACAAAACTCAAAACTCAGATGTATCTGAGAAAAATCCAGCAAAATTCTAGCCAATATAAGGATTTGGAAGACTGCACACTACAAGAAAAAACAGAAAATTAGTATCCTTCAAACCACAGGTCAATAGCTTCATCTACATGCATCTGCAAAACAGCAGCTCATTTTCCCCCTGAACAGCATTTAGTGGCTTTATTTCATGCTCTACTCTTTCCAGGGTAAGGAAGAAGAAGCAAAGACCCAGGAATCTCCTTAAGTTGGCTTCCATAGCCACTTCTGAAAGAAGTAAATAAGGAACGCAGTGTCTGGGGATTGTCAATATTTTGATCACAGATATGAAGGTGCATGAGAATGCACATGCGTATTGGGTGTGTTTTATGATTTTAAAGTCAGTATCACTGGTTGCTGATAACAGTCACAACCATTCCTACAATCAACAAATATCGATTACCTATTAGGTGCTAAGGAATGTGCTAGATATTAATAAGAAGACAAAAATGAGAGGCAATTTCTGCCATTTAGCCTAGGTGAGGAAATAATTCCATAAAAATAATTACTGGGGCCAGGTGCGGTGGCTCACGTCTGTAATTCCAGCACTTTGGGAAGCTGAGGTGGGTGGATCAGGAGTTTGAGACCAGCCTTGTCAATATGGTAAAACCCCATCTCTACTGAAAATACAAAAATTAGCCAGACTTGGTGGCACACGCCTGTAATCCCAGTTACTTGGGAGGCTGAGGCAGGAGAATCACTTGAACCTGGTAGGCAGAGGTTGCAGTGAGCTGAGATCAAGCCACTGCACTCCAGCCTGGGTGACAAAGCGAGACTCCATCTCAAAAAAAAAATAACAATAATAATAATAATAATTACTGGCCGGGCATGGTGGCTTACATGTATAATCTCAGTACTCTGGGATGCCCACGCAGGAGAATCACCTGAGGCCAGGAATTTGAGACCTGCCTGGGCAACATAGCAAATCCTCATCTCTACAAAAATTCTTTTAAAAAATTAGCTAGGTGTGGCCAGGAGCGGTGGCTCATGCCTATAATCCCAGCATTTTGGGAGGCCAATGCGGGCAGATCACCTGAGGTCAGGAGTTTGAAACCAGCCTGGCTGATACGGTAAAACCCCATCTCTACTAAAAATACAAAATTCCCTGGGCATGGTGGCAGGTGCCTGTAATCCCAGCTACTTGGGAGGCTGAGGCAGGAGAATCACTTGAATCCAGGAGGTGGAGGCTGCAGTGAGCTGGGATTGCACCACTGCACTCCAGCCTAGGCAACAGAGTGAGACTCTGTCTCAAAAATAAATAAATAAATAAATAAAAATTAGCTGGGTGTGGTGGTTTGTGCTGATACTCCCAGCTACTTAGGAGGCTGGAGCAGGAGGACTCCTGAAGCAGATCACAGTGACTGTGATCACATCACTGCATTCCAGCCTAGGCAACAGAGCAAGAGACTATCTCCTAAAAATAATAAAAATTTAAAATAATTACAGCACAAGGTATTAAGTGTTATAGTAGATGTATGATGGAGTACAATTTATAAGTTTTGAAAGCTGTCACTATCAAAATTATAACTATACATTGTGGTTAATCTTTTCAATAATATATGAGTAATTACCATTTAATGAAGAGTCACAACGTGACAAGCATGCACATAGTATCTCTCCTACTCTTTGCAGCTCCCCACAAGATAAGTACTACAGTAGAGCTGAGGAAACTGAGGCTCAGGGGTGAGCTAATTTTTCATAATCACACAGCTATTGGTTACCAGAGTCTGGTGGGGTGGGGTGAAATAGGAAAATGTTGGTCGAAAGGGACAATGTTTCCATTAGATCAGAGGAATACATTTTTTGGGGTCTACCGCACGGCATGGTGGCTATAGTTAATCATAATGTGTTCTATATTTCAAAATGCTAATAGAGTAGATTTTAAATGCTCTCATCATAAAAAACAGATAAGCATATGAGGTGATAGACATGTTAATTAGTTTGATTTTGTTATTCCGTAACATTTAAATATGTGAATAAATACATATAACAAAACATCACAGTGTGCACTGTAAATATACAGGCATACCTCACTTTATTGCACTTCACAAGATACTGTGTTTTTTACAAATTGAAGGCTTGTGGTAACCCTGCAACAAGCAAATCCACCAGCACCATTTTTTTAAAAACATGTGCTTATTTTGTGTCTCTGTTTCAGCATTTTTTCACAACAAAGTATTTTTAAATGAAGGCATGCACATTGCTTTATAAGACATGATGCTATTGCACACTTAATAGACTATAGTGTAAATATAACCTTCACAATGCATTGGGAAGCCAAAAACGTGTGCAACGTGCTTTATTATGACGTTCTTTTTATTGTGGTGATCTGGAACCAACCCTGAAATATCTCCAAGATATGCCTATATACAACTAATACTTGTCAATTAAAAATTAAACAAATTAGATTAAAAATCACATAGCTATGAAGGAGCTGATATCTAAACCCAAGTCAGCCTGACAATGGCCATGAGCTTAACCACCAGGCCACACTAGTACCAAATCCTAAAACTGAAAATTGTGCCCACTGTCTGTAGCACAAACTTTTTAACCTATTTGAAATGGACACATTAGATCCCCAAAGAGATGCCTCTGGTACCTCAAAAAGGAAACAATCTTAAGCAACTAAAATAAAAAGTCAGCAAACTTCAGCAAAGTATCCCACTGGAGAGCCATGTGCAGGGAAATATTTTGAGGTCATATAGGAGACAGTAATCTTTGTTTGGGGGCCAAAACACACTTCCCTAGTGAGGCTGCAGGATAGACATAAATAATCCAGCCCGGAGAAAGGTCACCTCTAAGGCTACAGCCGGGGTTAGCAGTGACAGCTTGAAAACCAATTGCTCTGAAAATCTGCAGCAAGTCTGGCCAAGTACCACAGGGAGAGTGGTGCTGAAAGCAGATAAGACTTAACTCCTCTGCAGGAGGCGCCAACCTTGAACTTTATTGTTGCCCAGTAAATTTCATTAGGCATCACATACTACTCCCTGCAGCAAGGGAAACCGTGGAGCTGACAAGCGCGCTCCTGGAGGGACAGGAAACACAGGCCATGGGGCACACAGAGAGGTCACAAGACCACGGGGCAGCAGGCAGGAATCAATAGCACCGAGCAGGGTCCAGGGGGATCAGTGACCCCTAGACTTCGTGGCAGCTTAGCAAACTTGATTAACAGTGCACGTGGGATTTGCCCAGGGCTGTGCAGGCAGTCACAGACACCAACTTTTAGAGAAGCAGAAGCATAACAGAGCTGTAGAAGGAATCGTTTCTGAGCCAGGAAGCTTGGCAAAGGCAAACCATTTGGTCACCTACGTATGATGTGAGGGGCCCAGGAAAGCATTCTTCATGATTCCCCAAGATCTGAAATGACCATTATCTATTCTCTGCGTTAGATTGTTCTTCTGCTCTCTGTTAATCTATCTTTATCTGTTTTATTATGAGAAATTTCAAACATATACAAAATTGGAGAGACTAGTATAGTAAACCTCCATGTACGTATCACCCAGCTTCAACATGTATTAACTAACAGCCAAACTTGGTCATCTCAACCTCCACTTATCCTTTCCCTCCCCTGTCCCATGCACACTGTACTGTATAGGTATGAGACAAATCGTAGCTATAGTAGAATTAAATTTGTAATACTTCTGTTTGAATCTATAAAAGGACTTCTTTTTAAAACATGCCATATTATTATCACAGCAAAACTAATTGGACAATGGCCTCATTAGTATACTGGGTTTGACTGAGGGAAAGAGTCTCTGAGCTTGAGGCTATAACAATTGAAATTCTAAAACTGAAAAGTAAAGAGAAAAAAATACTGAAAAGAAGAGAATAGAATATTCTAGAGTTGTGTCACAACCACAAAAGGTGTAGCATGCCCACAATGGGAATACTACCATGCAGGGAAGAATGACAGAAACAGAAAGAAAATATTCAAATCTTTAATGACTGAGAATGTCTCTAAATTAATGTCATGCACCACACCACAGACCCAGGAAATTCAGAGACTACCAAGTAGGATAAATCCCCTTAAAAACTACACATAGGCATATTATATTCAAATTTCATAAAATCAAAGATATAGAAAAAAATCTTGAAAAAAGAAAGGAAAAAGAAAGTCTTACCTCTGAAGGAAAAAAGATAAGAATTGTATCAATCTCTCCCAAGATAAAAGCAAGCAAGAAGAGAGTGGAGAAAAAAGAAGAAGAGAGTAGAGTGAAATATTTAAAGTGTTGAGAGAAAAAAAAAAACTATCAATTTAGAATTCTGTACTCCGTGAAATTATCCTTGAAAAGTGAAGGGAGAAATAATTCCTCAAACAAATAAAAATTGAGAGAATTTGTTGGCAGTAGACCTGCCTTGCAAGGCAACATTAAAATAAGTCCTCCATCTCTTCATCCCTCTCCTCTCTCCAACCTCTAATGGCAACCACTAATCTTTTTACTTTAAAGTAAAATTTTATTTTACTATAAATAATAAATATTTATTACAAATAGGCAGAGCATAGAAACTACAAAAAGAGCAAATTGAATTCAAACTAAGCAGAAGAAAAGACATAATAAAAATTAGAGCAGAAATCAATGAACTTGAAAATAGGAAATCAATAGGGAAAGTCAACAAAATCAGGAGATGAGTCTTTGAAGAAACTGATAAAATTGATAAGCCTCCACCCAGGCTAACTAAAGAAAGAAAAGAGAAAATACAAATTACTAGGATCAGAAATGAATGACAGAGCATCACTACAGATCCCATGAACGTTAAAAGAGTAATAAAAGAATACTATGAGCAATTCTATGCCCACAAATTTGATAACCTAGATGAAATGGACCAATTCCTTGAAAGACAAAATTGCCAAAACTCATATAAGAAGAAACAAACAATTTAAATAGGCCTGTATCTGTTAAAGAAATTAAATGGATGATAACTAATCTTACAAAACAGAAAGCACTAGGTTCAAATGGGTTCATTGGTGAGTTCTACCAAACACAGAAGGAAAAAATTTATACCCATATTCCACAATCTCTTCTAGAAGAAACAAAGAAAATAATTCCTAACTCATTCTATGAGATCAGCATTAGCCTATGTTAAAACCAGTCAAAGACATTACAAGAAAAGACATTCCATTACACAGACCAATATCTCCCATTAACATAGAGACAAAAGTGCTCAAAACAATGTTAGCAAATCAAATCCAACAAGGCAGAAAAGTAATTTTACACCATGACCAAGTGGAATTTATCTCAGTTATGCAAGGTTGATTCAACAATCAAAAATCAATTAATGTAATTCATTGCATCAATAGGCTAAAGAACTGAAGTCATGTGATGATATTAATAGATGCAGAAAAAGCATTTGACGAGATCCAACACACACTCATGATAGAAACTCTCAGCAAACTAGGAATAGAGGGGAACTCCCCCTTTGTAGACAAATAATATCTACAAAATACCTACAGCTGACATCATATTTAATGGTAATAAACTCGAAGTTTTTCCAGAAAGAACAGGAACAAGGGGAGAATGTCCCCTCTCATTACTCTTTTCAAAATCTAACTGGAAGTCCTAGCTAATGCAATAAGATAAGAAAAGTAAATACAAGTTATATACATTGAGATAGAAGAAATAAAACTGTGTTTGCAGATGACATGATTTTCTATGTAGAAACTCTGAAAGAATTGACAAAGAAGCTTTGAAACCAAGAGTGATTATAGCCAGGTAGCAGGATACAAAGTTAAAATACAAAAGTCAATTACTTTTCTATATACCAGCAATGAACGAGTGAAACTTGAAATTACAAACGCATTACCATTTCATTAGCACCTCTCAAAATGAAATACTTAGGTATAAATCTAACAAAATATGTATAATATCTATGTGAGGAAAACTATGAAACCCTGATGAAATATATTAAATATGAACTAAATAAATGGAGAGACATTTCATGTTCACAAATTAGAAGACTCAGTACTATCAAATTGTCAGTTCTTTCCAACTTGAGCTATAGATTGAACACAATCCCAGTCAAAGCTTTGTAAGTTATTTTGTGGATACTGACAAACTGATTTTAAGGTCTGTATGAAGCAACAAGAGACCCAGAATAGCCAACTCAATATTGATGGAGAAGAACAAAGTTGGAGGATTGGCAGCATCCAACTTCAACAATTACCATAAAGCTACAGTAATCAAGATAGTTTGGTATTGGCAAAAGAGTAGATAAATAGATCAATGAAACAAAATAGAGGGCCCAAAAATAGATCCATATAGTCAGCTGGTCTTTGACAAGCAAAGGTAATGCAAAAGAGCAAAAATCATCTTTTTGATAAATGGTGCTGTCACAATGGAACAGTCTCATGCAAAATAAACAAATCTAGACACAGACTTAACAGCCCTCACAAACATTAACTCAAAATGTAATATAAACCTAAATGTAAAATACGAAACTATGAAACTCCTAGAAGACAACAAAGGAGAAAATCTGGGTGACCTTGGGTACGGTGATGTGTTTTCACATACAGTAGCAGTCCGATCTAGATTGACAGATACTTGAGTTGTTTCCAATATTTTGCTACTGCAAATGATGTTTCAGTGAGTAGCCTTATGAATATATTTTCTTTCTTTCCTTTTAAATTTTTCTTGGATTGTTATTGTCATCATTTCTGGGATACAAATAGCCCTCAGAAAATGCAATCTCTATTAAAATACCAATGACATTCTTCACAGGAATAGAAAGAATAATCCTAAAATTCATACGGAACCACAAAAAAACCAGAGTAACTAAAGCCATCCTGAGCAAAAATAACAGAACAGGAAAAATCACATTACCTGACTTCAAATTATACCACAGAGTTATTGTAACCAAACAGCAAGGTCCTGGCATGAAAACAGACACACAGACCAATGGAACAGAATAGAGAATTCAGAAATAAATCCATACATCTACAGTGAATGCACTTTTGACAAAGATACCAAGAACATACATTGGGGAAACAACAGTCTCTTCAATAAATGGTGCTGGAAAAACTCAATATCTATATGCAGAAGAATGAAACTAAACCCCTATCTCTCACCTTATTCAAAAATCAAATAAAAATAAATTAAACACTTAAATCTATGACCTCAAACTATGACACTGCTACAAGAAAACTTTGGGGAAACTCTCCAGGATATTGGTCTAGGCAAAGATTTCTTGACTAATAACTCAAAAGAACAGGTCACCAAAGCAAACATGGACAAATGAGATTACATAAAGTTAAAAAGTTTCTGCATAGCAAAGGAAACAATCAACAAAGTGAAGAAACAACCCACAGAATGGGAGAGCATATTTGCAAACTATCCATTTTACAAAAACATTAATAACCAGAATATATAAGGAGCTCAAACAATTCAACAGGAAAAATAATAATCCCATTAAAAATGGGCCAAACATCTGAATAGACATTTCTCAAAAGAAGACATACAAATGGCAAACAGGCATATGCAAAGTTGCTCAACATCACTGATCAGCAGAGAAATGCAAATCAAAACTACAATGAGATATCATCTTACCCTAGTTAAAATGGCTTTTATCCAAAAATAGGCAATAGCAAATGCTGTCAAGGGTGTAGAGGAAAGGGAACCTTCATACACTGTTGGTGGAAATGTAAATTACTACAGCCACTAAGGAGTTTGGCAGTTCCCCTAAAAATTAAAAATAGAGCTACCATAAGATCCAGCAATCCCACTGATAGGTATATACCCAAAAGAAATTAGTATATTGACAAGATATATGCATGTCCATGTTTACTGCAGAACTCTCCACAGTAGCCAAGATTTGGAAACAGCCTAAGTGTCTATCAACAGAAGAATAGATAAAGAAAATGTGGTACATAATGACAATGGAGTACTATAAAAAAAGAATAAAAAGCCATAGAAAAAATGAGATCCTGTCATTTGCAACAACACTGATGGAACTGGAGGACATTACGTTAAGTTAAATAAGCCAAACACAGAAAGTCAAACTCCACATGTTCTCCCCAATTCGTGGGAGCTAAAAATTAAAACAATTAAATTCATGGAGATAGAAAGTAGAATGATGGTTACCAGGGGCTACGAAGGGTAGTGGAGTGGCAGAGGGAGTGAGGATGGTTAATGGGGACAAAAATATAGTTAGATGGAATTAGTAAGATCTAGTATTTGATAACACAACAGGATGCTTACAATCAACAATAATTTACTGTACATTTTTAAATAACCAAAAGAATATGGACGTGGTGATGTGCACTTGTAGGCCCAGCTACTCAGGAGACTGAGGCAGGGGGATTGCTTGAGCCTAGGATTTGGAGGCAACAGTGAGCTATGATTGCACCATTGCACTCCAGCCTGGGCGACAGAGTGAGACCCTGTCTAGGAAAACATAAACAAAAACAGCTTTTACGTGAGCAATATGACCAAGCAACTTTTATTCTTGAGGAGGAATAACCCAATTCCTGACCAAGGTCTACCAGATACTGAGTGCCAGGCTGGCTTCGGATCCTTTGTATTCTGTCATGAGAACACTTGTTTATCTTCCAAGACTGACCTGAGCATGAGGTGAGGTTTCTCCCTGATTTCCACTAATTTATAGACACTTGAAACCATAGCTTTTTCTAGCATGGCTGGGTTTAAATTCTATTGCCTATTTCTGCTATGTTGTTGTCATGGCAACCTTCCCATTATAAACCTGGGCACTCAGGGAAGGAGTTGCTTACATCTGGAGGGAGAAGCCTATTAAACTAGACAAGTGAGGAATGACTCTGGCCTGGGCAGAGTGGTGGGGGAAGAAAAGGGGCAGCTAAGGGGCTGGAGGCAGGGAACAGCTGTGAGTACCCTCCCAGAGAGAGATGGACATTTTCAGACTTCCTCTCTTCAGAAAGTCCATTTCTCAGCACTACCAAGGCTCTCCACTGCTCGTCCCGTAAAACCCAACTGCCACAGCTCACCCTTGGACCTCCTCCACAAACACCCCTTCCCTTTCCACTACAGCCATTTCTCTTTAGTCCCTTGGAAACCCTCTGCTTCAGCCAAACCTGTGTGTTCACTGGCCCCCAAACATTGCTTGCCTCTTGCTACAGCCAAGTTTTGGTCCACATTTGACCCAAGTGACTTTCACAGCCTCTCTCTGCCCTTCACTTTCTAAACACAGAGAATAATTCACCCCCTTCAGGAAGCCCAACTCACCCAATCACAGCACACACCACTGTCCCTCACTGGGGACTATGAAGGCACCTGCCACACAAAAGTGTGTTACTTACAGACACCCCATACCACTTTGTCTTCTTAGGCAGGACCAGAAACTGTGCACCAAATCCGAGCTTCCGAGATGTCAGTATGCCTGTCCCTATGTGTGAAAATATATCCACCTTCTGGGTATCTTTTGCAATATATTCAAGGACAAATACCACTTTTCAACTAGCCATGACTTTAGAATGCCCCCTTCAGGACTTCTCTCCACTGGCTGCCATGCTCTTCCCCAAGGCTTACAGGGCTGTCTCCTTGTCATTCAGGATGATGTTCAAAGAGCATCCCCTTATAAAAGTTTTCTCTTGCTTTCCAGTTTAAAGAAACCTCCCAGTCATTCTAACCAACATCACCCTGTTTTGTTTTTATGACAACACCCATGATTTCTTAGATACTATTGCATTATTTCTCTCTCTCTCTTTTTTATTTTTTTACTTATTTATTTATTTATTTATTTATTTGAGATGGAGTCTTGCTCTGTCTCCCAGGCTGGAGTGCATTGGTGTTATCTTGGCTCACTGCAACCTCTGCCTCCCAGGTTCAAGCAATTCTCCTGTCTCAGCCGCCTGAGTAACTGGGACTACAGGTGCACACCACCACACCTGGTTGATTTTGTATTTTTAGTAGAGACAGCGTTTCACCATATTGGTCAGGCTGGTCTCAAACTCTTGACCTCAGGCGACCCACCCACTTAGGCCTCCCAAAGTGCTGGGATTACGGGCATGAGCCCCCGCACCTAGCCCATTATTTCTTTATTATCTCCGTTTCTGCATTGGAATGCAAGACTCATAAGAGAAAGCAGCTTATCTGTCCTGCTTACAACTTGTCCCTGGAATAATGTCTGGTATATATTACATAATCAATAAGTATCTATTGGTAAATCAGTAAGTTCACATTCTAAGAATGCAGTTGTGATTATTCTTTATTTATTCCACTCCTCATTTACAAATAAAAGAACTACCTGGTAGCATGGAAAGTTTTCTAATTTGCTTTTGGAAGGTTCTGCTCCTTTGTCATTGCTGTAGTGATGCCAGGGCAGCAGCGTCCTCAGAGCTCTTGACCCAGGCTTTCTTCCATGCACCCTTCGAAACCACCCCCTTGTATAGAGAGTAGCTAATTGATGTACCTCATTGCAAAAGGCAGTGAACTTCAAAATGTTTAATAGCTTTGTGGGTTTTACTGGAGAATAAATGGATATTTACAGGCTATCACAGAGCATTTTCTAATTTAGTCTCCTTGGTGATCATATGAAGTAGAAATAGCATATTCCTGAATGATGGAAAATGGAACCCTCAAGAGGTCTAAATGCTTGGATCAGGCCCAGTATGGTGACTCACACCTGGAATCCCAGCACTTTGGGAGATTGAGGTGGGAGGATCGCTTGAGGTCAGGAGCTCAAGACTAACCTGGGCAATTAGTGAGACTCTGTATGGAGAAAAAAACAACTTTAAAAAATATGTGGCCAGGCGCAGTGGCTCATGCCTGTAATCCCAGCACTTTGGGAGGCCGAGGAGGGTGAATCACCTGAGGTCAGGAATTCAAAACCCGCCTGGCCAACATGGTGAAACCCCATCTCTACTAAAAATACAAACATTAGCCAGACGTGGTGGTGGGCACCTGGAATCCCAGCTACTCGGAGGCTGAGGCAGGAGAATTGCTTAAACCCAGGAGACAGAGGTTGCAGTGAGCTGAGATCACACCATTGCATTCCGGCCTAGGCAACAAAAGTGAAACTCCTTCTAAAAAAAAAAAAAAGGCAATATTTAAAATTAGCCAGGCGTTTGGCATGCACCTGTAGTCTTAGTTACTTGGAGGCTGAGACAAGAGGATCACTTGAGCCCAAGAGTTTGAGGCTGCAATGAGCTATAATCATGCCACTGCACACTCCAGTCTATGCAACAGGGTGAGTTCTGTCAAACAAACAAAAAATGTTCAGGTCATATGAGTAGTAAGTGGTCAGAGCTGCATTCAAACCTGGGTCTTTTAATTTCATATTAACCATACATCCTTTCTCATCTCCTAACACCAGTTTCTAAGAGGGAATGTCGTATCATGAAAACAGGCCTAGACCAGAAGCAGGAAAATCTCTCCTCGTTCAAAGCTCAGCTTGCCATTTGCCGGCCATGCTACCCTCAGCAGCTTCTCCTCCTATAAAGTTGGGATGACAAAAAACTTTTCCTCCCTGCCAATCTCCTCTGGTGACTGGGATGAGCACACAAGATGATGTACATCAAGACATGACACTCCCAGCAAACAATACCATCCCTGTAGATCCTTGTGGACTGGCTGCCACGTGACGGCTTTTGCTTCACGTTTACTTTGCTTCACGTTTACTCCCGAATCTGCTAAAGTGCCCGCAGGTGAGAAATGCAATGAGGTCATGAGTTTGTTGGCTGAGGGTGGTGGTGAGAAAAGAAACCTCTTCTGGAAGAATAAAAATGTAAATAGCAACTAAGGCTCAGGGCTTGTTGCCATTTGAAGTGAATATTAGCTTGCATTGTCTTGGCAAGTCCTAGAGAGACATTTCGCCTTGAACACGGGAGTTAAAGGTGGCATGCTTCAGCTAGCACATTTCAGCAGGTTTAACACAACAAACCCAGAGGAAACCAACCAGCCCCAAAGGGGACTGAGTGCACAGCTCTGCATCCCCGTGACTGACAGTTCATACTCACTGTGGCAAACTGCTGGAGGAGACTCAGGGAATCCTTCTCTGGCTGAGGATTCGGATCTGACAGGTCCAATGAACCAGGATCACCCTTTCCCCCTCCCTGATCAAGTTTTTCAGAGAAACTATGAGAGAAAAAAAATCCCTAGAATAATTTTTCACAGACTCCATCTCAGAATTGTAACTAAACTAAAACAAAAGCCAATCATAAAAAAGCTAAACATTTTTTTCATTTTGGTTGAATTAGAAGGATTTGTGTTATGACCTAGATAAGAGGCTCTTCTATATTTTTTCTTTTGACTTAAGACACTATTCAAATGAGACTTTTAATATCCTATCCTAAGAAGCCTTGGACACATCTATAATTTATATTATGATATTTGAGAGGTTTCACCTGAAGGGAGTGTGGAAACCATCAGTGCTCTGTCGAGCTCTCCTTGAAAATGCTTTCCATTACTAATAGATAGAACCTCTTTTTCTTATTATTTATACAAGACTTTCTTTGATTTCCTGCTTGTGACACTTTGGAATGAAAAACTGGTGACTGCATTAATTAAAAACAAAGATGAGATGGCTTATTTTTTTTCTCTCCAGAAAATCCTAGCCAGAGTCCCTGCAAGCAGACCTCAGTGTGAGTCTGCAGCCTGCAGGGCCAAACGTTGAGGTTTCTGTCATTTGATCTGATACAAGCTTAAGTACTGATTACAACCATTTTTGTTGGGGGTGTGTGTGTGTGTGTGTGTGTGTGTGTGAAAGACAGGGTCTCATTCTATTGCCCAATCCGGAGTGCAGTGGTACCATAATAGCTCACTGCAGCCTTGAACTTCCGGGCTCAGGCGATTCTCCCACCTCACCCTCCCAAGTAACTGGGACTACAGGCTATGCCAGGATCCCAGGCTATTTTATTTTTAAAATTTTTGTAGGCCAGGCGTGGTAGCTCACATCTGTAATCCCAGCACTTTGGGAGGCCGAGGCGGGCGGATCAAAAGGTCAAGAGATTGAGGCCATCCTGGCCAACATGGTAAAACCCCATCTCTACTAAAAATACAAAAAATTAGCTGGGTATGGTGGCGGGTGCCTGTAGTCCCAGCTACTTGGGAGGCTGGGGCAGGAGAATTGCTTGAACCAGGGAGGAGGAGATTGCAGTGAGCTGAGATAGTGCCACTGCACTCCAGCCTAGTCACAGAGTGAGTCTCCATCTCAAAAAAAAAAAAAAAAAAAATTTATAGAAATGTGGGCAATTATGTTGTCCACACTGGTCCTGGCAGAACCATTATTAATTGGAGAGTAAGATGAAGCCGAGAAACAGAGGCAGGTGAAGGTGGCAGTTTGATAAGTCATCTCAAAATTCAAAGAGGAAAGGAAACTTTGTCTGCCTCCTTGACCTCCTATTTCCTTTCGCTCTTCTCCCCTCCCCTACCCCTAGTCAAAATGCATGATCAGACGTGAGAAAAAAGAGAGACTTAGAAGAGAACAGGGTGAGGGCTTCTGCAGCAGCAAAGTGACCAAGGAATAGTCTGTGCTCCAGTTTTCACTACATGAAGGAATAGCCCAGGTGTTTGGGGGACAGCAGCAACTAGATGCAAATCCTGAAACCAGGAGGTCCTGACCATGGTCGGTGGCTCATGCCTATAATCCCAACATTTTGGGAGGCCAAGGAAAGACGATCACTTGAGGCCAGGTATTTGAGAACAGCCTGAGCAACATAGCAAGACCCCATCTCTACAAAAAGTAGAAAAATTTGCTGGGCATGGTGGCATGCTCTGTAGTCCCAGGTATTCGGGAGGCTGAGGTGGGAGGACAGCTCTAGCCCAGAAGTTCAATGCTGCCATTAACCATGATGGCGTCACTGAACTCTAGCCTGGGCAACAGAGCAAGACTCTATCTCTACTTAAAAAATAAATTAGATTAAATAAAGAAGTCCCATCTCCCTCAGAAAACCACCCACCAGTAAATGATAATACCCACACACAGGAGATGATCAGGAGCTTTCAGCTGTTCAGCTGTATCATCCCACACAAATTCTCCTTCATTCAGTTCGTTCAGTAGGAGACTTTTGCAGTTGCGAGGATAAGGAAATGGTCAGCTTGTGCAAGAATCCCCTGTATGAGAAAGAAAAGACACAATACTAGAATTTGAATTTTCCATCTGAGTCAGATCTCTTTCTTTCCTCTCTGACACATTTAACTGAGTAACTGTCATGAAGCAAAAAAAAAAGAAAAGAAAAGAAAAGAAAAGAAAAGAAATACTAGACTTGATCTCTATTGTTAAAGAGCCTCCTGATCTGTCAGGGCATCATCTGGCTGTGAGTTACAGCTGTAATATCTCAGTGCAATGGCTGGGATGTTATGTAAGGGCAATGAGCTTATGCCTGCATTCTAGGGATAATAAGCTCTCACCTGCTCTCTAGAATGCCCAGCCCAGAGGCGGTAAGCAGTACTTAATCAGAAAGGGCCACACACTGGGTGAAGTGCATTGGTTCTGTGTCCCCAGTGAAATCTCATCTCGAATTATAATCCACATGTGTTGGGGGAGGGGCCTGGTGGGAGGTGATTGAATCATGGGGGCTGATTTCCCCCTTGCTGTTCTTGTGATAGTGAGTGAGTTCTCAGGAGACCTGGTTGTTTGAAAGTGTGTGGCACTTTCCCCTTCACGCTCTCTCCTGCTCCGCCATGGTAAGATGTGCTTGCTTCCCCATGCCTCCCGCCATTATTGTAAGTTTCCTGAGGCCTCCTCATCATGCTTCCTACTAAACCTGCAGAACTGTGAGTCAATTAAACCACTTTTCTTCATAAATTACCCAGTCTCAGGTAGTTCTGTATAGCAGTTCTGTATAAACAGACTAATACACTGGGGCAACAAATATAAGTTCATCTGTTATCGTTATCACCATCAAAAATTCACATTTTGCAAGTCAATAGGGCAGTTCCTCAAAAAATTAAAATTAAATTACCACATGACCCAGCCATCCCACTTCTGGATATTTACCCAAATGAATTGAAAACAGTGTCACACAACCTACAGAATGGGAGAAAATTTTTGCAATCTACTCATCTGACAAAGGGCTAATATCCAGAATCTACAAAGAACTCAAACAAATATACAAGAAAAAGACAAACAACCCCATCAAAAAGTGGGGAAAGGATATGAACAGACATTTCTCAAAAGAAGACATCCATACAGCCAACAGACACATGAAAAATGCTCATCATCACTCGCCATCAGAGAAATGCAAATCAAAACCACAATGAGATACCATCTCACACCAGTTAGAATGGCAATCATCAAGAAGTCAGGAAACAACAGGTGTTGGAGAGGATGTGGAGAAATAGGAACACTTTTACACTGTTGGTGGGATTGTAAACTAGTTCAACCATTATGGAAAACAGTATGGCGATTCCTCAAGGATCTAGAACTAGATGTACCATATGACCCAGCCATCCCATTACTGGGTATATACCCAAAGGATTATAAATTATTCTACTACAAAGACACATGCACACGTATGTTTATTGCGGCACTATTCACAATAGCAAAGACTTGGAATCAACCCAAATGTCCATCAGTGACAGACTGGATTAAGAAAATGTGGCACATATACACCATGGAATACTATGCAGCCATCAAAAAGGATGAGTTTGCGTCCTTTGTAGGGACATGGATGCAGCTGGAAACCATCATTCTTAGCAAACTATCACAAGAAGAGAAAACCAAACACCGCATGTTCTCACTCATAGGTGGGAACGAACAATGAGATCACTTGGACTCGGGAAGGGGAACATCACACACTGGGGCCTATCATGGGGAGGGGGGAGGAGGGAGGGATTGCTTTGGGGAGTTATACATGATATAAACGTCATGCACATGTACCCTAGAACTTAAAGTATAATAAAAAAAAAAAAAGAAATTACAAAAAAAAAAAAAAGAAAACAGTGTCACAAAGAGATATTCAAACACCCGTGTTCATAGCAGCTGTATATATAATAAGCCAAAACATAGAGCAACTCAAGTGTCCATCAAAGGATGAGTGGATAAACAAAAGGTGGTATATACAAGTGATGGAATTCAGCATTAAAAAGGTAGAAAATTATAACACCTGCCACAATAGGAATGAACTTTGAGGACATTATCCCAAGTGAAATGGGACAATCACAAAAGGACAAGTATTGTCTGATTCCACTTAATGAAGTAGTGAAAGTCATCAACTTCATAGACAGAAAGTAGAATGATGATTGTCAGGTGTTCAGGGGAGAGGGAATGGGGAGTTATTGTTTAATGGGAACAGAGTTTTCATTTTGCAAGATGAAAAGAGTTCTGAAGATAGATGGTAGTGATGGTTGCACAACAATGTAAATGTATTCAATGCTATTAAACCATACACTTACAACAATTAAGATGGTACATTTTCCAGCCTGGCCAACATGGCGAAACCCCATCTCTATTAAAAATACAAAATTTAGCTGGGCATGGTGGTGTGGGCCTGTAGCCCCAGTTACTCGGGAGGATGAGGCACAGGGATCGCTTGAACCCAGGAGGTGGAGGCTGCAGTGAGCCGAGATGGTACCACTGCACTCCAGCCTGGATGACAACATAAGACTCTGTCAAAAAAAAAGATAGTAACTTGTATGTTTCATGTATTTAATCTCAATTTTTAAAATGTTTAAAAAGCCCCATAGCAAGGGTATGAAGGAATAGCCATCCCTCACCACCTCCAACATCTTAGGTGGCTCTTGACTAAAATTAAGCTACACACCATACAGAGAGGCAGATTCAATGTGAAGCCGATGACATTTCAAAGCCTCTCCCTAATATGGACCTCTTCTCGGGCTCTGCACTTAATTTTCTAGTCATAGTTTTCTGGTTTTGGTCTTTAGAAGGGCCTCTAAATTAAATGTATTCAAGCCAAACAGTCCCTAGCTAGACCCCTGACTTGAAAATGACTAAAAGCTTATGGTCCCTTCAAAACAGGTCACCTGGAAGGAGCCATTCGGTTGTTCTCAGCGTATTTCCTTCCCACCTCTTCTCTCTTCCTTCTCTGCACCCCAGGGTCTATTTTTCCCTTCCCAACATGTGAGAGGACAAGTGGGGAAATGCAACTTCATTCCAGGCAAGATCCTCTGCACCATGTTGCTAGACAAGATGTCCCCTCCAGGATGAGACAGGAGGTGAACAGAAGGCCCTGCAGAGGAAGAACCCTGGAGAGGAGTGCTGGGTTCTCCAGATGAGAGAGAAGATGAAATCTGCCAGCACAAGACAGGGAGTGCAACCGAAGGAGTCAAAGGAGAAAGCCGTCTTGTGGCATGGAAACCCGCACCCCCAGTGATGACCAGCATAGGCCCCTTGCCCCAGCTCAGGGAGGGGAGCTTGGGCGCCTTGTGAGGCAATGAGGGATGTAGGGAGAACCTGACCATGGTGAACACAGATTCAACTTATAAAGTGTTTCCCTAGGTGTCAGACACGGCATTGCCACTTTACATGTAGATGAAAATAGTAAAGAATACTTCAAAGCAGCATCCCTTGATGTAATAAAGAAATCAACCCAAATGCCCATCAATCAATGAGTGGATAAAAAAAAACTGTACATAAAAAAATTGGCCTGTAGTCCCAGCTACTCAGGTGGTTGAGGTGGGAGGATCACTTGAGCCCAGGAGTTCAAGGATGCAGTGAGCTGTGATCATACCACTGCATGCCAGTCTGGGTGACAGAGCAAGAGCTTATTGAAAAAAAAAAGAGAGAGAGGGAGAGCAAGAAGAAAGAGAAAGAGAGAGAGGGAAGAAAGAAAGAAGAAAGAAAGAAAGAGAGAAAGAGAGAGGGAGAGAGAGCGGAATGGAGGGAGGGAGGGAGGAGGGAGGGAGGAAGGGAGGGAGGGAAGGAAGGAAGGAAGGAAGGAAGGAAGGAAGGAAGGAAGGAAGGAAGGAAGGAAGGAAGGAAATGAAATGAAAGGACTAGCAGAAATCCAGGCTTTGTAAGCAGCTCTGTAAACTCCCCTCCTGTTGCTTACTAGCTGTGGTATCTGGAGAAAGTGGTCAAAATTTCAGAGCTTCAGTTTATCTTCCACAAACGGAGGAAACAGTTATTATTTTTAGGATTGTTTTATGTCTTAAGTGGGAATAATACATATGATGTGTCTGCCCGTAGCAGCTACATGGTACCAGTCATTACTACTAATATTCCAATAGTCTAGAATGTTCTGCTTCTGGAAGCAGCACCAGCAGAAACTGATCAGGGTAAGGAAGGTCATGGTAGCAGAAAAGAGCATTTTACTCTCCACAGTTGAGTCATTCAATCTTTCCATTAGGCATTATTTCATTATATCACAAGCACAGAACCTTTTTACGGGGCTAGGAAAACTCTATTAAAGTATTTTTAGGTAAAAAGCAGACTTGTGTTCTTCTAATATTAGATTGCCATAATCAATCTCTGGAACCAAATGTGTGTCTTTTCCCACCAGGCAGCTTCATTTCAGCGTTTGCAGGCTAGGACCTGCCCAAGGCTCCTGGCCATCCTCATTTACAACCCTGGTCTCTGGTGGGTGTCGATTTTATGCTAGAAATTCTTCATACACTACCCCTTTCCCATCCTCTGTGTGAGCTTGGCCACCTGGGATTCCACAAACAGTTGTCTGGGCCTAGGTTATGACCAGGAAACAACACACCAGACAGAAGAGTAAAGGCGACTTCTCACCTCCCTGCCAGCCCAGGAAGGTGGAGACAAGTCCCACCAAGAGTCCCCCAGCCCTAAGGCCAGTCTACCTTATCCCACCCTCATGTTCTCCTGGAGGTAGAAAATGAAAGCATGGACTGTGGGTGACAGGTCTGGGTTCAAGCCCTAGGTGCTCTGTTCAAACTATTTAAAGCTATGTGATTTTTGCCAAACAGCATAAGCTCTCTGATACCCATTTACCTCGTTGTAAAATGGAAAAAAAAAAAAAAAAGAAAAACCGATACATATGCCATTGGGTTCCAGCGAGGATTTAAAGATCTGTAATATGCTTGATAAATACTAGGTACCTAGAAAACATGGTATCCATGGTAGCATTTATTATAAAGAGTGTTCCATACTCTTCCACAAGGGATGCCTGACTTCTCAGTTCCTTCTAATGCGGTTTTCACACCAAGCAAAGCATCACAATGCAGATGTGTGAGGCACTGCCAGGGGCAAGATGGGGCCAGCCAGGGAGCCACGTACCATGAGCACCGCATGGGGGATGAGAGAACTGGCATGGGAGTGGGAGTGCAGGAAGGCTGACAAGAAGAGCAGATGGCGCCTTTTGTCTGGGGTTGGTTACAGTCACTGTCACCACATCCAATCCTGCTGGAACAGCACAGACTGAAATACCAAGTATTTCCATTTCAGCTTGACAAGCAATAGTTGCACAACTAGCAAAACTGGCTTCATAATGTGGCCTGTGGAGGAAGAACTGTTCTCTCTTTTTCTGCTCTATAAAAATGTGTTGTGTGTTATTTACCAACTCCAGGCAGCACAACCAGCATTGCTGAGCTCTGACAGTCCCTGTCAAGGCTGCCTATTCTATGGCAGCATCATCTTATTCTTTTTCTCCCTTTTGTGCCCAAACTTGCATTTCAAACTCAAGGTAAAAGCCTAACAGCCTATATTCTACCAGAGGCAGCCGCAGTAATGGGAATCTGCCTTGCTCACTTTTAATATTTTCTCAAGTTCAAGGCAACACTCTTTTTTTCTGGCTACTTCTCTGAAATAATTTGAAAATTGATTTCTTTTCCTTTTGCCTTTCCCAGGGTCAGCCTTTTCCCAGCATCCGTGCATATTGAAGAGGATAGGGATGTTCCTGGCTTGTCCTCTCTTGCCTTTGTGATTTATTTCTGCTTGGGCCACAGAGAGCTTTGCAGGAGAGCAAAGATGGAATCATTTTCTCTCCTTTTTTTTTAACTTCACCCACTGAATATTCATTAGGTGATGGATTCTACCTCAACCATTAGCCAAGGGAATATAAATAGTTTGCAGCCAGCTCTCTGCCACGGATAGGCTTCCAAACCATTGTGAGGTAGAGTTTTTCCTACCGGGTGAGGTTCAGACAAGCAGCTGTGATTTCCCCATAGTCCCATGCTCAGAGCAGATGCCTGTCAAACCAGCCCCCAGTAAGCAGCAAGAGTGATCTCACTTCCTTTCCCTAAAGGTAACTGTCCTCATTACTCTTATTACTGAGCTGAATGAACCTTGGGTGCATAATAGAATTTTCTTTAAAATATTCATCATCTGACAGCTGATATTTCAGCCATATTCCACTTGAAGACTACATTGGGGGAAGGAAGCTGAGCAGCAGTGCTCAATTAACTCGGTATTTTGCTCACTTTCTGAAACTACTTTTCAAGTCCAAGCCATTAAAAATGCATGGGACTGTGCAATGTGGTACTCTCCTGTGAGCTCCCAGAGCAGGACAGAGGTGACCACCGAAGCCGCTGCTCTGCCTACGTAGGCACCAGTGGCTCGAGGAATCAGGGGTTTCTCCTGCCAGGGAAAAATGGAAAATGCCCCACTGCCTCCGCTTTCCTGCCCTCCCCGAGTACCTTGCTGTGTGCAAAAAGAATGAATGCATATTCCTTAGCCCCTTATGGGTCTTCCGATTGGGTAGGCCAGTTTTTTGTGTGGTTTCCAGGTTGAAAGGAAGCGGTGAGCAGGTGTGCAAGCACACACTGGAAACATGGCAAGTGGGAAACAGTGAAGACAGACACACTTGGACTCAATCCCAGTGTTGCCACTTACTTCATGATCCTCAGTTTCCTCATCTGTCAAATACACTGATGTGGTTTAGATCTGTGTCTCCACCAAATGGCATGTCAAATTGTAATCCCCAGTGTTGGAGATGGGGCCTGGTGGGAGGTGATTGGATCATAAGGGCGGATTTTTCCCTTGACACTGTGCCCCAGTAGTGAGTGAATTCTTGTGAGATCTGGTTGTTTAAAAATATGTAGTGCCTCCCCAATTTTTCGCTCCGGCCATGTAAGATGTGCCTGTTTTCCCCTTCACTTTCTGTCATGATTGTAAGTTTCCTAAGGCCTCCCAAGAAGCAGAAGCCACCATGCTTACTGTACAGCCTGCAGAACCATGAGCCAATTAAGGCACTTTTCTTTATAAATTACCCTGTCTCAGGTATGTCTTTCTAGCAATGTGAGAATGAACTAATACATCCACACAGAGTGACAGTGCAAAGATTGGGAAGAGCATAGATAATCTGTATTGAGCAGCCTCTGCCACATTATTGATGCTAAATAATTGGCCTCCAATACCCCATCATGGGGAGGGTTCTCAGCCACATCTGAGACCTCATGCTTTAGGCTGCACTGCCATGGGCTGCATCTGCTATTACAGTTGTAGCCCCCTGAGGGCAAGGCCCAGGTCCTGTCTTATTCGTGTCTATCCTCAGTATTTGACCTGTATCTGGTACATAATAGATATTCAATAAGACTTCTATGAGATAATTACATTACATGTGATTGTGATTACTCTATTGGAATGTGATATGGTTTGGCTGTGTCCCCACTCAAATCTCATCTTGAATTGTAGCTCCCACAATTCCCACATATTGTGGGAGAGGCCTGCTGGGAGATAATTGAATCATGGGGGCCGTTTCCCCTCTACTGTTCTCATGGTAGTGAATAAGTCTCACGAGATCTGATAGTTTTATAAGAGGAAATCACTTTTGATTGACTCTCATTCTCTTCTCTTGTGTGCCACCATGTGAGATGTGCCTTTCACCTTCCACCATGATTTTAAGACCTCTTCAGCCACATGGAACTGTGAGTCCATTAAATCTCTTTCTTTTGTAAATTGCCCCGTCTCAGGTATGTCTTTATCAGCAGCGTGAAAATGACTAGTGCAGAATCATTCTTAATTCACATGTTATTATAGTGATATATTATAATTAATCATTAATAACGTCTTAATTGTTTTAACTTTTGAATGTATAAGAATTATTAGGAAGTGAGCAGAAGTGCTAACATAATCATTTTTCAGCAAAATTTCAAGAGGAAACTCACAAAAATAAGTTGGCCTTTTAATTACGATTGCTGCCAGGCAAGCAGGAATTGCACTTCAGAGGAGAGCAATGGAAAACAAAAACTGAACCTTTGGACATGGGCTAAAAACAAGCTTGATAATTGCATCCTTGGTACCCATGGACATTTGCCCGTAGCCCCTAAACCATTCCGTAATTTGAAAATGTTCGGTTTGTTTGCCATTTCTCAGTTTGCTGAGGTTGATTTTGTCTCCACATCCAAATGTTCAGAATCTTATTCAACCTGATCCAAACCACTCTGGTCTAGAAATAGGTCTTGCTATCCAGCCAGCCTGGGTTTTTATGCAATATTTCCAGTACTTCTGCTTTCAAAACAAGGTGATGGAAAGAAAACACCAGACAGGCCCTACTGTTGTATTCCAGAACTTTCCCAGTTCAGTCTGGAAACTTTGGGCTTTCTTCAGAGAATTGTTGTGAGATACAACCAAGAAAAATAAAAATAATATGACCTTATCCTTGTATAACACCCAGTGGTTTATGTATAGGTGACATTTACTCAGCTCACTGTTTTCACACGCATTGACACCTCCAAAGAGGGAAATTATAGTAAGTTCCAAGCTGAGGGTCTTGGTTTTCTTGGGACTTCCACATTGCTGTCTTACTCATCTAGGGCCTGGGAACAACAGGTAAGGGGAGCTTTGCCATGCGGAAGCTGGGGCAAGGATGGCAGCACTGGTAGGCTCACACAGTCCGCAAGCAACAGAGCTGGGACTAGAACCCATCAGGTCTGGACTCCTTCCATGTACCATGTGAATTCTATATCTGCTGTGAACATCATCATGCAATAAATAACATCACAATACTCAGTGTTTGTTAACATTAATTATGGAAGCATAGGTGTACCATATGTCACTAAAATAGGTAGCCTGCTTATGTCAACTTCTAGTGTATTTCAAAACCATTACAGTAGCATTTTCTTTTTTTTTTTTTTTTTTTTTTTTGAGACAGGGTCTCTCACCCAGGTTGGAGTGCAGTGACAGAACAGCTCACTACAGCCTTGACCTCCAAGGCTCAGGCAATCCTCTCACGTCAGCTTCCTGAGTACCTGGGACTGTAGGCATGCACCACCACACCTGGCTAATTTTTTAATTTTTTGTAGAGACAGGGTCTCACTGTGTTGCCCAGGCTGGTCTCAAACTCCTGAGGTCAAGGAATCCTCCTGCCTAAGCCTCCCAAAGTACTGGGATTACAGGCATGAGCCACCATGTCTGGCCTACAGTTGCATTTTGTCAGCACCATGTAGTGAAACGGAAGTTCCGCAGTGTTGATGCTATGTCTGCATGCTTGCACTAGATAATAACTAACAGTTTATTAATATATTGACTACAAATTAAGCAAGTGAATGAGGATGAAAAGAGTTGATTTATTCAAGGCCTTGAGAAGTCTAAACGATTATCTGAGAGGCAGCATAATATGGTGGATCATCATAGCCTCCAGAGCCAGACTGTCTGGGTTTCCACCTTTCATTTACTGGCTGGTTGTAGCAGTTACTTAAACTCTCTGTGTGCCTGTTTCCTCATTTGTAAGACAGAGATACTAACCTACTCATCTCTAGTAGCAGAGATAGCCTACTTCATGTAGGTGCTATATTAATTGAATTAACCTATGTAAAGACTTGAAATAGTCCTTGGCACCCAGCAAGCACAATATAAGCCTTTGCTATTGTTATTGACTACATTGATCATCTAAATGGCTAACTGCTGCCTTCTCATTTTATGCCATGTAGATATAATGCTCGTGTGTATATATTTTGTGTCCCCAGTGAGACTATACATTCCCTGAGGGCGGGGAAGCTTGTTATTAAATTGGTCACCCACAATACTTCGTAGGTGGTAGACTCATTAGTAGCTGGTCAATAAACACTAATGGAAACTGTAAACCCATTTTAAATTCTTATGCTGCCCCAAAACAACTCAAAAATCTCTGATGATTTCTGTTGCCTAGGGATCAAGTCTGATCTCAGCCAGGCAGCCAACTCTGTCTTCAAGTTCATGACCTGATGCTTCTTCAGGCCCCACTGTCATTGTGTCCCAACTGATTCTCTTGCCACACCCCAAGCAGAGGTGGGAATGCCCACCTTGACACCTTTGCTTGTTTTTATTCCTTTTCAGGAACACCCTTCCTTTTGTGCTTCGCTCATCCACATCACGTACCCCCTTCAAAGCCCACTTGACCTCTCTTCTCACAGAGGATGCTTCCCAACTCCCCAAGTCAAGTGGTCATCTTCCTCATTTCTTGACTCCTCTAGATTATAACTGCAACTCATTAGAAATGTCTCATATCCAGGCTTAACTATTGGTCAAAATCTTATGTATGGCCTCATCGTATTTATTCATAGCTGATGACCTCCTTGATTCGTTATAAACTCTGGGAGGTCACAGATGCTGCTGATCTGCCTCATCCTCTTGAATCCCCAGCACAGCATCTGACACATGCTGGGTTGTCAGTGTATTCCTTATCTCTTATGTAACAAATCACCCCCAAACTGGGCTGCTGAGAACAAACATAATCACTCACGACCTCTCCCAGCGTCTGTGTGTCGGGAGCTCAGAAGCAGCTCGTCTGGTGGTGGTTCTGGCCCAGTGACTCTCTTGAGGTTGCAACAGATGTCAGCCAGGGCCACAGGGACCTGGAGACGCCACTCGGGCTGGAGGAGCCGCTTCCGAGGTAGCTCACACACCCCGCTGGCTGGCAAGTCAGTGCTGGCTGTTGGCAGGAGCCTCTGTGCTTCCCACGTGGGCCTCCCCAGAGGGCTGCTGGAGAGTTCTCTGAGCAGAAGGCTGGCTGGCTACCTCCCTTCCCCTCCCACCCCAGAGTGAGGAATGCAAAAAAACACCGAGGCCAAAGCTGAGATGCCTTTTATGACCTTACTTTGTAAGTCACACGTGTCTAGGTGTCTGGCTTTTAGAGTCAAGAGATAATTGCTTTTTGTTAAGTGTCATCTTCATGAGTTCATATGCTCTTTGAAGGAAAAAAACAACATCCCCTTCTTCCAGTATCTAGCACTGTGCTTTGTATCCAATAAGCACTCAGATGTTGAATATATTTGCAATTAATGAAAGGATATTTGCTGGTAAATACCATCAATATCTTCATAATCAATCAAATCATGACTTAATTTTTAGGTTTTCATCAGACAATTATTGTAGTCAGATGAATAATGTTTAAGGAAACAGAATTCCAGTCTTCAAAATTCTTTAAACAAGCTGAGAAATGTGACAGACACCACCAGGAACAATTAGAAGATAATCTCCTGTAGCTACTGAGCATAACGCTTTGTGATTTTCTGATTTAAGTGTTATGTCTACATGTTTGAGGTTTTCATTTGCTTTTCTTGGCATAGCCTCACTGTTTCTAGACCACCAGTGCTCCTAAAGACCAAAATTAATTGCTAGTTTTATAGTTTTATATGTCTAAATGATAGGGATGCCAGATTGTGTCAAAATGAAAACACATCCAAATTTAATGAAGTTCAAAGGAAGAAATGTTTATTTATGGATTAAAGTCTAAAATTGTCTGTTGCTTGTAGTTACTGAAATAGTGACAGCTCTTCTTAGCAGGGGGAGGGAGGGTGAGCAGAAAAGAGCCACAGAGAAAGCTCTTCTGTGAGCCTGAGAGTGGAATCCACAACAACCCACGTTCCTGGGTCTTTTCACACCCATTGAGATCACATATGATCTACAAATGAAGTCATGAAGAAAAGGGGAACCTCTGGAAAGGAGGCAGAGGTTTTATTATCTCAGCTCATCACAATATCTGCACAGCCGTGTCCGGACATGTCTTCAGGAGCAGAGCATACTTAATCTCCTTGGGGCACAGTTTTGCTGGTTGTTGAACTTCAGTGGTATCATTAGACATCCTCAGAGTTGTTGGAATAAAGGGCACAAAGAATCTATCCTACTAGGTCACCAAAGAGACTTATTTCCACATCCTTTATGACCACCAAGTCCCTGTGCACACGTTGCCTGAGATAAAACCACTGGGTACCATGTTTGCTGGGGCAGAAAGAACTGACCAGCTTTTGTATTTGAGCAGAAGTCTTAGAACTCATCTCTACAGCTTTTCATTGTTTCCAAGGACTTAAGTGCATCTTAACAAATATTTCTTCCATCACAAGATAGATCAACATCTAATTACAGTGATTTTATTCAGTAAGATACTTCAATTACATTCGTCATTTTTGTTCAATCTAAAAGGGCTCTAATTCTAGAAGTTGTGAATATGGCACAATGATTTGTCATTTAACAGTTAGATGGATATTTTGTAACAGAAAATATCTGTTACTTTTCAATTCATCCAAACTCTACATCAGCTTTCTTTGAAATAAACTGCAGTTTGGATACAGTAGAAAGAACATTAGCTC
Source organism: Trachypithecus francoisi (assembly GCF_009764315.1). Classification (NCBI taxonomy): domain Eukaryota; kingdom Metazoa; phylum Chordata; class Mammalia; order Primates; family Cercopithecidae; genus Trachypithecus; species Trachypithecus francoisi. The sequence goes on from NW_022680462.1 coordinate 38,604, forward strand.
TGGAGTCAGAAAATCCAAGTCTGAACCCCAAGTTTCCTACTTATTTTCTGTGTGATCATGATTTATTCATTAACTTCTCAGAGTTTCATCTCAGTTTTATAATATGTAAAGCAAAGATAATCTCATTGCCCTCTGTACTCCACAAGGTTGCTGTGAAAATCAAAATCTTTGCTGTACGTATGTGAAAGCCCCTAGTAAACAGAAGAGTTTTACAAGAAGGAGATATATTAATATTTTTATCTTGCACATAAAAATACTAAAGCACAGTACTTCCACTCACAGCCAGCATGTCCTCTGTTTCACCTTCTACCACTACCAGCAGCAGTGCCAAAAAACTAAGTCTTCGTGTTAACTAATCTGTTATAAGCATCCGATTTCATGGACAGAAACTGTCTGTGGGTCAAATCGTGTGTCCTGGTATTGATTGTCGGCTACTGACGCCCCTTCAAAACCTGCCCATAACACCACTAACCATCTGAAAAAGCAGGAATGCTTTGTCTCGCAGCTCCAATTATAATCCCAAGTGGTATGAGATGAAGCTTCTTCTAGCCCCCTTTTTCCTCCATATCTCAATAATTTCATGCAACTTTTAGATGGATTAGAAACATAATTTTACTATGGTAAAGACAAAATGGTTTTAAGAGAAAAATGGACCTGATGTCTACCAACAAAAAGGACAGCTTAACCAAAAACAATACTAGGATCAAAAGTCAGGTTTTAGGCTGTACCATGTTCATTGTCTGAATTCAAGAAATTCAATAACTCCACCCCAGTGGCTAGTTGGGTTACTTGACGGCACATTGTGTAGCTAATTGCCAGCACAGGAAGGCAGGAGTGCTCAGGATCAAATGTTCCGCAGGAATCATGGCGAGATTCTTTCATGATTAAGCTGGCCAACTGGCAATGCTTACCGTTAACATTTTCCAGGGCCAAGTCATCTCTTCCACAATCTATGGCATGAACAGTGGGGTTTTAACTAAAGAGGCAGATCCAAAGTCAATGTCACCCAGCCCTGTTCCATACTGGGATGACAAGGGCTTCTGAAGGAAGAAAGTATTCGGCTAGGGTTCCTCATCTTTCACAAAGAAATATCAGCTATGCTACCTGTGTGTCTGGTGTCTGATAAATTAACATACCCCTTCAATCAACAGCAGAGGCTCTGCCCACTAGGCATTTGCCAAAGAAATCTTGCCAAGCTTGAAATCTCCACTCTTGGTATTGCTAAAAGCCCATGGAGACAACCATAATTCAGAGAGGAACTGCTCCAAGTCTCTTAAACAGTGATCCACATAATACATTCCTTTTAAAATTTAGTACCAAGAAAAAGTCTGCTTCTTCTGACAAATTTTCTTGTTTTTTTAATCAAGCAAATAGAAGTAAAACCACATTTCCGTCTTTTATACTTCTATAAATTTTTATTTTAATTCCATTCTACCTTCTCTGTGGTGTTTAGTTTTCATTAGGTTTTCCTAATGGGTGTAAACATACACACACACACACCACACACACACACACATAAACACAGACACACATATAAACATAAACACATAAACACAGATACACACAAGCATACATAAACATACACATACACACACACACATAAACACACACACACATAAACACACATACACACACACACATAAACACACACACACATAAACACACATACACACACACATAAACACACACACACACATAAACACACATACACACACATACATAAACACACACACATACATACACACATATAAACACAAACATACACACGTATATATAAGCATACACATACACACAGGCATACATACACATACACATACAAACAGACATACACATTCACACAGACATACACATACATAAACACACACACACACATACATACATACACACATATACACACACATATCATGATCATCATTTAAGTCAAGTAATTTTTAGAAGTAAAAGATAAATTACAAATAAATGGATCTTACCAATTCTAACCCTTTGCCAAACATGGTATAGCAAGGCCTGAACACATAAAACCAACGCATACGTTATCAGGTTAAAAACATCCTCTATATCTTCTTAAAGCAAACTCTTAGCCCTAGAATCTGAGGAATTCCTGTTCGTCACTCAGAAATCATGTCTGGAGTTTTCACCTCCGAGGAGCTCTTCAGCTCCCCAGAACTCCAGGCTCAGCTGGAGCCCTGCCCTGTAGTCAGTGGAGTCTCATAAACCTGACTGTTCCTTGCTACGACCCGTGAGCCTCCTGAGATCAGAAATCATTTCTCATCTCTGAAGTCCTACCATCTAGCATAAGGTCTTGCATATCATAAAAATATTTAAAATATTTATGGAATAAATGGGAAAATGCACCACTTCTCTTAACAAGAAGAAGCCACTTTACAGAGAATATAATAGATCAAAAGCTGAAAATCTGGTTTTAAAACTTAAATTTTATTTTCTTCTTGATAATGTTTGCAAAAAATGTGTATTGAGTATATTTAAGGTATACAACATGATGTTAAGGGATACACATAGGTAGTAAAAAGGCTAATAAAGTGAAGCAAATTAATATCTCCATGATCTCACATAGTTACTCTTTTTATTGTTTTTGTGGCAAGAGCCGCTAAAATCTACTCATTTGGCATGAATCCCCTCCACGGTGCAATTGTATTACCTATTGTCCTCGTGTTGTATATTAGATCTGTAGACTTGTTCATCCTACAGATGTGCTACTTCATATCCTCTGACCCACATCTCCCCACTTCCTACCTCCTCTACCATCACCAAAAGAGTCTCCTTATCTCCACACCCTCCCAACACTTGCTATATTCTGATGTTTGATTATAGCCATCCTAACAGGTATGAGGCAGTGTCTTATGGTGGTCTTGATTTGCATTTCCCTGATGATTAATGCAAATCAAATGTTGAGCACTTTTTCATATACTACGGACAATTTGTATGTTTTCTTTAGAAAAATGTCTACTCAGGTCTTTCACTTACATTGTAATTGGGTTGTTTCTCCACTGTTGAGTTGTACGAGTTTTTTCATAAATTTTGAATATTAAACCCTTATCAGATACATGGTGTATTAGTTCATTTTCACACTGTTATAAAAAACTGCCTGAGACTGGATAATTTATCAAGAAAAGAGGTTTAATTGACTCACAGATCTGCATGACTGGGGAGGCCTCAGGAAATTTACAGTCATGGCAGAAGGGGAAGCAGGCACATCTTACATGGTGGCAGGCGAGAGAGGGAGAGAGATAGAGAACATGAGAAAGGGGAAGGGTCCCTAATAAAACCACCAGATCTAGTGAGAATTCACTATCATGAGAACAGTTTGGGGGAAACCACCCCCCGATGCAGTCATGCCCCCAACTCGACACATGGGAATTACAATTTGAGATGAGATTTGGGTGGGGACACAGAACCAAACCATATCACATGTTTTACAAATATTTTTTCCCAATTCATAGGTTGTCATTTCATTTTGCTGATTGTTTCGTTTGCTATGCAGAAGCTTTTTAGTTTAAAATATTCTGATTATTTATTTTTGTTTTTGTGACCTGAGTTTTTGGTACGATATCCAAAATATTATTGTCAAGTTCAATGTCCAGGAGATTTTCCCCTATATTCTCTTCTAAGAGTTTTATAGTTTCTTGCTTTGTATTTAGGTATTTTGTCCATAAGTTGATTTTTGGTACAGTAGAAGATAAGGGTCCAATTTTATTCTTTTGCATTCAGAAATCCAGTTTAACTGGCACCATTTATTGAAGAAACTATTCTTTCTCATTGTGTCCTCTTAGTGACCATGTCAAAAACTGGTTGGTTGTATATGTTTGGATTTATTTCTAGGCTTTCTATTTTCTTCCACTGGGCTTTCTATTTTCTTCCACTGGTCTTTGTGTCTATTTTATGCCAGCACCATACTGTTTTGATTACCATAGCTTCAAAATATAATTTTAAATCCAGAATTATGATGCCTCCAACTTTGTCTTTCTTTTTTAGATTTTTTTTTTTTTTTTTTTTTTTGCCATTCAGAGTCTTTCATAACATATCAGACTGGTTCAACATACACAACTCAATCAATGTGATACATCACATTAACAGAATGGAAGGAAAAAACACATGATTATCTCATTAGACATAGAAAAAGTATTTGACAAAGTCCAACATCCTTTCTTGGTAAAAATTCTCAACAATGTAGGTATGAAAGGAAAATCCCTCAACACAATAGAGGTCATTTGTTTAAAAACCCACAGCTTACATCATAATCAACGGCTAAAAACTGAAAACTTTTTCACTAAGATCTGGTACAAGGGAAAATTAGCCAGTTCTACTGAACATGGTACTGGAAGTACTAGCAAGAGAAATTAGAAAACCAAAAGAAATAAAAGGCATCCAAATCAGAAATCCTATATATATATATATATAGAGAGAGAGAGAGAGAGAGATTCCACACACAAAAAAAAACTATTAGAACTGGTAAGTGAATTCAGTAAACTTGCAGGATACAAAATCAACATACAAAACTCAGTAGTGTTTTAATACACAAATGATGATTAACTAAAAGAAACCCAAGAAAACAATCTCATATATAATAGTATTAAAAAATACCTAAGAATAAATTTACCCCAAAAATGAAAGATTTGTATGCTGAAACTATAAAACATTGATGAGAGAAATTGAAGAAGACAGAAATAAATGAAAAGATATTCAGTGCTCATGAATCAGAAAAATTAATATTAAAATTTCCATACTACCCAAAGCAATACACAGGTTTACCACAATCCTTATCAAAATCCCAATGACATTCTTCACGGAAATAGAAAACACAATGCTAAAATTAGTATTGAAGCTTAAACTATTAAATTAACTTAAAATTTAATGAAATAAGCCCTGTTGTGTAATGTTCAAACATCAATCTCAATATTAAGGGTACACTCTTGAAATATTTTGAAACTGACACTATCACTACACCTACCTGCATTAGTAAAAGATATAAGGTAAACAATGCATTTTTAAACAGATTGTCCTTTTAATTTAGGAAATATTCCAAAAATTACAGAATATTACAACAGTACTGCAGAAACTAAATAAAATTTTTCTTTGAGACAGATTTAACCTCACCTCAATGAAAATTTAAAAGACCTAATGTTGGACAAATGTAGTCTAAACTGCAATATAGAATTACCCAGGTGATCATAATATTAACCAGAAAAAATAGAAGAAATTTGGATCATAAGGAAGGACAAACGAGGAGCAAATGGGCCAAGGGAGAAGAGTGAGATGGGTCATAAAATGAGAAGGTGAGATGCTAAGATTCTGCTTCTTTTCCCAAGCTTTGATATTAGGTTGGTACAAAAGTAATTGTGGTTTTTGCATTACTTTCTTTTTTTTTTCTTTTTTTTAATTATACTTTAAGTTCTAGTGTACATGTGCACAAAGTGCAGGTTTGTTACATATGTATACATGTGCCTCGTTGGTGTGCTGCACCCATTAACTCATCATTTACATTAGGTATATCTCCTAATGCTATCCCTCCCCCCTCCCCCAACCCCAAGACAGGCCCTGGTGTGTGATGTTGCCCATCTTGTGTCCAAGTGTTCTCATTGTTCAGTCCCCACCTACGAGTGAGAACATGTGGTGTTTGGTTTTCTGTCCTTGCGACCGTTTGCTCAGAATGATGGTTTCCAGCTTCATCCATGTCCCTAATAGTATTCCATGGTATATATGTACCACCTTTTCTTAATCCAGTCTATCATTGATGGACATTTGGGCTGTGAATAGCACCACAATAAACATACATGTGCATGTGTCTTTATAGCAACATGATTTATAATCCCTTGGGTATATACCCAGTAATGGCATCACTGGGTCAAATGGTATTTCTAGTTCTAGATCCTTGAGGAATTGCCACACTATCTTCCACAATGGTTGAACTAGTTTACAGTCCCACCAACTGTGTAAAAATGTTCCTGTTTGTCCACATGCTCTCCAGCACCTGTTGTTTCCTGATTTTTTAATGATTGCCATTCTAACTGGTGTGAGATGGTATCTCATTGTGGTTTTGATTTGCATTTCTCTGATGGTCAGTGATGATGAGCATTTTTTCATGTGTCTGTTGGCTGCATAAATGTCTTCTTTTGGGAAGTGACTGTTCATATCTTTCAAGCCCACCTTTTGATGGGGTTGTTTGATTTTTCTTGTACCTTTGTTTAAGTTATTTGTAGGTTCTGGATATTAGCCCTTTGTCAGATGGATAGATTGTAAAAATTTTCTCCCATTCTGTAGGTTGCTTGTTACTCTTATGGTAGTTTCTTTTGCTGTGCAGAAGCTCCTTAGTTTAATTAGATCCCATTTGTCAATTTTGGCTTTTGTTGCCATTGTTTTTGGTGTTTTAGTCATGAACTCCTTGCCCATGCCTATGGCATGAATGGGTATTGCCTCAGTTTTCTTCTAGGGTTTTTATGGTTTTAGGTCTAATATTTAAGTCTTTAATCCATTTTGAATTAATTTTTGCATAAGGTGTAAGAAAGTTTCAGCTTTCTACATATGGCTAGTCAGTTTTCCCAGCACCATTTATTAAATAGGGAATCCTTTCCCCATTTCTTGTGTTTGTCAGGTTTGTCAAAGATCAGACGGTTGTAGATGTGTGGTATTATTTCTGAGGGCTCTGTTCTGTTCCATTGGTCTATATCTCTGTTTTGGTGCCAGTACCATGTTGTTTTGGTTACTGTAGCCTTGTAGTATAGTTTGAAGTCAGGCAGCGTGATGCCTCCAGCTTTGTTCTTTTAGCTTAGAATTGTCTTGGCAATATGGGCTCTTTTTTGGTTCCATATGAACTTTAAAGTAGTTTTTTCCACTTCTGTGAAGAAAGTCAGTGGTAGCTTGATGGGGATGGCATTGAATCTATAAATTACCTAGGGCAGTATGGCCATTTCACTATATGGATTCTTCCTATCTATGAACATGGAATGTTCTTCCATTTGTTTGTGTCCTCTTTTATTTCATTGAGCAGTAGTTTGTAGTTCTCCTTGAAGTCCTTCATGCCAAAAACCCTCAATAAACTAGGTATTGATAGGACATATCTCAAAATAATAAGAGCTATTTATGACAAACCCACAGCCAATATCATACTGAATGGGCAAAAACTGGAAGCATTCCCTTTGAAAACTGGCACAAGACAGGGATGCCCACTTTAACCACTCCTATCAACACAGTGTTGGAAGTGCCGGCCAGGGCAATCAGGCAGGAGAAAGAAATAAAGGGTATTCAGTTAGGAAAAGAGGAAGTCAAATTGTCCCTGTTTGCAGATGACACGATTGTATATTTAGAAAACCCCATCATCTGGGCCCAAAATCTCCTTAAGCTAATAAGCAACTTCAGCAAAGTCTCAGGATACAAAATAAATGTGCAAAAATCACAAGCATTCCTATACACCAATAACAGAGAGCCAAATCATGAGTGAACTCCCATTCACAATTGCTTCAAAGAGAATAAAATACTTAGGAATCCAACTTACAAGGGATGTGAAGGTTTTTGCCATTACTTTAATGACAAAAACCGCAGTCACTTTTGCACCAACTTTGATATTAAGAGCATCAACAGACGCATCTATACACATCCACAAAAGCACGCTTCCTCACATCTCCTTGCTCATGAAAGCTCACTTTGCCTTTTTGAGATTTAGTCGCTATTCTCACAACTTCAGTGTTCCTGAAGTTCAAGTCTACATCATGAGATAAATGGAAGAGATGAATTTTCTGCCACTTTATTCACTATGTTGTTATCAATGTGTCCTTCAAGTGCGCCACTTTTGTGGAGGGAGTCAAGGGAACTGAAATCGAACCTGTCTGGAGTCTGCTAAGGGTGTGGAGTCAGAGCTCAGAGGCTGAGAACTGCCACTTATCAACAGAAAGGGTGGTAACTGGAAATGGGTGGGCTCAGAGACCACCGCACATGGTGTATCACAATGTCTTCCAGAGCAGATGACTGCAGGCAGCTGAGATCCAAATTACACACTCTTTTAGATATTTTGTGCAATTATGCACAGCCTTTCATACATGTACGTATGTCTACTTATATGTGTGAGGTGAGAAAGAGCCTTTAAAGTTTCATTTTTCTTTAGCTGAACTGAATTTATATAAAAGAAGACCTAGAAGCTGGCAAAAAGATGAAGTGGGAAAAGTTGACCATATTAATGGCAGAGGAGTTTTTCCTGCTGAATTTGATTAGCTGCACTGAATTGATGTAAAAGAAGACCTAGAAACTGACAAAAAGATGAGACAGGAAAAGTTGACAATGTTAGTGGCACAGGAGATTTCCTTCTGAATTTAAGCTCTTGTCCCTGAAATAAAATAGGGAAAACACCATACCGCTTATATATCTGGCTCTGAAAGCATTGCCTTTTCTCTTTCTTTCTCTTGCTATATCTACTTGCTTTCCCTTTCTGCCCTGCTCATACACTATCACCACCAACACCACACACACACACACACACACACACATTTTACCAAAATCTTCCTGATTTTCTTTGTTGGTCCATTGAGTGTCCTATAAACAGCATGCAGCTGCTTGAGAAAAATCCACACAGCTTTGGAGAGTGAAACTAGAAGGAATAAACTGTGTGGGGTGTGTGTGTGTAGATGTATATGCTGTGTGTGCATGTATGTGTTTGTGTGTGTATTTGTGCATTGTGTAAATGCCCGTGTGCACATTTATGTGTGTGCATGCATGTGTGTATATGAATGTGTGTGTCTATGCATGTGTGTACATGTATGCATGAATGCATGTGTGTATGTGCATGTGTTCAGGCAGCATCATCAGAAGACAGAAAAAGGGAAGCAAGAGAAAGAGATTGCCTACATACCTAAGGAATTACTGACTTAAATGGAATCAGCTCTTTCAATAACCCATCTACCAACTCCCCACAACAAAAGCAAAGTCAAATACAATTAGGGATGGAGGAATGCCTTTTTATCTAAGGAAGGAAGCATAAAACAAAAAGTAAGCAAGCTAAGAAAAATAGACCTCTACCTCAATTTTTTTTTCACCAAATCCAAAACATACTGCCTATAACATTGGCAGTTTACAATGGCAATTAACATCAATCCTAGGGTCTAATTAACCTCAATCAACAAGTCTAAGTAGGTTAATTAAATAGGATTTGGCTAAGCATGAAGCACAAAAATACAGCTGTCTCATTTAAATGTGATTTACTAAGGAAAGTCATAATTTACCAAAGTTTTTCTCTTTCTTTTCACACAGCAAAGCATAATGGGTGGTGGGGTTGTGGACAAGTGGGGATGTCATACAGAGACTGATTCTTTGGGGGTTTCTTTGGTAATAGCCAGTCCCACATAACTTAAATATTATCTCCTGGTTATCTGCACTCATCTCAAGCTCATCTTCTTTACGAAGCATCAACTCATCCCTTTGTTGTTTCACTCATGTCCCACCCACCCCCACCTCCTTATGTTATAAATTCCCTCAGGATACAGAGCCTATGTGATTCATCCTTGTCTTCTTAAAATCATCAAGCGTAGTGCTTTGTGAGTAGTAAGTACCCAATTAATAGTTCCTTTAATTGGATTTTCAGCAAAATGCACTTTTTTCTCACCACAACCCCAATCATAATTTGGATTTCTGGGTTTTAGGATAAGACTGTCCAGGCCAGCTAGGCATAGTGGCTCATGTCTATAATCCCAGCATTTTGGGAGGCAGAGACAGGAGCATTGCTGGAGGCCAGCAGTTCAAGACCAGCCTGGACAACAAAGTGAGACCCGTCATCTCCTCAAAAAATAATATTAACAAATTAGCGGGGCGGAGCAAGATGGCCGAATAGGAACAGCTCCAGTCTCCAACTCCCAGCGCGAGCGACACAGAAGACCGGTGATCTCTGCATTTTCAACTGAGGTACTGGGGTCATCTCTCTAGGGAGTGCCGGACAATCGGTGCGGGTCAGCTGCTGCAGCCTGACCAGCGTGAGCTGAAGCAGGGCGAGGCATCGCCTCACCTGGAAGCGCAAGGGGGAAGGAAATCCCTTTTCCTAGCCAGGGGAACTGAGACACACAACACCTGGAAAATCGGGTAACTCCCACCCCAATACTGCGCTTTAAGGAAACAGGCACACCAGGAGAATATATCCCACACCTGGCCGGGAGGGTCCCACGCCCACGGAGCCTCCCTCACAGCTAACACAGCCGTCTGCGGCGATCTATCCGCAAGGCAGCAGCGAGGCTGGGGGAGGGGCGCCCGCCATTGCTGAGGCTTAAGTAGGTAAACAAAGCCGCTGGGAAGCTCGAACTGGGTGGAGCTCACAGCAGCTCAAGGAAGCCTGCCTGTCTCTGTAGACTCTACCGCTGCGGACAGCGCACAGCTGCAGTCCATTAGGGGAAAGAGCGGGGCCGCTGCAGACCCGAACGACTCTGTCTGACAGCTTTGGGGAGAGCCGTGGATCTCCTAACGCGGAGGTTGAGATCTGAGAACGGACAGACTGCCTGCTCAGGTGGGTCCCTGACCCCTGAGTAGCCTAGCTGGGAGACATCCCCCACTAGGGGCAGTCTGATACCCCACACCTCACAGGGTGGCGTCACCCCTGAGAGGAAACTTCCAAAGAAAGAATCAGACAGGTACACTCGCTGTTCAGCAATATTCTATCTTCGGCAACCTCTGCTGCTGATACCCAGGCAAACAGGGTCTGGAGTGGACCTCAAGCAATCTCTAACAGACCAACAGACAGTCCTTCTGACTGTCAGACGGAAAACTATCAAACAGGAAGGACACCTATACCAAAACCCCATCAGTACGTCACCATCATCAAAGTCCAGAGACAGATAAAACCACAAAGATGGGGAAGAAGCAGGGCAGAAAAGCTGGAAATTCAAAAAATAAGAGCGCATCTCCCCCTGCAAAGGAGCGCAGCCCATCGCCAGCAACGGATCAAAGCTGGTCAGAGAATGACTTTGACGAGATGAGAGAAGAAGGCTTCAGTCCATCAAACCTCTCAGAGCTAAAGGAGGAATTACGTACCCAGCGCAAAGAAACTAAAAATCTTGAAAAAAAAGTGGAAGAATTGACAGCTAGACCAATTAATGCAGAGAAGATCATAAACGAAATGACAGAGATGAAAACCATGACACGAGAAATACGTGACAAATGCACAAGCTTCAGTAACCGACTCGATCAACTGGAGGAAAGAGTATCAGCGATTGAGGATCAAATGAATGAAATGAAGCGAGAAGAGAAACCAAAAGAAAAAAGAAGAAAAAGAAATGAACAAAGCCTGCAAGAAGTATGGGATTATGTAAAAAGACCAAATCTACGTCTGATTGGGGTGCCTGAAAGTGAGGGGGAAAATGGAACCAAGTTGGAAAACACTCTTCAGGATATCATCCAGGAGAACTTCCCCAACCTAGTAGGGCAGGCCAACATTCAAATTCAGGAAATACAGAGAACGCCACAAAGATACTCCTCCAGAAGAGCAACTCCAAGACACATAATTGCCAGATTCACCAAAGTTGAAATGAAGGAAAAAATCTTAAGGGCAGCCAGAGAGAAAGGTCGGGTTACCCACAAAGGGAAGCCCATCAGAATAACAGCAGACCTCTCGGCAGAAACTCTACAAGCCAGAAGAGAGTGGGGGCCAATATTCAACGTTCTTAAAGAAAAGAATTTTCAACCCAGAATTTCATATCCAGCCAAACTAAGCTTCATCAGTGAAGGAGAAATAAAATCCTTTACAGATAAGCAAATGCTTAGAGATTTTGTCACCACCAGGCCTGCCTTACAAGAGACCCTGAAGGAAGCCCTAAACATGGAAAGGAACAACCGGTACCAGCCATTGCAAAAACATGCCAAAATGTAAAGACCATCGAGGCTAGGAAGAAACTGCATCAACTAACGAGCAAAATAACCAGTTAATATCATAATGACAGGATCAAGTTCACACATAACAATATTAACCTTAAATGTCAATGGACTAAATGCTCCAATTAAAAGACACAGACTGGCAAACTGGATAAAGAGTCAAGACCCATCAGTCTGCTGTATTCAGGAGACCCATCTCACATGCAGAGACATACATAGGCTCAAAATAAAGGGATGGAGGAAGATCTACCAAGCAAATGGAGAACAAAAAAAAGCAGGGGTTGCAATCCTAGTCTCTGATAAAACAGACTTTAAACCATCAAAGATCAAAAGAGACAAAGAAGGCCATTACATAATGGTAAAGGGATCAATTCAACAGGAAGAGCTAACTCTCCTAAATATATATGCACCCAATACAGGAGCACCCAGATTCATAAAGCAAATCCTTAGAGACCTACAAAGAGACTTAGACTCCCATACAATAATAATGGGAGACTTCAACACTCCACTGTCAACATTAGACAGATCAACGAGACAGAAAGTTAACAAGGATATCCAGGAATTGAACTCATCTCTGCACCAAGCGGACCTAATAGACATCTATAGAACTCTCCACCCCAAATCAACAGAATATACATTCTTCTCAGCACCACATCGCACTTATTCCAAAATTGACCACATAATTGGAAGTAAAGCACTCCTCAGCAAATGTACAAGAACTGAAATTATAACAAACTGTCTCTCAGACCACAGTGCAATCAAACTAGAACTCAGGACTAAGAAACTCAATCAAAACCGCTCAACTACATGGAAACTGAACAACCTGCTCCTGAATGACTACTGGGTACATAACGAAATGAAAGCAGAAATAAAGATGTTCTTTGAAACCAATGAGAACAAAGATACAACATACCAGAATCTCTGGGACACATTTAAAGCAGTGTGTAGAGGGAATTTATAGCACTAAATGCCCACAAGAGAAAGCAGGAGAGATCTAAAATTGACACTCTAACATCACAATTAAAAGAACTAGAGAGGCAAGAGCAAACACATTCAAAAGCTAGCAGAAGGCAAGAAATAACTAAGATCAGAGCAGAACTGAAGGAGATAGAGACACAAAAAACCCTCCAAAAAATCAATGAATCCAGGAGTTGGTTTTTTGAAAAGATCAACAAAATTGACAGACCGCTAGCTAGACTAATAAAGAAGAAAAGAGAGAAGAATCAAATAGACGCAATAAAAAATGATAAAGGGGATATCACCACCGACCCCACAGAAATACAAACAACCATCAGAGAATACTATAAATGCCTCTACGCAAATCAACTAGAAAATCTAGAAGAAATGGATAATTTCCTGGACACTTACACTCTCCAAGACTAAACCAGGAAGAAGTTGAATCCCTGAATAGACCAATAGCAGGCTCTGAAATTGAGGCAACAATTAATAGCCTACCCACCAAAAAAAGTCCAGGACCAGATGGATTCACAGCTGAATTCTACCAGAGGTACAAGGAGGAGCTGGTACCATTCCTTCTGAAACTATTTCAATCAATAGAAAAAGAGGGAATCCTCCCTAACTCTTTTTATGAGGCCAACATCATCCTGATACCAAAGCCTGGCAGAGACACAACAAAAAAGAGAATTTTAGACCAATATCCCTGATGAACATCGATGCAAAAATCCTCAATAAAATACTGGCAAACCGGATTCAGCAGCACATCAAAAAGCTTATCCACCATGATCAAGTGGGCTTCATCCCTGGGATGCAAGGCTGGTTCAACATTCGCAAATCAATAAACGTAATCCAGCATATAAACAGAACCAAAGACAAGAACCACATGATTATCTCAATAGATGCAGAAAAGGCTTTTGACAAAATTCAACAGCCCTTTATGCTAAAAACGCTCAATAAATTTGGTATTGATGGAACGTACCTCAAAATAATAAGAGCTATTTATGACAAACTCACAGCTAATATCATACTGAATGGGCAAAAACTGGAAAAATTCCCTTTGAAAACTGGCACAAGACAGGGATGCCCTCTCTCACCACTCCTATTCAACATAGTGTTGGAAGTTCTGGCTAGGGCAATCAGGCAAGAGAAAGAAATCAAGGGTATCCAGTTAGGAAAAGAAGAAGTCAAATTGTCCCTGTTTGCAGATGACATGATTGTATATTTAGAAAACCCCATCATCTCAGCCCAAAATCTCCTTAAGCTGATAAGCAACTTCAGCAAAGTCTCAGGATACAAAATTAATGTGCAAAAATCACAAGCATTCTTATACACCAGTAACAGACAAGCAGAGAGCCAAATCAGGAATGAACTTCCATTCACAATTGCTTCAAAGAGAATAAAATACCTAGGAATCCAGCTTACAAGGGATGTAAAGGACCTCTTCAAGGAGAACTACAAACCACTGCTCAGTGAAATCAAAGAGGACACAAACAAATGGAAGAACATACCATGCTCATGGATAGGAAGAATCAATATCGTGAAAATGGCCATACTGCCCAAGGTGATTTACAGATTCAATGCCATCCCCATCAAGCTACCAATGACTTTCTTCACAGAATTGGAAAAAACTGCTTTAAAGTTCATATGGAACCAAAAAAGAGCCCGCATTGCCAAGACAATCCTAAGTCAAAAGGACAAAGCTGGAGGCGTCACGCTACCTGACTTCAAACTATACTACAAGGCTACAGTAACCAAAACAGCATGGTACTGGTACCAAAACAGAGATATAGACCAATGGAACAGAACAGAGTCCTCAGAAATAATACCACACATCTACAGCCATCTGATCTTTGACAAACCTGAGAGAAACAAGAAATGGGGAAAGGATTCCCTATTTAATAAATGGTGCTGGGAAAATTGGCTAGTCAGAAGTAGAAAGCTGAAACTGGATCCTTTCCTTACCCCTTATACGAAAATTAATTCAAGATGGATTAGAGACTTAAATGTTAGACCTAATACCATAAAAACCCTCGAAGAAAATCTAGGTAGTACCATTCAGGACATAGGCATGGGCAAGGACTTCATGTCTAAAACACCAAAAGCAACGGCAGCAAAAGCAAAAATTGACACATGGGATCTAATTAAACTAAAGAGCTTTTGCACAGCTAAAGAAACTACCATCAGAGTGAACAGGCAACCTACAGAATGGGAAAAAATTTTTGCAACCTACTCATCTGACAAAGGGCTAATATCCAGAATCTACAAAGAACTCAAACAAATATACAAGAAAAAAACAAACAACCCCATCAAAAAGTGGGAAAGGATATGAACAGACATTTCTCAAAAGAAGACATCCATACAGCCAACAGACACATGAAAAAATGCTCATCATCACTCGCCATCAGAGAAATGCAAATCAAAACTACAATGAGATACCATCTCACACCAGTTAGAATGGCAATCATTAAGAAGTCAGGAAACAACAGGTGTTGGAGAGGATGTGGAGAAATAGGAACACTTTTACACTGTTGGTGGGATTGTAAACTAGTTCAACCATTATGGAAAACAGTATGGCGATTCCTCAAGGATCTAGAACTAGATGTACCATATGACCCAGCCATCCCACTACTGGGTATATACCCAAAGGATTATAAATTACTCTACTACAAAGACACATGCACACGTATGTTTATTGCGGCACTATTCACAATAGCAAAGACTTGGAATCAACCCAAATGTCCATCTGTGACAGACTGGATTAAGAAAATGTGGCACATATACACCATGGAATACTATGCAGCCATCAAAAAGGATGAGTTTGCATCCTTTGTAGGGACATGGATGCAGCTGGAAACCATCATTCTTAGCAAACTATCACAAGAAGAGAAAACCAAACACCGCATGTTCTCACTCATAGGTGGGAACTGAACAATGAGATCACTTGGACTCGGGAAGGGGAACATCACACACTGGGGCCTATCATGGGGAGGGGGGAGGAGGGAGGGATTGCATTGGGGAGTTATACATGATATAAACGTCATGCACATGTACCTAGAACTAAAGTATAATTAAAAAAAAAAAAAAAAATACTCAAAAAAAAAAAAAAAAAAACAAATTAGCTGTGTGTGGGGGCATAAGCCTGTAGTCCCAGCTACTTGGGAGGCTGAGGTGGGAGGATAGATTGACCCCAGGAGTTTGAGGTTATAGTGAGCCATGATGGTGCTACTGCACTGTACTCTAGCCTGGGTGACAAAGCAAGACTGTGTCTAAAAAAAAAACAAAGAAGTAAACAAAGATTGCCCAGGCCCTCCATGGAGGGTGGCATCCCAATCGGACGATGTAGCCTTTCTCATCCTTTCCTTTCCTCAGTGCCCTTTTCACTACCCTGCAATTGTCCCCTCTGCATAATCCATCTTTCACCATGGTGTGGTCCAGGCCAACTTCATCAATTGTTGTATCAAAAGCCCTGAATGTGCTACTTTCAAAAGTACTCAACCGTGTCCACATTAGGACTATCATGCACAGAGGCCACCACTTGGGTCCTGTATTAGTTCATTCTCATGCTGCTAATAAAGACATACCAGAGACTGGATAATTTATAAAAGAAAGAGGTTTAATTGACTCACAGTTTCGCAGGGCTGGTGAGGCCTCAGGAAACTTACAATCATGGTGGAAGAGGAAGCAAACACATCCTTCTTCACATGATGGCAGGAAGGAAAAGTGCAGAGCGAAGTCAGGGAAGCCCCTTATAAAACCATCAGAGCTCATGAGAACCCACTCACTATCATGAGAACAGCATGAAAATAACTGCCCCATGATTCAATTACCACCCACAGGGTCCCTCTCACAACACGAGGGAATTATGGGAACTAGAGTTCAAGATGAGATTTGGGTGGAGACACAGCCAAACCATATCAGGTCCCAAGGCCACACTGGCCAATTCTCATTCCACATCCATTCCATGATTATTCAATGTCTACTGGAAAAGTGTGCCTAGATGAATACATGATTTTTAAAAAGTATTTCAAGTTGCATAAGCATAGCTACCTTCTCAATCTCAGACCCAAGTCTGACAGGTGACAGTCTGAGAGGTGACAATCTATAGAAGATCCCTCCTGGGCCTGAGTGCTGAGATCACAGAATCGAGATTGGAAAGAACCTTTGAAATCTGCCGGTTCAACTTTCTCATTTTACACATGGGGAATAATCCTGTGACCCGGTCACACCACTGGGGAGACAGAAGCCAGAGTCACTGACAATAGCCCAGAGCTCCTTCTCTGCCCTTGTTGATCCTCTGGTTGACAGGCAGCTGCCATCACCCCATCAGGAATGAGAGCTCAGTGTCACACAGCTAGCTATGGCTCCATTGGATACACACAACTGCAGAGTCCAGCTGAATTATGAGGCATTCATCAGGGATTTGCTGTTATCTATTCCCAGGCTAGAAAGGGGGAGCACCACTCTATATGGAGACCACCATCCTATATGAATCACCAACTCAGGACCAGAGATGGTGCTAGGCACTTATTTGCATGTCTAATCTGTTTTTGTTTTTGTTTTTCAGAAACAGTATCTCACTTTGTTGCTCAGCTGGTCTTGAACTCCTGGCTTCAAGTGATCCTCCTGCCTCAGTCTCCCAAAGTGCTGGGATTATAGGTATGAGCCACCACGTCTGGCCCATTATCATATTTAATCTTCATGAGAAATTTTTTTAAAAATCATTTAAATTCTTAGTTTTAGGCTTGAAAGCTAAGGCTCAATTTTGGTTTTCAAAACACAGACTTTCAAATGATACATTTTTCACACCAGTTGAGCTAGAAAATCAGGCAAGTTAGGTTAAAGATGATATGGGCAGTCCTGTCTAGAACTTTGGCTGACTAACTCATGAGCTACTTATCTTAGACAAAGTAGCTGCACACTCTCTCTCTCTCTCCAATCTCATCTTCCACTGCCTGCTACACATTGATACTTGCTTTTTCCTTTGTTTTTAAGCAGACCCTGTCTAAAACTGCTCTTATCATATGGTGCCTAGAACTGCTTCTCTTCTTAATTCTTCCATGTCTGGTCACTCAGGTGACCCCACCCTCTGGTCACTCAGGAGGGAAGCTCAGAGTCATCGCCAACTACTGCCCTCACCTGCAATTCTGCTGCCACCTGCAAGATCCATCTCCTATACTACAGTCACTGCCTGGGGAAGACCCCACCCTAGGTCAAGCATATCTTCCCCAACTCCAGCCTGTCAACCAAGACCAGTTCTTCATTTCATAGACAGTTTTCAAACTAAATATTACATCCCTGGCCAGCAATGTCTAACAAAACTTTCTGTGATGATAGAAATGTTCTGTATCTGTTCAGTTCAATATGGTAGCCACTGGACATATGTGGTTGTTGAGTACTTGAAATGTGACTTGTGTGACTATAGAACCGAATTTTTGGTTCCTTTTTTGTTTGTTTGTTTTTGTTTTTGCTATTTTATCTTGGGTTTAATGGATTTAAATCTAAGTAGCCCCAAGTGGCTAGTTGCAGCTATATTGGATAGCACGATTCTAGGCAAAGGTATCACTCTCTGGAACATGCCTTGCTTGTTCTCTATCCTTACATTTCCATAAAAGCAGGAACAGTGCCATTTTGTTCACTGCTGCAACCCCAGGGCTTAGATAAGGGCTTGACATGTGGTAGGTGCCCAAGACATATTTTTAATGAACAAATTTAATCTGTCTCTTCCACCTGTCCAACTCTTTCCAATGTTCAAACTTTGATACTGTTTACATTTTGCAAAAAAATCAAAAGCATGTGACATTATGTAGCTCATTTGGCTTATGAAATAGTGGTATGTTTGATGTATTCTCACATGCTCATTTGCTTTATATTTTCTCATTTATTGAGGGAAGAGGTCAGGTCATGTGGCCTTTGGATCCCACCACACCAAATGCTGGACATCACAGATAGCTGGGCTTGCTCACCCTCGGATGCATGAACAGACTGCTTCTCTCATTTAGTTCCCTCACTGAGGTCTAAGGGCACCAACACCGCACTTTCTTCCCACCTCAGGCTTATCCTAATCCCCTGATCCTGTGGACTCTGCAGATACTTCTTCCAGGTCTGATTTCTCAGATGACAAAGGTGAACCTTAGCTGGTCTCAGTGTAGCAGTGGCTTCTCTTTTATAGCAGCTAGAGACATTCTTGGCCACACTTTGTCCTGATGACCAAGAAAGCAGAAGAATGGTATACAGAGAAGTCCAGCAATGTGCACATTACAAGAGCCATGTCCCCTCTCTTATTAATGGTGTGACCTTGACTGGGTTTCTCCAGCTTCAGAATCCAAATCATCAGAGTTGCCATCCCTGACTCCCAGGGCTGATGCAGCAAATGTCTGTGAAAGTATCTTTAAAGTATAAAATCCTGGACAAATGCAAAATAGTTAAGTTGGCACACAGCTGAGTCACTGAGATTTTAGGCAAATTATGAGTGTAATGTATTTAGTTCATTCATTCAATATTTACTGAGCAAAAGCATCATCCTGGTCAGTGGGTTAACCTCATTGAGTAAGACCAATGCGGTTCTAGACTCAAAGAGCATCATTCCAGTACTGGAGACAATTTTAAACCACACTCATAAGAAAGCGTGTCACACTGTGGCATGAAAGGCAATGCAGGGTCGTCCATGCAAGGATGAGTGCTGGAGGAGGCATGAACTAGATGCAGCTGGTGGGGCAAATAGGATGGTAGGTGCAAAGGCCCTGAGGTGGGAAGGAAGCTGGACACTTGAAGCAGAAGTCAGGGTGGTGGATGCAAGAGAGGCAGGTCTGGGGATAGGTGGCAGGTGAGGCTGAAGGGAAGGCCAGGACCAGGCCAGGGGAGCTCTTTAGATGGAGATTTTATCCCATGAGCAATAGAAACCACTGGAGAGTTCGAAGAAGGCAATGGTATATGCAGATTGACATCTCTAAGATTCCCCTGTGAGCACTGTGGAGAGCAGATTGGGAGTGAGCAAGAGAAAACAGAGAGAACAGCTAGGTGGCTCTCACAGTGCCCTGGGCAAGAGATGGTCTCGATTCAACCAGCAGAGACAATAGAGTGTAGAGATGGATGTATAGATTCAACAGCTACTTAATGAGTAAAATCAACACTCCTTGATTGATTGGCTGTGAATGAAAGTGAAAGAAAGAAATAATAATAATAGCCATAATAAAGCCCAAAGCAACATATCACCTACCATGGGTGTGTACTGTTCCATTATCACTACCTCCATGTTACAGATGAAGGCATGAGAGATTAATTAACTCACCCCTGTCCCAGAAGGAGTAAGTTGTAGAGCTGAGATTGGAATCCACACAGGTTGGCTTCAGAGTGTCTGAAGACTGTACAAGCCTCTTGTAACAAGGATGATGCCTGACTTTCTCCCTTCCAGTGCTAGGCACTGTGATAGGAACATTGTAGTGAGATGAGATATGAGGGTCTGAAGGGAAGACCACCCTAAGTACATCTTTGGAGGTGCAATCCCTGTGAGATGTTCGGTAAGCAGCTGGACACACCAGTCTGGAGTGCAGAAAAATATTCTGGACTGAGGATACAGAGAGTTGTCTACATCTGGATAATTGAAGACCTTGTATTAGATTGGGGTCCAGCAAACAATGGCCCAGAGGCCATATTCAGCCTGTCACCTGCTCTTGTAAATAAAGTTTTATTGGAACACAGCTAAGACCATTTTTGTACCTACCATCTATAGCTGCTTTCTTCCTACAATGGCAGAGGTGAAGAGTGGCAACACGGACCACATGACCCACATATTTTCAATACTTACTGTCCGACCATTTACAAAAATGACTGGCCAACCCTGGTTTAGATGAAGTCACGCAGACAGAGGGAGACAATATATGAAAAGGGAATTTAACTACCACAGTTAAAGGCAAGATAGGAAAGAAATAACTGCAAAGGGGGAGTGGGAAGGACGGAGAAGTATGAAAAAGAAAAAAGGAGCAAAGACGGAAGACAGGAAATGGCCTCAGAGGAGGCAAGGAAAGAGTGTTACAGAAAGAGGGAGTGGTCCACTGCATTAAATGCCGCTCAAAGGCCAGGAAAGATTATTGGAAACTCCCCAACAGATTCACCAACATGGTGATTATAGGTAAATCTAGTGTTTCAGTTCAGGGCACCGTTGGGGCTGGAGGCTGGATTGAGGCAGGTGGAGGAGAAAGAAGAAAGTGAGATCGCAGCAGCACCATGCGTATGTGATGTGGGTGCTGAGCCAGAGGAAGAGGCAAGGCAGTGGCTAAGAGATGAGGGCATGGTGGGTATTCAGTTGAATCAAAATAGTTTTGTTCTTAAGCTTAAAATGGATCTGATTAACTCTCTTACAATCAAAGTAAGCTTGTCAGTGTTTAGATGGTCATTAAGTCAACACCAGATGCAGAGAATTTTCCACTTTGTAATCGGTGTGCAGTACTCAGTTTCACTTGATCGAGTGCAAATAGAGAATTTCACTAAATGAATATGAAATCATAGCTTATAATTATACCTACAGATGGTAAGTTTCAAGTTGCTGGTGCTTACTCTGTGTTTGCACCATCCCAAGTGCGTACATTTATTTACGTCTTACAATAACTCCGTGAAGTCTATATCATCACCTTCCTCACTGTATCAATAAAGGATCTGAGGCACAGAGAGGTCAGTCAGGTGACTTACCCAAGGTCAAACAGTGTTTTGTAAAGGAGTGAGAGATCAAGTCCAGTCCATCTATAATATACTTTTCTGGTAAAAGAATGGGACAAATTTTACATCTTCAACTGCATTTAAATTAAACCTACATGTGCATAACATATTACGGTTCTCAGGGTGCATGCATATTGGACCTTCTTATAGTTTTGTGGAGGCAAACGGCATCAATATTGCTACGCTCTTACTATGATCGTGCACAGATGCAGAAACTGAGGCTCACAAAGGCCAATTATCCCAACTAAGATCACAGGTCAGTCAGTGACACCGCCTGGACCAGAAGCTAAGTTTTCTGACCAGTGGTCTGGTTCCCTGTCTACAGCTCATTGTCTTCAGGGAAAGGTATCAATGTTCCAATATTTGCAAACTAACAAAACATCTCTGCACCTTCAATGCTCTAATTCCAGGGACCAAGTATACTGCTTCATTCACTTTCCCAAGATATTTCAAGAAAAAAATATAGTCTGAATTTTCAGATTGCTTGACACTGGCAGAGTGAAATGGTTTGCTAAGCTCTTCTAAAAATGACTCACCAGTAGCTAGTTTAAGTACTGTAACTTTATGTGCTACTCTTATGAGACATTTTTTCTTCTCAGTATATAAAATGTTTACTTAAGGGTATGTTGTTTTCTTCTTCTTCTTCTTCTTCTTCTTCTCCTCCTCTTCCTCCTCTTCCTCCTCCTCCTCCTCCTCCTCCTCCTCCTCCTTCTCCTCCTTCTTCTGTTTTTTTGGTTTGGTTTGTTTTTGGGGTGCTTTTTTTTTGAGACAGAATCTCTTTGTGTTGACCAGGCTGGAGTGCAGTGGCACCATCATGGCTAACTGTGGCCTCGACCTCCCAGGCTCAAGTGATCTTCCTGCCTTGGCCTCCTAAAGTGCTGGGATTACAAGAGTGAGTCACTGCACTCAGCCCCTTTAAATATGATACTAACAAAATATCTTCAAATTACAACTTCCAAGTCAGTGATCTTGAATAAAGCTATAGTGACATTTTCATTTTGTTAGTAACATGTTTTCCTCTGTTTTAACATTTTGCCTATGTAGGCAAGAGCTAAGTGTCTCATATATCTCCAAAGGCAATTTACCATGCAATTCCTTTTTATCTTCGCCCAAACTCAGCCAGAATGAAAAGATGTTTTCTCAGAATAATTCTGGGGTTCTACAAGAGTATGTGAGGAAGTCCTCTTAGCTTGGCCCTATTCCACAGCTTGCTCAACATGGTACTAACCTGGTTTTCCCAGTCCTCCTGAAGCACGTTCCAGGCCCATGTTCTGGGAAATGCAAGAAGGTAGAGTGCTACTTCAACCACGGCAGTGCTTCAAAAGCTTGTATTATCAAGCATTGCTGTCTGCTCCCAAATTAAAGGTAAGGAGTCCCTCAATACAGGAATTTTTGTGCAATCTATACCTTGCGGCTTCTCTGCAATGTTTCAGGTTCATACATTAACAGTCTTCCCTTTTTTTTTTTTTTCTGAGACAGAGTCTGACTGTCACCCAGGCTGGAGTGCAGTGGCACGATCTTGGCTCACTGCAACTTCCTGCCTCAGCCTCCTGAGTAGCTGCGATTACAGGCACCTGACACCATGCCTGGCTAATTTTTGTATTTTTAGTAGAGACAGGATTTCACCATGTTGGCCAGGCTGGTCTCGAACTCCTGACCTCAGATGATCCACTCTCTTCAGCCTCCCAAAGTGCTGGGATTACAGGCGTGAGCTACCACGCCCAACCAACAGTCTTCACTTTAAACTTCAGTGTGCAAAGACCTATGGTGCAAAGACCAAAAAACTGTGAAAGACCTTCATGAAAAGACTGTTCAAACTTTATGGAAAGATCTGAAATTAAACCGAAGAACAGTAAGAAGATATCAGGCTCCACACAAGAAGATTAATACTTTAAATATATCTCTTCTGTCAAAGTCCACATATTAAAATAAATGCTAAATGATACCTGTAGGCACATAGCACTTTATAGTTCTCAAAGCAGATGCTTGTTTGAGCTGCAAACACTTTGGGAAGAGTAGGCTTTCCACAGATAGATGCTGTTATCATCTTACTATCTTCATTTCACCAATGAAGAAACAGACTGTGAATGCTATTTTATTTGCCAGAAATCAGTGGGTGAGTAAGTAATACAGCCAAAATAAAATCAGAGTATTGATCAAAGTTCCAAAATTGTGTTATTACTTTTGTTTGATTGGTTTGATTTTACTTGAATAGTGATTATAAAATTCATCTAGTAAAACAACTGGCCAAAAAATGTCTGATAAAAAATGAGGAGGACTTTTCAAAACATAAAAGAAAGCTACAAATTACTGCTACAAATTAAAACAGTGTGGAGGCTGGCTGTGGTGGCTCATGCCTGTAAGCCTAGCACTCTGGGAGGCTGAGACAGCTTGAGCCCTGGGGTTCAAGGCTGCAGTGAGCTATGATCATGCCACTGCACTCCAGCCTGGGCAACAGAGGAAGACCCTATCTCTAAATAAATAGATAAAACAGTGTGGAAATGGTTTCAGAATACCTAAATCATTTTAGGTTTACCATGGATGTGGTGGTGCATGAAGTAGAATAGAAAGTCCAAAAACAGTTAATTTTGAAATTTTCATAGCATAATAGCCTTATTTAGAATTAGTGGCAAAATGATGAATTAATTGTTCAATAATTGGGTTTGGGACAATGCAATAATCATATTTTTTAAGTTAGATTATTATCCACACAATACAGAATACATTCAAAATAAATTAAAGATTTTAATGTAAAACACAAAATTACAGGAGTACTAGAAAAATTTTAAGTGGAATACATTATAGCCTTTGGGTGCAAAGAACCTTTCTTAGCATGACATCAAAGCTAGAAGTCACGAGAAAAAATATTCTTATAGGAATAATTGTACAATTGTTACATTTGTACTATTTGATATCAGTTGCCAAATTGTTTTAATGTTAATGACATGTAAAATGCTTAACATATTGTTTTGCATTTTTTTTTTTTTTTGAGACCAACTCTCGCTCTGTCGCCAGGCTGGAGTGCAGTAGCATGATCTCAGCTCACTGCAACCTCCGCTTTCTGGGTTCAAGCTATTCCCCTGCCTCAGCCTCCTGAGTAGCTGGGACTACAGGCACGTGCCACCTCACCCAGCTAATTTTTTTTTTTTTTTTTTTTTTTGTATTTTAGTAGACTGGGGATTTCACCATGTTGGCCAGGATGGTCTCGATCTCCTGACCTCATGATCCGCCCACCTCGGCCTCCCAGAGTGCTAGGATTACAGGTATGACCCCCCCATGCCCGGTCTTTGTATGATTTTTTAAAAGCAGCATACAAAACTGTTTACTTCGTATTTTATGTTATTTTGAGAATGTAAATTAAAATACCTACAAGAAGAAACTATGAAAAATATCAGTAGTTACCTCTGGGTAGTAAGATTGTGACTGGTTTTTATTCTGTTATCTATATGTAGTTTTTAAATATTTCTTATATTTGTAATTTTTATAGACAAAGAAGAATAAAATAAATACAATGAAATTAATAATTGTGTAAAATTTGCTATTTATTTCAGAGTTTTCTTGCCTATTAAATACTTATTTTTGTAAATAATAATGAGTTATCCTCAGCCAAACATGTAGTACCCAACTTTGACATCCTTCTCCTCTCTGTCTTACCACTTTGGCCCCTCTTTAAGCCAGATGTTAGTAAACATTCATTTTCTGTTAGACTGTAGATCAATGTTCAAATGCAGTAAGCCCTGAGTACCTGTGAGTCCTAAGAAAGGATTGGTGTTACCTGTACCTTCCCCTACCAGGGGCAAACAAAGCCTTCTTTGTAGCCATCAGCATCAGCTGAGTGCTCTTACACGTTCTGACTTAAGACAGCGTGGAGCTTTCTGAAGGGTAAAGACAATGCGTAGCTTTTAGAGGCTTATGTCTTCACCTTCTGCAAAGTCCAATAAAACGAAAACGGGAGAATGAAAATGGTACCATTCAAACTAAAGCAGGAAAGGGGACATCAGTGGGTGTGAAATTTCAGCAAAATTTAGATGAAATACTGGACAGAACAGGGAAACTTGCCTCTGTGAAATGCCTGCCTATGGAGACCAGTGGGAGCCAAAACTAGCAGGCATGCAGTTAGCAGACCACTTAGAAAAGAGCTATCTTGTTCAGCAGAATACCAGACAGACTCAGGAATTGGCAGCATCAAAAACAAGCAGCATCAAGCCGTGTTGGGACCCGGCCTCCACTCTCCTCCCAGAACACTGTTATTCAAGTGCCCAATCCACCCCCTCCCACCCAAGTAGGAAGATGCTGTGTTTTGTTTTTATTTTCTCATGGAAAAGTTAAATGAGAGAAGCTAGGGATTTGGAAGTCTCAGCCTTAGCTTAAAGCCAAGGTGAATCATGAGACTGGAAACAGAGGTGTTTATTCAAACTGTGCATATAGTGTGATTACATCCTTGGCCCTTGGCAAAAACAGCCTCCTGGTCACCCAGACATTTCTGCAGAAACTGACTAGCTGCAGAGAAGGACCTCCACATTCTGATTTGTGGAATTCTTCCAACAAAACAGCCAGCTCCCCACCACTTAACCCAAAATGAAGTTTTCTAGTTGGTAATCCCCATTCAAGTTCACAGAAGATATTAAGAAAAAGAAAACAACATGAGGAAGAGCCCAAAATAAAGAAAAAACGAAGTCAAAAGAGATCACAGTAATGCAGGAGCTAAAAGAAGAAACACAACACATTCTATTGCACCCATAAAACAAGAACAAGTTGTTATAGTAAAAGAAAAATCAGAAAACAAAGAATTCCTGAAAAGTAGAAATATCGAAGACATTTTAAAAATCCAAAATGTGGTTGGGATATAGGATAGAAGAAATCTACACACAGAGAACAGAAAATGAACATTCAGTAAATATTAACTGCAAACATCTCACGTTCCAGGCAGTGTTTCAGGTGGTGGGAATACAAAGTGAACAAAACGGAAAGAAATCTCTGCCCTCATAGAAGTGACATTCCATGAAAAGAAGTGAAATATATGAGAAAAATAAGGTAGTAAAGGACAAATACAGGTGACCCAATACCCTGGAAAATATGAATTCCAGAAAAAACAGAGAACAGAGAGATGGAATGAAACTGTCAAAAAAATAGTACAAGAAAATTTTCAGAACAAAAGCATACAATTCACTAAATTGAAAGAATTAAACAAATGTCTGTCACAACCAAAGAAAAAAGATACACATAACAACAGATCAGAAATCCAAAGATGGACATACCTAAACAATACACCTAAAGATCTAGATCTAAACATAAGTTACATGCAAAGAAAAAGAATTAGAATTCTCAGTAGAAATAGCAAACACTGTAAGATGCCAGATTGAGGCCCAATATATTACGGAGAAAATTTTTTTAATCTAGATACCTATAACTAGTCAAATTGTTAAGTCAATTGTGAGAACAGAATAAAGACATATTCAGATGTTCGAGTACTCAAACAATTTAGCTTCCATTAACTCTTTGTACATTGCTACTGGAGAATATTGTCCAGGATATTAGACAAGAAATATCCTTGTCTAGCTTTCCTATAGGAGAGCTTCAAAATAAGTTCAAGGCTAATGGTGGTGTGGAAGTCCAGAATTACAATGAATCTAAATTAAAATAAGGTGAAGGGTCCAAGTCATATAATTGTGGATGTTATAATACAGACTTGAATGTGAATGAAACTCCAGACAATGTAGTCATAAATTTGCAGCAATAATCCATATGGCACGTCAAAAGCCCAGACCTGCTCTGAAGAGGACAAATCCATTAAAAAGATCATTATTATGTAACAATCTTGAAAATGCCAAGCTGAGAAGTCATCTTCCCGGCCAAGTGTGATATATATATATATGTGTGTGTGTGTGTGTGTGTATATATATATATCAGAGACTCTAGTGTTAAAAAGAAAGAGGTAGATTGACATGTATGTATGGAACAATCTCCAGACATACTGGCAAGTGAAAAAAAGCAAAGTGTAGAATCCTTGCTTAGAACACCAACATTCATGCTATAAAAGTGAAAGGCACATTTAGAAATATGTTTGTATCTACAGAGAATACCACTGAAGAAAATTCAAGAAACATAGTAGTTTTCTCTGAGGAAGAGAACCAGGAAACTGGGAGACAGAAGTGGAAGAATTATTTAGTCTCATGGAATTTCTTTACCATACACATGTTTATCTAATCAAAAATTGATTCATTAAATTTATAAACAAAGTTAATGTCTACACTATAAACAGAGTTCAGGAGACTAAGAGAGAAACAGTCTTAGATAATCCCATCATACATCCTCAGAATTTTTAAAAATTTCTCTCCCACCTCAGAATTACTCAAAAAGTCTCATGTATTTTCTCCAAGTCATTTTCTATTTAGTTACTAAAAATCTGGTTTGCAAAACGATGTATACATGTAACTTAACGATGTGTACATGTAACTTAAAAGTGCAACTTTTAACCTTATCACTTCCACATCATTACTAGCTGGTTTATTTTATCAGTCTCAATTAATATTACCTGCATTTAGATACATCTTTATACTTACATTTGCTTGCAAATTTTATTTATTCATTATTCTTCAAAACACTCGCATGGGTTAGTTTATTACTATCTATGTTAAAGAGAAGAAAATAAGATATTAGACAGTGAGTTAATTTCCCATTATGATGAATGAAGTCAGGACAATGAAGTACTTAATTGGGATCTAGAAATGTTGGGTTTTGTCGTATCATTAAATTGCATAGCCTTGAAAATGAGCCAGACTTTCCAAATATCAGGCTCCTGGCAAATGTTCAGCAGCATCTACTGCACAGAACACAGACTAGAAAAACATGAGAAAAACGTTTGTAGCTTGGTTTCTTCCTCCCTAAGAAAAATGTCTTTGGGGAGAAATAAGACCCATGGAAGTAATTACGTGAAATGAAGCTCCATGCAATTAGTTTCAACTAAATAATATGGTAAAAAATGTAAAAAGAACTTAAAAAATTTGCCAGTTGCAGTGCTTAGAAAAGGTTTTGTTAAGGGGAGAGGATTTAAGCCAATATGGAAGAGTGGATGAGATTTTTTATTAAACAGATGATCCAAATACCCAATGTAATTTAAATAAGAAACAGTTTACATAAGTTTACCTTGGCCATATTGTTTCATCCACTTAATGACCTAATTAGATCATTCACCATCACTCATCATTTTGTGGCAAGGAGTTGTTAGAAAATTCCTTCTATTCCCCTTCACTCATCACTCTTCTCTTTCCCTGCTCTCACTCTCTTTCCCATTCTTTTTTCTGTCCCCTTACCTCCCCCTGACAAAATAAATGGATCAACTGTAAAGTTATTTTTGAAAAATTTGAGGATGTTATCCTTGCACATTCTATTACAGGCTTTTGCGTGGACAGAGACAGAGGTAAAGGTCCAACTACAAGTTCCACAGGTCTTCCACGTTCCATTATCCATTTCAACGGACTTTTTTCACCCTGAATTTCACATGATGTGTCAGCTTGAATTCTTCCAAGTTTATGGTGGAGAGCACGTGGAACCATGACATGGGGAAGGACCTTTCCTTCGCTGGCCTGCAAATGTGTTCAGAATTCCCTGCTTGATTCAGGGACCTGCATTAACATATTCCATCTGCCCAAAGCGAGCCCTTTGTGGAAGCATGAAGACATCAGTTACCCAACTTACCTCGGCTTCCACCTGTCCAGGGGGCCTAATTGAGAGAAAGCCATTGACAGCATCATCAAGGGTGCTGGTGTGTCAGGCAGGACATCACAAATCCCTCAACTCTCAGACAGGTTTTGCTCTCTCCTTCTGGCTATGGTCCTGCATCCTGCTCTCCTAAAGCAAACACTCTCTTTACTTAAACAGATTCATTCTACATCTAGTTGCTGCCTGTCTCAGTAGCCATTTTCCATGACGTACAGCTGTGCTGCATCAGACCCCATGGCATTTCTGCCCCAACCCAATCACATCAATTCACCACTAGATTCCTAGTCCTCACATGTTGATAGAGCTGTCTAGGGGGACACAGCATCCTACTGTTGAGAAGTTACTCCAGAAAGTTCTTGGTGTTTTTCTCCTGCCTTTCTTTGTATATAACAATATACCTCTGCCTAATGCTGAAGACACTTTTTCCAGAAATTCATCTGCTATACGTGACAATTCTTAAACAAACAGTCTTTTGATTGTCTCAATACTACCACTGCTTTCTTAATGATTCCTGGTACTGGGGTTGATTTGGGAGACGGATATTAGGGCCAAGGGTGAGAAATGCTGAAATTCTGCCCTGTCAATGTTATGACAGCATTTCCAAGGAAGCACTCTCACAAGGAACTCCAGCCCGTGGGAAGACAGGGTGCTCCCTTATTGCCATCTGGGCTTGAAACCCACATCCAAGGCTGGGCCTCTTTGCAACCTCAGGCTGGAGCTCTCAGCTTAGGCTCAGCCTCCAAACAGGGTCTTTCCTTTCTCTTCCAAATCCCAGTCCTGAAAGGGACAGACCACAGCTACCAGCAGCATTCCCAGACCTCAAACCCACACTCGAGAAATGAGAGGAGGGCCAGAGGCTGGCAACTTCCAACAAAGAGAGGTGGCTTACGGGGCCTTGCCTTTTAAAGCATGGTAACCTTGTCTACTTGTAAAATAGCCAATCATGGTCTTGGGGTGTGACAAATTAGTCAGTGACCCTCCATTCAGGGAAGGGAATTGGGAGGCAGGAGGAGACTCAGAACTTGCCTCTCCCTTTTGCAACTTTGAATCACTTTACAATACTTGGTATATGTGTGATCAGTTTCTCCCCAGGAATCGCAAGCCTCCTGAGAGCAAGAGCGCACATATGTCCTTTGGAGGTTTTGTTTTTTGGGTTTTGGTGTTTTTTTGTTTTTTGTGGTTTTTTTTGTGTGTATGTGAGACCGAATTTCACTCTTGTTGCCCAGGTGAGAGTGCAGTGGCGTGGCTCACTGTAACCTCCACCTCCTGGGTTCAAACAATTCTCCTGCCTCAGACTCCCAAATGCTGGGATTACAGGTGCATGCCACCACACCCAGCTGATTTTTTTTTTTTTTTTTTTTTTTTTTAGTAGAGACGGAGTTTCACCATGTTGGCCAGGCTGGTCTCAAACTCCTAACCTCAGGTGATCCACCCACCTGGGCCTTCCAAAGTGCTAGGATTATAGGCGTTAGCCACCGCACCAGCCTCCTTGGAGTGTTTGAATTCTCGGAAGCCACTTTGGCCTTCCTGATCTCAGCTCCCCTTCTTTGAGTCAACGTCTCATTTGGTAACATCCTGCTGCAGCAGCAGGATCCTGTGGCAGTTTTGCCTGGATGGTCTCGGGCTAAAGGAGACTTCCTGAAAATAATTCAGAACACAGCCGCCCTCCTCATCAGGCTCCTGCTGGTACGTGGAGCCCCAGCAAAGTTGTAAATCCTCTGGTTCCCATGAAACCCAGCACTGGTCATCTCCTGTTGCCTTCAACAAGCAAAAGAATACAAGATTTAATGGGCCAGTAATTTGAGATATCCTTGAATTTAAAAATCACAGTAAAAACAAATTAAGACAAGAAAGCAAGCATCATTTCACCCAAAATGATCACAAGCTGAATATATTTAGCAGCTGGCAGAAAGATGGCTCATTTGTGGGGCAGAGATCCACGTTCAAGTTCTAGTTCTAGTTCATCTACTAATTAGCTATTTGATCTCAGGCAACTTGGTTCACTTGGACGTCCATCTCTTCATCTGTAAATGAGGACGTGCAAAGTCTAAGGCCACTTTCATTCTCATAAAGTTACTAAGTTTAGAAACATTTAAGACTTTTAGCTAGAAGTGTGATAAAACAATTGATTTGCACATTTGTGCATTTATAAAAGTAAATTGGTCTTTAAGGTGAACAGTCTTGGCTATCAGGAGTAAAACAGTCCCTTCATCACTTTACTCAGATAACGTTAAAAATATTCAAAGTGTACAAGGGGCATTTTTGTGTGAATAATTTTGATTTCGTTTTCTTTTTTAAAATAGGAAAGTCAAGTGGTGGGAAACACTGGTAATGTGAAACTAAGATCAAGGCCAATAACAACATTATGATTCTGACTGTAACCTTAAGTCACCCACAAGCCACGTCAGTGCTCACTGGAGTACAGTATCTAAGAAGCACACATTTCACACAATGATGGAAATTCACACAAGTGCACACATATGAACATCTGCATTTCTGTCCTTGTTAAGGTTATTTAACATAGTTAATCTATTCTATAATTCAGAGGAAGTTGCATTTGACAAATGTGCTTGTGCAACACACATCTGGAGAGGTTCATTTGGAAGGGAGAGGGAAACGCCTTTCTATCTAAATATTACACCAACCCAGAATAAGTTGTTATATTTTCTCCCAAAGAATGATAGGTTGTCAAGTTTAATCTATAATAAAAGTATCCAGCTTCTATCAAAAACAGTTACCTGATTCAAAAAATATGTATTTCATCCGCTTTAAACATTGTCCAGGCAAATCATCGGTGGAAAGCGGGGTATGGTTAGGGGTCACCGACTTTACCATGAAGCTGCTTTATTCTTAGCTGCCTTCTGCTGCCAGAGCCTTTGACAGCTGACATATTTCCATCATTGCTGCAGGGAGAAATCATGAAGTGCCATCCAAAGAGACTCGAGGAAGTGCAAAGTGACAGCAGGGAGAGCAAACATTGTCACACAGGCTCATAGAGGCAACAGCTCTGCAGGAGTGGAGGAGTTCTAGCAACTTCTCTGCATTTCAGTGGCACACACGCAGCGAGTTAGAGGTATGGAGTGTATTAGGAATTAAATTGTTCCCACCGCTGCTCTGCTCCTCTAGGCCACAATCACGTTGGAGGATTCTTTTGAAATTTTACTTCCACAGCAAGCTCTGTCTGGGGAAGGCAAATGTGCAGAAGAGAGAGGCTTCATTCAAAATCTGCACAATCAGTAAGAAAAACAGAGAGCAGAATCTGAGACTAGCTCAGGGAAATGTGCAGTTAAACAATATGAAAATAGAGGCTGGGTGAGATGGCTCATGCCTGTAATCCCAGAACTTCTGGAGACCAGAGCAAGGGGAGTGCTTGGGGCTAGGAGATTGAGGCCAGCCTGGGCAACACAGTGAGACCCCATCTTTACCAAAAAGACAAAAATAAGCCAGGTGTGGTGACAAGCACCTGTAGTCCCAGCTACTCAGGAGGCTGAGGCAGGAGGATCATTTGAGCTCAGGAGTTTGAGGCTGCGGTGGGCTGTGATTATGTCACTGCACTCCAGCCTGGGTGACAGAGCAAAACTCTGTCTCTGAAGAAAAAACAGAGAGTATGGAAATAGGGTAGGAAATATTTCATCTCTGATGAGATTTCAGGACAAATGACTGAAAAGTAACAAGCAGATTACAGTTTGGGTGAAGGGAGCCAGTGGAGGTGGCTGGGAGTTCCAGCACAGTCACCGTGTGACCCAAATGTCTCTTGAGAACTCCAATTCTAAAAAAAAAAGGCTGTAACAGACACATAGATCTCAAACTTTTAAAACAATGTAAAGCATAATATGGTGGAGAAAAACAGAAGAGCTTTGTTAGACCTACCTGTGTTCAAATCTTTTTCCAAGCTTGTGCAAACCCAAACAAGTCCTGAAAACTCCCTGAGCCTCAGTTTCCTCATCTACAAAATGGTGGTGATCATCCTGCCTTTTAGGTCTAACGGGCATTGAAGATGATGCAACATGCAGGGCTTTGAGTTAGCTCTCAGGAAAAAGCAGTGATTATTATTTTATTGCAGAAATCACCAGGGGACGGCAAATGCTTAGTGAGGAAGGTGGTGTTTGCCTCGGCTGATGCTCTGTGGTGACGTGAACAAGACTCTGGGATTTGAGGGAGGCCACCTGACGCCTGGCAGACATCGAAACCACTCCCAAGGCCCATGTGTCTGGCAAACTCTTTCCCCCTCTCAGCATTGAAAATGGTATTGTTCCCTGGTCCAGCACAACCCACAGCTATACATCAGTTTCCTGCAAGGTGAGTCATGGTAATGTGAGAGCGTGGGGCACACAGCCCATGACAGAAATTATGTCAACTGCATTTCCTTCTCCAAAACAGATTAGGAGTCTCGGTGGCACTGATCCATTCAAACTCATTCTTCATGCTGGATGTCACGCACACACTGATGGCCCCTGAGACGCAGAGCCAAGCCCAGGGAGCCACCGGCTTTGTCATTTGCACGACTGACCTACCTCGGCCCTTGGAGGAGGGATGTGGCCAGGGGTGTTGTTCTCTGAGGGATCTGTTAATTTTCTATCCAGTCAGGGACTGCTGTTCTAGGCTTCCTACCACTTAACCTCAGTTTAGTCTCTCAAGGATTTTTACTCTATGGACGTCCCTGTGGAACTAGCCATCATGGGAATCAGAGTTGCTGCATAGCGATGGATAGACAAGCTTCCCTGAAAAGCTGCCAGCCCAGGCTGGGGCTTTGATAGCAGAAGAGGAGGCTGGAGACCGAGAGCCTGGGAGCCAGGCTCCGCTCCCTCCACCATGACGGGCCTCTGTCCAATCTATGTGAATTTGAGAACAGCAGCCATTCAGGCAACCAGGAGTTTACGTCCAAATGAGTCTTTCCACGACCTCAATAGCATCCCCAGGCACAGTCCTGCAGCGGCACCATTCAGAGGCCAAGGGTCCTACACCCTGGGCTGAGAGTCCCCAGACACGGACTTTGCTTCCTGCTGCCCTCCTTCCTAGACCAGGCTCCAGCGGGGAGAGCTGTGCTGTTGTCCACGCTTGGGCCTCAGCTCGCCAACAGGAAACTGTCTGGTTTTAGAGGAATGCAGTCACAATAGGCCACCGCCTGACCAGCTTCTTCCCAGATGAGACTTTCAACAGCTACCTCTTGTAGCGGTGGCAACTGCCCCCCTTTAAGGCTTTCATGTCACCTTCCCCTGTACCCCTGCCCTTCACAGACAGGTCTTACCCAGGTAAGCCTTTCCAGGTCACCCCCAAACAAGCCCGACCCCTGGTCTATTTCCCTGGAGGCTTTCTCACATCCCTCCTGTATCGCCTGGCTCCTGCTAAACAACGTGTTCCTGGAGGGCAAGATCTGAATCATGATTTTTCTGTGAGCCTTTACACGTGGCATAGTCCCCAAATTAAAATTTAAAATTTCTTTGTTAACTTTTTTTTTCGGAGACTGGATCTCACTCTGTCACCCAGGCTGATGTACAGTGGTGCCGTCGTAGCTCACTGTAGCCTCCAACTCCAGGGTTCAAGCAATCCTCCGACCTCAGCCTCCCAGGTAGCTGGGACTACGGGTGTAACCCATCACAACTGGCTGTAGGTATTTTAATTTGCATTCTCAAAATAGCGTAGAATATGGAGTGAACAGTTTTGTATGCTGCTTTTGCATGATTTTTATCATGTAAAATTATATACTAAGCATTTTACATGTCATTAACAGTAAAACTATTTGGCAACTGACATCTTTGAATGACTATCTGTGTACAATCATTCCTATAAGAATATTTTTTCTCACAATTTCTAGCTTTGATGTAATGCTAAGAAAGGCCCTTTGTACCCGAAGGCTATAACGTATTTCTCTTAAAATTTTCCTAGTACTCCTATAGTTTTGTGTTTTACATTAAAATCAGCCTCCAAAAGTGCTGGAATTATAGGCATGAGCCACTGTGCCTGGCCAAAATTTAAAATGTATTAAGGATCTAATATGTAGTTGACATTCTACACATTTCAAAGATGCCATTCTCATGATAATCATTTAAATTTCATCATCAGCATTTTACAACTCTGCTTTTAGGGAAGACCTAGAGCCATTAAGCAATTTGAGATTTTGTGGATAATAATCTAACTTTAAAAATATGATTATCCCATTGTTCCAAACCTAATTATTGAGTAATTAATTCATCATTTTGTCACTAATTCTAAATAGGGCTATTACCATATGAAAATTTAAAAGTCAACTATGTTGCCCAGGCTGGTCTTGAGCTCCTGTACTCAAGCAGTCCTCCCTCCTCAGTCTCCAAAACTGCTGGCATTACAGACATGAGCCAGGGTGCCTGGCCAAAATTTAAAATTTATTAAGCATCTAGTATTTAGTTGACATTCTACATATTTCAAAGATGCCATTGTTATGATGATCATTTAAATATCATCATCACCATTTTACAAAATCACTTTTAGGGAAAACCTAGAAGGAGTAAGAAACTTGTGCAAGGCTAGGCGCCGTGGCTCATGCCAGTAATCCCAGCATGTTGGGAGGTTGAGGTAGCTGGATCAGCTGAGGTCAGGAGTTCAAGATCAGCCTGGCCAACATGGTGAAACCCCCCTCTACCAAAAATACAAAAATTAGCCTGACTTGGTGGCAGGTGCCTGTAATCCCAGCTACTGGAGAGACTGAGGCAGGAGAAACGCTTGAACCTGGGAGGTGGAGGTTGCAGTGAGCCGAGATCATGCCATTGCACTCCAACCTGGGCAACAAGAGCAAAACTTTCTCTCAAAAATAAATTTAAAAAAAAAAAAAAAAAAAAACTTGTACAAAATCACATTCATGATCAACTGACTCCAGAGAAGGATGTTGCCATTAACAGCCTTAATTACACATAGTAGGTGCTCAGTAAGTGGCTAAGTTGA
This sequence comes from Trachypithecus francoisi, assembly GCF_009764315.1. Classification (NCBI taxonomy): domain Eukaryota; kingdom Metazoa; phylum Chordata; class Mammalia; order Primates; family Cercopithecidae; genus Trachypithecus; species Trachypithecus francoisi. Next base: position 74,769 of record NW_022680462.1, read on the forward strand.
GAATTGGATGCAAAAATGCATTCAAACGTTATCTCCCTGCCATACACTCTGCATCTCATTTAATATAAATTTTCTCAATTTTAGAGAAATATGCAAAGGGACTGAAATGGCTGAGATATGGTTACATAATGACTTTTCAACAATGTCAGGTACAAGATTTTTCTTAATGTTGATGAACAGCTTTCTCTCTCACAGAGGAATAAACAAGTGGGAACAGTTGTTCATTGAAGCAGGAAAAAATTACTCTCAAAGAGCTTGACCACTGAAGTGAGATGTGAGATTTTGGAGTCTCCATCTCCCGAGATTTTTGAAACAGAGAGTGGAGAAACCAGCTGTCCTGAATGGATGAGTCATCCAGCAGGTCCTGGTGTCCGTGGGGCTTAAGCTGTGTGCTCCTAAGTGGCCGCCTATGAGAGGCGTCCTTCATCCTTCGTCTTAGGTGTCCCCAGGCCTGGAGTAGCGGGCCTCTCTTTTGAAAACACTCGGGCTAATTGCAAAAATGGAATTTCACACTCAAGCATAGAAAATGCCTGGTAGCCATCAGGTTGGCTCCAGACAAAATAGAGAGGTAGTATTTCACATTTGTCTTAAATTGTTCATCTTCCCTTTTCTCCAAGCCTGTTCCCATACCTTCCTTTTCTCACTCCTCCCTTTTGCTTCTCATTTTTTTGTTTGATCAAATTCTTCCCCACAAGCAGTTTTTGCTCCTTCTGCATGCGTACTGTGCACACAATAACTGCCTTTGAAGTATCTGCTCTCCAGAGCCCTTCTGGCCTTGTGGTCACACAAAACACACATCCTGGTCCTGATGCAGGTAGGTGGGCATGACACCCTCCCCAACACCCACCATCCTCATCTGTGACATGGGATTCCTACCGTGAACCCATCTCCATGGATGCTTTTAGTCCTTTTAAAGTTGGCTTCCGTGGGATGACAGCAGTGCCAGGGAACTGACCTCAGCACCACATCCCACACGTGCAGCATCAAGCACCCTTGTTACACCCAAGGAAAATGAAAATACACACCTTTCTCTCTCTGGTAACAATTTTATTTCAAGGCAATTGTTATTCATTTAATCTCTACTTTTATGAGTAGTGTTTTACATGAATTGGTAATCAAATTTATAAGAGAATATACAAAGACTTCATCAGAAGCTTTTATCTTGCACTGAGATCATAATTAAATATTGTCACAAAAATGAATAGTTTGAGACTGATCTGGTAACGACTGTGCTCACATTTTAAAGTGAGTTTATCTAATGATGAATGGTTACGTTTTTTAAAGCAGGGAAGATAAGAGGTGTGTCTGCTACTACAAGCAGGCGCCAGGCTCCTAAGAGACGGCCCATTTTTCCCCACCCATATCACTGTGGCATGTTCTAAAATTAATGCAGAGTGGATGCATTTCTTCAGATGGTGAGGGATCTTCCTGAAATAGCAATTGAAGTTAGCTATGAAAAGTCTCACTCTAACGTAGGCATGCATGGATCCAGTTATGAGAAACCACCACTGAGATTGTTACTCTGGTTTCTTGTGTCTCTCTGTCTCCCGCCATGGAGCTTTGTGGACACAAATGACCCTAGGACTCAGCAATGAGCCAGATGGGTAGAAACACAAAGCCAGGAGCTGGGAGTTGTTAGGCTTCCCAATGATAAATCACTGTTCTACCCTCCCTGTTATGACTCTGAATTTGTAACATCTTTATACAGGCAAGTCCCAGCTAGGAGAAGTTTAATTATTTATAGCTGCTGCTAGATTCAATTTTTATAAGACTTGAATGCATGTATAAGTACTCTGTAGTCAATAAAGCGAATAAGGTAATATCAGGATGAATGTGATGTAAAAGGACTTTATTATAGTTTAGAGAGAAAGGCATTCTTCATATTTAACCAAAGTCCACTGTCTGCTGTGAACTGAGTCTCTGAAAGCTCATCTTCCCAGCACAGCAACAACCCAACATGAAACAGAGTTAGAACAAGCATCTAGTGGCACAAGCGAAATGCAGACTTAGAGCAAAGCAAAGTACAGAATTTTAAGTACAGCAAAACTGGTAATCCCTTCCTGGGTCACAGCTATTGTCTGAATTGATGATACCAATTCTTTCAACCAAGTTTATCTGTACATCCCAAAGTCTAAATGATGGTTTCTGTACATCCCTTTTTGATTATTTATTAATGTGTTGCAAAACATTGCTATTGGAATTTTTGGTATTATTTTCAGTGATATTGAGCCCTTCTGATTAATCACTTTATATATTCTACTATTTCCGAAAACAAATTTTTTTAAATGGTCAGCATCATTTGATTTGGAAGTTCTACTTTGAAAATGAGAGGGAGAAAGTGATGACTTAGACTTATACAGCATTTCTAAATCTTGGGAGTGAAATTAGCAACTTAACTTTAAAATATTAGTTAAGTTGCTGTTATTACATGTTCTCTTTGTTTGTTTACTATTCACTTTTTAAAAATTGCTCCATTTTGTATCTCTACAATCAGTGACTAGCTGAAGACCTAGATAAAGGCAAAAATCCTGCCCATTCATCCACTTTTGCCTTCAAACAAACAAACATTGAACACTTACTATGTGCAGGACACTGTGCTAGACACTGGTGGTTTCATGAGCCAGGACAGGTCCCTACCCTGGGGGAGAGGGTGAGTAAGACACAAAAATAAAGGTCTCCAATAAATCATTGTATACATGGTCACAGAGGCATGTGGACAAGGTACCATAAGGGACCTGTGTTTATCAATTTTGCGTTGCTATAAAGGAACATCTGAGACTGTGAAATTTATGAAGAAAAGATTATTTGGCTCCCAGTTCTGCAGGTTGTGCAAGCACGACCAGACGTCAGCATCTGCTTGACTTCTGGTAAGGCCTCAGAAAGCTTTTAGTTATGGTGGGAGGGAAGGTAGCCAGCATGTCATGTGTTGAGAAAGGGAGCATGAAAGAGAAAGCAAGAGAGAGATGAGGTGCCAGGCTCCTTTAAACAACCAACTCCTGAGTGAACAGAGCAAGAACTCACTCATTACCATGGGAAAGACATCAAGCCATTCATGAAGGATTCACTCCCATGACCCAACACTTCCCACCAGGCCCCACTTCCAACACTGGGGATCACATTTCAACACGAGATTTGGAGGGGACAGACATTCAGACTATGTCAGGGACCAAAGGGAAGATAGCTAGCTCCATCCAGGGTATTCATGGAAACTTGCCCCCGGAGGTAACCCACTGGATTGGCCCTGAGGTATGGGTAGGGGACCATTTGGCAGACAAAAGTGAGGTAAGCCCAACAGAAGGAGCCACATGAGGGCAGGCACAGAAGGCTGGAGGCCAGGGCATACACTTAGGGACTGAGAGGCATGCTCCAAAGTCTCCCATGCAGTACATTACAGAGAAGCAGCAAGAAGTGAGGTGGGCAGAGCCAGCTACGCAGGGCATGGCATGCGGTGACAGAGATTTGGCCTTAACCGTGAACATGGAGGAGAGATTTCCCTGTTAATCATTGCATGATGATCTTGCTTTCTATTTAACTGAGAAAGCGAAGGTAATCAGAAGAGAACTTTCACATGGTCTCCCCACTTGTCTGCCCACCTATTTGCATCTGGAGCACTATATCATGTCTTTCCTTCTATTTCAAAAAAGCAATTGGCCAAGACTCCAATTATCCAGAGGCAAGTAGCAGTGGGACTGCTCAGCCAGATGGGACCAGGGGATGAGACATGATGAGCAGCACCCCAGCAGAGGCAGCAAACGGGCTGCAAATGTGTATATCTTAACACCTCCAGCTTCTGCCAAGAGGAGCTCCCTCTCATCCACCCAGAGCCTACCTGGGAGAGTTAAAAGATTTTTTTCCATATTCTCATAACTTTTATTACAGCACACTGTTATAATTGTTATATTTTATTACTAGTTATTGTTTTTAATTTCTTCCTGTGCTTAATTTATAAAGAAAACTTTTTCATAGCTCTGTATATATAGGAAAAGAACACAACACAGCCAGCTCTCCATGTGCATGGGTTCCACATCTGCAAATTCAACCAACCTTGGATCAAAAATATTTAAAAATAAAAATAAAAATAACCATACAACAATAAAAAATAATACAAATAAAAGCCAATATAATATAATAACTATGTACATAGTATTTACATCATATTAGGTATTATAAGTATATTAGTCTGTTTTCACGCTGCTGATGAAGTCATACCTGAGACTGGGCAATTTATAAAGAAAAAGAGGTTTAATGGACTCACAGTTCCATGTGGCTGGGAGGGCTCACGGTCATGGCAGAAGGCAAAAGGCACATCTTACATGGCGGCAGACAAGACAGAATGACAGCCAAGCAAAGAGGGTTTCCCCTTTGCAAAACCATCAGATCTCATGGGACTTATTCATTACCATGAGAACAGTACAGGGGAAACCACCCCTGTGATTCAATTGTCTCCCACCAGGTCCCTCCCACAACATGTGGGAATTATGGGAGCAACAGTACAAGATGAGATTTGGGTAGGAACACAGCCAAACCATATCAATAAATAATCTAGAGAAGATTGAAAGTATATAGGAGGTGTAGATTATATGCAAATATTAACTATTTTATATAAGGAACTTTTGAACACCTGTGGGTTTTGGTATCTGCCAGAGACGCTGGAACCAATCCCCTGCAGATACTAAGGACAACAGTACACATAGGGTTCCATACTATCCAGGGTTTCAGGCATCCACTGTGGTCTTGAAACATACCCCCTGTAGATAAGAGGGGACTACTGTATTTAGATTGCTGCATACTTTAAGAAGCACAGTCTACCTCCTCTTTCTCTTGGAGGGTCTATTTGCAGTTGAACAGAACGGATTGCCTGGGAGTGCCCAAAACTACTTGTAGGAAACTTTCACCTTTAAGACTCAAGCATACACATGTCAGCACCTAGATTTTGAACAGACTGAATATTTATCCAAAGGGATGAAGTAACCTAAGACAGGTTGCTGGATTGTAGACAAGGGAATAGTGCTATGATCTGAATGTTTGTGTTCCCTTCCAAATCCATGTATAGAAACCTAATCATCCATGTGCTTGTATAGAGAGCAGGCCCACTGGGAGGTGACTCGATCATGAGGACAAAACCTTCATGAATGGAATAAGTGCCATTATCAAAGAGAACTAGTTAGCCTCTTCTGCCACATGAGGATACAGAAGGTGCTGTCTGTGAGGCAGGTGGCCTCACCAGACACTGAATCTACCAGTACCTTGATCTTGGACTTCCCAGACTCCAGAACTATGAGGAACAAATATCTATCATTTATTAGCTACTCAATTGATGGCATTTTGTCATAGCTGCCCAAACAGACTAAATCAAGCCATACTCATGTGCACTCTATGAAGGTTGATGGTAGTGTGTAAGGTGCATTAGAAGGGGTGAAAGCAGAAAGGAAGACAGCATCTCATCACGATGACTGGTATGGTTTGATTGTGTCCCCACCCAAATCTCATCTTGAATTCCCACATGTTGTGGGAGAAACCCAGTTGGAGGTAATTGAATGATGGGGGCAGGTCTTTCTTGTGCTGTTCTCATGATAGTGAATAAGTCTCATGAGATCTGATGGCTTTATAAGGCGGAGTTTCCCTGCACAAGCTCTCTCTCTCTTTGCCTGCTGCCATTCATGTAAGATGAGATTTGCTCCTCCTTGCTTTCCACCATGATTGTGAGGTTTTCCCCAGGCATGTGGAACTGTAAATCCAATTAAATCTCTTTCTTTTGTAAATTGGCCAGTCTTGGGTATGGATGAAAATATGAGCAGCATGAAAACAAACTAGTATAGTACATTGGTACCAGTAGAGTGGGGCACTGCTGAAAAGATACCTGAAAATGTGGAAGTGACTTTGAAACTGGGGAACAGGCAAAGGTTGGAACAATTTGGAGGGCTCAGAAGAAGATGGGAAAATGTGGGAAAGTTTGGAACTCCCTAGAGACTTGTTGAATGACTTCGACCAAAATGCTGATAGTGATATGGATAATAAAATTCAGTCCAAGGTGGCCTCAGATGGAGATGAGGAACTCGTTGGGAACTGGTGCAAGGGTGACTCTTGTTATGCTTCACCAGAGAGACTGGCAACATTTTGCCCCTGCCTAGATATTTGTTGAACTTTGAACTTGAGAGAGATGATTTAGGGTATGTGGTGAAAGAAATTTCTAAGCAGCAAAGCATTTAAGAGGTGACCTGGGTGCTGTTAAAGGCATTCGGTTTTAAAAGGGAAACAGAGCATAAAAGTGCAACAAATTTGTAGCCTGACCATGCAATAGAACAGAAAATCTCATTTTCTGAGGAGAAATTCAAGAAAACTGCAAAAATTTTTATAAGTAATGAGAAGCCAAATGTTAATCCCCAAGACAAAGTGGGAAAATGTCTCCAGGGCACGTCAGAGGTCCCCGGGGCAGCCCCTCCCATCACAGGCCCTGAGGCCTAGGAGGAAAAAGTGGTTTCATAGGCTGGGCCCAGGGTCCCCATCCTGTGTGCAGCCTAGGGACTTGGTATCCTTTGTGCCAGCTGCTCCAGCTCTGGCTGAAAAGGGCCAGCATAGAATTCAGGCTGTGGCTTCAGAAGATGCAAGCTTTAAGCCTTGGCAGCTTGCATGTGGTGTTGAGCCTTCAGCTGCAGGGAGTCAAGCATTGAGATTTCGGAAACTCCACCTAGATTTCAGATAGGTGAGCAGAAAAAAATGAGGAGAGCAGGTGGAAGTTCTCTTCTGATCACCTTTGCTTTCTCTGTTAGATAGGAAGGAAGGAAGATCATCAACTGAATGAAGAAGGTGCAAGAGCGCAGAAAGGACAGTGAGTCCTGACAAGGGCCAGGAGCACTGAGTGGACCATAGAGATGAAGCCTGGCTGCCACGTGCACTCAAGTCCCCCTGGAAGCTCAGGGTCATGAAAGAGACTTAGAGTAGTAAGCCTGGGCATGTGATTTTCTCTGGACACAGTTAGTTAAGGGGTGCAGGCAGGTCAAAGCATCATTGCGGACAGGGCAGTGAAGGAAGTGAGTGACAGAGGAAGAAGGCTGCAGCTGGAGCCCAGGATGTTTGCAATGGAAATATGAACTTTCTAGCTATTCCAGGATGTGACTGTGGAATGGGGAACCGAAGTGGTGACTAGAATGAGATCTTTGGAGAATAGGTCAGGGAATAGAGAGACCAGCTTATGTACAGTATGTGGGTATTTAAGTCACCAAGAGTTAAGGCAATGGTCATATTGAAAAAACCAACAGAGAGCAGGGGAAGGGCCCTGGGGTTGTAGATGACTGTAACAGTGACTGGTCAGTCTAACATGCAATTCAAATGCAGGGATTCCAGAAGAGGAGGGGAGCAAAGTGAGAGTCTCTGTGGAAGTGGCCATGCAGAGAACATGGCGGGTCCCCACCCACCCAGAGGCTCAATACTGGGAGGAATACAGGTGATGAGATGCTGTTTTTGGAGAAGGCAGCAGGGAAATGAAGCATTAACCTAGGTAGCAAGAAACTTGGTATCTGAGACATTTCTTCTCTTTTTAATTGATAACTAATAGTTGTGTGCGTATTAGGAGTACTTGTGCTATTTTGATACCTGTATACAATGTGTGATGATTAAATCAGAGTAACTGGTATCTCCATCACCTCAAACATTTATCTGTTCTTTGTGTTGGGAACATTATTCTTCTCTTCCCTCTCTTATTCTTCTCTTATTCACTATGCATATTTGTAAAAATATAAAAAAGAGTGATGATATTGAGGCTAAAAGATAAAATGTGTTCAACGTTGGCTTTATGGGGGAAGGACATCATCCTAGCTCACAGAAAACATGAATCTGTTGATACTGAACTGTGCCTACTGTGTTTGGCTGGAGAGGCAGGAAATCCACTGTGACAGCTCTGAGCACTCCCTGACCAGTTACTTTGGTCTTTGTCCTGAGGAAATATAATAGGCAGCTTGCAACAGTGCACCATTGTTCACATTACATGAGTGGGAAGATTAAGCTCTTAATTAACAGGGAATGGGTAATTGATCATTGATAAATGCCTGAAAGTAGTCACGATTACATATGGGGCCATGAAATTGATCATTGTCTTTTTCTCCGGAAATGATCATCGTTGCTTATGAATAACTTTATAATGAACACTGAGCTCCACCAAATCACTAATCACCTGGGAATGAGAGTTGTGATTCGGTGGAGTGCAGGGTTTTCTCATTGTGGGAGTTTTCCCACTCTTCATATCAGCCCCTTTGAGAGGAAGATTTCCATATTTAAATACACCCCGATGAAAAAGGAGCAATAGAGGGAAAAAATAACAAAAAGAAAACCAATGTTTTTAAACAAAAGTGATTTGAATTCAACACCCAAGGAAACCTGGTAGCAAAGTGACTTTAAAGATAATAACTCAAAATCACAATATTAAACCTTGTTCCCAGCTCTACTCCCACTGGCACCATCTTTGTAGCGGGGGGAAAGAAAGGATGGGAAGGAAGGGAAGTAATTACAGGTATAAAGACAGAATAACAGCCAACAAGATTTAAAATTCACCTCCATTTCCTGGCTGTAATGGTCTCAAGTTGAAGATTAACTTTATCCATGTTCTTCGTGTTACTGTTTTTCCAAAAAACCTTCTTGCTTAGCTATGTTCAGGCAAAGAAAGAAACAATGGGGTTCTTTCAAGTCACGGCATCTGTGGTATGTCTTCAGCAGAAAAGTTCCTCTCCTGTCAAACCTGCTGTTACCCTGGTGCTAAGAGCATCTATATAAATAAACATGAATGGATGCAAGCATGTAGCTGTATTTTGCAAACACAAACAGTACTTCCTAGTAATGTCATAGCGTGAACTGCAAAAATGAAAGGTTCACCAGGAGAATCTTCACGAAGAGGTTGTATAAATTGTCAGCACCGGACGTGATAGTTAACACACAGAGCCTTGATCAGCCATTGTGCAAATGTTTATTCAGACAGATTTGGAAGGGGAATTATGATGTATTCCTCCCACTGCACTTGCCTGTTTGGTCAGGCAGCAGTTAGCTCAGACTGTATGAGAAACTCGAGAGCTGTTTCAGATGACTCTGACCTGCCGGAGTAGAACTTGGGCTGACTGCGCACAGCACGTTCACCATGCACAATAAGGGTCCATGCAGGTGGACTCACTCAGCACACCAGACCTCAGGCAATCGAGATTTGTGGAGCAGAAGCAGGAAAGTGATTACTCACTTAACTGCAATGCAATGACAAAAGCGTGTGTGCTTCATCAAAACTCCACTCACCGTAACATTTATTTGAATGTCTCCCAAAGTAATTAAAAAATTAGTTTTTATTGAGAAGAGTATGTGAACTATTGTGCAATGAATATTTGCACTGTTCATATTGTGCAAAATGAAACACCCCTACAAATAAGAATCAGTCTGCCTTGACACCTCGAGTTCCACCTCACCTGATTGACATCACAGGAAGTTAAAACAAAGGCTGACTTTCTTTGTCTCCCTTTCTGCAAACACACAAGCATTCTTCATTCATACAAATACTGACCCAGTTAAGACTGTGTAATCGTTTCTCACAGGATTTGTTCAAGCATGTTTCTTTTTTTGTTTGTTTGTTTTTGTTTTTGTTTTTGACAGTGTCTTGCTCTGTCACTCAGGCTGGAGTGCAGTGGCATGATCATGGCTCACTGCAGCCTCAACCTCCTAGGCTCAAGTTATGCTCGCACCTCAGCCTCCTGAGTAGCTAGGACTACAGGTGTGTGCCACCACACCTGGATAATTTTTTAAGTTTTTTATAGACAGAGGCCTCTCTATGTTGCCCAGGCTTGTCTCAAACTCCTGGCTTCAAGTGACCCTCTCTTCTCAGCCTTCCAAAGTGCAGGGATTGCAGGCATAAGTCACAGTGCCTGACCAAAGCAAACATTTTAATAGAGGAAACATTTGGTTTTGTGTTTCCTCTGCCTCTCTTTTTTTGCTCTCCTTCATTTTGTCATGCCCTCTTCATCTCCCAGAGCTCTCCTAATGCCTCCTCCCAACGAACAAGGACTTCCACAGGTCTGCCTCACCTGGCAGGACCCATGCTTACCAGTTATCCGGTTCTTCCTCCCAGCTCCAGAGTCCATGGGTCTCATTTTGGAAACAAATTCATGTCTACCTATTAATAATAGATAATTTTTCATAACATTACCTCTTTCATGTAATGTATTTGCACCAAAATTTGACTTCAAGCCAAAGAATTAAAAATCCAAATCCCTGTCCCCAACTCAATGTTTCTTCTCCCAGGACAGATGAAGAATCTCCTATCACTAACCCAGGAGAACACTTATGAGTTATGAGCTCCAAAGAAAAATCTGAAGCAGCCAGGCACGTTTCATAAGCCCCATGCAGTGAATTCATGGCTCCTGCCTTCACTGATGCCAACTGAACTAAAATAGAATAAAGAGTCACACCATCGTCTTTATCAGACTTGTTAATTTTGTAGGAAGTAGCCACCCCAAGCCTCCCCAAAACAGATTCTCATATTCTCTAACCCTAGAATGGAGGCTTAGAGGATTAGAAGTTCAGAACAATTCCAGAGAGTTTGATTTTTTAATGCTTATGAGGATAACTTGAATGGAAAACTATTAAGTAGTATTATAGAGGAATCTGATCAAGGTGCTTCTGCGTAGAATTAAGGAGATGTTGTAAGACAGAGCCTAGGTGGAAGTCAAAATGAGACGCCCACCAGAGGGCATTCCCTGGAGGACTTCCGATACTAGAAACAGGAGGTTGAGAAGTTTGTCCAGAACATGTGCTGGGATGGCCAGGGAAATAGTGTTCTCTTTTCTCTAGGAATATGAGTTGCAAGCAAAATGCAAAGCATCCCCACAAAAAAGAAACTATACTTCTAAAGTTCATGAGAAAGGCAATGCCCTGAAAATGAGCTTTCGTTAATATGTTAAACTGAATGTTCAATGGATACTAAAATTGAATAATGGGAGGTGTCTTAGTCCATTCCAGCTGCTATAGCTAAATACCTTAGACTGGGCAATACATAACAGAAATTTATTGTTCACAGTTCTGGAGGCTGGGAAGTCCAAGATCAAGGCACCGGCAGATTCTGTGTTTGACAAGGTTTCCTTGCTTCATAGATGGCACCTTCTTGCTATGTCCTCACATGCCAGAAGGGGCAAACAGGTTTCCTAAAGCTTTTCTTATAAAGGCATTGATCCCATTCATGAGAGTGGAACCCTTATGACCTAATCCCCTCCCAAAGGCTGCACCTCTTAATACTATTGCATGGAAGACTAGGCAATGTATTAATTTGGGGGGGGGGGCATAAATTTTAAGCTCATAGCAGGGAGTACGATTCTTCTTTCTTACTAATTTTCACTGCAGAAGATGGACCTCCACTGGCTGACACTCCTCACTTCTCTGTAAGTCTTGGCTCACTTGGTTCCTAGGAAAAATGGTACATTTAACTGATAGTGAAATCTGAGGTAGAGTTTCAGGAGGATTGGTACCAGTTCTTCTTTGTATGTTTGGTAGAATTTGTCTGTAAACTCACCTGCTCTTGAGCTTTTTGTTGTTGCTGGGAGACTTTTTATTGATTCAAGCTCACTATTTGTTACTGGTCTCTTCAGGATTTCTATTTCTTCCTGGTTTAATGTTGGGAAATTGTATGTTTCCAGGAATTTATTATTATTATCTTTTTTTTTTTTTTTGAGACGGAGTCTCGCTCTGTCTCCCAGGCTGGTGTGCAGTGGCTGGCTCTCAGCTCACTGCAAGCTCCGCCTCCCAGGTTTACATCATTCTCCTGCCTCAGCCTCCCAAGTAGCTGGGACTACAGGCACCCACCACCTCACCCGGCTAGTTTTTTGTATTTTTTAGTAGAGACGGGGTTTCACCGTGTTAGCCAGGATGGTCTCGATCTCCTGACCTCATGATCCGCCCGTCTCGGTCTTCCAAAGTGCTGGGATTACAGGCTTGAGCCACTGCGCCTGGCTCGTTTCCAGGAATTTATCCATTTCCTCTATGTTTTCTAGTTTGTGGGCATATTGTTGTTTCTAGTAGTCTCTGATGATCTGTTGCATTTCTGTGGTAACATTTGTAATATCTCCCTTTGAATTTCTGCTCATGTTTATTTGGACATTTTCTTTTCATAGTCAAGCTAGGAATCCATCGATTGTCTTCATCTGTTTCATTTTGTTCCTCATTTGTATTGTTCTTTTTTCTCAATTTCATTGAGTTCTCCTCCTATCTTTGAAGTAAATAACTCCATATGCATGACTCTTTGTCTTAGGGAAAAAGCTGTGCTCAGAGAGCCGGTGTTCTCTGTGACCAGTGCTGTGAGCTGCACAAAGTCTCACAGTTGTGAGGTGAATTGTGTCCCGGCCCCACCACCCAATAGACATATTGAAGTCCAAATCCCAGTGAGAGATGAAGCCAGCCGGACTTCCTGGGTCAAGTGGGGACTTGGAGAATTTTCTCTCTTACGAGAGGATTGTAAAATGCATCAATCAGCACTCTGTAGTTAGGACTGTAAAATGCACAATTGGCGCTCTGTGGCTAGCTAGAGGTTTGTAAAATGGACCAATCAGCACTCTGTAAAATGAACCAATCAGCACTCTGTAAAATGGACCAACCAGCACTTTGTAAAATGGACCAATCAGCAGGACGTGGTCAGGGTCAAATAAGGGAGTAAAAGCTTGTCACCTCAGCCAGCAGCAGTAACCTGCTTGGGTCCCCTTCCATGCTGTGGAATCTTTGTTCTTTTGCTCTCCACAAAAAATCTTGCTGTTGCTCACTCTTTGGGTCCACACCACCTTTAAGAGCTGTAACACGTACTGCCAAGGTCCGTGGTTTCCTTCCTGAAGTCAGTGAGACCATGAACCCACCAGAAGGAACACTCGCGACACACCTGGACCTCAAAATGTGACCTTATTTGTAAATAGAGTCTTTGTAGATGAAATTGTTAAGGTGAAGTCATAAGTGCGGGCTCTAAATCCAACATGAATAGTGTTGTTATAAGAAGAAAATTTGGCCGGCCACAGTGACTCACAGCTGTAATCCCAGCACTTTGGGAGGCTGAGGTGGGCAGATCACCTGAAGTCAAGAGTTAGAGACCAGCCTGGCCAACATGGTGAAACCCCATCGCTACTAAAAATAGAAAAATTAACCAGGCATGTTGATGCATGCCTATAATCCCAGCTACTCAGGAGACTGAGACAGGCGAAATGCTTGAACCTGGGAGATAGAAGTTGCAGTGAGCCGAGATCATGTCACTGCACTCCAGCGTGGGTGACAGAGCAAGACTCCATCTCAAAAAAGAAGAAGGAGAAGAAGAAAAAAAAATTGGACACAGACCGAGATAAACAGGGAGAAGGCCATGAAAGTGCAGAAGTGGAGATCTAAGTGATGCAGCCGCAAGCCAAGGATTGACAGCTCCACCAAAAGCTAGGAAGAGATAAGGAAGGACTCCCACTTATGGGGTTTGGAGGGAAGAAGACCCTGCCAACACCTTAATCTTGTACTTCTAGCCTTCAGAACTATGAGACAACAAATTCCTATTGCTTTAAGCCATCTAATTTGTGGTACTTTATTATGGCACCTGTAGCAAACCAGCACACCCGCCCCAACACGTGGCCTCCCTGATCCCTGAGACACAACAATATTGAAACTGGGCCAATGAAGAATCTTATATTGGCTTCTAAGTGTTCAAGTAAAAGGAATAGTTGCACGTGTCTCACTTTAAATCAAACGCTAGAAATGATTAAGCTTGGTGGGGAAGGCCAGCGCTGTGCTGCCTGGTAGTGGAGAGGGGCCTGCTTCTGGGCTCGGTATTCACAAGCACGCTTGGCTGTCAGCCCTAAGGCCACATTCTCCAACTTTGCTCTTTTTAACTTGATATTTTGCCCCTATCTGTCTCTCCTGGTTTAAATTTTCAAATTCTTTAGATCCCCAGCAGAGTTGAGAATGACATTTATGGGGAGCCCTTCAAAAACACCAACCTCACACAGCTAAATAAGGTATACCACACAACCCACCACACTGGGGGCAATCTCTTAGGAGACAAAAACTATCTTTCCAAGTACGTATTTCTTGTCCTATAACTTCCCTCAGTATTCCATACGTTTTTCTAACAACATAGCTAAACGGAAAGTTGTTGAAAGAAATAAAGTTAATAAAATCAAGAAGTTGTTGAAATAAAGAATGTTGACCACAACTGTCATACTATGATATAAATCTTAATTTTTAGGTTAAAGATAGTACTATAATTGGCCTTAGGATAGAAAGAACTGGGAGTTTTAAAATGAGAGGCCAATGTTCAGCACACTATGGCAACCACAGAGAGGAAGACAACCCTGGCCAGACAGCTGCCACTCCGGCAACTTAACGTAACATTCGCATTTGGAGACGAGGAGTCCCAAAAGCAGCAAAGTGCAGAGCTCATTTTCCATTTCGAAGTCCAGATAGTTTTCCAGGATTCCAAATTGTTATCATGAAAGTGCTTCACTCACTGCCAAGGAAAGCATTTCCATTTGACACGGTGCATGTCTTATTTGCAAAGGTATGCTTCCCTGATCTTGCTGCAGCCTTGGGAGATGAAAAATGCACAGCTCGGGCTCCTGATTGGGCCAAAGCTTCAGGACAGAATCAGGGACATTTACCAGGAACAAACAGCCCAGCTTATACACTAGCCACAGTGAAGGTAATCAGTGGGGAAATGAGAGTCCATTGCATTCTGCTGATTTTTAAGTTGACCTCCACTCGTTCTTCAGAGGCATCTTCCTTCACAAACTGGGTTATACCATAGTTCATTGCTTTGCTTACAGAAGCCTCTTGCATCTCCTCATCTCTGATCCTGGAAACAAGTTCTCCAGCCTTTTACATCTGGCCACAGACTGGGTGAAGTGTGAGCAGCTGGAGGACAATTCTATTATCTCCAGAAGCTGCTCCTCTACCCACAGAATGATCCTGAAGCCTCTAGGGAGGCATAGCAAATGCACTTCCCTACTCCTCTATTTCCATCGTAAATCACAACGGGCAGCACCACATGCATACTATACTTCACTTTTGGAGCTCCATGGAGTTCCAAGTCAGCTAAGGGCATATCTTCTGTGTTGTGCATACTTTATTTACTTATTTTCATTTTATTTTATTTGAGACAGAGTCTCACTCTGTCATTGAGGCTGGAGTACAGTGGCATAATCTCAGCTCACTGCAGCCTCCACCTCTCAGGTTCAAGAGATTCTCCTGCCTCAGCCTCCCAAGTAGCTGGGATTACAGGTGTACGCCACCATACCCAGCCAATTTTTGTATTTTTAGTAGAGACAGGGTTTCACTACTAAAACCTGTTGGCCAGGCTGGTCTTGGTCTACTGAGCTCAGGTGATCCATCCTCCTCAGCCTCCCAAAGTGCTGGGATTACAGGCGTGAGCCACTGTGCCTGGCCCATAATTTAGCTTTTAAAAGTAGATACACTTCCAAGAAAACAATTATTTGTTCAGCTACAAGCATGCCTCGTTTTATTGTGCATTGCTTATTGCTCTTTGCAGATGGCACGCTCTTTACAAATTGAAGGTTTGGGGCAACCCTGCATCAAGCAAGCATCTTGACACCATTTTTCCAACAGCATGTGCTCACTTAGTGCCTGTGGGTCACATTTTGATAATTCTCACAATTTCAGACTTTTTCATTATTATAATATCTATTATGGTGACCTATGATTAGTGGTATTGCACATTACTACTCTAATTGTTTTGCCTATGTAAGGCAACAAACTTAACCTGTAAATGTTGTATGCATGTCTTTGGTTTTGCTGACCGGCCATTCTCCCATCTCTCCCTCTCCTCAGGCCTTCCAGTTATGTGAGATGCAAGAATATTGAAAGTAGGCCAATGAATAACTCTACAATGGCCTCTGAGTGTTCAAGTGAAAGGAAGAGTCACACATCTCTCACTTGAAATCAAAAGCTAGAAATGATTAAGCTTAGTGAGGAAGGCAAGTTGAAAGCTGAGACAGGCTGAAAGCTAGGCAGGCCTCTTGCACCAGCCAAACTGTGAATGTAAAGGAAAAGTTCTCAAAGGAAATTAAAAGTGCTACTCCAGTGCACACAGGAATGATAAGAAAGTGAAACAGGCTTGTTGCTGATAGGGAGAAAGTGTGAGCGGTCTGGATAGATCAAACCAGCCATGGCATTCCCTTAAGCCAAAGCCTAATCCAGAGCAAGACCCTAACTCTCTTCAACTCTATGAAGGCTGAGAGAGGTGAGAAAGTTACAGAAGAAAAATGTGGAGCCAAATTGGTTCATAAGATTGAGAGAAAGAAGTTGTCTCCACAACATAAAAGTACAAGGTTCTGAAGTGTCAAGTGTTGATGGAGAAGCTGCAGCAAGTTATCCAGAAGACGCAGCTAAGATCATTGATAAAGGTGGCTACACTAAACAACAGATTTTCAATGTAAACAAAACAGCTTTCTATTGCAAGAACATACCATCTAGATCTTTCTTAGCTAGAAGGAAGGGTGAAGTCAATGACAGACTTCATAGCTTCAAAGGGTTTTGAGGCTGACTCAAAGTTAAGTGAAGGGTTAATGCAGCTGGTGACATTAAGTTAAAGCCAATACTCATTTACCATTCCAAAAATCCTAGGGCCATTAAGAACGATGCTAAATCTACTCTACCTGTGCTCTAGAAATGGAACAACAAAGCCCGGATGACGGCACATCTGTTTACAGCATGGTTTACTGAATATTTTAAGCCCACTATTGAAACTTGCTCAGAAAAAAATATATTCTGTTCAAAATATTACTGCATGTTGACAATGCAACTGGTCACCCGAGAGCTCAAGAGATGCACAAGGAGATTGTACAAGGAGATGAATGTTGTTTTCTTGCCTGCTAACACAGCATCCATGCTGCAGCCCATGGATCAAGGAGTCATTTCAACTCTCAAGTCTTATTATTTAAGAAACACATTTCACAAGGCTGTAACTGCCATAGACAGTGATTCCTCTGGAGGATCTGGGCAAAGTAAATTGAAAACTTTCTGGGAAGGATTCACCATTCTAAATGCCATTAAAAAATTCACAACTCGTGAGAGGAGGTCAAATACCAACATTAACAGGAATTTGGAAGAAGTTGATTCCAACCTTCATGGATGACTGAGGGATTCAAGACTTCAGTGGAGGAAGTCACTGCAGATGTGGTGGAAATAGTAATAGAACTAGAATGAGAAGTGGAGCCTGAAGATGTGACTGAATTGCGTCAATTTCATGATAAAAATCTAATTGAATTGAGCAAAGAAAGTAGCTTCTTGAGATGGAATCTACTCCTGGTGGAGATGCTGTGAACACTGTGGAAATGACAACAAATTACTGAGAATATTCCATAAACTTGGTCAGTAAAGCAACAGCAGGGTTTGAGAGACTTGTCTCCAATTTTGGAAGTTCTACTGTGGGGAAAATGCTATCCAACAGCATTGCATGCTACAAATGAATCTTTCCTGAAAGAGTTCATCAATGCAGCAAACTTTGTTGTTTTACCTTAAGAAATTTTCACAACCACCCCAACCTTCAGCAGCCAACACCCTGATCAATCAGTAGACATCAGTGAGGTAACACACTCTACCAGCAAAAAGATTACAACTTGCTGAAGGCTGATGATTAGCGGCATTTTTTAGCAATAAAATATTTTCAATTAAGGTATGTCCATGTTTTTACACATAATGCTACTGCAGTTGTACAGTGTAGTATAAACATAACTATGACGTGCACTGGGAAATTTGCATAACTGTCTTTGTTGCAATATTTGCTTTATTGCAGTGGTCTGGAACTAAACCTGCAATATCTTTGAGGTATGCCTGTATTTGGGAATAGTTTTCCCTACAAAGGGAAAAAATGCATCTGTAATTAAAGTTAAAAATGCATATAGCATTATTCTCTCTGCTCCCATCATTCTCTAAAATCAGCAGAGATCTGGGAGAGCCAAATGCTTCTTACAACAAGCCCATGACCAGAACCCCTTAATTGTCAGCTGGCTCCATATAGAGCTCATAATAGTCAATAGTTTGTCTTCAAGCAGATCTTAGCTGAGAGGGAGCACAGACTTTGAATTCAGACACTTCTAGGTTTGAATCCAGCCTCTACTTATTGTGAACTGCTTGATGAGATATTTAACCTTTCTGATTTTCAAATTTTTTATCTCTAAAATGCAAATAGTAATATGTTTTTCCAGGAAATTATTGTGAAATTAAATAGCATGTGTGCAATGTACCTACCCTCTGTAAGTGATTCTGCCAAATGTAACATTTATTTGCCCAATTAAGAACGGAGACTGGGTGCGGTGGCCCACACCTGTAATCCCAGCACTTTGGGACACCAAGGTGGAAGGATCACTTGAGGCCAGGAGTTCAAGACCAGCTTGAGCAAAATAGCAAAACCCCATCTCTACAAAAAATTACAAGATTAGCCAGGCATGGTAGTATGCCTGGAGATTGAGGTGGGAGGATCACTTGAGCCCAGGAGTTCGAGACTGCCACGATCTTGCCACTGCACTCCAGCCTAAGCAAAATAGCATGACCTCATCTCTTATTAAAAAAAAAAAAAAAGAATGAGGTGATAATGATGATGATAATGACAGTAAATGCTTATGTGGCATTTAAAACATGTCAGGCACTGTTCTAAACTCTCAATATTGATTCACGTAATCTGCACATGGACCTACAAAGTGTTCTACAGATAATGAAATCAAGACCCAGGGAGGTTAAGTAACCTGCCCAAGGTCACACAGCAAGTAAACAGTTGAGCCAGGACTCTGTTCCAGACAATCGCTCTTCAGTCCATGTTCCTAATCATTCCTCTGGGTTGCCTTTTGCTGCGTACTGATAATTACAGTGGTCCTGACTCCCAATTTTCCCTTCTAAAGGCAGCTTTTTAATCTCCCTTTTCCTGTTGCCTTGAAAAGGTGCTGCTGAAATTTCCCACACGTCTGGCAATCACTGGTTTTTCTCCAAGGCTCTGAATGGTCTCTCCTGCCTTTCTCTCCCCCTTATAGGACACCCCCACCTCCTTCTCCATGCTCCAGCCATGCGGGCCTCCTTTCAGTTCCTCATGCTCACCATACTTCCTCTTGTGCATGGAGCACTCTTTGCTCCCCGTTTCTCCCAGAATGCCCTTCAAATCTCAACCCAACTGTTATCTCCCCCGGGAAGCCTTGCAGGACCTCCCTGATCAGGTGGTTTTCCCCATATGCATGGCTCCAAGGACTCTCCCACTCAGCTTCTGCCTGTAGAGTGGAGACTATGTGGCCCTTTTTGCTCACCCTGTGCCCATAGAGCCTGGTCTAGTGCCACACACATTAGGAGCTCGAAAAATATTTGCAAAACGAACGAGTGAACTT
Organism: Trachypithecus francoisi; assembly: GCF_009764315.1. Classification (NCBI taxonomy): domain Eukaryota; kingdom Metazoa; phylum Chordata; class Mammalia; order Primates; family Cercopithecidae; genus Trachypithecus; species Trachypithecus francoisi. Next base: position 94,133 of record NW_022680462.1, read on the forward strand.
TGCTCTGTGTTTGGAAGTGGCTGGCGGTGTCGTCTTCCCACAGCTTCTCTTAACTCACTTCTGCTGCTCCCCACAGGCTTGGGAAAATCTTCAGGAAGTCTTTGCAGATACAGAAAATGTCCTTCTATTGGAGTAGAGGACTCAGGGATCACCTTTCTTTCATCATTCAAAATATAACTCAAAATATTATTCATTGGGAAATGCAAATGAAAACAATAATGGAATGTTGCTACATACCTATTAAAATGGCCAAAATCCAAAAGACTGACAACATCAAATACTGGCCAGGTTGTGGAGCAACATGAACTCTCATTCACTGCAGGTAGGAGTGCAAAATGGCATAGCCACTTTGGAAGGCAGTTTGGCAGTTTCCTACAAAACTAAACATACTTGGCTGGGCATGGTGGTTCACGCATGTAATCCCAACACTTTGGGAGGCTGAGGCAGTGGATCACCTGAGATTAGGAGTTTGAGACCAGCCTGGCCAACATGGTGAAACCCTGTCTCTACTAAAAATACAAAAATTAGCCAGGTGTGGTGGCACACACTTGTAATCCTCGCTACTTGGGAGGCTGAGGTAGGAGAATCACTTGAGCCTGGGAGGTGGAGGTTGCAGTGAGCCGAGATCCCACCACTGCACTCCATCTTAAAACAGAGACAGAGTGAGACTCCATCTTAAAAAAACCACAATGAGATACCATCTCACATCAGTTAGAATGGCAATCATTAAAAAGTCAGGAAACAACAAGTGCTGGAGAAGATGTGGAGAAATAGGAACACTTTTACACTCTTGGTGGGACTATAAACTAGTTCAACCATTGTGGAAGACAGTGTGGTGATTCCTCAAGGATCTAGAACTAGAAATACCATTTGACCCAGCCATCCCATTACTGGGTATATACCCAAAGGATTGTAAATCATGCTGCTATAAAGACATATGCACACATATCTTTACTGCGGCACTATTCACAATAGCAAAGACTGGGAACCAACCCAAATGTCCATCAATGATAGACTGGATTAAGAAAATGTGGCACATATACACCATGGAATACTATGTAGCCATAAAAATGGATGTATTCACGTCTTTTGTAGAGACATGGATTAAGCTGGAAACCATCATTTTCAGCAAACTATCACAAGGACAGAAAACCAAACACTGCATATTCTCACTCATAGGTGGGAATTGAACAATGAGAACTCTTGGACACAGGATGGGGAACATCACACACCGGGGCCTGCCATGAGTGGGGGGAAGGGGGAGGGATAGCATTAGGAGATATACCTAATGTAAATGACGAGTTAATGGGTGCAACACACCAACATGGCACATGTATACATATGTAACAAACCTGCACGTTGTGCACATGTATCCTAGAACTTAAAGTATAATAAAAAACAAACAAACAACAAAAAAACTAAACATACCTTTAACATACAATCTGACAATCACAATCTTTGCTATTTACCTAAAAGAGTTGAAAACATGTCCACACCAAAAATTCATATAGATGTTTACAGTAGCTTTTTTCATAATTGCTAAAGCTTGGAAACAACCAAGATGGAATATCATTCAGTGCTAGAAAGACATCAGTTCTTAGTCCATGCAAAGACATGGAGGAAATTTAAATGCATATCACTAAGAAAAAGAAGCCAATATGAAAAGGCTACCTACTGTATGATTCCAACCATATGATATTTTGAATATTGCAAAACTATGAGGACAGTGAAAAGACTAGTGGTTGCCAGGGGTTGGAGGTTGGATGGTGCAAACAACAGTCAGAACACAGAGAATTTTCAGGGCAATGAAAGTACTCTGTATGATACTATCACGATAGATACATGTCATTAGACAAATGTAGTATATGTGCCCAAACTCATAGCATGCACAACACCAAGAGTGAGCCCTAATGTAAATAAACCATGGACTTTGGTGATAATGATGTGTCAGTGTGGGTTCATCCATTGTAACAAATACACCCCTTGGTGGGTGACATTGTTAACTGGGGAGGCTGTGCAGGTGTAGAGGGAGGAGATAGATGGAATATCTCTGTACCTTCCTCTGAACTTTGCTATGAACCTAAAACGGCACTAAAAAAATTAAGCCTCAAAAAATACTATTAGTTGCAACCTTAAAAGCATGATAAGGATATTGAAAAGGCAATAGAGTACACACACGAGGCTGTATCCACGGTTACCTGTGACTGCACTGTAATCAACAAATCCTTGCCCAACGCCCAATAACAATTGTTCTGATTCAAAATGAGTGGAATATTTGCAAATCCTTTACAAGAGAGCTCCCTGCAGGGTCTTCGTTTCCCCCAACTTGCAACAGAACACTTGGATTTCAAATCTTCTGAGTATGGTTTAACTTGTGGCAGCCAGCAGCTTTCCATTTTGGTGCAATTTCCTATGTATGGTGAGAAAGAGATGGAATTCCAGTGAAGGAAGTGACAGGAACTCTTTGCCTTCCTGTATTTACTGTTCTCTTAACTTGGGCATCTTCAACTCAAAATACTTGGCAAGCAGTTTTTTTCTTTTTTTTTTTCTTTTTTTTTTTTTTTGAGACAGAGTCTCGTTCTGTCGCCCAGGCGTGGCGCGATCTCGGCTCACTGCAAGTTCGCCTCCCGGGTTTACGCCATTCTCCTGCCTCAGCCTCCCGAGTAGCTGGGACTACAGGCGCCCGCCACCTCGCCCGGCTAGTTTTTTGTATTTTTTTTAGTAGAGACGAGGTTTCACCGTGTTCGCCAGGATGGTCTCGATCTCCTGACCTCGTGATCCGCCCGTCTCGGCCTCCCAAAGTGCTGGGATTACAGGCTTGAGCCACCGTGCCTGGCCAGCAGTTTTTTTCTTAAGAGGTATTTTTTATTTTATTTTACTCTTTGAGACTCATATTCCTGACCATGGTGAGTACTCTTTTATTCAATCACAGATAATGTGGCATACAAATATTTTAACATTTTAACTAATTGCATTTTCATTATGCTTGTCCTGAGGCTTGCTGGGCTGAGTAAAATGTATTAAATCTCAAAGAGAAAAACCATGACTGCAATTAGCTCCTAAGTGGGATCGGTTTCAGTTTTAGATGGAAGAAGCATTTTAATGTGACCTTAGTGGCACAGATAGTCTCTGGAGGGCTTATTCTAATGACTGTCCAGGCTCCTGGCCCCAAATTAGCAATATCTCCCCAACACACACACACACACACACACACACACACACAATGCCTATTATTACTCCACTATTTCTTTAGCTCTTGAAGGCTTCCTGGCCTTTTAAAATACCACTCCAAGGTATTAAGCCTTATCAGTTCATAGCTTTGTTATCAGCCAACACCTTAGTTGACAACCAGCTGAGAGTGAAAGTGTGCCAGGAATGTGACCTGGATAGGTGCTGGGCCTGGGGGAGGGGAGGGGAGTTGTCTGGGGGAGAAGAAAAAGGCTGTGGGGGAAAGGGAGAGTCTAGTGACAGCCTGGGACAGCAGGATGCTGGCCTTGCTGCCAATAGGCATGTTTCGCTCAATGCTAGAGTTCAGCTTCCCAGACAGAAATGCCCCTGTCCAGGGAGCTAAGGAGCTGAAGGAGCCAGAAAGGGCTCCACTCCCCTCATCCCTTCTTCATTCTCTGCTCAGCCTGCAACAGAGCTAAGGGCGTTCTGCAGACCCTGCTGCAGTCCCCAGACACATGTCTCCTCCCACTTCTCAGAGGATGAAATCAGCCTCATCCATATTGACCATGTAGTTCTTCTATATTACCAGCACAAGCTAGCTAAAAGTGCTGGAATATTTACTGCATCTCAAACAGCATTCTGAATGCTTTGTGCCAGTCTTCTGATTTAATCCTCACTGCAGCTATGTAAGTAGATGACAGACCACAGTTGACCCTTTAAGAATATGGGTCTGAACTGCAGGGGATCACTTACATGTAGGTTTTCTTCCACCTCTGCCACCAGAGACAGCAAGACAATCCCCTCCTCTTCCTCCTCCTCAGCCTACTCAAAGTGAAGATGATAAGGATGAAGACCCTTATGGTGACCACTTCCACTTCATGAATAGTAAATACATTTTCTCTTCCTTATGGTTTTCTTAATAATATTTTCTTTTCTCTAGCTTACTTTAAGAAAACTGTAGGCCAGGTGCTGTGGCTCACGCCTGTAATCCCAACACTTTGGGAGGCCAAGGCGGGTGGATCACGAGGTCAGGAGATCGAGACCATCCTGGCTAACACAGTGAAACCCCATCTCTACTAAAAATACAAAAAAATTAGCTGGACATGGTGGTGGGCATCTGTAGTCCCGGCTAGTTGGGAGGCTGAGGCAGGAGAATGGCATGAACCCAGGAGGAGGAGTTTGCAGTTAGCCGAGATTGCGCCACTGCACTCCAGCCTAGGAGACAGAGCAAGACTCTGACTAAAAAAAAAAAAGAATACTGTATAGAATACATATGTTATACAAATGTGTGTTAATTGACTATTTATGTAATGGGTAAGGTTCTGGCCAACAGTAGACCGTTAGTAGTTAAGTTTTTGGTCAGTCAAAAGTTATACAAGAATTTTCAACTGTGAAGTGGGTCAGTGCCTCTAACCCTCACATTGTTCAGGGTTTAACTGTTTGTGATTCACCATCATCTACAAATTAGAACTGAGGTTTAAAAAAAAGTAAAGCAACTTGGCCAAGAGCACATAGTTAGTATACAGGAGAAATACTATTAAATAGGATTCAAACTCAGGTTTGTCTAACTCCAGAGCCTGGAATTTTAGCCACTATACCTTTTAACTTCTTTATGTTTATAAAGTGCTTTTTAAAAGCTAGTATTTTACTTGCTGTCAAAAAATTCTGGGAAATACAGAGGCTGTGCATGTTCTGTTATTTCCATTCTAGACATTTAAAAGTGAGGACAGAAACTTAGTGGCCCTGGGTCCTCAGTCAATTACAGAGCATGGACAGAAATATCCCCTAGGTCCCATCCAAGACTTCCTGTAGGAAGAACCTATCTTATCTCCTTCAATAATACAAGTCATATTTTCATTTATTTGCTGATTTTAGCATTTGTTCTATACAGTTGTCTCTCAATATCTGAAAGGGATTGGCTCCAGGGCTTTCTGCAGATACTGAAACACAAAGATGTTCAAGTCCCAGATATAAAATTGTGTGGTATTTGCATATAACATTCACATATCCTTTGACATGCTTGAAATCATCTCTAGATTACTTATAATACCTAATATAATACAAATGCTATGTAAACTATTATTATACTGTATTATTTAGGGAATAATGACAAGACGTAAAAGTCTATATATGTTCAATACAGACCTAATCATCCTTTTTTAAAAAATATTTTTGATCCACATTGGTTGCATCTTCAGATGTGGGACCCACAGATCCCAAGGGCCCACTGTATCTACCACCGAGAATACGTCTTTGACAGAGGTAAACACAGCAAAACTTGATCTGTTCAATCCATTCATGGACCCAACTGTGTGTTTCTGGGTACCATTAAGGTAAAAATTATGACATTAGGAAGCTCTAATCAGAGTGAAGGGCATCTGCCATGATTATCCTAAGTGTTCCCTAAGGCCTCCCTCAAGCTCAGGACAGTCCCCTGAAGAAACAGAGCAGAGGGGCCACAAAGTGGCTGCCAGCGAAGAAATTTTAACAACCAACCCCAGGTTTTTATTGACTTAAAGGAAAATAGACTCAAGAGAGAAATTCCAATGAAACTCCAGGTAAGTCAAAGGTTTGTTTTTGTTTCTACAGATTAGTTCTCACACATTTCCTGTTACTAGACTTAATTTTGGTAATGTGTAATTATAACCACAAACCTACCATTAAGCAATGAGTATTTAAAGTCTATTTCCTGATGAACTCAAGAAAGGGCAGAGGTTAATTGGGCCGTTCCTAGTTAAAATGTCATAAACATAAAGATATAGCTTCTCACCTTCACATAGGGCCTTGCGACATTATCAGAACCAGGAACGTTCCACAGTTTAGCAAAAGGTAGACACGTGAATGTCTTAGTTTCAGAGAAACCCGTCTCATGTGTCTTAACTATGCTGCACTAAATAAACGACTCAAACTTCCTGAAATCTTAAGAAAACACAAAAGGCCCTTAGTCTTAGAGTCTGGGCCTCACCAATATGACCTTACATCCCTGCCCTTGCTACAAAGAACAGAAGCAACTGAAATTTATACTCATCATCAATTACACAGAATCAGATCTGTCACCAGGCTCCAGAGCTGAATTTTCCTAAGGAAAATGAATAGCATATATTAACCAAAAGTCTAAAGGGGATTTAGAAGTGGGGGAGAGGGAATTCCAGAAAAGAGTTACAAAAGGGCCTGTGTGTAACCACAGATATGCACTGAAAAGTGAGTTCCAAATCACTTAGCTTTGCTGCCTGGAAATTCAATCAATGCATCCAAAGAATAAAAAAATTATATATATAACAGTTTTTCCAAAACACAATTATGGATTTCCATTTAGAATTTCAGTGAAAAATGATGAGGATGATCATCGGTAGCAGAAATAAAATGAAGAGAACAGCTCAATGCCTAGGTATTTTCTTTCCAAGATTTTTTATCTTGAATCAGCAAAACAGATTGGCAAATGCTGAAAGAGTCATGTGAAAGTTGCACTAGAATCCACATCATAATAGGCAAATAACTGCTAGGATAGGGTATGTACAAATAATTTTCAAGTAGAGTAAGCCAGGACAACTGCTATAAAGACTTCAAATCATATTCCTCTTTTTAATTAATTGCCTAAATTATTTATTTCAACTTTTATTAAAACAAAGAAACAAACTTGTCCCGAAAGCACTGAGCTGCTGAGAACTTTGAAACCTTTCTAGAATCAGCTCAGCATATTTCTGGAACCCACATTCCTGGGACAAGAGAAGAATGTGTCAACAGAAAAGACTTGTGAACTAATTTCTCACAGGGACAAGCTAAGAAATGTCTTTATCAGAAGACACCCATAGCTGAAGGAAGATTTTTATGTTGCTGGTACATTCTCTGACTACTCATTCAGAGCTTTGGAGACAGTCTTTCCAATAGAATATCTTACTTTACTTACTGAAAGAGAGTCTGATATTTTAAATTATTTGAATCATCTAGTCTAAAAAGAAATTCCATTTTAATTGAAGAAGTTCAAGAATGCTACTAGGAAGGGGAAAGTAGTGGTGGTTTTCATATTTGAGAAGATAAACCGAAAGATACAAAACAAAATTTTTCTGGATTTGTATCTTCACATATTTTTACTCTAAGAATATAAATCTCAGACTGGGAAAGGCAGTACAGTGCTTAAAATGTTGCCCTTGTGTCTCAAATGCAAGAGTGAGTTCTACGAAGGAATATATTCAGCCAGATTCTCTTAGTAAGTGAAAGACTGAGAAAAGTCACTTCAGGAGGCCACAGCCACAGTCCTTGACACTTTCTGAAAAAGTATTGGGTTTTGGTTGTGCACAAACTAAGAAAGATCAGATTGCCCAGGCCATCTGAACTCTCAGGATTATCCCACGATGAACACGTATCCTGCTATGCAACTTCCTTCAAAGAAAAAAAAGATTTCCCTCCCTGATAGAATATATTTAAATAGAAATTTATTAAAATAAACAAGAAAAAAAAAAAAACAGAATATGTCCTTTAGGATAAGCCAAAAAACAGGCCAGACACAGTGACTCACACCTGTAATCTCAGCACTTTGGGATGCCAAGGCAGGTGGATCACTGAGGCCAGTTCAAGACAGCCGCCTGGCCAACATGGTGAAACCAAAAATACAAAATTACGAACCCTACTAAAAATAGTAAAAATACAAAAATTAGCCAGGTATGGTGGCATGCAACTGTAGTCCCAGCTACTCTGGAGGCCAAGGCATGAGAATCACTTGAATATGTGAGGCAAAGGTTGCAGTGAGCCAAAATCACGCCACTGCACTCCAGCCTGGGCGAGACTCTATATCAAAAAAAAAACCTGAAAAACAGAATGCAAAAATGCATCTTTAAAAAAGAACAAATATATACTGAAAAATCAAATAGGCAAGAAGAAAATATGCCAAAACTTTATCAGTAATCGCCCTAGGAATGGGCAATTTTTCCTGGACACTTTTTTCAAACTCCCGAATTTCATACAGTGAGTAAGTATTACTTCAAAAGCCATTTAAAAAGCACAAAATAGGAAGCAAAACCAAGAACTTCTAGTGAAGATGGCACTGTAAGGCCATGATTTGTCAAACTCCTCGGCTCCATAGATATGCCAATCACACATACAATTTTTAAAAAGAGAAAATTACTCCCAAAGAATAAAAGATTAGTAATGATAATATATAAAGAACCCCAGACAACAGGAAAACAGTTGAAGAATGCAAACAGGAAATTCACAAAAAGATACCCAAACTGTGTCATCACGAGGTCATTGGAAATTAAAAGATGCCATTCCATATCCATAATACTGGAAAAACTTTGAAGTATGAAAATTCCAGGTATTGGCAAGGATATGGGGAAATGGAAGCTCCCATGATGCCAATGGTTGCATCAGTTGATATACCACTTTGGAGACAGTTTGGTAACATCTAGTAAAGTGTCCATAGGCATGCTCTATGACCTGTGAACACTGTTACAAAGTGTGCCTTTACCATGTGGACACAAGAGGCATGGCGCTAGAATTTTTATTGCAGCATTGCTTGAAATATTGAACAGCTGGGAACAATCTGCAGTTCTGTCCATGGAGAAAAGGATCAAGGAAACCGCAGGATCTCATAAAATAGAACCACTTTCAAAAAATTAAAATAAACAAGATACAGCTTTAGGAATACGGATAAATGTTGAAAACATTGATTTGAATAAGAAAAGCAAGTTAGAGAATAATGTGCTGCATATAGCATTTTGGAACTTTGTGATTCAGAACTGCAGTGAACCAAGATGGTGTCACTGCACTCCAGCCTGGGCAACAGAGCGAGACTCTACCTCAAAAAAAAAAAAAAAAAAAGGATAAACAAACAATACTCAGTGCATTACCATTTGTGTGCATTTTTAAAACACATAAAATAACACTGCTTCTTAAATAAATGCCAACTTCATAATCACTGAAGAAAAAAAACTTTACATTTTATTGCTAAAAAAAAAAAACCACTTTACACACCTTAAGCAAAATACAGGGTTTTTATATCTGACTATTGGGCACATGAGAGTATATCCTATTATGATCTGTATTTTTCAAAATGCTTGATCTATTTCATTATTTTAAAAATTAAGTATCCACAGGATTTATCAATCAAGAGCCACTGTTGATTTTAGCCAGAGTAAACTGTGGGAGTGGCAGAGGAGAGTCTTTATTTCCTGAGTGGGAGGTGGGTGTGGGAGGCGAGGGGGCAACCAGTGAGCCCTGCGCTTCTGATGAGAGCCGACCTCAAGGCTGACAGGGAGGACAGAAGGTCCCTAGAGGGCAGCGAGCGACAGGCGTGGCGTCCAGGCTGCACGGTGGGAAGACGGAGGTGTAGAGAAGCTGCTGGAAACAAAGGCAGAACTGCTGAGCGCCCTGGGAGGTCCTGGGGTGAGGCTGAGACAGCGGTGGGAGGGCAGGCGGCGGGGGGTCACACGGAGAAGCCTGGCCCTGACTGGCCCAGAGGAAGCCCTGGCTGAGTGAAAGAGGCTGGGCCCGGCATGGTCAGGGCGAGGGAGGAAATGACCTGGAAGTCACCAGGACTGAGCTAGGACCTACAGGCAGCAAGGACGCGGAGAGAACCGGGCTGTGAGCTGAAATGCCCAGCACCTGAAGGCACTGATGGAGGGGACACGGAGGGGGACACGGATTACCTTCCTGAAGAAGACTGTCTCACATTCCTTTTGCCAAAAAAAAAAAAAAAAAAAGTCATTTAGGAAAAACAGATATCATTAGCAGAGGTGGCTTCACCGTGGTTTAGATTCCTCATTCCCAGGCCCTGGAAGAAGGCTTGGCAGTCCATTCACAAGGGCACACTTTTTTTGTGATTTCAACTCTTGTTTTAGATACAGCGTGTACATGTGCAAGTTTGTTATGTGGGAATACTGGATGATCCGAGGTTTGGAGTACGGATCCCATCACGCAGGTATTGAGCATAGTACCCAATAGGCAGTTTTTATTATTATTATTATTTGAGATGGAGTATCGCTCTGTCACCCCAGCTGGAGTGCAACAGCGTGATCGCAGCTATCTGCAACCTCCGTCCCCAGGTTGAAGCAGTTCTCCTGCCTCAGTCTCCCGAGTAGCTGGGCTTGCAGGCACGTGCCACCATGTCCAGCTAATTTTTGCCTTTTTTTTAGTAGAGTTGGGGTTTCACTCTTTTAAGTGAGTCAGGTGATTTAAGTGAGTCAGGTGACCATCATTTACTGAGGCCATTTCCATTTTCTGTTGAAGAATGTGCAGAACTAGGTGGTTTCCTATTATTTCTGAGATTTGCAGCCACTTTCTGCCTTTCTGTGTGATAAAATTAATTTCCCCACGTTGGCCAGTTTGGTCAGGTTGGTCAGTTTGATCCCGAACTCCTGACCTTAAGTGATCCGCCTGCCTCAGCCTCCCAAAGTGCTGGGATTACAGATATGAGGCACTGTGCCCGGCCCCAATAGGCAGTTTTTAAATCCACCCTCCCCTTCCTCCACCCTCTAGGAGTCCAAGGTGTCTACTGCTCCCATCTTTGTGTCCATGTGTGCTCAATGCTTAGCTCCTGCAGGTAAGTAAGAACATGTGGTATTTAGTTTTCTGTTCCTGCATTAATTTGCAAAGGATTTGGCCCCTCTAGCTCCGTCTGTGTTACTGCAAAGGATACGATTTCATCCTTTTTTGTGGCCACATAGTATTCCGTGGTATATATGTGCCACATTTTCTTCATGCAACCTACCATTGCTGGGCACCTGGGATGGTTCCATGTCTTTGCTATTGTGACTAGCACAGCAATGAACATACAAGAGACTACATGTTTTCTGTGTAATTTGCAGAGGTAGGTATTTTAACCACAGTCCATTGAGACTCATGTCTCTTTGCACCTCAGCTTCTCCGCTGTTACCCTTACCACAGTGTCAGGCAGAGATGTGGGGCTAGTTTTGGATGCTGGTTAAAGAGATAAATTGAAGGTACTTTTAATTTAGATCTAGAGGGACATATTTATATAGTTTGCATCACTTCTGTGGATAGGTATTACTAGCCATCCAAGGTAGGAATGGCTTCCAGGAATAATCCTGTCCACCGTGCCAACTCACTTGCCATCCTGACACAGGTCAGGGCCAGAAGTTTCATTGTTAGGAGAACGAGTCCCATGTTGTTCAGTGGTAGGAGAAAGTGTTTGAAACAAATAGAAGTGGAAGCTAGTCTGTGGAAAATCCTTCAACCATCTAACAAGTACAATAAAAATCAAGGAAATATCAGGGAAAAGTATTTTAGCAGCATATTATGGGTTAGTCTAAAAGGACATTGTTGCCTATGGTAATGTCTGTGGAATTTCTAAGTTTGTGATGCAATGTGATTTTTCTTTATCCTAAACAAACATTCAGCCCTGTGCAGTGGTGAGCACCTGTAATCCCATATACCCATGTGGCTGAGGTGAGAGAATGCTTGAGCCCAGGACTTCCAGGCTGCAGAGTGCAATAATTGTGCCTGTAAATAGAGAGACACAGGGCAGCATAGAGAGGCCCCATCACTATAAAAATAATTAATAAATAAATGTTCAATTTCTTACCTAACTTTATATTCACAATTTAAAGAGCGTCCTTCAAAGTCGTATAAGCTTCTGCCCCCCCCACCAAAATCTGGATCCATTTTTGGTAATTAAAAGTTGGATTCAAAACAGTAATAAAGAATTAAGTGTGCTTCTCCATCTTAAATTCACAAGGTTTTGCCTTTTCCCCAAAGAAATACATAAGATTTAGCCAAACATCATTTATTTTATTAAAATTTATGTAATCACTGTTTTTTTAATGTAATCCGAAGACCAGGGAATGAGACCAAAATTTTGAATGTAGCAATTCTTGCCAAGTTTAATGACCTCTTAATGGTATGAGAGTTTCCATGATTTTATATTTCTAATTGCTTTTTTATTATTGTTGAACAAAACTCTTCAAAACAAGAAAAAATACTACTAATGATAATCATAACCTTTTTTTAAAAAAATGAAGATACTGGAATTCTACTCATTGTATAATGACTCAAACAATTAATTCCATAGAGCACTCTGTCATTTGAAAACAATCCAAAAGTGGTAGTCACCAGAATCCCACAGAGTCCACCTAGCCTATCCATGGGGAAATTAATTCCATCCACACAGAAAAGGAGAAAGTGGCTGCAAACCCCAGAAATAATGGGAAACCACCCAGCCCTGCACATTCTTCAGCAGAAAATGGGAATGGCCTTAGTAAATGATGGGTGCCTGACTCGTGCAAACATTCTTTTACTTGATACTGTTTTTAAATGACCTGGCCAATCCAACTGGAAACTTATATTAAAATGTTCCATTTAACAATACCTTCAGAGGATTAACTAGGTGGGTGCAAAGGTAATTGCGGTTTGGGGCTGATCATTTTGTCTTTCCAGTAGACATCCCCTTCAGATTTTAAAGGGACCTTTTGAGACAGATTGGCCTTTCTTCTTAAAATGTCTTTAATTCTGGCAAGGTGCAGTGGCTCACACCTGTAATTCCAACACTTTGGGAGGCCAAGGTGGGTGGATCATGAGGTCAGGAGTTCGAGACCAGCCTGACCAACATGGTGAAACTCCGTCTCTACTAAAAATACAAAAATTAGCCAGGCATGGTGGTGGGTGCCTGTAGTCCCAGCTGCTCAGGAGGCTGAGGCAGGAGAATCGCTTGAACCTGGGAGGTGGAGGTTCCAGTGAGCCCAGATCGTGCCACTGCACTCCAACCTAGACGAGACTCCATCTCAAAAAGAAAAGAAAAAAAAGTCTTTAATTCTGTCTTGTTTCTTGGGAGGAAGTAACGACTTGCCCACTCAATAAAGGTGTGCACTGTTGTGTTCATTCTCAAATTCTCGGGTGCCTTCCTGGAAAGCACATTGAAACATGAAGCTCATCAGAGCCTTGCCTAAGACCTACCATTCATGCTCTGCCCTCAGGGCTCTCGGTGAAGCTCCCCTGGCTGCCACAGATGGAATTGGAGTACCACCCAACAAAAGCTGCTCCAAGGCAGGGAGGATTTGCTGGACAGAATGCTTCTCACTGCTGTCTACCACCCATTGGTATTTGAGGATTGAGATGTCTCTTTTGTCAGAATTTACTAATGACTGGGAGAATGTTTATCAAATGGGTTTTTGTTTTCTCTGGGCTCACCTGCCTGTTTCTTTTTTTTTCTTCCTTTTTTTCAATACAGAGATAAAAGCAGAAATCAGTCACTCCGATTTCTCCAAATGATGAGCCCTGTGCTTTCCAAAAATGGTCCACTTGTGGGACAATGCACCACTTCACCCAGGATATTTGACAGGGAGCAAAGAGGCGGGAAGATCTCAGGGCTGGATGGGGCCTGAGTGGCTATTCATTCCTGTGCTTTTGCCCAGGGAGAATGGGATTTGCTGTGGACCAGCTGACAGCCATGAACTCCAAGGCCTCTCATTGCCAATTTTTCGGTGTTTTCATGATACGAGGCTATGCCTGCAAGTTAATAGAAAAATTAAAATTATACGGTTTAAAGGAAAAAGTTATTTCTACTTTTTTTTGACTTGTGTGCCCTTTAAGACACAGATAATTTAATTTCACCTCTCCAGTCTGGCCCCAGAGTATCTTCCATTCTCACCTCCCACCTCTTCCCCTCTATATATACCCTATGCAGCTGGCTCACTCATTACCCCAGTCTATCCTGGGCATTTTCTGGTCTTTAGACTTTCGCTCAAGCTGAGAATTCTCCCTTAATACCTTCCCTCCTCCTCTATAGACCAGGCAAACCCTGCTAACCCCTCCAAATGTTACCTCAATTCCTGCCCCCCAAGTCCTGCAGTGGTCCCAAAGGTGTGCAGAGACCTGTTCCCCTGAGTGTCTCTTGGCACGATTCCTTTAACACTGGATCTGCAACACCATGGAGAAACCTTCCCCTGCCACTTTCAGCCATTCTTACCACTCATACTCTTATTATTTTGCATATATATGTCTTAATTTCTCAACTACATTGGAAAACTCTTAAAGGCAGAGCTCTTTTTGACATAAATTATCTGTACTCCCCAGAAAAAATATTTGGTACAATTCTTTATAACAGGTACTCAATAAATATTCATAAATGCAATCTAATTTGTAGGATGGGCAGATGGATGATAAGTAAACAAATGCACACCCATGTGTAAATCATTGAGTTTAGGTCTGTAAATTTGAAAACAATGTTGTTATCTGCAGTGTATCCAAACAGAATTCTACTTATCTAGTTTTTCCCACCCCAGTGCTGACTCTAGAGATCAGATATATTGCACTCACTCATTATATGTATATTTAGCTGTATCTTGAGGGATTCTTTGACTCAGAATGTTATGGATTTGTTGAGAATAGCTGAACACATGGCCTACAAGGAGAATCCTGACCATTTGCTGGACACACTTTTGTAGAATGACCTCTAAGGAAAATGCAGTTGTTCTGATAAGAATCCCAGTTCCTCCTGACCAACCCACTGCTGATAATCTGGTAACCGCAGCCAAGCCAAGGATGTCATTCTGTCTGTCTGGATCTTCTGAAGGCCTCACATTTCTCTCGTGCCGCATCTCTCGTATGGGGTCATTTCCTCTAAGGACCACCGTAATTGAGTGTGTCTTTGTTCATGCACTAAATTTAAGAAGAGAGGTAAATACTAAATCCTCACCAACTTTACCAACTACAAAAGATTCTAGAAAGGCAGATCAAAGCTGACTGTGGCTGGCCGAGATCACAGGTGCCTCTCCATGCTGACTGGCCTGGGTCTGTGATCTTCTTCATGACTGCTGTCTCTCCATGGATCAGATTTCTCTCCTGTGTGGTAACCATGGGAAAAAGACCTGAACACAAAACCTCAAAATGCTTGAATTAAATTTTCTCTTTTGTTGTGAAAACTTGATGAAAATGTCAAGGAAAACCAAATCTCCCTGGACTGTGTAGGAGTGTTTTCCTATCCAAAGAGTCACTTAAAGACATTTTTAAAGATTCCAAGGTAAATGATCTCCATGAGAAAGTCAAGACCAGTTCAAATTATGAATGAAAAATCTCCAAATAGGTCTTTTATAATATCAGAAATATACACTTCATTAAATGAAAAATGAAAAAAGTTACCTCTTCGTAAGTGAGTACATCAAAATTGCCTCCTTCTCATCTCCTTATAATGAATCATGGACCACGTTTTAAGGGCCTATTCAAATATCTAGGGTGCATATCTTTTGTGGTTCCCAACACTCTTCACCTAGGTGATGGTTATTTATAGCAACACATTTCTCTACTGGGTATTCCTTGAGGACCGTGTGTGTTTCACATTTGTCTGTGCGTCTCACGTAGTGACCAGTACTGAGCTTTTTGCATTGCAGATACTCAATAAATATTGCTTATATAGAGAAGTGAATCAATGCTTTCTTATATTTGGCAAGGCCAAAAATTTTGGTGTCAGAAGTAGGATGCCCAGGTCCAATAATCACCAACAGAGTCACTGTCTAATTCCTACAAAGGACGGTCACACATCTAAACAACTTATGCATGCTCAAAATGTGCCAGAGCCCAACAGCAGGCTAAGGACACACAACCAATGAGTCCACCTCTACTGCAGAGAAGGGTGTTCTGTTAGCAACCTTCATCAATTCACTTAGACATTCGATCAGCCAGTAATTTGCTGGGAACATGAAAAAATGTCAGGCACTATGCAAGATACTAAATACATAATAAGGAGGTAAGTAAAGCACAGACTTTGTCTTCAAGAAGCTCACAGTCTATTGGAAAAGAGAGACATGCTGAAAATAAATATAATTCAAGTGACAGATCAAAAAAAGACCAAGTGCTAAGGGTTTCCAATAAAGGGAGCATAAAAATGGAGTTTTTCTTCATTTTTTAGAGAAGAAAGAACAGGCTTTGAAGAAGAGATGGTGTTTGAGCAATATTTTCTACAGGTGAAAGTGTGCCCGAATGAAAAGCGAGGAAATAATAGTTTAGGACAAGAAAATACCCAATGTGTGCTTGCAGGAAGGTCAGAGTGAAAATGACAGTATGAGGAAGAAGATCCAACTATTGTGGCTGAATATATTGAGCAGGACAGAGGGGCAAAGGCTAAAGATGAAGCTACAAGAAATAAGTCAGGGCCAGATTACGACAAACACATGACAGCAACATTCAAAAGTTTGGAAGCTGCCAAAAAAAAATCATTGAAGTGCAAGAAAAACTCAATGAAAGGAAGAAAAGATATGAAAATAATAAACAGGAGGGAAAGATATCAAAAAGAGGCAGCCTATGCACATCAGCGATGTTTCTTTGATTGCTTAAGTTTCCGAGAACCAGCTCTGGTTCTTAAGTTCAGAGGGAAGCTACTGGCAGGAGCCAGGGAGCTCACTGCATCATCCAAGCAAGGCTAGAGATCCAGGCTGGGACAGAGCAGAATGCTTGCCCGGGTCAGGGGAGCAGGGACTACTCAACAGTCTCATCCAGACATAATCGTGGAAGAAAACGAACTCCAGCCACAGTTAGACTTTTTATCACTCTGCTGGAAATTCAAATTCCAGGGTGAAGACTCACATTCCTTAGTGAGGAGAGGGCAGGACTCCCAGATAACCAGTCCCAACAGAATGCACCCAAGGAGGGAAATGCAATTCCCCAAAAAGAAATCAAGCTGGGGTCAATGATGGGCAGCCAAAAACTCAAAGATGAAGACAGAAAGTTCACTGCAACAAGCAATACTGCAGAAGGGAAAACCAGCACAGAAAGAGAAGAAGTCATCAGAGTTGAGAAGATCTTTCTTCCTAGACTGGAGAAAGCCCTGAACCTGGACATCCGTAGTTCACAACAAGTAGCTCGGAACATTAATGAAAAGAGTGCAATACCCAGGTATATCCCAGCAAAATGTTCCTGGTGCCTCAGATCGTGCTCTGCACAAGGGGAGAAATGAAGGCATCTGTTAATTCCTGTTATGCTTAGAGAGATGGATGGGGAGGGAAGGAGCCGTGCCCACAATTTGAGCTGAACTTAAGTGAAGAGAAATGAAAGTTCCCCTGCCCATTCTTGAGGTATCTAATGTTCGTGACTGGAGCAGACTGATGTTGAATTGGAAAGGCACAGGGTAGGCACCACTTGTATGAAAAAGGCGTGATCTGGAGCCAGGAGGGTGACAAGGGGACCCTGACAACAGCTTTCAATAACAATATGAAACACTGTCTTCACCAGAAGCAGAGAAACCCTGAATATGTTGCCTTTGGGAAAACAGTTCTCTGGGTTGATTTTAAGAGATTTTAAAAGATTCTCTCTCTGCAAATGATCATCTGATTTTGGGAAGGTTGAATGTGTGTTGCCCGAGACTTTCCCACAGACCAGCAGGCCCCACGAAGATGGAGGAAGCACATCTTCACCCCAGCGCTGATAGGGACCTGGGAAGGAGCGCATCCATGGGGTGCACAGTACACCCTGCACTATTTCGCTTGACTCAGAAGCCAGAACCCACCAAAGTCTACTATGCCCAAGCTCTGCTTACTAGCTGGACCACATATACCATGCTTTGGGAAATGCGAGGCTATGGATTAGTGGGACCTCCAAAATGTCCTGGGGAAATGAGCTACACTATAAAAATTCACCTATCTGGACCCCTAAGATTGGTTTAGTATATGCACGTTGTACCTCAGTTGAAGAATGGCCGCAGGGGCCAGAGCATGAGATGTTCTTTAACTGTGTGGTGAGGCTCACTGTGAAGAACTGAAGGAGGGTGGGCCCACCCAGGAGAATGGAGGGTGGGGACTCAAGGCAGAGAAGCAAGGCCCAGAAACAGGGTGAAGCCAGGAAGGGATCCCAATCAAACATTGATATTCTTCCATTCTTTTTCCCTTAGCCTCTATGGAATATTCTACTGGGCATCGTGCTTAAGAACTTTTTCCTAGCTGGTGCAGTGGCTCATGCCTGTAATCCCAGTACTTTGGGGAACCGAGGCAGTAAGATCACTTGAGCCCAGGAGTTTGAAGCCAGCCTAGGCAACATAGTGAGACCCTGTCTCTACAAAAAAAAAAAAAATGTAATTAGTCAGGAGTGGTAGCTTGCGCCCCTGGTCCCAGCTACTCAAGAGACTGAGGTGGGAAGATCACCTGGGCCCAAGTCAAGGTTGCAATGAGCTATGATTGCACCTCTGCACTCCAGACTGGACAGCAGAGTGAGACCCTGTCTCAAAAAATAAAAAAGAATATATTCCTATTTTATAATATCCTCCAGTCCCTTTCAAATTTTCAGTTTAAAAAAGTTGGAAGAAAAAAGAGGAAATTTCTGAAAGACGTAATCTGAAGAGATGAATAAAATTAAGTAACTCAAGTTTGGAAATTTTGTAGTAAAAATTATAGGCAAAAAAATGTACCTCAACAGGACACAAAACCAATTCTAAATCATTGTTCATGTGATTACAGAATTCAAGGTCAAAGGTAATTATTGACATATAAGATGCGAAAGATAAGTAGATAATAATTATCTGGATCTATAATTCCAGTTTTATCAAAAAGAACTAGAAAATAGAGTGAAGAGTAAGGGAGGAATTAGCTCATTCTGAATTTATCCTCTTATAATAAAGGAGTAGGTAGTTGCTATTTCATTCATGGAATTGATCATTAGAGAAAACTGCATTAATAGAGTTTTTAAATTTAACAGTAAAAGGAGGGGAAATAGCTTTTAAAGCCACCAAATCATTAGAGGGAAAAAATAACTACAAGGAAATATAATCCTCATAGTAAAAGACCCAAGTTTTAAATAACAGCACATCTTTGCAATTTTTAATTTAATGTTTTTCACCTAAAGCATTTTCACTCATATCAACTTACAAGAGTAATGTGTGAAGATCTTTGCTTCTTAGCAGCAAAATTGTTGCTGGGAAGTAATAAGACTTTCAAGATGGAAACATTACTATCCCATAGAATTCTGTTTGTCTAGTAAGCCTCTGAATTGAAGTTCTGGCAAATAGAATGAACATTTCACCATCAGGGATGGCAAACAAGATTTCTGGAAGTTCTTGTTTTCCCCAGTACTAAGATGTTTTGTGTCTTGCATTTTCCTATTTGTATATTTTCCTTTTCCAACTCTCACAACTGAGACTAAGTTTTCTTGACCTTCTGTAAGAGTCAGTTTTTGTCTATGATTTCCAAGCTGTGAAATATGATTATATAGGAAATTATACAAAAACTCCTAATATCAGCTATTATAAAAATATTTTTATAGTTATAAAATTATAATCTCATACCAATGGCATTGCTGTCAGCTATGAATTTTATAGTATCTGTGGTATTTCTACACTACCTATGAAATGCAGTTAGGTAGATGCCTTCTCATTTTTGCTTTTTGCAAGCTAAGTCATTTGGTTTTGGGGTCCTAGTCATTAAAAGAAGGATATGTATACCTCTGTTAAGTGACAATCACTGAAAGTACCTTATACACTCAAACCTTGAATTGGGTCAAGAATTGTTCTTAAATTTCTATCATCATTCTCAGTGGGAGAAAACTGCTTGCAAATGTTTTAGATTCTTCTTAATATTCTATAGATATATTGGGCAAGAAAGCTTTCTAAACTAGCAAAAAAAAAAGCATTTTGAATTAAGTAAAGTTAAATTGGCTTTTATTCTAAACTGCTTGAAGTCTAAAAAATATTTGATCTAGTGGTGATTTGTGAAGTGGGCTGAAATTTGGAAGTAATTCTTGAAAACTAAGCAAGTCATTCCAGTTTTTATTTAGGCCCCAGCCTTTATCGACATAGTTTGATGTTGCTATCTTGGAGCTAAAAGAACAAAAGCAATAGGTCTACAGAATTTATTCCCCACTAAGCATTTAAGCAACTTATTCTGTTACACTTCTGTCTTTCAATTACTTCATTGTTTCCGTTGCGGCCAGCCAGAATTTAACAGACATGAATTAGGACTTTGCATGTCTTTCCTGTGTATTCAGGTCTAGGTCCTGCAGCCCATCAGACACAGGGCTAACCATATGACTTGCTGCATTGTTAAGTCTGTTGGTACAATTAGCAGGCTAGCAGCCACAGGGACCTGGTCATGTAAATATGACCATCACCATTTAGATAAAAAACATAACCAAAGCTCACGAGTGAGCAGTGTGCTGTGCTTCTGATTCATGTCTCAGGATGTTGGGAGTGAAATGATTCAGGCCAGTCTTGGAGAAATGTGGAAATGATGTGAACTTTATTTCATAAGAATACCTTTTAATACTTGATCTCTTGGATTTATTGATTAATACTGATTACCTATTTTTTAATTTTTATTTTTAATTAATACATGATAATTATATATATTTATAGCATACATAGCAATGTTTCCATACATATAATATATAGAGATCACATCAGAGTAATTAGCATATCCATCAATTCTATCATTTATCATTTCTTTATTTTGGGAACATTCAGTATTCTCCTTCTAGAATATAAACTGTTCTACGATAAAGACATACACACACATATGTTCACTGCAGCACTATTCACAATAGCAAAACCATGGAATCAACCTAAATGCCCATCAACAGTAGACTGGATAAACAAAAAGTGGTTCATAAACACCATGGAATACTATGCAGCCATGAAAAAGAATGAGATCACGCCCTTGGCAGCAACATGGATGGAGCCAGAGGTAATTATCCTCAGCAAATTAACACAGAAACAGAAAATCAAATACCCTATGTTCTCACTAATAAGTGGGAACAATGAGAACACATGGATACTAAGAGAAAAATAGACACTGGGGGCTACTTGAGGGTAGAGGGTGGGAGAGGGGAGAGGATCAGCAAAAAAGATTCTTAGGTACTATGCTTATTACCTGGGTAATGAAATAACCTGTACACCAAACCCTCGTGACATGCAGCTCAGCTATAAAACAAACCTGTGCATTTACTCCTGAGCCTAAAATATAAGTTAAAAAAATCCTTCTAGCTATCTAAAAATATATACTATTGTAACTATAGTCACCCTACAGTGGTCTAGAGAACTGGAACTTTTTCCTCCTGTCTAGCTGTGATTACCCATTATTTCATATTCATTTCTCCTCCCTGGAAAGACTACCTGTCTCAGCCCCTGACACTTACTGAGCACGTGCTGTATGGTGACTTTATGCTGAGCACCTGACTTCGATGATCTCGTTTAACATGCTTGAGGCTTAGGGCTCTTTCTTTCTTAAATTGGTGTCATTTCATGGAGTTTCCCCTTAGTCGTGTGCCTTGATCACTTTCACTGTCACAGACATGTTGCCCAAAGATGAAGGGCGGTGCATCTTTAAAAAAAAAAAAAATCACAGCTTAGTATTAAACAGAGTTTATTGTTCATTTATCAGCAACTAAAATGCCAAGAGAAGCTTCCCACGACCTGTTCCAGTTCAGTTAGATCCAAACCGAGAAAGCTGGAACTCAGTTTCATCATCGTTCAACAGCCAGGAAACACTCGTTTCAATGTAGTTCCTTGGTCATAAGAAGCAGGGAGCTGAAATCAATGTGGGGACGTGGAATTATCCTCAATTAGAATTAGATGCCATGCATTTTAAGCACTGAAGCTCAGATTCAGACTCTGCCAAAGAGCAATCAGACACGAGTCCCCCAGGAGTTACTCAACAATTAGAGGACTAGGCTGGCAGTGTTCACTGGGATATGTGTCAGTATCTTCCCACCAGGGAGTGTGGCTGACCTTAGTTTCTGAAGTGGAACTGCCCCAACCCCACTGCCTGCACCAACCCCTACAGCACCTGTGCGTAATTGAAAAGCTCCTCCCACTCCAAATCCTTTTAAATTAAGCAAAGTTAAATTCTTTCTGCGATTACTGTAAGTCTGGAAAACAAAAAAAACAAATAAAAAACAAAAACAGAAGCAATAGGTTTGCAGAATTCCTTGCAGAGATGAACATGGCCTGAGCCAGAGTCCACAGCTCTTTAGAAAGCACACAGAGGGGGAAGTTCCAGCCCCAGCTGGCCCGCATGGCCTGGTGCTCTGATGCCCACGTGGCTTGATGCTCTGGGCTCTGGCACCAGCATGGCCCCTACCTTCCCTGACTAACCGGTGCCTATGAGAACCAGAAAGTGCTGGAACACAGAAGGATCCTACCAGACACTGTTTACTTTTGGGGTTATTATTCTATTAAGATTTCATGGATATTCTGTCTCCTGATACAATCCAAAATCAAATTGTACTGAAAAGCCTAGATCTATGTCAAAAATGTTACTTATGTTTCATAGTCTTCGAAAAAGACTATAGCAAACTGCTAAACTAGAAAATGTTACCAGTGTGGAATGATCCATTTGGTCTACAGTGCAGATTAAGCCCAATGTTTTCTTGTTGATTTTCTGTCTGGACGGTTTTCCCAGTGCTGAAAGTGGGGCATTGAGGTCTTCTCTGATTACTATGCACTGTATGCCTGTATCAAAATGTCACATTCACCCCATAAATATGTACAACTATTATGTATCCATAATATAAAAAATAAAATGTTTTATTTATTATCACAGCACCACCACTCCCCTCCACAGACACACATACACACGAGCCCTTTATATCCTAAGCCTTAGTCAAATTTCCAACTATGATTGGACTCGGCAGACAAGATTATAGAATCTGATGATAAGCGAATGACCCTGCTCCAGTGGAAGCTCCAGTGCCCCTGGAGTTTGGAAAGGCAGAGAGAACAAATTAAGGTGGCCCAGAGAACGGAAACAACACTGGATATTCTGAACAGAGGGAATTTAACACAGCGACCTGCTTACAGAACTATTGGAAGCATTGAGGAAACAAAAAAGAACAGGTCAATTAACCCAGAAAATAGCAATTTTAGGAAGCTTGCTGGTGTGTTGAAGGCCATGGTGCTGGTTACTCTGTCCTTCTAACAGGACCTCATGCTTGTTGACAGAGAGTTCCTTTGAGGAATGTCCAGCAATGTCTCCTCACTGACAGACTCTCAGAGCAGCTGTGACCTTCGCACCACAATTCTCTGTCCTCCTGGGACCTCTGTCCAACTTAAGTAAGCACAGGATATATGGCAGAACGAGGGGCCAATGTGAGAGAAATGTGATCGGTTCAGTGCAGGATGAGGTTCCCCAGGGGAAAAGCAAGAAACCCAAAGAGAACAGGCAACTGAAAAATAGATCACTTTTCAGCTAAGAAGACATGAAACAGAACATGATCACATTAGCAACACTTTTTGTTGGGATAGCTACATCATCTAAATATTTTCACAAATATCACCTCATTTAATGTTCAAAAAAGCTGGAGGGCACTCGAGGGAAGCTGGCCAGCAAAGAGGGAGCAAAGGATGATGGAACTGCTCAGAAACACAGGAGGATGGCGCAGTTTCCCTGCAGTGAAGAAAGACAGCTTCCAGGAGGAAGCGGTGGTGAAATGCTACCAAGACATTAAGAAGAATGAGGCTAAACTGGATACAGTGGCTCGCACCTGCAATCCCAGCATTTTGGAAGCCCAAGATGGAAGGATCACTTGAAGCCAGGAGTTTGAGACCAACCTGGGCAACAAGGTGAGACCCCATCTCTTCAAAAAATAATTTTAAAAAATTAGCTGGGAATGGTAGTACATGCCTGTAGTCTCAGCTACTTAGGAAGCTGAGGGAGGAGGATCCCTCGAGCCCAGGAGTCAGAGGCTACAGAGAGCTATTACTGCACCACTGCACCCCAGCGTGAGTGACAGAGCAAGACCCTGACTCCGGAAAAAGAACAGAAGAAGAATGAGGCTGTGGAAAAGTAGAAAAGGAAGCCACTGAAAACCCCGAAGAGTTCATTCAAGTGACTAGAGAGGACAGCAGCTCGATGACAGAGGCCGAAAGACATGGAGGTAATGGTTCTTACAGATTTTGCCATGGAAAAGGCAGAACGTAAGATAGTATTTCACCTGAGCATTTTCTTTTTGTTACTTGTTTTTTAGTGAAACCTCCTTACTGCCTCACATTATAATAACATTGACATTTTGAGGTTCTCAGAGTGAGACTCAAATTCTCTCTGTCTATCCCTCTCTGTCCCTCCCACCAGCCTTGGAGGGAAGAGGCACCAGGGACGGGAGGAGAATGTGTTGGATCCAGCCAGACACCATGCTTTTGCTCTTCTTTTGACTTTTTAGACTTTTTCATAAAGAGGAAACTCGCCAGCAAATTTAACCTTTTAATTGCCAAAGGGATTCAAGTCTTACTGTCATAAGTCATCATTATCTGATTTCTTTCACTATTGAAGTTCTCAGAGTTCCTATTAGTATCTCACATGCAGAGGCCTGGATTCTGCTCTGAGCATCCACTCTAGAGAATCATTGCAGACATCACTACCTCTCTGGTTAAACAAACAAACAAAAAAAGTTTAAAACAAAAAGAGAGCATTTGGGCCAGACGCAGTGACTCCTGCCTGTAATCCCAGCACTATGGGAGGCCAAGGTGGGCGGATCACCTGAGGTCAGGAGTTCGAGACCAGCCTGGCCAATATGGTGAAACCCCGTCTCTACTAAATATTCAAAAATTAGCCGGACTTGCTGGTGGGCACCTGTAATCCCAGCTACTCAGGAGGTTAAGACAGTAGAATCGCTTGAACCCGGGAGGTGGAGGTTGCAGTGAGCCAAGATTGTACCATTGCACTCCAGCCTTGGCGACAAAAACAAGACTCTGTTTCAAAAAAGGGGGGAGGGGCATTTAAATGGACTGCAGTTCTTTTTTGCTTATTTTTAAAGTGGGTTGGGGAAAGACAGTCTTCAGACGGGCAGGACAGGAGGCCTGAAGAGGCCTGGATTGCTCTTGCTGGGGTCTTTGAATCCCTGCAGATTCAGAGGGCCTTGCCCAGCAGCTGAGGGGCGCACTTCCCAAGCACTACAGCCTGGGAGCTCAGTTTCACCTGTTCACCAGGCTCCAGGCCATGGTGCTGGGGCAGCTTCTAACTTCAAATAGATAGAGTTCCTGCCACAGCAACATTTTGTCACCAGAATCTACTCCTCCTCCCCGAGGGATATTTTCCCATTGCTCTTGGTGGACAGCACTGCCCAAGGTAAGTTTCCTGTTCCCACTGGGTAATTCAGTCCAAACAGATCAATGAATTTGCCCCTGTTTGTTTTGCTTGAGAAATACAGTTGCTGCTATAGACAAGTCCCTTTTATGTGACCTCAAGCATTAAAATATCCCACAAGCCACATCAGAGGTTTGCTAAGACATTTAGAACTGGCTTAATCTTCATTTTTACACAATAGACCAGACAGAACTAAATCAGTCATGGACTAAGACCTTTGGGAGATGAATCGTAGAACACACTTACTACGTTCTGGTATTATGTGGAATCCATCCGGTTTCATCAGCCCCAACAAGTCTTATTAGCCATGTTAGTCTGTATCACACCACACTCACTATTGTCCTAAAAGGGGGAAACCACAAACTAGAGATAGAAAAGGGTGAAGTTTGTGGTCCTGAGTTCTAAATTATCCTCAGAGACTTCCCTCCAATGATTTCCTCTTTCTTTCTTTTTTTTTTTTTTTTTTTTTGAGAGACACGGGGGGTCTTGCTCTGTCACCCAGGTTAGAGTGCAGTGGCAACTGTAGCCCACTCACTGCAGCCTTGAATTGCTGGGCTCAAGGACCCTCCTACCTCAACCTCCTGAGTAGCTGGGATAACAGGTGCATGCCACCATGCCTGGCTAATATTTATTTATTTTGTAGAGACAGAGTCTCATCATGTTGTCCAGAATGGTCTTGAACTCTTGGGCTCCAGTGATCCTCCTGCCTCAGCCTCCTGGAGCACTGGGATTACAGCCATGATTTTCTAGAGCCGATGTTCTCCGAATCATTAAACTGTACTGTTACTTCAAGAATCAATTTCAAATGCTACTTCTTTGATGAAACTTTGATCCTTTGCACTAGGTCACAGTAATGTCTCCCACCTTGGATTTCCAGTAGCTTTTCATCTGTCCTACTCAGTAGGGATGAAGTATAAATATATACATATTTGGAGACAGGGTCTCACTCTGTTTCCCAGGCTGCCAGCAGAATGCACTGCAGCCTCCAACTCCTGGGCTCAAGCAATCCTCCTGCCTCAACCTCCCAAGCAGGTGGGACTACAGCTGTGCACCACCACCCTCCAGCTAATGTTTTAAATTTCTGTAGAGGTAGGTCTTGCTATGTTGCCCAGGCTGGTCTCAAACTCCTGGCCTCAAGCGATCCTTCTCCCTCGGCCTCCCGAAGTGCTGGGATTCCCAAAGGTGAGCCACTGTGCCTGGTGCTCTATTTTCATATACTGCTTCCACGCTCAGATTCTAAACACTTTGAGGCTGGGGCTGTCTCCTCTGTATTTACTGTGGGTGCTGCATGTGGTAGCTACTCAGCAACTATGTGGATGACTCCAGGTTGATCACACTGCATCGGTCTGTGCCTGCAGTTCCTCGGCATGTGTGATTTGGGTCTTTTACCAGAACCGTTGTCCTGCCCTCCTTGGTGATATTCATAGTGCTTAAGACATACTGAATGCTATCCATGAAAAGATATTACCAGGCTGACTGATTAAGTGGTATAGCCGTCTTCAGCCTCTGATCAATTTTGGTTGTCCTGAGGATGTACTGGTTCATAGTAGAGCATGATTTGAGCAGACTCAACTTGTCTGTTTTCTTATTTTGGACCTCTGAAGGGTCTAAGATCAAACATACTCATCACAAAACCAGGTGGCCGGCCGGGTGCGGTGGCTCAAGCCTGTAATCCCAGCACTTTGGGAGGCCGAGACGGGCGGATCACGAGGTCAGGAGATCGAGACCATCCTGGCTAACACGGTGCAACCCCGTCTCTACTGAAAAATACAAAAAACTAGCCGGGCGAGGTGGCGGGCGCCTGTATTCCCAGCTACTCCGGAGGCTGAGGCAGGAGAATGGCGTAAACCCGGGAGGCAGAGCTTGCAGTGAGCTGAGATCCGGCCACTGCGCTCCAGCCCGGGCGAGAGCGAGACTCCGTCTCAAAAAAAAAAAAAAAAAAAAAAAAACCAGGTGGCCATGATCTGACTCAGGGCCTGGAGGAACTTGTGAAGCTGCACATTTCTCTATTGGAAACCAGCATCCATCCAGAAGATTGAACTGCAAATAGCCCGAGCCTATGCCTTTTGTACTTCAATCAGCATTTTAGAAAAAAATATAAATATACTAATTCTAACAAGTTTTAGGGGGTGAGGGGACGGGAAGATGCAAATATTTGAAGTAAATAACTTTAAACTTTATGGATACTGTGAAATCAGTTCTCTAATTACATATATAATAAATCATTTTCCCCTCAGCAAGATAACTAATTAATGAGCAAAACACAGGCAGACTCTCACCAGCTCTTAACAGATGCTTATGCAGAATTGTCAGGATACCAGAAAAGATCATTTTCAAAAGAAGCAAGTTCCAATTCCTTCCATTTCCAGTCTTCCTGCTCTAGGTAACAACTGCTGTACTTAAAGCCACAGCTCTCCTGAAGGAGGAGAATCAGTGCGCGGGGCAGCTGAGAAGCCCAGGTACCAGTGAATAAATCAG
This sequence comes from Trachypithecus francoisi, assembly GCF_009764315.1. Lineage (NCBI taxonomy): Eukaryota > Metazoa > Chordata > Mammalia > Primates > Cercopithecidae > Trachypithecus > Trachypithecus francoisi. Next base: position 121,783 of record NW_022680462.1, read on the forward strand.
GAGCAGTAAGCTATCCCGTTGCTCTCCTGTACTTTCTCCACAGAAATTTTTTTTGAGGGGCAAAGGATCCCTGGGAGCGACTTCCTTCATTTCCGCCACAGAAAAGACCAGGCAAGGAGGAAACGCCAAACCCAGAGACTGCAGACCTCTCAAAACAGAGGCCGTACTCAAGGATTTTCCTTCTCTTTCGTTGACTAGCCAGCCTCCAGCCTCAAAAAAAGAAAAAAAAAGGCATGTTACCCGTCTTGAATTCATTTGTTTTCCTTTTTTTCCTTTCTTTTTTTTTTTAGACAGAGTCTCACTTTTGTTGCCCAGGCTGGAGTGTAGCAGCTTGACCTTAGCTCACTGCAACCTCCACCTCCTGGGTTCAAGCAATTCTCCTTCCTCAGCCTCCCAAGTAACTGGGACTACAGGCATGTGCTACCACGCCCAGCTAATTTTTTTGTATTTTTAGTAGAGACAGCGTTTCTCCATGTCGGCCAGGCTGCTCTCAAACTCCTGACCTCAGGTGATCCGCCCACCTTGGCCTCCCAAAGTGCTGGGATTACAGGTGTGAGCCACTGCATTTGTTTTATTTTTGGGGACAGAGTCTCACTCTGTTGCCCAGGCTGGAGTGCAGTGGCACAATCACGACTCACTGCAGCCTTAACCTCCCAGGCTCAAGCCATCCTCCCACCTCAGCCTCCCAAGTAGCTTGGACTACAGGTGCACACCACCACACTAGGCTAATTGTTTTTATTTTTATGTAGAGACAGGGTCTCACTTTGTTGGCCAGGCTGGTCGTGAACTCCTGGGGTCAACGATTCTCCCACTTTGGCCTCCCAAAGTGCTGGGGTTACAGGTGTGAGTCACTATGCCCAGCCTCATTCTTTAATTTGGAAAATAAATACTTTTCACACCTGCCTAGGCTCTTAAATATTCACAAGAGACTTACAGAGACTGAGTGACTGATTCCTCCCAGCCTCTAAGCCACCCCGCCTGGGGCTGGTCTCAGGGATCTGTAAACGCCACCACCACCCCGGCCTCAGCATCCACCGTGCAGCTCAACAACTCTACAGCAACTCTCAGCTCCTTGTGGCTGTCTCCTTTGCCCTCCTGCTGTTAGTGAATTCTGCAGGGTCACACAGCTATTCATGCCTGTTATGACTTCTTGGCTCCTTAACTAGACTGAAGACTCAATAGGCAGGTATTATCTGAGTGGGTCTACTCATCAGCATCCGTTTCTTCAGACTAGCTTCTAAGAAATTAGCCCCTTTTTCCCATGGGCAGGCTCTAGCCTCTCCTGGATAATTCACAGCAAACGGGATTCTGTGCAACTAACAAGAGAATGCAAGTGCATGCAGGGTGTTCTAGATGGACAGGAACTGCAACCCCGGCACTGTAAAAAGAACTTGTGTCTAAGGGTAAGAAGTGTGAGTTCAGATTCCTCTAAAAGTTCCCTGCCTAAGTCTTTGTTCTAGCCAACATTCCCAGACATCAGTTAATACAAAAAAGATCTACTTGTAAAAAAAAAATCATTAACTAGCTAACACTGACTGCACACCCACCAGGAGCTCAGCACTGTTCTGAGTGCCTCAGGGGTATCATCTTAGTTTGTTCTCAGTGACCCTATCGACAGGCACAGCCGTCTGTTTCTATAATCACCTCTGTTTCACAGAAGAGGTAAGTGAATGTCCAGCCATGAAGCAGGTGCCCACACTCATGGATGCTGTGCCAGGAAGTCCACCCCGCACAGTCCACTCCTCACCTCTGCACTGCACCAGGCCACCTTTCCTCCACCTGCGTCAGCACAAAAGGCTCTTTTCCTCATCCTAATGTACCTTCTGGTATATTCACCACAGGATTGATGAAACCTATCAAAATTTCCTGGGTGAAAGAGTAGAGTTTTTTTCAGTCACCCCTTTTTACCCTAATAATTCCCAGTTGTGATGCCATACACCTCCCGGAGCACCTGGTCTTTATACAAATAGCATCCTCTGGATTGGAGCAAGGTTACAACCCAAGCTCCTGGCCCCCTGCTTTTGCCTTTCCTGTTCAAGGATCAGTATGTGTTATTCACTTGCCCATAGTAGAAGCACAAAAATGTTTGAGATCCTGTGTTCCCTAAGTCCTATGTGACTTAGAATTTTTCAGGTAGTAAGTAGCAGAAACGAACTCCAATAAGCCTCAGCACAAAAAAACAAAAATTTACTTATTCACCTAGCAAGAAGGCATCCAAGGCGTACGCCTGCTTCAGCCACAGTGTGATCCAGACACTCAAACAATGTCCTCAAGTTTTGATCCTTTAGTTTGCTCTGGTTTCTTGTGTGTTGACCTCATTCTCTTAAGATGGTCATCAGATATTTTAGGCTTAATACTAGCAATTATAGAAGACAGAGAGTATCATTTTTATATAGCTCCAGCAGTGGGACTGGGGAGGGCTCTGATGGACCAGACAAGGTTACTACCCACCCCTGAACCAGTCATGTGGCCTGAAGAGTATGAAATTCCAATTGACCAAGCTACTGTGTTTTGGCCACCTGTGGGGAAGTCACTCCCACTTGAACCCATATGAAATGGGTTCTTCATAAAGAGAAAAGGAATGGCAAACAGAAAAAAAACAACAAATTCTAATAGAGATCCTGTCAACGCACATATCAACACACATTTGAAAGGCAATCCCAAATTGCAACATTCTCTGCATGCAATATTTATTCTTTGCAGAATCCGGTAGACCAGGCAAACTAAGAAGGTGTTTAAGCAGGTTTGTGGCCATGGATAAGTCAAATATGATCTCTGAGCCTCAGTTTCAAGTGAGTAAACTGGCCTAAATAACCATTAAGAACCTTCCTTCCCTTAAAAAAAATACATAATTTAAGTAGTGTTCTCAATTATTAAAATACCAACTCAAGAAATTATTATATTGTACTAGCAATCAAAACTATGTTTTGTCCCAGCTGCTAGATCACAGAATTATGTATAATTTTTTAATGACTTTAATAATCTGAATCACAAGTTAACACAATAGCTTTCCAAGCAAAATACTGCACTTGCTCACTGCAAAGGTTTTATTGGTAGAAGATCACACACGCAGCAGCTGTATTTACAACCTGACTTTGAAATTTGGGAAACGTACATGTTTCCTGGAAAGCTATTTGGATTTTAGGGCATGATAATTTTGCTTTGTGGATCCACTCATCAAATGAAATCATCTTCTTTGGAATGTTATTTTCTGGTAAGAAAAATAATGACATGCACCACATTATGTTCAAAAAATGTTCCATTTAGACCACATTTCCAATCTGTAGCTCTATGAATTCTAACGAGGTAGACAGACTCACATTGTGAGATAAAAGGCGTTATGTACTCAACTGAAGTCAAATGCAAGAATGAGCCATGTGCAGTAAGGAGAGTCACATCTTTGTTGATTTTGACCTAAATTGTTGAAATACTGTTTTTAAGAAATTAAGCAGTCAGATGATTTTTTCCATAAATAGCCATTCACATGTGAACATCTTTACCATAACCCAACCACATTTGAAGAATAAATTATAAAGCTCTCATTTTGTCTCCTAAGTTTTCATTATACCATTTTAAAGACAACTTTCATCCTTGCTTAAAAGGCATGGATTCCAGATGTATGTTTGTTAAGTCCAGTAAGAACACACAACAATATCTGAGTAAGACATAAAACTATCAGTAAGGTATCCAGGTGATCTATTTCTTCTACAAGCACTAATAACAATGTGTGGAAACTTCCAGAAGTTCAGGACCATATAGCTGAAGTATAAATTCAATCAAACTTGCTTTCTCCCCTTGGCCTATAAACCCCTTCAAGTCTCCAACTCTTCTTCTTCAGCTCTCCTGTGGTTTTGTTTTTCACATCAGTTATAATTTTATCACATAACACTTAAATTTTGAATTTGACTCTATATTTCCATTTTCTGAATATTACTTCATTTAATATTCTTAAATGAAAAAGGTAGCCAGGCACAGTGGCTCACGCCTGTAATCCCAGCACTTTGGGAGGCTAAGGCAGGCAGATCACCTGAGGTCAGGAGTTCAACACCAAGCTGGCCAACGTGATGAAAACTCGTCTCCACTAAAAATACAAAAATTAGCCAAGTGTGGTGGTGCACACCTGTAATCCCAGCCACTTGGGAGGCTGAGGCATGATAATTGCTTGAGCCTGGGAGGCAGAGGCTGCAGTGAGGCGAGATTGCACCACTGCACTCCAGCCTGGGCAACAGAGAAAGACTTTGTCTCAAAAAAAAAAAAAAAATAAGAAGAAGAAAAAGAAAAAGATTTGGGGACACATAATTTTTTAATCTTCTTGAAGGATTCAAACTGGTAGCATTCAGCTCTTGCACTCATTCTCAAGCACGTTAATTAATATTTGGCTACTTTGTTCTGTGGTCAATAGAAAATATGCGACTTCCCATTGACCTACAGCTGAGATATGTTGGCATTTCAAATGACAGCTCAGAAGGAGTAGCCTTCTCTTAAACCTAGAAATTCAACCTTTTCTTAACTGTTTGGGTCAAAAGAATGTCACAGAGGCATAGATCTTGCTTGGGCTGCGATGATGGTTATTTTATCTGCTGCATTTAGGAAACACACTGACCATCATTAGCAGTATGGAGTCTGAGGTCTAAGGATGAGTAAAACGCTCCAAATAAGAACAGTGTCATTACATAAACTTGGTTGTGAGTTTTAAAACAGCAGTTATTTTTAAAACATTCATTGATATGTATTACTTCAAGTCCAAATTCCTACCAAAGAGATATATTATTCTCACCATGTTTCCAGCTCAATTTTCACCATGTCCGAAGCCCTTATGTAGCATACCCTCTTCAAACACGCCAGACAACTCTTTGTCTTATTAACCTCTGAAATTTGAGGCTGACTCATACCTCTTCCTTCTACTCTTATTTAAAATACAGAACTAAGTAAAATTTTTAAAAATAAATAAATAAAATGGAATGAAATAAAATACATAACTGCGATTCTTCCCCAATGCTGAAAGACAAAAGGTTTAAATTTTTTACAACTAATCCAAATCTAACTATAAAATAAAATTGAGATTATTTTTGGTTTTGTGATTGTCATTAAATGTATCCATTCCAACTCCTAATCATTTAAATCCTGCCTCTACCTCTTAGCCATAATTGCCACTGCCTTAGTTCAGAACCATTTCTTGCCTAGATTCCTGCATCAGTGTGTTAACTAGTCTATCTGTCAGCAGCCTCACTGATCTACAATCTGTCCTCCTCAACTTCATCATTTGGAAAATCCCTTCAAAATCCTCCCAGAGGGGTCCTTTTCTATCAAATAAGTGTTGGGAGTCAGACACAATCTACAATTTGCCTGCCCATTTTCCATTTCCCTCCATCCTTACTAATAGAACTCTTAATTTGTATAGGGTGGCAATGTGTCTAGCTGAAAATAATTTATTTCCCCAGACCCACTGTGACCAGTTCTGGCCAATGAGATGTAAGTAGAAATCTTTGCATGGCACTTCTAGAAAGCTTTATTTTTCTGATCAAATGGGATAGTTAACATAGGCCTTTTGCCCTTTTCCCTTCCTTCTAATTCCTACCTGGAATGCAGCAACAATGGCAGGAGGCATGGCAGCTGTCTTAGTCCTTCAGGAAGAAAAACACCAACCAAAGTGCAGGAGCAGAACACTAGAAGTGGGTCCCCATCAGCACCTTTTGGATGTCACATTAACCCTGGCTACACTGAGCATCACTGGACTTCTCCCTTATAGGAGAAAGATAACCTTTATTTCATTTCACTGTAACTTAGATTTCTTTCCTGGAGGACAAACACAATCTAACTGATAAAGTGGGTCAGAATAAAAGCTTCGTGAAATTTCTTCCAGGTCAAATGTTCCATGGTTCCAGAATTCAATGCAAATTCATGTCATCAATGGTATTTAATCAAAGAAAACTTATGCCAGATTATCTTACTTCTAAAACCATAATATCTATTTCTTCACTGTAGGGTAACCTCTAGAAGCTGTTTCCCTAAGTACAGCTCATAAATACCTCCCCTTTATCTAGAATAATCAATGCAACAGAAATACAAAGACCATTTATTCCATGCAAAGCTTTATTCTGTGCATTGTAGAATAATAAAGGAAGTAAAATATAGAGCCCTTACACTTAAGAAACACACAATCTAGTCGAAAAGATAAGAAATAAGGATAAAAATAGAATTGTAATGAAAAAGATCAGGATAAGAATACAAAAGATATCCTCAAACATAACACAGATTGATTTTTTTTAAAACTATACAGACAATAAGAATATGAAAGAAGTTTAAATCAAGAAGTATCCCTTTAGCTGAATGTTGAAAGAAATATAGGCATTAGAAGTTGTTTCTTGGGGGGGCGGAGCAAGATGGCCGAATAGGAACAGCTCCAGTCTCCAACTCCCAGCGCGAGCGACACAGAAGACCGGTGATTTCTGCATTTTCAACTGAGGTACTGGGGTCATCTCTCTAGGGAGTGCCGGACAATCGGTGCGGGTCAGCTGCTGCAGCCTGACCAGCGTGAGCTGAAGCAGGGCGAGGCATCGCCTCACCTGAAGGAAATCCCTTTTCCTAGCCAGGGGAACTGAGACACACAACACCTGGAAAATCGGGTAACTCCCACCCCAATACTGCGCTTTAAGGAAACAGGCACACCAGGAGAATATATCCCACACCTGGCCGGGAGGGTCCCATGCCCACGGAGCCTCCCTCACTGCTAACACAGCCGTCTGCGGTGATCTATCCGCAAGGCAGCAGCGAGGCTGGGGGAGGGGCGCCCGCCATTGCTGAGGCTTAAGTAGGTAAACAAAGCCGCTGGGAAGCTCGAACTGGGTGGAGCTCACAGCAGCTCAAGGAAGCCTGCCTGTCTCTGTAGACTCTACCGCTGCGGACAGCGCACAGCTGCAGTCCATTAGGGGAAAGAGCGGGGCCGCTGCAGACCCGAACGACTCTGTCTGACAGCTTTGGGGAGAGCCGTGGATCTCCTAACGCGGAGGTTGAGATCTGAGAACGGACAGACTGCCTGCTCAGGTGGGTCCCTGACCCCTGAGTAGCCTAGCTGGGAGACATCCCCCACTAGGGGCAGTCTGATACCCCACACCTCACAGGGTGGCGTCACCCCTGAGAGGAAACTTCCAAAGAAAGAATCAGACAGGTACACTCGCTGTTCAGCAATATTCTATCTTCGGCAACCTCTGCTGCTGATACCCAGGCAAACAGGGTCTGGAGTGGACCTCAAGCAATCTCTAACAGACCAACAGACAGTCCTTCTGACTGTCAGATGGAAAACTATCAAACAGGAAGGACACCTATACCAAAACCCCATCAGTACGTCACCATCATCAAAGTCCAGAGACAGATAAAACCACAAAGATGGGGAAGAAGCAGGGCAGAAAAGCTGGAAATTCAAAAAATAAGAGCGCATCTCCCCCTGCAAAGGAGCGCAGCCCATCGCCAGCAACGGATCAAAGCTGGTCAGAGAATGACTTTGACAAGATGAGAGAAGAAGGCTTCAGTCCATCAAACCTCTCAGAGCTAAAGGAGGAATTACGTACCCAGCGCAAAGAAACTAAAAATCTTGAAAAAAGAGTGGAAGAATTGACAGCTAGACTAATTAATGCAGAGAAGATCATAAACGAAATGACAGAGATGAAAACCATGACACGAGAAATACGTGACAAATGCACAAGCTTCAGTAACCGACTCGATCAACTGGAAGAAAGAGTATCAGCAATGAGGATCAAATGAATGAAATGAAGCGAGAAGAGAAACCAAAAGAAAAAAGAAGAAAAAGAAATGAACAAAGCCTGCAAGAAGTATGGGATTATGTAAAAAGACCAAATCTACGTCTGATTGGGGTGCCTGAAAGTGAGGGGGAAAATGGAACCAAGTTGGAAAACACTCTTCAGGATATCATCCAGGAGAACTTCCCCAACCTAGTAGGGCAGGCCAACATTCAAATTCAGGAAATACAGAGAACGCCACAAAGATACTCCTCCAGAAGAGCAACTCCAAGACACATAATTGCCAGATTCACCAAAGTTGAAATGAAGGAAAAAATCTTAAGGGCAGCCAGAGAGAAAGGTCGGGTTACCACAAAGGGAAGCCCATCAGACTAACAGCAGATCTCTCGGCAGAAACTCTACAAGCCAGAAGAGAGTGGGGGCCAATATTCAACGTTCTTAAAGAAAAGAATTTTAAACCCAGAATTTCATATCCAGCCAAACTAAGAACAAAGAGTACAAAGGTACAACATACCAGAATCTCTGGGACACATTTAAAGCAGTGTGTAGAGGGAAATTTATAGCACTAAATGCCCACAAGAGAAAGCAGGAGAGATCTAAAATTGACACTCTAACATCACAATTAAAAGAACTAGAGAGGCAAGAGCAAACACATTCAAAAGCTAGCAGAAGGCAAGAAATAACTAAGATCAGAGCAGAACTGAAGGAGATAGAGTCACAAAAAACCCTCCAAAAAATCAATGAATCCAGGAGTTGGTTTTTGAAAAGATCAACAAAATTGACAGACCGCTAGCTAGACTAATAAAGAAGAAAAGAGAGAAGAATCAAATAGACGCAATAAAAAATGATAAAGGGGATATCACCACCGACCCCACAGAAATACAAACTACCATCAGAGAATACTAAAATGCCTCTACGCAAATCAACTAGAAAATCTAGAAGAAATGGATAATTTCCTGGACACTTACACTCTCCAAGACTAAACCAGGAAGAAGTTGAATCCCTGAATAGACCAATAGCAGGCTCTGAAATTGAGGCAACAATTAATAGCCTACCCACGAAAAAAAGTCCAGGACCAGATGGATTCACAGCTGAATTCTACCAGAGGTACAAGGAGGAGCTGGTACCAGTCCTTCTGAAACTATTCCAATCAATAGAAAAAGAGGGAATCCTCCCGAACTCTTTTTATGAGGCCAACATCATCCTGATACCAAAGCCTGGCAGAGACACAACAAAAAAAGAGAATTTTAGACCAATATCCCTGATGAACATCGATGCAAAAATCCTCAATAAAATACTGGCAAACCGGATTCAGCAGCACATCAAAAAGCTTATCCACCATGATCAAGTGGGCTTCATCCCTGGGATGCAAGGCTGGTTCAACATTCGCAAATCAATAAACGTAATCCAGCATATAAACAGAACCAAAGACAAGAACCACATAATTATCTCAATAGATGCAGAAAAGGCTTTTGACAAAATTCAACAGCCCTTTATGCTAAAAACGCTCAATAAATTTGGTATTGATGGAACGTACCTCAAAATAATAAGAGCTATTTATGACAAACCCACAGCTAATATCATACTGAATGGGCAAAAACTGGAAAAATTCCCTTTGAAAACTGGCACAAGACAGGGATGCCCTCTCTCACCACTCCTATTCAACATAGTGTTGGAAGTTCTGGCTAGGGCAATCAGGCAAGAGAAAGAAATCAAGGGTATCCAGTTAGGAAAAGAAGAAGTCAAATTGTCCCTGTTGCAGATGACATGATTGTATATTTAGAAAACCCCATCGTCTCAGCCCAAAATCTCCTTAAGCTGATAAGCAACTTCAGCAAAGTCTCAGGATACAAAATTAATGTGCAAAAATCACAAGCATTCTTATACACCAGTAACAGACAAGCAGAGAGCCAAATCAGGAATGAACTTCCATTCACAATTGCTTCAAAGAGAATAAAATACCTAGGAATCCAGCTTACAAGGGATGTAAAGGACCTCTTCAAGGAGAACTACAAACCACTGCTCAGTGAAATCAAAGAGGACACAAACAAATGGAAGAACATACCATGCTCATGGATAGGAAGAATCAATATCGTGAAAATGGCCATACTGCCCAAGGTGATTTATAGATTCAATGCCATCCCCATCAAGCTACCAATGACTTTCTTCACAGAATTGGAAAAAAACGGCTTTAAAGTTCATATGGAACCAAAAAAGAGCCCGCATTGCCAAGACAATCCTAAGTCAAAAGGACAAAGCTGGAGGCGTCACGCTACCTGACTTCAAACTATACTACAAGGCTACTGTAACCAAAACAGCATGGTACTGGTACCACAACAGAGATCTAGACCAATGGAACAGAACAGAGTCCTCAGAAATAATACCACACATCTACAGCCATCTGATCTTTGACAAACCTGAGAGAAACAAGAAATGGGGAAAGGATTCCTATTTAATAAATGGTGCTGGGAAAATTGGCTAGCCATAAGTAGAAAGCTGAAACTGGATCCTTTCCTTACCCCTTATACGAAAATTAATTCAAGATGGATTAGAGACTTAAATGTTAGACCTAATACCATAAAAACCCTAGAAGAAAATCTAGGTAGTACCATTCAGGACATAGGCATGGGCAAGGACTTCATGTCTAAAACACCAAAAGCAACGGCAGCAAAAGCAAAAATTGACACATGGGATCTAATTAAACTAAAGAGCTTTTGCACAGCTAAAGAAACTACCATCAGAGTGAACAGGCAACCTACAGAATGGGAAAAAATTTTTGCAACCTACTCATCTGACAAAGGGCTAATATCCAGAATCTACAAAGAACTCAAACAAATATACAAGAAAAAAACAAACAACCCCATCAAAAAGTGGGGAAAGGATATGAACAGACATTTCTCAAAAGAAGACATCCATGCAGCCAACAGACACATGAAAAAATGCTCGTCATCACTCGCCATCAGAGAAATGCAAATCAAAACTACAATGAGATACCATCTCACACCAGTTAGAATGGCAATCATTAAGAAGTCAGGAAACAACAGGTGTTGGAGAGGATGTGGAGAATAGGAACACTTTTACACTGTTGGTGGGATTGTAAACTAGTTCAACCATTATGGAAAACAGTATGGCGTTTCCTCAAGGATCTAGAACTAGATGTACCATATGACCCAGCCATCCCACTACTGGGTATATACCCAAAGGATTATAAATTACTCTACTACAAAGACACATGCACACGTATGTTTATTGCAGCACTATTCACAATAGCAAAGACTTGGAATCAACCCAAATGTCCATCTGTGACAGACTGGATTAAGAAAATGTGGCACATATACACCATGGAATACTATGCAGCCATAAAAAAGGATGAGTTTGCATCCTTTGTAGGGACATGGATGCAGCTGGAAACCATCATTCTTAGCAAACTATCACAAGAAGAGAAAACCAAACACCGCATGTTCTCACCCATAGGTGGGAACTGAACAATGAGATCACTTGGACTCGGGAAGGGGAACATCACACACTGGGGCCTATCATGGGGAGGGGGGAGGAGGGAGGGATTGCATGGGGGAGTTATACATGATATAAACGTCATGCACATGTACCCTAGAACTTAAAGTATAATAAAATAAAAAATAAAAAAAAAAAATAAAAGTAAAAAAAAAAAAAAAAAAAAAAAGAAGTTGTTTCTTAAATTTTAAATCTACCGGACATGGTAGTGTGGTGAATTCATACTTTGAAGTACCCTCTGTCTTTCGAACACATGGCAATTATAAATAAAATATAGGCCAGGTGCAGTGGCTCACACCTGTAATCCTAACATTTTGGGAGGCCAAGGCAGGAGGATTGCTTGAGCCCAGGAGTTTAAGACCAGTCTGGGCAACATAGTGAGACCCCCCCCCCACAAAAAATTAAGAAAAACCCAAATAGCCAGGTATGGTGACATGCACCTGTAGTTCCAGCTACTTGGGAGGTTGAGGAGGGAGGATTGCTTAAGCGCAGGAGTTGGGGACTGCAGTGAGCTATGATTGTACCACTGTATTCCAGCCTGTGTGACAGAGCAAGACCCTTTCTCAAAAAGTAAATAAACAAAACAAAATATAGAAATTAAAACAAAAAAATTAGTTTAAAAAACAAAAGGTGAATACCCACAGAAGAAGGAAATGAAACAGCAAGTTGAATGAAAACACAAGCCTGCTGGAGGTGGTAGCCAGAGTTTGGTTCCTGTGAGTCAGAGGAAACCAGGCATTCTCTAAGTCACATAGTCAAGCAGGGATCGGCTTGAAATCAGAAGCTGTGATGGTGCTTTATACTGGAATTTAAGGGAACAGTACCAAACGCCCCCTTTAGAACAGATTTGAACAAGCTGCACACCTACAAAGGTAGACAAGCTCAGACACTGCTTCATGTCCAAAACTTAAGTAAGCTACCTGCTGGCCTAGGGACAAAATCTGTGCTGTCCCTACTATAACTTGGGATAGGAACCCCAAAAATAACATCATAAAACCTGGTCTGGACTGGGCCCAGAGATCTCAGGAGAGAAAATTTAAAAACCCATAGACAAAGGGAAGTAAGAACAGAGAGAAATAGAAAAAAAAATTAAACATAAAACTTACCATTTAAAATGAACCTGAAAATCTAAATTTGAAAAACTATGGGGGAAAAAAATCTAAGACAAATAGAATAGTCATAAAATTTTTACATGGAAGTACCATAAATGTTTGCATGTCCCAAAAATTCATATGTTAAAATCCTAACCCCTAATGTGATGGTATTTGAAGATAAGGTCTTTGGGAGGTAATTAGGTCATGAAGGCAGAATCCTCATGAATGGAAATGGCACCCTTATAAGACCTCAGAGAGCTCCCACCCCTTCTACCATGTAAGGTTATAGCAAGAAAACACTCTCCTAGAAAGCCAGAGGCAGGCCTTGCTGGACACCCTGTCTGCTGGTGCCTTGGTCTTGGACTTTCCAGCCTCCAGAACTGTCAGAAATAAATGTTTATCATTTATCAGCTGCCTGGTAACGGAGTTCTGTTATAGTGCCCAGACAAACTAACAGAAATTGGTACCAGGAAGAGGGGGTGCTACTGTAACAAATACCTAAAAATATGCCAGTGGCTTTGAAACTGGGCAATGGATAGAGGCAGAGAGAATTTGGGTGTTCATGCTAGAAAAAGCCTACCTCACCACAAGTGATTGTGATGAGGACTCAGGAAGAAAATAAGACAGGTGTAGAAAAAGGTTCAATCTTCTCAGAGAATATCTGAGTAATCCAAAAGAGAATGTTGATGGAAATATGGACACTTAAGGGCCATTCTGATGAGGCCTGGCAAAGAAGTAGAAGGAAAGATCTTTGTTATAAAGTGCAAAACCTTGACTAAATTGGTTCTTGTCCTAGTGTTTTGTGAAAGGTAGAACATGAGAGTGATGAGATTGGAGATTTTGCTTAGGAAACGCTAGGCAAAATGTTGAAGGAACAACCTGGCTCCTCCTGACTGCTTATAGTCAGATGAGAAAAGAGAGAAATGGTGTAAAGGTGGAATTGTTAATCAAAACAAAAAAAGAACTTAGAGATGTGGGAAATTCCCAGCCTGCTCATGTTGCAAAAAATGAGAAAGTGTATTCAGAAGAAACACTAAGGGTGTGGCCACATGACCATTTGATAAGATCAGTCAGCAGCCTCAACCAGGTACTATTGTTCAAGACAATGGACGAATGCAAAGGAGGGGACTCCACTGCCTGTGGGACATTGGTGCACACTGCCCAGCACCACCTAACATCACAGACTGCATTCCCCATGTTCCAGCACCAAGTTCTTCAGCCACCTCAATTATGGCTCTGGTAGACCCAGGTGTGGCACAGGTTATGATGGTCATCCCTTTGGAGGACACAGGCAGCAAACTCTGGTAGCAAACAAAGAATGCCCAAGGGACATGAATGCCTCCACCTAGATTTCAGAGGAGAGGAGAAATATCCCTTGGAGTCATGGGGGTGGAGTCCAGGCAGGAGGTCACCATTAGGAAAAAGCCTACCAAATCCATGGGGCAGACCAACCAAGAGCATAGGGTGCTCAGCTTCTTCCTGAGAAAGCTGTATGGGCAGGATCATAGCCCCAGTGTGTCCAGAAGACAGGATCTGGAAGGTGGGACGTCCACCCCATGGAGCCTGAAAGGCAGAATATCAGCCCTAAGAAGATTGGTCTCAAGGCTTCAGGCCTAATGGAATTTGTCCTGGTAGGTTTTAGCTTAGAACCTATCACTTCTCTTTTCTCTCTGTTTTGGAAGGAGAATGTCTGCCCTCTGCCTGCCCCGCCATTGTGTTCTGGAATCAGGTAACTTGTTTGACTCCAGAGGCTTATAACTTGGGGGAAATTTGACTCAGGATGAATTGAAGCCTGAGTCGCACCCAAATCTGATTTAGATAATATCCAGATGAGATGTTGAACTTTAAACTTTTGAGCTGATGCTGGAACAAGTTGAGATTGGGGCGGGGGGAGGAGGGCACAGTTGGGCTGGAATAAATGTATTTTGCATGTGAGAACATGAATTCTGAAGGGCAAAAAGCAAATGCTATGGACTGAATGCTCATGTGCCCCTAAAATTCGTATGTTGAAACCTAACTTCCAATGTAATGATATTAGGAGATGGAGCCTTTGGGAAGTGATTAGGTCATGAGAGTGGAACCTTCATGAATGGGATTAGTGTCCTTATAAAAGAGGCCCCAGATAATTTCCTTCTGCCTCCTGCCATGTGAGGACACAGCAAGAAGCCAACCATCTATGAACCAGGAGGTCAATACTCACCAGACACAAAATCTCCTGGCACCTTGATGTTGGACTTCTCAGCCTCCAGAGCTGTGAGAAATAAATATCTGTTGTTTACAAGTCACCTTGTCTATGGCATATTTGTTACAGCAGCCTGAATAGTCAAAAACAAGGAGATAAATATATTCCAGGTAAAAACAATGTGATGAAACAATATAATATAGACTTTAATGTAAGTATGTTTAGATGCTGAAAGAGAGAAATGAAATAACTTCCATTAAAAGAAAGTAAGAAAGTATTGGTGGTGAAAGACATAGACAAAAGAAAAACAAAACCAAAATAAGTTATAAAGAATCATCCAGGAGTGGAGCAAGATGGCCGAATAGGAACAGCTCCAGTCTCCAACTCCCAGCGCGAGTGACACAGAAGACCGGTGATTTCTGCATTTTCAACTGAGGTACTGGGGTCATCTCTCTAGGGAGTGCCGGACAATCGGTGCTGGTCAGCTGCTGCAGCCTGACCAGCGTGAGCTGAAGCAGGGCGAGGCATCGCCTCACCTGGAAGCGCAAGGGGGAAGGAAATCCGTTTTCCTAGCCAGGGGAACTGAGACACACAACACCTGGAAAATCGGGTAACTCCCACCCCAATACTGCGCTTTAAGGAAACAGGCACACCAGGAGAATATATCCACACCTGGCCGGGAGGGTCCCACGCCCACGGAGCCTCCCTCACTGCTAACACAGCAGTCTGCTGTGATCTATCCGCAAGGCAGCAGCGAGGCTGGGGGAGGGGCGCCCGCCATTGCTGAGGCTTAAGTAGGTAAACAAAGCCGCTGGGAAGCTCGAACTGGGTGGAGCTCACAGCAGCTCAAGGAAGCCTGCCTGTCTCTGTAGACTCCACCTCTGGGGACAGCCCACAGCTGAGGTCCAATAGGGGAAGCAGCGGGGGCTGGTGCAGAGGCGAACGACTCTGTCTGACAGCTTTGGGGAGAGCCGTGGATCTCCCAACGCGGACGTTGAGATCTGAGAATGGACAGACTGTCTGCTCAGGTGGGTCGCTGACCCCTGAGTAGCCTAGCTGGGAGACATCCCCCACTAGGGGCAGTCTGACACCCCACACCTCACAGGGTGGAGTCATCCTGAGAGGAAACTTCCAAAGGAAGAATCAGACAGGTACACTCGCTGTTCAGCAATATTCTATCTTCGGCAACCTCTGCTGCTGATACCCAGGCACACAGAGTCTGGAGTGGACCTCAAGCAATCTCCAACAGACCAACAGACAGTCCTTCTGACTGTCAGACGGAAAACTATCAAACAGGAAGGAAACCCATACCAAAACCCCCTCAGTACGTCACCGTCATCAAAGACCAGAGACAGATAAAACCACAAAGATGGGGAAGAAGCAGGGCAGAAAAGCTGGAAATTCAAAAATAAGAGCGCATCTCCCCCTGCAAAGGAGCGCAGCCCATCGCCAGCAACGGATCAAAGCTGGTCAGAGAATGACTTTGACGAGATGAGAGAAGAAGGCTTCAGTCCATCAAACTTCTCAGAGCTAAAGGAGGAATTACGTACCCAGCGCAAAGAAACTAAAAATCTTGAAAAAAGAGTGGAAGAATTGACAGCTAGACTAATTAATGCAGAGAAGATCATAAACGAAATGACAGAGATGAAAACCATGACACGAGAAATACGTGACAAATGCACAAGCTTCAGTAACCGACTCGATCAACTGGAAGAAAGAGTATCAGCGGTTGAGGATCAAAGGAATGAAATGAAGCGAGAAGAGAAACCAAAAGAAAAAAGAAGAAAAAGAAATGAACAAAGCCTGCAAGAAGTATGGGATTATGTAAAAAGACCAAATCTATGTCTGATTGGGGTGCCTGAAAGTGAGGGGGAAAATGGAACCAAGTTGGAAAACACTCTTCAGGATATCATCCAGGAGAACTTCCCCAACCTAGTAGGGCAGGCCAACATTCAAATTCAGGAAATACAGAGAACACCACAAAGATACTCCTCCAGAAGAGCAACTCCAAGACACATAATTGCCAGATTCACCAAAGTTGAAATGAAGGAAAAAATCTTAAGGGCAGCCAGAGAGAAAGGTCGGGTTACCCACAAAGGGAAGCCCATCAGACTAACAGCAGATCTCTCGGCAGAAACTCTACAAGCCAGAAGAGAGTGGGGGCCAATATTCAACGTTCTTAAAGAAAAGAATTTTCAACCCAGAATTTCATATCCAGCCAAACTAAGTTTCATCAGTGAAGGAGAAATAAAATCCTTTACAGATAAGCAAATGCTTAGAGATTTTGTCACCACCAGGCCTGCCTTACAAGAGACCCTGAAGGAAGCCCTAAACATGGAAAGGAACAACCGGTACCAGCCATTGCAAAAACATGCCAAAATGTAAAGACCATCGAGGCTAGGAAGAAACTGAATCAACTAATGAGCAAAATAACCAGTTAATATCATAATGACAGGATCAAGTTCACACATAACAATATTAACCTTAAATGTAAATGGACTAAATGCTCCAATTAAAAGACACAGACTGGCAAACTGGATCAAGAGTCAAGACCCATCAGTCTGCTGTATTCAGGAGACCCATCTCACATGCAGAGACATACAGAGGCTCAAAATAAAGGGATGGAGGAAGATCTACCAAGCAAATGGAGAAAAAAAAAAGCAGGGGTTGCAATCCTAGTCTCTGATAAAACAGACTTTAAACCATCAAAGATCAAAAGAGACAAAGAAGGCCATTACATAATGGTAAAGGGATCAATTCAACAGGAAGAGCTAACTCTCCTAATATATATGCACCCAATACAGGAGCACCCAGATTCATAAAGCAAGTCCTTAGAGACCTACAAAGAGACTTAGACTCCCATACAATAATAATGGGAGACTTCAACACTCCACTGTCAACATTAGACAGATCAACGAGACAGAAAGTTAACAAGGATATCCAGGAATTGAACTCATCTCTGCACCAAGTGGACCTAATAGACATCTATAGAACTCTCCACCCCAAATCAACAGAATATACATTCTTCTCAGCACCACATCGCACTTATTCCAAAATTGACCACATAATTGGAAGTAAAGCACTCCTCAGCAAATGTACAAGAACAGAAATTATAACAAACTGTCTCTCAGACCACAGTGCAATCAAACTAGAACTCAGGACTAAGAAACTCAATCAAAACCGCTCAACTACATGGAAACTGAACAACCTGCTCCTGAATGACTACTGGGTACATAACGAAATGAAAGCAGAAATAAAGATGTTCTTTGAAACCAATGAGAACAAAGGTACAACATACCAGAATCTCTGGGACACATTTAAAGCAGTGTGTAGAGGGAAATTTATAGCACTAAATGCCCACAAGAGAAAGCAGGAAAGATCTAAAATTGACACTCTAACATCACAATTAAAAGAACTAGAGAGGCAAGAGCAAACACATTCAAAAGCTAGCAGAAGGCAAGAAATAACTAAGACCAGAGCAGAACTGAAGGAGATAGAGTCACAAAAAACCCTCCAAAAAATCAATGAATCCAGGAGTTGGTTTTTTGAAAAGATCAACAAAATTGACAGACCGCTAGCAAGACTAATAAAGAAAAAAGAGAGAGGAAACAAATAGACGCAATAAAAAATGATAAAGGGGATATCACCACCGACCCCACAGAAATACAAACTACCATCAGAGAATACTATAAATGCCTCTACGCAAATCAACTAGAAAATCTAGAAGAAATGGATAATCTCCTGGACACTTACACTCTCCCAAGACTAAACCAGGAAGAAGTTGAATCCCTGAATAGACCAATAGCAGGCTCTGAAATTGAGGCAACAATTAATAGCCTACCCACGAAAAAAAGTCCAGGACCAGATGGATTCACAGCTGAATTCTACCAGAGGTACAAGGAGGAGCTGGTACCAGTCCTTCTGAAACTATTCCAATCAATAGAAAAAGAGGGAATCCTCCCGAACTCATTTTATGAGGCCAACATCATCCTGATACCAAAGCCTGGCAGAGACACAACAAAAAAATAGACCAATATCGCTGATGAACATCGATGCAAAAATTCTCAATAAAATACTGGCAAACCGGATTCAGCAGCACATCAAAAAGCTTATCCACCATGATCAAGTGGGCTTCATCCCTGGGATGCAAGGCTGGTTCAACATTCGCAAATCAATAAACGTAATCCAGCATATAAACAGAACCAAAGACAAGAACCACATCATTATCTCAATAGATGCAGAAAAGGCTTTTGACAAAATTCAACAGCCCTTTATGCTAAAAACGCTCAATAAATTCGGTATTGATGGAACGTACCTTAAAATAATAAGAGCTATTTACCACAAACCCACAGCTAATATCATACTGAATGGCAAAAATTGGAAAAATTCCCTTTGAAAACTGGCACAAGACAGGGATGCCCTCTCTCACCACTCCTATTCAACATAGTGTTGGAAGTTCTGGCTAGGGCAATCAGGCAAGAGAAAGAAATCAAGGGTATCCAGTTAGGAAAAGAAGAAGTCAAATTGTCCCTGTTTGCAGATGACATGATTGTATATTTAGAAAACCCCATCGTCTCAGCCCAAAATCTCCTTAAGCTGATAAGCAACTTCAGCAAAGTCTCAGGATACAAAATTAATGTGCAAAAATCACAAGCATTCTTATACACCAGTAACAGACAAGCAGAGAGCCAAATCAGGAATGAACTTCCATTCACAATTGCTTCAAAGAGAATAAAATACCTAGGAATCCAGCTTACAAGGGATGTAAAGGACCTCTTCAAGGAGAACTACAAACCACTGCTCAGTGAAATCAAAGAGGACACAAACAAATGGAAGAACATACCATGCTCATGGATAGGAAGAATCAATATCGTGAAAATGGCCATACTGCCCAAGGTGATTTATAGATTCAATGCCATCCCCATCAAGCTACCAATGACTTTCTTCACAGAATTGGAAAAAAACGGCTTTAAAGTTCATATGGAACCAAAAAAGAGCCCGCATTGCCAAGACAATCCTAAGTCAAAAGGACAAAGCTGGAGGCGTCACGCTACCTGACTTCAAACTATACTACAAGGCTACAGTAACCAAAACAGCATGGTACTGGTACCACAACAGAGATCTAGACCAATGGAACAGAACAGAGTCCTCAGAAATAATACCACACATCTACAGCCATCTGATCTTTGACAAACCTGAGAGAAACAAGAAATGGGGAAAGGATTCCCTATTTAATAAATGGTGCTGGGAAAATTGGCTAGCCATAAGTAGAAAGCTGAAACTGGATCCTTTCCTTACCCCTTATACGAAAATTAATTCAAGATGGATTAGAGACTTAAATGTTAGACCTAATACCATAAAAACCCTAGAAGAAATTCTAGGTAGTACCATTCAGGACATAGGCATGGGCAAGGACTTCATGTCTAAAACACCAAAAGCAACGGCAGCAAAAGCCAAAATTGACAAATGGGACCTCATTAAACTAAAGAGCTTTTGCACAGCTAAAGAAACTACCATCAGAGTGAACAGGCAACCTACAGAATGGGAAAAAATTTTTGCAACCTACTCATCTGACAAAGGGCTAATATCCAGAATCTACAAAGAACTCAAACAAATATACAAGAAAAAAACAAACAACCCCATCAAAAAGTGGGGAAAGGATATGAACAGACATTTCTCAAAAGAAGACATCCATGCAGCCAACAGACACATGAAAAAATGCTCGTCATCACTCGCCATCAGAGAAATGCAAATCAAAACTACAATGAGATACCATCTCACACCAGTTAGAATGGCAATCATTAAGAAGTCAGGAAAGAACAGGTGTTGGAGAGGATGTGGAGAAATAGGAACACTTTTACACTGTTGGTGGGATTGTAAACTAGTTCAACCATTATGGAAAACAGTATGGCGATTCCTCAAGGATCTAGAACTAGATGTACCATATGACCCAGCCATCCCACTACTGGGTATATACCCAAAGGATTATAAATTACTCTACTACAAAGACACATGCACACGTATGTTTATTGCGGCACTATTCACAATAGCAAAGACTTGGAATCAACCCAAATGTCCATCTGTGACAGACTGGATTAAGAAAATGTGGCACATATACACCATGGAATACTATGCAGCCATCAAAAAGGATGAGTTTGCGTCCTTGTAGGGACATGGATGCAGCTGGAAACCATCATTCTTAGCAAACTATCACAAGAAGAGAAAACCAAACACCGCATGTTCTCACTCATAGGTGGAACTGAACAATGAGATCACTTGGACTCGGGAAGGGGAACATCACACACTGGGGCCTATCAGGGGGAGGGGGGAGGAGGGAGGGATTGCATTGGGGAGTTATACATGATATAAACGTTATGCACATGTACCCTAGAACTTAAAGTATAATAAAAAAAAAAAAAGAATCATCCAAATATCTTGAAATGACAAATAAAATCTACCAAATTTTAGAAAAAAACTCAACTGGATAAATGTTAAAATGAAAACAGAAACCAAATGAGAGAATAGAGAACACTGCTGAGGAAGTCACCTAAAATACAGTATAAAGAAACAGAGTGTTTAAAAAAAAAAAAAAAATGAAAAATACTTTAAGATTTGAGAGTGGTTTTCAGGTAATGTCCTCAGCCAGGGGCTGTTGGTGTTTGGAGAAGGAAAATTCTTTGTTGTGTTTTGGGAGTGGGACACTGTCCTATGCTTTGTAGAATGTTTAACAGCATCCCTGGCCTCAGCACACTAGAAATCAGTAGCATCCCCAAGTTGTCAGAACCAATCATGTTTCTGGACTTTGCTAGATATCCCTTGGGGGGCAAAATTGCTTCCTGCTGAGAACGGTGATTCTAATATATGTCTAAAGTGAGTTATGGCAAAATGCAGTGGCTCATGCCTGTAATCCCAGCATTTTGAGAGACTGAGGCAGGAAGACTGCTTGAGGCCAGGAGTTCAAGACAAGCCTAGGCAACACAACAAGACTCCAGCTCTACAAACGTGATAATAAATAAATAGAGTGACAGAAAAGACAATGGAAAGAATGGACAGATTAAAAGAGATAACTGGAAACTTTTCAGAAATGGATGCTCAAATCAAAAATGCATTCTAACTACTCAACACAATAAAGTCAAGAAAACTTACACATAGTCACACTAATATAAACACTAACGCTAAAGAAAAATCTAAGAATCCACTAGAGAGAAAAGACAAATCATCTATAGAGTAAAAATGATTAGACTGACATCAACAACAGATTCAAAAGATGATTATGTAAATGAGAGGAGATAAAGCAACTCTCAATCGAGAATTTTATACCAAACAATCCCTCCAAGGTGAGAATAAAATGCAGATATTTCCAGATATTCAAAAACCAAAAGCACTTATTTTCTGAGATCTCAACTTAATGAACTCTTAAAGGATATAAGAAATTATTTTGAGCACAGCAAATGATCAAATGTTGGTTAACTTAATTAGAAAGCGATTTAGTTCTTTTTGTATTAAAAGAACACATCAAGACAAAACTCTAGATGGCAATCAAAAAAGGAGAAATAGAAAGTGGAGTTAATGGAACAGAATGCCAAGATTCATGTCATGTTTAGGAAGGAGAAAAACTAAATAACTTTAAGCTTTGTCAAAAAATATGATTTAGGATATATTTTTTAATTAGATAAAAACTAGCAATAAATCTATAACTTCTAAATCAGCAGACATAACATAAACAATGATTTTTTAGCAATTTTCATTTTGCAGTAGGACCTGCAAATCTTATAGCCAAACCTGGTGAACAGAGAGGGCTAGTGGCTCTGCTAACCTGAGAATGCAGTCATGGTGAAGGCAAGTAATTAACCAGTGGTCTATTCAGGGATTTGATGAGGAGTTCTAGGAGGTGAGACAGCCAGGAGGGAGCTCATAAGGTCTTCTGCATATTCCAAGTTGTTCCAAGCCTTGTGCATGAGCAACACAGACCAGGGAGGTCCAACCAATCCATACATTCCTAGTTGATGGAGCCCTGCACATGCTCAGAGGAGATGCAAGAGGTCTTGCATAAAATAAGGCCTGGAGTGGACTCAAAAGTGGACCAAGACTGAACGTCGTGCTCCCTGACTCACATGTAGATCCAGCAGCACAAAATAGAGAAGCCTTACTGACCTAAGGCATTTGAGCTCAGCCTCTGACTAATCTTTGACTGAATACCAAGACAGGCGAACATGGAAACAAACCCTAGGAAACAAGGCTTAAAAATAAAAAGTTAACTGAGCAGAGATATCAACATGTACACATTGTGGGGAGACAAACTTCTCAGATTTAATCCAGGCAAGTAATTAAACAACAGACAAACCTCAGGGAGGAAAAACAGAATCTGTGGTTAAAACAATATATTATCTAAATATCCAGAATTCAACAAGAACAACAAAAATTAGTAGACATAGAAAGAAACAAGAAAGTGTTTCTCAAGAAAAAAAAAAAAAAGCAGTTAACAGAAACTGTCTGAGTGTTTCCAGATGTTGGATTTAGTAGTCAAAGACTTCACAGCAGCTATTATAAATATATCTTAAAAGTTAAAGAACACCATATTTAAAGGTTAAAAGAAACTGTGACAATAATGACTCAACACATAATCTGAATACACAAAAATTATTTTTAAAAAGAACCAAATGGAAATTCTGAAATTACAATAACTGGTATGAAATATTCATTAGGAGAATATTTGGTTGGCAGATTTAAAATGCAGAAAAAAAGAATCAGTAAATGTAAATACAAATCAATAAAAGTTATCCAATCTGATGAACAGAGAAAAAAGATTAAAATAAAAAGTTATCAAAGCATTAGAGACCTGTGGAACAACATCAAGGGTACCAATACACTTGTAATGGTATTCCCAGAAGAAAAGGAAAAAGAAGCAGAAAATATTTGGAGAAATAATGGCCTAAAATTTTCTAAACTTGATAAAAAGAGAAGATAATCTACAGATCCAAGGAGCTCAAGACTAAGCACAAACAAATCACATCACAGTCAAACTTTTGACAGTTCTTCCCAAATTGATCTATAGATTAAATGTAATTTCTATTAAAAATCTAATCATCTTGTCTGTAGAAAATCAACAAGTTAATCCTAAAATGTGGATGAGGATGCAAAGGATCTACAGAATCAACGTAATTTTGAAAAAGAAGAACAAGTTTGAAGACACACACTACCCAATATTCAAACTTACTATTAAGCTACAATCATTAATGATTTGATGTTTGTGTAAAATAGGCAGGGATCAATAGAACAGAAGAGAGAATTCAGAAAGAAACACTTACATTTACATTCAATTGATTCTTGACAAATTACTAAGATAATTCAGTGGAGAAAGGATAGTTCTTCCAACAAATAGTGCTGAGACCACTGGATGTCTATAGGCAAAAAATGAAAAAAGAAAAACTTAGACTCTTACCTCACAACATACACAAAATAACTCAAATAGGATCCCAAAATCGTCAATTAAGAGTTCAAAGTATAAAAACTTCTGAAACAAAATACAGGGGAAAATCTTTATGATCTAGAATCAGGCAAAGAGTTTTTAGATACAGTATAAGCACAAATCATTTTTTTAATTATTAAATTGAGCTTCATTAAAGTTAAAAATGTTTTGCTTCTAAAGACACAATTAAGTAATTGAAAAGACAAGCAATAAACTAGGGGTATTTCCAAATCATGTAGAATATATAAAGAACTCTCAACTCAAAATAAAAAGACAAAACACTCAATTTTTTAAATGGCCAAAAAGACATCTTACCAAAGAAGATATATAAATGACTATTAAGCACGTGAAAATATGCTCAACAACATTAAACATTAGGGAAATCCACCTTAAAACCACAATGAGAATATCACTATACATCTACAAGAATGACAATATTCAAAAAGACAGACAATGCAAAGTGTTGGTAAGAATATGGAGAAACTGATGCAGCTGGAAACCATCATTCTTAGCAAACTATCACAAGAAGAGAAAACCAAACACCGCATGTTCTCACTCATAGGTGGGAACTGAACAATGAGATCACTTGGACTCGGGAAGGGGAACATCACACACTGGGGCCTATCATGGGGAGGGGGGAGGAGGGAGGGATTGCATTGGGGAGTTATACATGATATAAACGTCATGCACATGTACCCTAGAACTTAAAGTATAATAAAATAAATAAATAAATAAATAAATAACAACAACAACAAAAAAAAAGAATATGGAGAAACTGAAACCCTCATTCATTGCTGATGAGAATGTAAAATAGCATAGACATTTTGGAAAACTGCTGGGCAGTTTCTTAAAAAGTGAAATAGAAAATTACCATACAACTCAGCAATTCTACTCTTAGAAACATATCCAAAAGAAATGGAAATATATAATCACACAAAAACTTGTATAATGTTCATAGCAGTGCTAGTCATAATAACTTAAAGACTGGAAACAACAGTAAATAGATACATAAAATATTATATATCTATACCACAGAATATTAGCAGTAAAAAAGAACAAGATATGAATACATGGTATAATATGGATGAACCTCAAAAACGTTTTGCAAAATGAAACATGCGAGACCCCCAAAATTACATATTGTATTTTTCTATTTACAGCCAATGTCCAGAAAAGGCAAATTCATTAGACACAGAAGATAGATCAGTGGTTTCTTAGGGCTTATGGGAGGAAGAATGGGAGCAAAGACTGAAAACAGGCTCAAGAGAAATTTTGGGAATAATGGAAAAGTTCCAGAACTAAATTGTACTGATAACTGCACAACTCTATAAATCTGCTAATACTCATTTAAGTATATACTTAACAATCATGAACTTTATGTTATGTAAATTACAACTCAATAATACAATACAAATTTTGTATGAATAAACGGAACCAAAAAAAGACCACAGATAAATCTGAAGGACATAGATAGAAGGAAATAATAAAGATCCATATAGCAATCAATTAAAAAGACAAAACATCAATGAAAAGAAACAACACAAGCAAAAGTAGATTCTTAGGGGAAAAAATTCAAAATGAATAAACTATTGGCAAAACTGATCAGGCAAAAGAGAAATTAAACAACACTAGGAATAACAAAATAACATAGGCACAATTGAAATAGACAAAAGGAAGATGAAGACATGCATGCAGACCAGGGAGAATATGAGCAAAATTATACCAGAGTATTCATTGTACAGCAAGTAAATCCACTTGACTCCACTAGGAAGAAAAGTGAGATATAATGCTGTGAACATCAGTAAGAAATTATATACTTGAAGGGTATCAAGTTAAAGTCAATACAGCTTGTAGGGAAAGGATTCCCTATTTAATAAATGGTGCTGGGAAAATTGGCTAGCCATAAGTAGAAAGCTGAAACTGGATCCTTTCCTTACTCCTTATATGAAAATTAATTCAAGATGGATTAGAGACTTAAATGTTAGACCTAAAACCATAAAAACCCTAGAAGAAAACCTAGGTAATACCATTCAGGACATAGGCATGGGCAAGGACTTCAGGTCTAAAACACCAAAAGCAACCGCAACAAAAGCCAAAATTGACAAACGGGATCTAACTAAACTAAAGAGCTTCTGCACAGCAAAAGAAACTACCATCAACAGGCAACCTACAGTTACTCATCTGACAAAGGACTAATATCCAGAACCTACAAAGAACTCAAACAAATTTACAAGAAAAAAACAAACAACCCCATCAAAAAGTGGACAAAGGACATGAACAGACACTTCTCAAAAGAAGACATTCATACAGCCAACAGACACATGAAAAAATGCTCATCATCACTGGCCATCAGAGAAATGCAAATCAAAACCACAATGAGATACCATCTCACACCAGTTAGAATGGCAATCATTAAAAAATCAGGAAACAACAGGTGCTGGAGAGGATGTGGAGAAATAGGAACACTTTTACACTGTTGGTGGGACTGTAAACTAGTTCAACCATTGTGGAAAACAGTGTGATGACCCCTCAAGGATCTAGAACTAGAAATACCATTCGACCCAGCCATCCCATTACTGGGGATATACCCAAAGGATTATAAATCATGCTGCTATAAAGACACATGCACACGTGTGTTTATTGTGGCACTATTCACAATAGCAAAGACTTGGAATCAACCCAAATGTCCATCAGTGACAGACTGGATTAAGAAAATGTGGCACATATACATCATGGAATAATATGCAGCCATAAAAAGGGATGAGTTTGTGTCCTTTGTAGGGACATGGATGCAGCTGAAAACCATCATTCTCAGCAAACTATCGCAAGAACAGAAAATCAAACACCGCATGTTCTCACTCATAGGTGGGAATTGAACAATGAGATCACTTGGACACAGGAAGGGGAACATCATACACCAGGGCCTATTGTGGGGAGCGGGGAGGGGGGAGGGATAGCATTAGGAGATATACCTAATGTAAATGACAAGTTAATGGGTGCAGCACACCAACAGGCACATGTATACATATGTAACAAACCTGCATCTTGTGCACATGTACCCTAGAACTTAAAGTATAATAATAAAAAACAAAAAAAACTTTAAAAATAAAGTCAATATGGGCCGGGTGCAGTAGCTCACTCCTATAACCCCAGTACTTTGGGAGGCCGAGGTGAGTGAATCACCTGAGGTCAGTTCGAGGCCAGCCTATCCTATCGCTACTAACAAATACATATAAAAATTAGCCGGATGTGGTGGCGCATGTTTCTCCATAATAATCCCAGCTACTTGGAGGCTGAAGCAGGAGAATCACTTGAACCCGGGAGGCGGAGGTTGCAGTGAGCTAAGATCATGCCACTGCACTCTAGTCTGGATCACAGAGCAAGAATCCTTCTCAAAAAATAAATTAATTAAAAGTCACTAGAAAAAAAAATTCAAAAACTAAAATGTATTTAAAATATAGTAAATATAATGTCTTCAGTCTATGTACATCCCACCCATAAAATACTTCCTATAAGCAAACCAGGCTCAATCATTAAATCCTAGGAAATTCCATGAGGCATTTGCCACAAATGAGTTCTACGAATGGAAAATGATGCTCAGTTAGAACAACAATATGAAGCAGTGTATAGAAATTACATCCAAATTCAGGGCCCATCATGAAATGTGACTATAGAAACTCCACACTGCATATCCACCTGGATCAATATTTTCCAAACAAGCCATTGCTTTTGAAAGAAAACCAATTCTAGTTTGTTATGCTCACTGGATGTTAACATTCATCTATCAAAACCACCAAGTACAAGAAGAATGTCATATGAGCATTTCATTCATTATCAGCACTTCATTCATTACCATTACTCAGCAACAAGCTGAGCCAACTAAACTGGAAATCCACTCACCCCTGAGAAGCAAGATCACCTTTCAACAGCTCCACAGCTCAGTCACATCCCAGTTCGCTTGTCTGGTGGAGAGGTTAGAGCTTCAAATTGCATGGCACTGACAGCATATCCAAAACCTTTACAGATGGGGTAAATTTTCACCATTAATAGCTAAATGGTTCCATTTCTACAATTCAGCTAATATTTGTTGAGGGTGTCCTCTGTACAATGCACTTTGGCCTCTGTATTGGGGAACAAACGACCCATGATTGAGACACAGTTCTACTCTTTTAGGTTGCAGAGTACAAAAAAAATCTGGTACATAAATAAATGCTCAGATGCAAGGTAAACGGTGAGATGTCCGGCAGCTAACAAAGTTGGGTTGTGTTGAGGTGACCTGAGAAGGTTCCTGGGGAGAAGAGGAGGATTGCAATTCAAGAAATGTATCGGACAGGTGACAAGACAGAAATGATGGTATTCAAAGAATAGAAGACCATTTGAACAGAGGCTCAGAGGAAAGGAAGTGGGATTAGTGAATTAGGCTCGGGATTCAGAAGTGAAGAGGGAATTGAGGGGAAGGCGTGGAATATGAGAGATTTAGACACCAAGCTCAGATGAACGTTGGTCTCCAAGAAATGAAGAATCACTCAAAGGTTTCCAAGAGGAGTAGGGGAGCAGTGTAATCAGATGGTGTTTTTGGCAGATCTCTCTGTTGGCTCAGTGAGTGGGAAGGATGGGCAGGGAGGCGAGGGCTTCAGCAGGAACCCAGGCAGGCGGGAACACAAGCCAGGGCTAGAACAGTGAAGACAGAAACAAAGTGTTACCAGGAGACACTTCAGCAGCAGAAACTCCTCTCCCGAGGCCCATCTCAGTCACTGCTTTCCAAAAAGTGATTCCCAAACAGTAATTTTGTCTGTTTATATCAAAATCACAACTTTGTAAGGTCTTTATTTCTTTTTGGACATACATAAAGTAATACCATCACATTTTCTCTCTCTTGTGTAGAGAATTCTCCCAACCCAGATGTGCATATCATCCCAAAGTTAGGAGGCATCACTTGCTTTGAACAAACCCCACACTGAACAAATGAATACAGATATTTTACATGAAAGTCTTCAACAACACAATTCAAGTGCAAGACTAGAAACCCATTCTCCAAAGTTCAAAAACTGAGTTTGAACATAAGCTCCTAGGTTTCTGAAGGTAGAAAGCGGCAGGCATAAAATCTCAAAGCTCACATTTCTGATAAATTCCAAAAGCTAATGAGTGTTGAGTCCCTTACCTCTGCTTCCTCAGGTCAGCTTTCTAGAATCCTGGCATGCAGAAAGTGCTTGGGGAGCTCCCAACTTTGTCATAAATGTGCTCGTGGTGGGAACAGTAATGCAATATAATTATAATTCAGACTTACTGGTGTGCAAAATTTATTTAAAGATTTTTATCAAAGAGCCTCGCAGCACATTGAGTATCTTTAGAGCACTTCCTAATATTAGATATTTTACAATTCTTTCTGTAGATCACTCTTACAGTGAGTGACCTGGTGGAAAGGGGTCTGTCACTGCATTCCCATTTCATAAATAAGAACAGGTCTCACATCATATAATAAGGTAGATAGCAGCACTCTGCTGGAAGATTTGAGAGTAATCATCACCCTTAAACAAACACAAAATTTATATCTCTGTATTGTTATGGACTGAACTGTGTCCCCGCAAAATTCACATGCTAAAGTCCTAACACCGGTACCTCAAAATGTGGCTGTATTTGGAGACAAAGCCTTTAAAGAGGTAATTATGTTAAAATGAGATGATTAGGGTGGGTTCTATTCCAATATGACTGGTTTCTTAGAGGAAGAGATTAGGGACTGGGCATGGTGGCTCATGCCTGTAATCACAAAGCTTTGTGAGGCTGAGACAGGAGAATCACTTGAACCCAGGAGTTTGAGGCTGCAGTGAGCCATGATTGCTACACTGGACTCCAGCCTAGTCGACAGCATGAGACCCTGGCTCTAAAAAAAAAAAGAAGAAGAAGAAATTTAAACACAAACTAGTGGAGACACAGGGAGAACATAGCCATTTGGAAGCCAAAGGGAGAGGACTTAGAAGAAACCAACCCTGCAGATACCTTGATTTCAGATTTCCAGCCTCCAGGACTGTGAGAAAATAAATTTCTATTGTTTGAGCCATCCAGTCTGTGGAATTTTGCTATAGCAGTCCCAGTAAATTTTTTTTTTTTTTTTTTGGAGTCTCGCTCTGTTGCCCAGGCTGGAGTGCAGTGGCGTGATCTTGGCATACTGCAAGCTCCACCCCCTGGGTTCATACCATTCTCCTGCCTCAGCCTCCCAGGTAGCTGGGACTACAGGCACCTGCCACCACGCCCGGCTAATTTTTTATGTATCTTTAGTAGAGACGGGGTTTCACCGTGTTAGCCAGGATGGTCTCGATCTCCTGACCTCGTGATCCACCCACCTCGGCTTCCCAAAGTGCTGGGATTACAGGCATGAGCCATCGTGCCTGGCCGCAAACTTTTATATATGTCTAATATATATATAATAAATTATTAAAATTATAATATATAAGTACATATTGTATATAATATATAACAATTATATATAATTGTATATATTACATATAATATAATATTAATATACATATACTACATATATTATGTATTATACATAATTATATATAATATATAATTGTATATTATAATTATATATAATTGTATACTGCTTTTTAAATTATATATTAGCAAACTATTTCTTTTTTTGTTTTTTTTTTTTTTGTTTTTTTTTTGTTTTTTTTTGTTTTTTTTGCTATGAAACTAGGCCCGATGGCCTCTTCCATTCTTTTTTTTTTTTTTTTTTTTATTATACTTTAAGTTCTAGGGTACATGTGCATGACGTTTATATCATGTATAACTCCCCAATGCAATCCCTCCCTCCTCCCCCCTCCCCATGATAGGCCCCAGTGTGTGATGTTCCCCTTCCCGAGTCCAAGTGATCTCATTGTTCAGTTCCCACCTAGGGGTGAGAACATGCGGTGTTTGGTTTTCTCTTCTTGTGATAGTTTGCTAAGAATGATGGTTTCCAGCTGCATCCATGTCCCTACAAAGGACGCAAACTCATCCTTTTTGATGGCTGCATAGTATTCCATGGTGTATATGTGCCACATTTTCTTAATCCAGTCTGTCACAGATGGACATTTGGGTTGATTCCAAGTCTTTGCTATTGTGAATAGTGCCGCAATAAACATACGTGTGCATGTGTCTTTGTAGTAGAGTAATTTATAATCCTTTGGGTATATACCCAGTAGTGGGATGGCTGGGTCATATGGTACATCTAGTTCTAGATCCTTGAGGAATCGCCATACTGTTTTCCATAATGGTTGAACTAGTTTACAATCCCACCAACAGTGTAAAAGTGTTCCTATTTCTCCACATCCTCTCCAACACCTGTTCTTTCCTGACTTCTTAATGATTGCCATTCTAACTGGTGTGAGATGGTATCTCATTGTGGTTTTGATTTGCATTTCTCTGATGGCGAGTGATGATGAGCATTTTTTCATGTGTCTGTTGGCTGTATGGATGTCTTCTTTTGAGAAATGTCTGTTCATATCCTTTCCCCACTTTTTGATGGGGTTGTTTGTTTTTTTCTTGTATATTTGTTTGAGTTCTTTGTAGATTCTGGATATTAGCCCTTTGTCAGATGAGTAGGTTGCAAAAATTTTTTCCCATTCTGTAGGTTGCCTGTTCACTCTGATGGTAGTTTCTTTAGCTGTGCAAAAGCTCTTTAGTTTAATGAGGTCCCATTTGTCAATTTTGGCTTTTGCTGCCGTTGCTTTTGGTGTTTTAGACATGAAGTCCTTGCCCATGCCTATGTCCTGAATGGTACTACCTAGAATTTCTTCTAGGGTTTTTATGGTATTAGGTCTAACATTTAAGTCTCTAATCCATCTTGAATTAATTTTCGTATAAGGGGTAAGGAAAGGATCCAGTTTCAGCTTTCTACTTATGGCTAGCCAATTTTCCCAGCACCATTTATTAATAGGGAATCCTTTCCCCATTTCTTGTTTCTCTCAGGTTTGTCAAAGATCAGATGGCTATAGATGTGTGGTATTATTTCTGAGGACTCTGTTCTATTCCATTGGTCTAGATCTCTGTTTTGGTACCAGTACCATGCTGTTTTGGTTACTGTAGCCTTCTAGTATAGTTTGAAGTCAGGTAGCGTGACCCCTCCAGCTTTGTCCTTTTGACTTAGGATTGTCTTGGCAATGCGGGCTCTTTTTTGGTTCCATATGAACTTTAAAGCCGTTTTTTTTCCAATTCTGTGAAGAAACTCATTGGTAGCTTGATGGGGATGGCATTGAATCTATAAATCACCTTGGGCAGTATGGCCATTTTCACGATATTGATTCTTCCTATCCATGAGCATGGTATGTTCTTCCATTTGTTTGTGTCCTCTTTGATTTCACTGAGCAGTGGTTTGTAGTTCTCCTTGAAGAGGTCCTTTACATCCCTTGTAAGCTGGATTCCTAGGTATTTTATTCTCTTTGAAGCAATTGTGAATGGAAGTTCATTCCTGATTTGGCTCTCTGCTTGTCTGTTACTGGTGTATAAGAATGCTTGTGATTTTTGCACATTAATTTTGTATCCTGAGACTTTGCTGAAGTTGCTTATCAGCTTAAGAAGATTTTGGGCTGAGACGATGGGGTTTTCTAAATATACAATCATGTCATCTGCAAACAGGGACAATTTGACTTCTTCTTTTCCTAACTGGATACCCTTGATTTCTTTCTCTTGCCTGATTGCCCTAGCCAGAACTTCCAACACTATGTTGAATAGGAGTGGTGAGAGAGGGCATCCCTGTCTTGTGCCAGTTTTCAAAGGGAATTTTTCCAGTTTTTGCCCATTCAGTATGATATTAGCTGTGGTTTGTCGTAAATAGCTCTTATTATTTTGAGGTACGTTCCATCAATACCGAATTTATTGAGCGTTTTTAGCATAAAAGGCTGTTGAATTCTATATTATGTATTAGCAAAGTCATACATATAACTAATACACATACATAACTAATTATATTATATATAATATACAGTGTGTATATATACAATTAGTGTGTGTATATATATATGATTTTAGTGTGTATTTCAATAGACCATACAGATATAGTTTGGTGAAATGAAAAAAAAGAGCAAGAATAAGTGGTTTAATTGTTTGCCTGCTCTGTTGTGGAAGGGCTTGGAATTGGAAGACCTTGGTCTGTCAACAACCAGACATGTGATCCTGGGAAAATCACTTAATCTCTCTAAGTTTCCATTTTCTTATAGGTTGACTAAGGCACTGTGAAACAAGGTGAGTATTTTTCAAACTGGGTGGAGCAGAATCCCAGGGTTTCTAGAAGATGCCCCAGGAAGTGCCTGAAACAGCAAGAGGAGTTGCACCTCTCCCTCTTTATTCCTTAGGGTTTTGCATTAAAACATAGGAATTTATCTTTAATGAGAGAGCTTGAGAAAGAAAGACACTGCCAGCTGACCTTGAAGCCTACTCTGGCCCTAATGCTTTGCATACTTCTATTAGGCAGCAGACGCATCTCTACTTGTTAGTTCTGTGTTTGTGTCATATCCAAGTAATCATAACAATAATGCAAGTTAGCCAACTGACTAGCCTTAGAAATATTTATTATACTGTTACCTAGGGTTTCTCAACTTCATCACCATTGAAATTCTGGTCTAGTTAACTTTTTGGTGTGGAAATTATCTTATGTGTTATAGAACATTTAGTAGCAACCTGGCTCTACCTACTACATCCCAGTAACACCATCACCAGCATCCCACTTGTGACACCTGAGCACATCTCCCCAATTACTCTTGCCATATTTCCCTGCCTCCAGTCCCATCCTTCAATCCATTCCCCATGTCAGAAATGTGTCTTCAACAAGGTGACTGAACCTCTCTACAGCATGAAATCTTAACTCCTGATCCCATTTAGGGGAAATATTACTTTTATTTTCTACCAATATAAACCCTATAGGTATCTATCTGGTCCTGGCCACATTTCTAACCTCAAATTTCACCACCCCTCAATACAGACCTTCCTGTACTAAAATCCTTCATGTAAAATCCTGGAAGTTCTCTGGAATGCATCATATTATCTCAAGCCTCTCTGTTCTTTCCCCATGTTCTTTCCTTTGCCTAGAAGGTCTTTCTTCTGCTAATGCCCATTCATCCTTCAAGACTGAGTTTAAACATTACCTTCTCCAACAAATTTCTTTTTTAATTCTTCTTCTTTTTTTTTTTTTTTTTTGTGTGTGTGTGTGTGAGATGGAGTCTGGCTCTGTCACCCAGGCTGGAATGCAGTGGCGTGACCTCTACTCACTGCAACCTCTTTCTCCTGGGTTCAAACAATTCGCCTGCCTCAGCCTCCCAAGTAGCTGGGATTACAGGCACCCACCAACACACCTGGCTCATTTTTGTATTTTTAGTAGAGATAGGGTTTCACCATGTTGGCCAGACTGGTCTCGAACTCCTGACCTCACGTGATCCACCTGCCTTGGCCTCCTAAAGTGCTGGGATTACAGGCGTGAGCCACCACATCCAGTCTCTCCAACAAATTTCATACTGCCCCATCAAGGCAGAATCAGCTGCTCCATCTTCACCACTCACTTATGATGCTTTCCTCGGCTGCAGCTCTCATCGCAAAGCATTGTAATGATTTGTTTATCTGTCTGTGAGTGTCCCTGGTGCAAAGGCTGTGTCCTGTAGGTCCTCAATAAACATATATTGAATGAATGAATGGTTCCATCCTCCACCGCTCAGTTTTACTCTTCAGGAAATGCATTAGTATACTGTGAAAACAATCAGGTAGAACTTAAAACACAGAATTACACTTACATTTGGCTCAAGAAAAGCATCCATGGCAAAGCCAAAATCAAAGGCACTTATTTAATTCCCACAAACTGAAGAAGAGAAAAAAATGCCTTTAAAAATAAGTCTTGCGAGCACTTTCATTTTCTGCCCAAGGGAGAAAATATACTCATGAACTGGGATAGCACAGAATAAAGAAAGTGTTCATCTCTAGAATCACAGTAACATCTGCATCATGTTAAAACTTGTATCATGGATTTATAGGGATGGGCTAAACTAAACTGTTGCCACTGAGATTAATGGACCATTTTTTCTAACAATGTGCTCTCAGTACTACTAAAGCTCAAGTAATAAAACCGCATGGTTGGAGCTCCACAAGGAAATTCCTACTGCAGATGGGCAGAACTGTAATCAAGTTCTGAACTGAAATAAACTTCATCATAATGTTCTGTACAATTTCTAAATGATAAAAAGGTTATTTTGTGATTAATAATAACAGACACTGTATTTTTTACCCTGGGAATGTTCGAAATAGCTATTAATGAACCCAACTCATTTTCCATTATTATTAAATTGATTGATGTGGGTCACGAAGCAATAGATCAATGCTGAATTAATTCTGAAAGCCAACTTTTTACTGGGGATTAAGGGGAACTGCACAATCACTATGCACCTTATGTCATTTTCTTGAAGACAACAAAAGCAATGGAGTTTCCTACTATTCAAGTTCACCAGCCAAACCAGACCTCTTAGGGTCAGTTTGGTGTGCACTGGAATTCTCATAGGCAAATAGCTGCTTCTAGGATATGCTCGTGATCAAAAGACACAGGAACATTTAACAATTAGCAGTCAAGTGAGTGGCAAAATAAACCATTTCAGCTTAAGTAGCTACTTCAACTAACAATGAAATAACCCCCAATGCACAATGGACATGCAATCAATTGGGAGTTTGTAAATAACAAGCATGTTACTTTTTTTACATGTAACATACAAACATCAAATATTCCTGGTAAATAATATTTTGAAAACTGACAAAAGCCTCTGACTCATTTCAGCTCCATTTCCAGTATGTATTTTCTTATAACTGCAAATAGAAAAATCTCAATAATAAACTGTGTTTATCCGCATTGTTATAAAGGAATACCTGAGACTGAGTAATTCATGAAGAGGTTTATTTGGCTCATGGTTCTGCAGGCTATACAAGAAGCATGCTGCTGGCACCTGCCTCTGGTGAGGCCTCAGGAAGCTTCCACTCATGGCGGAGGGTGAAGGGGAGACAGGCACATCATATGATTAAAGGGAACAGGAGAGAGACACAATCATTCGGAGAAAGA
Organism: Trachypithecus francoisi; assembly: GCF_009764315.1. NCBI lineage: Eukaryota > Metazoa > Chordata > Mammalia > Primates > Cercopithecidae > Trachypithecus > Trachypithecus francoisi. Next base: position 157,868 of record NW_022680462.1, read on the forward strand.
AAAGAAAGAGCAACTCCCCCGTAACTCTTCCTTAAGGGAAAGAAAGTCTTTCCCAGAGATCTCCCAGTGGACTTACTTCTAAGTGTCATTTTCCACATTGGTTCAAGGCCCTTATTAAACCAGGCCTTAGAAAAATTAATCAGATTAGCTCAGATTTCTTTTCTGAGGCTGCGCTGAGTGGTGAGGGGTCAACTTCAATGACAACAGCAGGTAAAACATTGCTTCCCCCTTCCAGCATCTCAATGAAGAGAGCTTGAACCCCTAGGACAGGACAGATCCACAGATAGAAGGAATTGGATTCCTAAATCACCACGTGGTGCAAATGGTCCTGCTGGCCACAAACATCTACATTGGACCAGTTTGTGAGCGAGAAACTTCTTGGAAATTATTAAGCTACTGAATGAACCATAGTTATCTGTTGCAGCAGCTAAGGCTAGAGTGTTTATAGAGGTTTCATTTGTTGTTTGTTTATTTTTCTTAGAGACAGGATCTTGTTCTGTTGTCCAGGCTGGAGTACAGTGGCATAGTCATAGCTCACTGTAGCCTCAAACTCCTGACTTCAAGTAATTCTTCTGCCTCAGCCTCCTAAGTAGCTAGGACTAAAGGTGCACACCACCACACCCACCTAATTTTTAAATTTTATTTTTAGATACAGGGTTTCACTGTGTTGTCCAGGTTGGACTCAAACTCCCAGTCTCAAGTGATCCTCCCACCTTGGCCTCCCAAATTGCTGGGATTGCAGGGATAAGCCACCACATCCAGCCTTTATGAGGATTTTTGAAACAATGCAAATTTGTTGAGAATAACTGGATTCATATTCAGGAATCCAGGTAACATAAAAGCCCTGTATGTCAGTTATAATCATTGTATCCCAAAGAATTCATACTGCGTGTTGACATCTGTCTCCAGTTCTCCTCAGGAAAGAGCTTGTGAAATCCCCCGAGTGTGACCAAGCACTGGTTCCATGTCCCATGGCCATTCTGGAATAGCTGACTCTCTTTTTTTTGGTTGTTTATTTTTGTTTTTGTTTTTGTTTTGAGACAGAGTCTTGCTTATTGCCCAGGCTGGAGTGCAGTGGGGCAATCTCGGCTCACTGCAAACTCCACCTCCTGAGTTCAGGTGGTTCTCCTGCCTCAGCCTCCCGAGTAGCTGGGATTATAGGTGTGTGCCACAACCTCCAGCTAATTTTTGTATTTTTGGTAAAGATGGGGTTTCACCATGTTGGCCAGGCTGGTCTCGAACTCCTGACCTCAAGTGATCTGCCGGCCCCCGCCTTGGCCTCCCAAAGTGCTGGGATTACAGGTGTGAGCCACTGCACCCAACCCGGAATATCTGCCTCTTGATTCAAGGAGTTCCCTGTGTGCTTTGCTTGATGGCTGCAGGTTGTGTATGGATTTCTACCAAAGTGCCTGCTCGCTCGCTCTCTCTCTCGGTTTTTTTTTTTTTTTTTTTTTTTTTTTGGGAGACAGGGTCTTGCTCTGTCACCTAGGCAGGAATAATACAGTGGCACAATCATAGCTAACTGCAGCTTTGACTTCGCAGGCCCAAGTGGTCCTCCCACCTTAGCCACCCAAGTAGCTGGGACTATAAGCATGTGCCACCACACCCGGCTTAGTTTTTTAATTTTTTTCTGGAGACAGGGTCTCACTATGTTGCCCAGGCTGGTCTCAAACTCTTGGACTCAAGTGATCCGCCCACCTCAGCCTCCCAAAGGGCTGGGATGACAGGCGTGAGCCACAGCACCTGACCTGCTTTCCTCTAGTACTGTTGCCAAATTCTGACCACAAGCCCACACGGCTGCAGTTACTGTCTCTCTAACAGGATGATGTAATGCGAATGCACGCTTGCTCCCTCTGTCTCATCAGCTTCTGCCCTGTGGTTACTGGCGAGGGACAGAGAGGGGAGCAGAGCTGGTGGGGACCAGGGCAGGGGATTGTTAACATTGTTTTATGGAGAAGATGAGCTTCTTGCTTAAAGTTGGAAACTAAAACTGCTTCTCTAATTTTTGCAGCATTGACCGTTTAACACTATCAAGCATTCTTCCTGCAGCAGTCATTTGAGATGATTATTATTTATTCACCCAGCATTGTCTAATTTATGCTTGCATGAGAAAAAAGCATTTTTTAATATTCTACGACATATGGAGATTAAAGTTTGTGTAAGGCCAAAATGTGGAGTTTGGAGAACACACTTCTTGAAAATCAAATTAAAGCATTCAAGGACATTTTCCTCAGTCTTAGTGAGACAATATTCCAAAAAGAACAGGCACAGAAACGATTTTTAACCTTTCAAAAGCATTGGAGTAAAGGAAAATTCTTCAAAGCAAAATGAGTATGTGACTCCCTTCCCGATTCTATTCCTGTATCAAAACCAAGGGTTGGAGGGGAGTGGAAGGGGAGAGGTTTGGAATGCACCAATTTTGATTCAATTGGTTGGGAAACGTTTTGTGAAATAAACGGAGTTTTCGGAGTTTAGGTAATGACACCAGAGAAAAAATTGAGCGCACCAAGGTTGAAGGCACTGACTGGAGAGTAAGCTGCCCTGACCCAGGCAAAGCTCCGAAATGAAACAGAATGAATAAATGTAAAAGTTCATTTGGTCTTCTCTTGTCCATTCAATCAGAAGCTTGGGTTCAGAACTAGACACAAACACCTTTTTACTGCATCTACAAAATGTGTCTTGTGCCAAAATCCTGACTCGCACCATGATTTGCCACAAAATGTTTTTCTCTCTAGCAACAAAATATAGCAACAAGATAAATGAACAAGGCACAGATTTTCTACTAAGTTGTCATCATTCAGCTAGTTCATACTCCTCTCCTAAAGTTGAATTAGAAGGTGACAGTCAACTTCATTTGTGAAAATTGAATAAGGGAAATTTAGGGGGGAAAAAAAGGCAGAGAATTTTGTTTGCTTTGGTTCCAAGAGGAACCAGGCAGAGAAAAAAATTTAATTTGTGCCAAAAACATAAGTTCTCCAGAAGAACAAGATTCACTATCCAAAGCAACTCACTCCCCCAGAAGTTTCCCTCATTTGCCATAATTATCCTGCTTAAGGACTTGAAGAGTATGTCATCATGGGATGTGAGAAAGAAGCTTGCAAGGTTTCTATTTCAACCACCTTATTTTACAGATAAGGAACCAAAGGTCCAGAGAAAACCTGTGACTTTCCCAAGATTCAGTCAGGGATTCTGAATCGCCTGAGCCAGGCTTGTAACTCAGGGTATTCCCACTGCAGGAAACTTTGCACTCATGGAAAGATGTTCTCCAGTCACAAAAAAAAATAGCCTCTTGCCATCTCTAGGACATTTCTTAAATAGTGCACTTCTAACTAGGGAAAAGAATAAGAAAGGTCATAGGCATTTGAACAAGTTGTCTGAAATATACTTGCTTTTTCTGGATAAAGTCTTGCCCTCAGTTCACTCATTAGGAATTTAATTAGTAAATCTACCTCTGAATCTACATCATTCGGCTCTCTTAAGCAAAATAAATGCAAATGTGCACCAAGTTTCATTTTTATCTCATGAACTGAAGCATATTTTCCCAATCTGTCAGAAGAATGTATGTGCTTTGGGAGGCCGAGGTGCGAGGATAGCTTGAGCTTTCGACGTCAAAGCTCCAGTGAGCCAGGATTGCACCACTGCTCTCCAGCCTGGGAGACAGAGCAGGATCCTGTCTCAAAAAAGAAAAAAAGAAAAAGAAAAAAAAAGAAAAGAAAAAGAATTTGGGAAGTCTGATAAAGATGGAAGTAATAAACACTGGGGATTCGAAAAGTGAAGAGGGTGGGAAGGGGAAAGGGTTGAAAAATTACCTATTGGGTATAATATTCACTATTTGAGAGATGAGTTCACTAGCAGCCCAGTTCTCACCGTATGCAATATGCCCATGTAACAGGTATGCACACGTATCCCCAGAATCTAAAATAAAATTACATTTTAAAAACTAGATTAAAAAGAAAGAATTTGTGGCCAGGCATGGTGGCTCACATCTGAAATCCCAGCACTTTGGGAGGCCAAGGCGGATGGATCACTTGAGGTCAGGCATTGGAGACCAGCCTGGCCAACATAGTGAAACCCCATCTCTTCTAAAAATACAAAAATTAGCTGGACGTGGTGGCACACACCTGTAATCCCAGCTACCTGCGTGGCTGAGGCATGAGAATTGCTTGAACCCATGAGGCGGAGGTTGCAGTGAGCTGAGATCACACGGCTGCACTCCAGCCTGGGTGACAGTGAGACTCAAGAAAGAAGGGAAGGGAAGAGAAGGGAAGGGAAGGAAAGGGAAGGGGAGGGGAGGGGAAGGGAAGGGAGGGGAGGGGAGGGGAGGGGAGGGAATTTGTGAAATCTGAACCACTCCCTTCAGAAGCCATTGAGATATTGTAAATGGGACCTATCCATTAATGCCATTGTGTCTCTAATGCCATTGGTAATGTTATATGCACAAAAGCTGTGGTCCGTGGCATAAAACTGCCTTTAATTTTCTACTTCCACATAGTTATTAAACACGTAGTCTAACAACATGCAAATTAGCAATGGTGAGTGCGGGGAGGGGAAATGTGGTTAGAAATTCTGCAAAACTCATGGAGAAGGAAAAAAAAAGAGGAAGAGGCTTATTTTAATAGAGTTTACATATTGGAATTAGCTGCATCTACTGAACAAATATTTATGAAAACATAATCAAGACTTTTTCAAACTTCCTGCTTCCTCTTTAACATTCACTTCCAATATTTTCATAATCAGTTTAGCATTACACTCATTTTTCTACCTTGGCTCTTATTTTTAAACCATCTGAATTTACATAAAGCAAAAACAGATTAATATTGGCAAATTTTTATATTTGTGAGTTAAAATAACAAAAATCACTATTTCAATAAAAGCTGCAAAAGGCAGGCATTGTGTGGACTTCATTTTGGAAATATTCTAAAGCAAGGCAAAGATTTACAAAAGATAATATTAGGAGCAGAATGCATCTGCCATCTCTTTCCACTCCAGAAAGATTAATAATAGACCTGTGATAATAGAGAGACTTTAGGGTTTTGTTTGTTTTAAACACTACAATTCCTTCCCAACTGCTGTCAAAAATATACTGTTCTCTTCCTATATTCACTTCTCTACTCTACTGCTTGTCTTTTTCTCTGCACCAGCAAAAGCATATTATTATTATTAATAAGGGAAGAAGAAATTAATGGAAATTGAGAATGGAAGAGGGAAAGAAGGAAGAAGAGGGGAAACCCTAAAACTAAGGGACTCTGTATAATTAGCCTTCAACCTTCCATTTAATTTGCTCATCTATTGTAACAGTGAGTGGCCCATCATCCTAAGCAGTCACCCTAAAACAATCATTTTGTGATTGATGTATTAATAGGTGATCTCGACTGACCATGTAAATTGGCCCTAGAAACACATCTACTGAGCTAAAAAGAGTTCTGGACTTATGTATGTATGAGTCCATAAGGAATACTCAGTTCCACTTGACAACATTAAATGGAAAAACAAAATTATTAAAAAGGTCAGCAATCAGGCAAATAAACATCAGGAATTTTGACCTTCCTAGCCAACCACTTAACTTATTCCCTCCCTTCTTAAATACAGAAATTTTATGTAAAATAAACAGTCAGCTTGGCTCAGCCCTTGGAGACTTTGTTTCTTGAGGAGCACTTTGGTACCAACTACACATGAAATATTTTTTGCAATCAGAAGGTTAACAAACTGTACCTCAGGATCCTCCTTTTTCTCTAGAGTTAATGTTCTGCATGTTTAATTTTTACACTAATCCCATTCATTGAGTACACACATCCATCCTTTACTCCTTCTCTCTGGGGATTATTTCTAGCCTTCCCCTCTCACTACCTATACCAGTGTTCTCAATCAGGGTAGTTTTGCACCCCAGGAGACATTTGGCAATGTCCGGAGACACTTTTGATTGTCACAACTGTTGGCGAGGGTGCTGCTGAGATCTAAGGGATAGAGACCAGGAATGCTGCTCAGTAGTCTATAATACATCCTATCCTATACTATCATATATCCTGTATTACACCCTATCCTATCATATATCACATCCTATAGTACACCCTATAATATCATATCATACAACATCCTATAATATATCCTATAATGTTGTATTATATCATATCGATCCTATAATACATCCATTCTATCATACCATATTACATCCTATAATACACTCTATTCTATCGTATCTTATATCATATTGTATCCTATAATATATTCTATATCATATGATATCATATCACATCCTATAATACTTTCTATAATATCAAACCATATCACCTCCTATAATATATCCCCTAATACATGACAGCTCCACAACAGAGAATCATCTGGCCCAAAATGTCAATAGCACCAATGCTGAGAAACCTGACTCACACAGCATTGTTCATCCAGGCTTTGAGACGGGTAAATCGGATGGGAAACCCTACCTTGGCTTTCCCAGCAGCCATCCACATGCAGACTAGATCCGGATCTTCCTTTTCATCAGCTTATGGAGGGACCTTAAACCCATGAGACTGGATGACTTCTTCTGGAAAACGAGTATAGATCATAATTTTTTAAATTGTTTCAGAGGTCAAAGGACTGTGACCTGAGCTCTTCCAACATGTAGGGGCTGAAGAGGGGAGGCAGAACCAGAAAAGAAGGTAAGAAGGGGAGGTCAGACAGGCGGGAGGAGAACCAGGGCTAGGGTGTCCTGGAAGCCAGTGTTTCAGCAGAGTCAACGAAACCAATGCCCAGTAAGTCAGCAAGGCAGGGCTACATTAGTAGCCAGTGGAGCCTGGGGTGACTTTGGTAAGAGCTGTTCTGTGAGGCAGCAGTAGCAAAAGCGTGGTTGGAAAATATTCAAGAGAGAACCAGGGAGAGAACTGGGAGGCACATAGACAACTCTGTCAACAAGAATGCCCCCTAGGTGCCCCCAGCTTCTATTCTCCAAGTTCTCTTTGCTTACCCTTGCTGATATTAGAAGACACTTTCTCTCCATTGGGTATTTCAGGTGTATCTCCCATAGATAGCATCTTTGAGTTGGCCTGACACTTGAAGCAGCTCTTTTCAATTGCCGCAAAGAAAAAGGTATTTTTTTAAGTCCTGCTATGACCTCATAGTTTGGAAAATCGCTCCAGATTCAATATCAACCTTCATGCTAAATCCCCTTGCACTGGTCAAGTGACCTCAATATCTGTCCTGTGGACTCATATCTGCACTCTGCCTCTCTGTCTTGGAACCATACTTCGTGTGTACTCTCTGCCTACATTTCTGTTTTCATTTTTTATCCTAAATTTTTGTCTCTTGGATTGACCCCCAACTCCTGACTCTACAACCTGTGGGCGAATCTGACCCCATCCCTGTGCCCAGGGCAGGCTTCAAGACACCCCAGCCCAAGGCAGCGTTTCAAGTTCCTCTACTTCTCATTTTAGATTAATTGTACCTGTTTTTCTCTTATTTATATCATCTTGCTTTATATTTACTTTTACAGTGTTTGCATTTGTGTACGTGTGTTTATAGACTAGATAGTTTGCTTTCCTTCCACAATGGTTCAGAAGGTGGTTCTGCTTTTAATTCTTATGGTGCTGATATGGTTTGGTTATGCCCCCACTCAAATCTCAACTTGAATTGTATCTCCAGAACTCCCACGCATTGTGGAGGTAATAGAATTCTATTACCTACCCCCTGCATGGGGGAGGTAATAGAATCATGGGGGCCAGTCCTTCCCGTGCTATTCTCATGATAGGGAATAAGGCTCACGAGATCTGATGGGTTTATCAGGGGTTTCCACTTTTGCTTCTCTCTCATTTTTCTCTTGCTGCCACCATGTAAGAAGTGCCTTGCATCTCCCACCATGGTTCTGAGGCCTCCCCAGCCATGTGGAACTGTAAGTCCAATTAAATCTCTTTTTATTCCCAGTTTCAGGTACGTCTTTATCAACAACACGAAAACGAACTAATACAGATGGCAACCAAGTTTCCAAGGTCCTAAACATGTATTTAATTATCAACAGCAATGACAAAGCAATTTTTTTTCTCTTTGTAGAAGATGAAAAACTTGGAACTTTTGATTCACTCATCACCGATCACAACTTTTATCAATGTCATTTGGGTGTATAAAGGTCATATTTTATGAAATGTAGACCATCTCTTTATAATATCTTTGTATGTAAAACTCTTATCAGGAATTAGCTATAATAGTTCACCTTACAGTCCTTTTCCAAAGCAAGTTCTTAATTTTCTTTTATTTCTCATTGCTCTAGAAAATGTTTTTGACTAGTGCATCTAAGAGAGGTTGTGGATATTTCCTGGTTCCTGGAGGTTTTTCATTGAAATTTTTACTGAGATAACTGTAGAGTCACATGCAGTTTTAAGAAATAATACAGGCCAGGCACAGTGGCCCATGCCATAATCCTAGCACTTTGGGAGGCTAAGGCAGGTGGATGACCTGAGGTCAAGAATTCACCAGCCTGGTCAACACGGCAAAATCCCATCTTTACTAAAAATACAAAAATTAGCTGGGCCTGGTGGTGGATGCCTGTAATCCCAGCTACTCAGGAGGTTGAGGTAGGAGAATCACCTGAACTCAGGAGGCGGAGGTTGCAGTGAGCTGAGACTATGCCACTATACCACAGCCTGGGCAACAGAGCAAAAACTCTGTCTCAAAAAGAAAAAGAAAAGAAAGAAATAATACAGAGTAATCCTGTATTATCTGTTTCCCCCACTGGCAAGATTTTGCAAAAATTATACCGCAACATCACCACCAGGATATTTATGTTAATAGAATCCACCAGTCTTATCCAAATTTTCTTAGTTTTACTTGTACCCCTGTGTTGGGAAGATGTAAGCACATACACACTCAATACAATTTTATCACAGGTGTAGATTTGTGTAGCCCCCACCACAATCAAAATACTGAAAAGCTCAATCACTGCAAGGATAACTTGTGTCACCTTTTTATAATCACCAAAAGAAAAAGGTATTGTGGTTTTAATTTGCATTTCCCTGATGGCTAATCTCCCTCTACACCCTGTGTGGTAGTTAATTTGATGTGTCAGCTTGACTGGATGGCAGGCTGCTCAGCTGTCTGGTTCAACATTATTTCTGGGTGTGTCTGTGAGGGTGCTTCCAGAAGAGATGAGCATTTGAATAGACTAAGTCAAGCTGATTGACCTCCCCAATATAGGTGGACATCATCCAATAGGCTGAGGGCTTGAAAAGCACAAAAATGTGGAGAAAGAGTTTTCCCTTGCCCTTTGCCTGAACTGGGATGGGACACTGACCTCCTACCTGTGGTGCTTCTGGTCCTCAGGTCTTTAGACCCAGGCTGGAATCTGTGCCATTGGCTCTCAGCAGCTCAGACTTTTAGGCTGGGCCCTATGGCTCATATCTGTAATCCCAGCACTTTGGGAAGCCAAGATGGGTGGATCACTTCAGGTCAGGAGTTTGAGGCCAGCCTGGTCAACATGGTGAAACCCCCCTCTCTACAAAAATACAAAAAATTAGCCTGGCATGCTGGCGTGTGCCTGTAGTCCCAGCTACTCAAAAGGCTGAGGCAGTATAATTGATTGAACCCAGGAGGCAAAAGTTGCACAGAGCCGAGATGGTGCCACTGCACTCCAGCCTGGATGACAGAGAGACTCCATCTCAAAAAAGAAAACAAAAACAAAAAAACAAAAAAAATAAGCCAGGACTTTTTTTTTTTTTTTTTTTTTTTTTTGGAGACAGAATGCAGTTGGGTGATCTTGGCTCACTGCAAGCTCCACCTCCCGGTTTTACACTATTCTCCTGCCTCAGCTTCCCAAGTAACTGGGACTACAGGTGACCGCCGCCACGCCCGGCTAATTTTTTTTTTTTTTTTTTGGTTTTTTTTTGGGTTTTGTTTTTTTTTGAGACGGAGTCTCGCTCTGTGGCCCAGGCTGGAATGCAGTGGCGCCTTCTCCACTCACTGCAAGCTCTGCCTCCCAGGTTCCGCCTCCAGGGTTCACGCTGTTCAGTCTCCCGTGTTGCTGGGACTACAGGCGCCTGCCACCACGCCAGGCTAATTTTTGTATTTTTAGTAGAGACAGGGTTTCACTGGGTTAGCCAGGACGGTCTCGATCTCCTGACCTCGTGATCCACCCACCTCAGCCTCCCAAAGTGTTGGGATTACAGGCATGAACTACCACACCCAGCCGAAGCTAGGACTTTTAACCTACGCTAACAGCTTTCTTGGGTTTTCAGCTTGCAGAGAGTAGGGACTAATCAAGTGAGCTATTACCTTATAATAAATTTTTTTCTCTCTCTTTGGCGCTCTCTCTCTCTCTCTCTCTGTGCGTGTGTGTGTGTGTGTCTGTCTGTCTGTCTCTCTATCTCTCTGTCTCTGTATCTCCGGGGCTCTCCCCTCTCTTTCTCTCTAACATTCTCTCTCTCTCTCTAGCTCTCCCACCTTCTTTCTCTCAGTCTCTCTATCCCTCTTTCTCTGTATCTCTGGGCTCTCCCCTCTGTTTCTCTCTAGCATTCTCTCTCTCTCTCACTCTCTCTCACTCTGTGTGTGTGTGTGTGTGTGTGTGTGTGTGTATATCTGTGTGTCTGTGTGTTTATTCTGTTTCTTTGGTGAACCCTAATACACTTTGCTCCTAACCCCTGGCATCCACTAATCTCTCCATTTCTTAAACGTATACATTTTTAAAATGTTATACAAATGGAATCTTAGAACCTTTGGAGATTGGCTTTTTTCACTCAGCATAATTTCCTGAAGACTCATCCACATTACTGAGTGCATAAATAATGTGCTCCTTTTTATTGCTGAGTAATATTCCACCATATGGATATAGCATGATTTGTTTAACGATTCATTTGTTGAAGGACATCAGGGCTTTTTCCAGCTTTGGGCTACTACAAATAATGCTGCTATGAACATTGGTGTACAAGTTTTTATGTGAACATAAGTTTTCATTTCTGGGAGATAAATGCCCAAGAGTGCAATTGCTAGGTCACAGGTAATTATATCTTTAAGATTTTTTTAAGAAACTGTCAAGCTGTTTTCCAAATGACTATACCATTTTACATTCCCACCAACAATGTATGAGTAATCCAGTTTTCCCACATCTTTGCCAACATTTGACATTGTCACTATTTTTTATTTTAGCCATTCTAATAAATGTGTAGTGATACATTGTTGTGGTCTTAATTTGCATTTCCCTGATGGCTAATAATGTTGGTCATCTTTTTATGGGCTTATTTTCCTGCTGTGTATTGACTTTGGTGAAATGTATTTTGCCCATTTTCCAATTGGATTGTCTTGAGTTTTTTTACTATTGAGCTTTGAGAGTTCTTTATGTATTCTAGATAGTATTCCTTTGTCAGACCTGTAGTTTGCAAATATCTTCTGTCAGCCTGTGGTTTGTCTTTTCACCCTCTTCACATAGACTTTCACAGAGTAAACATTTTTATAATTTTGATGCAGCACATCATCAAATTTCCCTTGTATGGATTGTGCTTTGGTGTGGTATCTATAGGGTCTTTGCCTAGCCCTGAGTTCCAAAGATTGCCTTTGTTGTTCTCTAAAACTCTTAGAGTTTTACCTTTTACATTTAAGTGTGTGATCCATTTTGAGTTACTCTTTGCATAAGGTGTAAGGTTTAGGTCAAGATTTATATTTTGCCTATGATGTCCAATTGCTACTAAACCATGTGTTGGGCTATTGAGTTGCTCCATTTTACAGATAAGTCTTTCTTTGACATCATTTATGATTCACAAGTTGTTTGTATGCACAAGACATGCATATTTCAGCTACAGCACAGTCTATAATACTGTAACAAGGTATTATGTGTTCAGACAAGGCAGAAGTCTATTTCTCGTATATGCAAAAGTCCAGAAGAAGCAATCAAGACTTGCTAGGAAACTCAGCAGCACAGAGTGACCCAGGGACCCATGGCCCTTTCGTGTTCAGCCCCACCATCTCCTTGGGTACTGATCGCCTAACTGCCTAGGCTGACATCCAACACCTCACCCACATTCTAATCTGAGGGAACAAATAAGAGCACCCACCCAAGCAGTTTCATCTTGAAGAGAATGACTTGAAGTTCCACACATCATTTCTCTCCCATTCCACTAGCCTGCACTTAGTCATATGGTCACACCCAAGCCCCAGCAAGCCTGTGAAATGCAGTCTTCAGCCGGGAGGCCATTTGCCCAGATAAAACTTTCTGTCACTAAAAGGAAGAAGGGGAGAATGAATACTGAGAGACAGTTAACAGTCTCTGCGCCACCATGTCTCCATATTCCCCTTCAAAGTTCTCTGTAGAGGATGAAGTATTCTTCTGGTATTTACTGTTTTAATGTTTTCTTACTATTGATGTTAAATGTGTTCTGCTTTACCAGTAAGTCTATCACCCGTACATTGACTGCACCCCTGATAACTGCCCTCTGTAACTAATATTTTCTCTCTTATATTTTCATCCTTTGACCTTTTTCCTATTTGTTCTCCTAACATTCTTCAAGTTTGCTTTCTGTGTCACTGGTTTGATTTTCCTCCATTACCAATCTATTTGCTGTCTCCATTGAATTTCTTGTTTATTCTCTTTCTCAGAGAAATACAGCTACTTCGAACATTCATTTTTTTAAAAAAGTATAGGTGGATGCTTATTCCATGTTACTTTCATTTATAGGGAGATACCAATTACGGAGTACTCGCTCTAGAAAACGCTGATAGTGATACGAACTATCATTTGATGTCAAGCTCCAGTAGAAGTCAAGCTTGATGGTGTCTCAAACTCACAAAGCAACTCTTAGTCCAAAGTCGATTAAGTCACTACAAACTTAGTCCAAAGAAAATTAAGTCACTACAAACTGATTTTGCTGGGGGAAAGGAGGCTTTGTTTTTGTCTTTCTTATTTTCTACTATAACTTGGAAGGTAGATGCTCTGCTGTGAATCCCAGCAGAATGGCCACCTTACAGAGAATGGTTCAGCAAACTCTCTGCTAGGAGCCTCATCTCTATATGAAAGAGATAGATCTGGAAAGGAAGGCCTCTCTGCCGTCCAGGTCTCTGATTTATGTAGCAATCATATTAGAATCAAGCAAGGAGGTCTAATACATAGTTGAGAGCCAGTGCGGTGACACACACCTGTAGTCTTAGCTACTTTGGAAATTGAGACAGGAGGATCACTTGAGCCCAGGAATTTGAGACCAGCCTGGGCAACATAGCAAGAAGAAATCTCTACCAAAACAAAAATTGTTTTTAATTAGCCAGGCATGGTGGCATGTGCCTATAATCCCAGCTACTCAGAAGGCTGATGCAAGAGGATCACTTGGACCCAGGAGGTTGAGACTGCACTGAGCCATGATGGAGCGAGCCACTGCACTCTAGCCTGGGTGACAGAGCGAGACACTGTCTCTAAATAGATAGATAGATAGATAGATAGATAGATAGATAGATAAAACAAAACAGTTGGGATCCTAAGCCTACTGGTTCACAGAATTCAAGAAAAGCTGAAGAAGTGGACGTCCTGAAGTCCACTCAGCCCATTTCCTTTTACTGCTTGGGCCTGGATGAAGACTCTTGTACCTTTCCACGGCAGGAGTTCTCAGTCAGCCATGGCCGGCGCCCCTCCTCCTCTTACTTTTCAGAGAGCCACAGCTCTCTCTGGAGTAGGGTCATTATTGTGTCTGGTTTTTGTTTTGTTTCATTTCGTTTTGTTCTTTGCATTCTAAGCCCATTGGCCGATGTTTAGCAGAAATTTCTTTAGGTTTCTGTTACGTGTACATATCAGAGACACTGATAGAGATAAAGAGAGAGAGAGGCTGGGAGGGATGGAGAAAGAGACAGGAGAATTGGTTATTTTAAAAGGTATTCACAAATGGGGGAGTTATACCTATGTTTTTAGGCTGCCCATTTACCCAAACGCACTGCCCTGCTACTTAAAATGTTTAAGTGTCCCCAAACTACAGTAAATCAATGGTCACCTACGGTCGAATCAGGAGACGATCTGTTTCCATTGCACTTCCTCCCCAGTCCCCAGGTTTTGCAGACTCCAAAACAGGTAGTACGCATGCCCTGGGGGCAGCACATCCTGTATGGCTCACCCATCAGCCAGCAGCGTTCCCGGTTCCGGACTCCAGGCTTGAGGTGGGCGGCAGGCATCCCCTCAGACCCAGGCTGCAACGAAATTCCTCATCTGGCTCTTTACTTAGCCGATGTGGTGTGTTTTTCCCCCCTAATGTTAAAACCAGGTTCAAGAATGGTCCAAAATAAGCAATTTGCTGTCATTAGATATTTCCCTTATGCCACAAAATTTGCTGTCATTAGATATTTCCCTTATGCCCATTTCCCTTATGCTCACGCACCAGACCTATACCGTCAGGAATCCCGAGACATCTCACATTCAACCCAAACAGCCGGTTGCTGCCCATAAGGGCCGTTCAGCACCTTCGGGTCACTCATGAATTTCTTTAGTTATTCAGGAATTGAGGCGCCTTGAGAACTTTGGGTCTCTACTATGGCACGGAGCCAAGTATTAGGTTACAAGTGTGAAAATTCATCACAGCAATTAGGCAGGGAAGAGAGGTGTCAGGTTCAGGGTTCCTGGAGCAGCCTTGGGTTACCACACATGGATTACACAGAATATTGTAGTCAGCTTAGTGAAGGCTGGATTGGGACCTCCAATGCCTACATTTTAATTTCCGTAGTGGCATTTAAACCCAAAACTGCTATTCTCTAAACAACAATGACCAAAATCAGTACAGTTTTAATACACATTGGAGTTACCTGGATGTTTTCTCTGTTGCATTTTATTGAAAGGAATCTGACAGTGGTCATTTTCAATCATGCAAAACATATACTGAGCTCAAAATACAGCAGTCCGAAATGTTTTTAATCCCTTTACAACGCAGACAACACATCTACCTAAGCACATTCTCTTCTTTCACTTCTAGAAAGACACACGCTGTGGGACCAGGTGCTAAACCATTCAGGAAGGGCAATAGAAGTTCAGCAAAGGAAGAAGTCTCCGGGGCACGGTAGTGGAAAAGCTTTAGGAGGAACTCAGGCCTTGAGTGGGACTCTGAGAGATAAGTGGGCTATAGAGAGGTGGCTGGGAAGGAGAAGACACAGTGGTTGGAGGAATGGCACGCCTGAAGTTATGGGAATCAATAATTCCATAAACTAGATGGAGGGTAATGCTCTAGGTTCTATGGGATAAAGAAAGAGAATAGTGTCTGTCCTTAAGAAGTATGAAACCTGGTTGGAAAATATACAGAGTAAGTTAAGGATGCATTCCAGAATGAGAGGTGGCTGTACAAAGCACTTCAACAAGGGGGTTGCCAGGAGCAGAGATGGGATATGAGGATGGCTGAGGGCTGAGAGATCTGTACCAGGGAGCTTAGTGAGAAACAGAGTGGGAGGGAGTCAGGGCTCAGGGACAGGCAGCCGCAAAGCCAGACCGGGCTTGAATGTAACAAGGAAGAAGGAATCTGTGTGCATTCATGATCTAAGAGTCAGTGAAACAGAGGTAGAGCTTGTTTACCATAGAAGAACACCTTAACATTAATGCAATTACTTCAATCCCATTGTTTCATCTGGTACCCACAGCTACAGTGTAAGGATGGTAGAGTAAATATTAAACCAGTTTAAAGGTAAAGAAGTCAAGTCTCAGATTTATCTGTAACACAACCGCTAGGATCCTTGATTTCCAGTCGTATTCTTGAAGGCCAGTGTTCTTCCTACTCTTGCTTATGTCAGTGAGACAGATTTGGATTTACTTAGCTTTTTATAAAGGACCTCCTGTCTGTGTGACCTGTTCAACTTATGATTTTTTACGTTTTGATGGATTTATTGGAATATTAAATGTGTTCTCAACTGACAGTGGGTCTATTGGGAAGGAACCACATCATAAGTCAAGGAGCCTTTGCATGATCCCCAGGCTCTGATATGGTTTGGCTGTGTCCCCACCCAAATCTCATCTTGAATTATAGCTTCCATAATTCCTACATGTTGTGGGAGGGACCCTGTGGGAGGTAACTGAATCATAGGGGGGTTTCACGCATACCATTCTCATGGTAGTGAATAAGGCTCATGAGATCGGATGGTTTTATAAAGGGTTTCCCTTTTCATTTGGCTCTTACTCTCTCTTGCCTGCTGCCATGTAAGACGTCACTTTCATCTTCAGCCATGATTGTGAGGCCTCCCCAGCCATGTGAAACTGTGAGTTCATTAAACCTCTTGTTTTTTATAAATTACCCAGTCTCAGGTATGTCTTCATTAGCAGCTTGAAAATGGGCTAATACAGGCTCCAATAGCACTTAGTAGATGTCATTCAGAAGTAATGCAATGAGGGACTGGATTAAGTTGATCACAATGAGAAGAATGAAGAGGAAAGGGATAAATGCAAGAGAATAATCACTAAGATATGAAGACTGATTAGTCATTGAGGGTTAGGCACTTTTGCCTGCATGGGCCCCTTCCTCCACAAATGGAAAGAAAGAAAAAAATGAATATTGTATATATATGTTATTACTACAAAGATGAATATATTAATATTACATATTAGAAAAAATACCTAAATTTTTTAATTTATATATTAAAAGAAATTAAAACATTTTTATGGGCCCCTAAAACTATCCCCAGCTCTAGGCACTATGCTTACTATGAATAAATCAGTCCTGCAGTTGCAAAGATATGGAACTAATCTAAGTGCCCATTGACCAATGACTGGGTAAAGAAAATGTGGCATATATGCACCATGGAATACTACTTATCCATAAAAAGGAATGAAATAATGTCTTTTGCAACAACTTGGATACAGTTGGAGGCTATTATTCTAAGTGAAGTAACTCAGGAATAGAAAACCAAATGCTGTATGTTCTCAGGGTGGGAGGGGGTGAGGGATGAAAGACTACATATTAGGTAAAGTGTACACTGCTTGAGTGACAGGTGCACTAAAATCTCAAAATTCACCACAATAGAATTCATCCATGTAACCAAAAACCACATGTATCCCAAAAACTTTTAAAATAAAAATAAATAAATAAATATAGGGAAGATCAGAGTTTTGAATGACTGCAAATTTCTAACAAGAGAACCTGGAAGAATGGTAACACCTCCAAAAGAATCGAAGAAGTAAAGAAGTGCCAGACTATTCAGGCAGTGCTGCAGAAGTTCAGCAAAGGAAGATGTCCCAGGAGCACAGTAGCAGAAAAGAAGATAAATTAATTTGAAGATGAAGTTAATAATTTTGATGTGGGACTTACGGAACTTGAAGTGACTAAAGAAATCCAGATGAAGAGGGCCAGTAAGTAATTTGAATACAGCCTCTAGGTTAGGCATGTTTGGAAGTCAATAATGTAAAGTGAAACCATGAAGGTGAATGATTTCCCCAACCAAGCGGATTACAGCAGGAGGCCCTGGAAAGTAAGACCCAGGCTTATGAGATGCCCCATGGCTAAAGAGATGGAAGAGGAAAAGGAAGCAGCGGCATCTGGAGAAATGGAGTTCCCTGTGTCCGGAGGGATTGGTGGTGGTGTGACTGGGACTGTGGCTAGACTTTATTCGCAAAATGGAATTATTACTATTTTTTTATTATTATTATTATTTGTTGTTGTTGTTGTTGTTGTTGTTGTTGTTGAGATGGAGTCTCACTCTGTCACCCAGGCTGGAGTGCAGTGGTGCTGTCTTGGCTCACTGCAACCTCCCCCTCCCGAGCTCAAGAAAGTCTCCTGCCTCAGTCTCCTGAGTAGCTGGGATTACAGGCACCCGCCACCATATCCAGCTAATTTTTTTGTTTTAATTTTTGGTAGAGATGGGGTTTCACCATGTTGGCCAGGCTGGTCTCAAACTCCTGACCTCAAGTGATCCAACCACCTCAGCCTCCCAAAGTGCTGGGATCACAGGCATGAGCCACCATGCCTAGCCTCAAAATGGAATTCTAATCAGAAGTGGCATAATCATGAAATTGAAATGGAGACAGCAGCCATATCTCATTCACCCTTTCTTCCTCTGTCCTTACTGTCCCTAAATACCTAAACACACACACACACCTCCAAACAAAAACATTTGCTGAATGAAGATACACAGACTGGAGATTGAAGGAAACAATCTGGTTACTCAGCAACCTGAGGCAAGCAGAGCAAACTTGGCAAAGCAAAAATTACAAAAGCACATTTATGGTTAAGGCATGAGCAGATGAAAAAATGTGAAGTGATTTCTTTCACTTTGAGAAAAATGTCTCTTGTTGAGTAAACTACTAGTTCCACTGTGTGCCATCCAAATCATAATCATCATCATTGCTGGTTTGGTTGAGGTGGGTATAGATAATGGTAATCATACTTAGAATTTGTTGTGAGGAGCTTGTTTTCTGTACTAACGTTTCCTTACAGAAAATTACCACTGATGAAGATTGCAACACATTTCTCCTGAGACTATAGATGCTAGGTGTTTTGGTGAAATTGCAGTAACCCACTCAGAAACAGATGGATTTGTGAATGATTGATGGGTGAACAGGGAGGTGGCTGTTTAAGGTCAGTCATCTGAATCATGTCCTGAGAGAGTTCCCATGGAGTTACATAGGATGAAAATCTGGGCCAGTATTCACATGCCTGATTATTGAAGTAAGAACAGCTGCATTTATTTCAACATTCTCAGCCTCACACATACATACATGCCAGTGAAGCTCAGAGGTTAAATTGTAAGAAGAAAAACATAAGTAAGATAATAAGACAATAGAACTGAAAAAATATCCTGGAAAATTAAGCCCATGCTTCAGCTAAGCTTGAATATAAATCTAAATGAATTACTCAAATCTAAATAAATTATAAATAAGTCTAAATAAATTATAGCACAGAGGAGAAGAAGGAAAAATGCAAGAGATTTTGAGACATGGAGGAGAAAACACGAAACCCTAATGCACATCTAATTAGAATTTTAGCAAGAAAGAGTAAATGTGTGGCATACAAAAAATATTTAAGGAGATAATAGCTAAAATTTTTCCAGAATCAGGTAAAGCCATAAATCTACAAATAAAAGAAACTGAAAATATAATAAGTATAATAAGCAAATAAACACAAAGAAAACAATATTTATAGTGAAACTGAGGAACAGTTTTAAGAGAGAGGGAGAAAAGATCTTAAAGGCACCCAAACAGAAAACATAGATCACCACCATCAACAACAAATCAATTAGACAGACAGCAGACTTCACTGTGGCAATAATAGAAGACAAACAGGGGTGGAATATCTTCAGAAAGGTGAGATATTTTCCATTAATACAGAATGATATATTGAACAAACCTCTCCTTCAAGAACAAAATAATAACTACAATATCTTCAGATTTTAAAAAACTTGAAAAACTGCTAATAGAACAACTTTCAGAAGAAGAAAAATGATTCCAAAAGGAAAGTCTAGAATATAAGAAAGGGTAAGCACAATAGCAAAGATATGGAATCAACCTAAATAGCCATCAATGGTAGGCTGGATAGAGAAAATGTGGAACATATACACCATGGAATACTATGCAGCTATAAAAAAAGAATGAGATCACATTCTTTGCAGGAACATGGATGAAGTTGGAGGCCATTATACTTGGCAAACTAATACAGCAACAGTAAACCAAGTACTGCATGTTTTCACTTATAAGTGAGAGATAAATAATGAGTATAGATGGACGTATTGATGGAAACAACAGACGTGAGGGCCTACAGGAGGTGGAAGGTGGAAGGAGGGAGAGGATCAAGAAAAATAGCTAATGGATATGAGGTTTAATACTTGGATGATGAAATAATCAGTACAACAGACTCCCATGATGTGAGTTTACCTACATAATGAACCTACACATGTACCTCTGAACTTAAAATAAAAGTTAAAATAAAATAAGAAATGGTGAGCAAAGAAACTGGTAAATGTGGAGAAAACTACACATAAGAAATACAAACAATCAAACATGATATTGATAAGATCTCATTTGTGAGGATTGCAAAATAGAAGTTGAATCTAAAAGACAGCAACAATAGCAGATGGGTGTGAAGGTTGATGGGATCTCAGTTATAAGTTCTTGTATTTTTCTCGAAGAGCATGAAAGGTATTTTTTTTTCTACATTTAATATGTATAACTTCAAAGGAAACCAGCAAAGAATAGAAATAAAATTGAATCTCCCTATAGTCTGAGACGAAATGAAATAGTTGTGGGGAATACAAAAGACAGCAAGAAACAAGGGGGTAAAGCATAGTGAATTCAGGACAAGCCACAATTAAATAAAATAGTAGGTGTAAATGCAAAGGTGTACAAAACTCACCAGCCAAGAGACATGGGATGATGACAGTCTCTTAGAACAGATGAAACCCAATCATGGGAAATAAAGAAAGCAAGATCCAGAGAGCGAATAAGCTGTTATGGGAAATTATAAGGTATGTCTCTAATGTAGATGCTACAACTGTGAAGAGGAGAGAGCCAAGAAGGCAGTGACACAGTGATGCAGCAATGCAGACAGGACACGGTTGGAAGCCCCAGTCTCAGCCCTGTGTGATCGTGGGCAAATATTTAACCTGAACTTCATTCTCTAAAGCAATAGAGTTGAGATAATAATAGCATCTACTTCATGGAGTTATCTTAAGGATCCTATGAGATGTTATAGGTAAGCACTTAGTACTGTGCCTGGCACTAGGATGGACACAGAGAAACTATTGTTAGTGTGGCCTGGGGGAAGGGGGATCGGTATTATATTGTGGAAACCTTTGGATCTGAGGAGGTAATAGATAATAGTAGAATTAGGGGAGGTAAAACAGTAAGAAGGACAGAAAATAGAAAACCATGAGCAAAGCTTGAGACAAACTGTGGAGATGAGATACAACTGGCCCAGGGCAGCACACAGGTGGGTGGGCTGGGGAACGAGGCCTGTTTCCTTCGCGTCCCATTTCCTCTTCACCTCCATTGTCCTCCAGGATGTCTTGCTAGAAGTCAACGATTACCCTGAGAAAACATCTGCATCTGAAAACAGCTGGACGTGGATTCATCTCACCAAAAGTATTTTTTCAGAGTTCGAACATGAATGCAGTGTGTCACCAGCAATGTCATGAGAACTCCAGAGACAAAAATGTGTTCTGTGCAATGAGAAGACCCCAGGCAGGAAAGCTTCTGTGTCAGATGGTGTCAAAACATTGCAAGATCCAGGGAGGCAGAGCCCATTGCTAGAGCAGATGCCTAAACTCACATTGCTGCTGGCTTCACAACACACACACACACATACACACAAAAGCACAAACACACACGCATGCACAGACAGGCAGAGTGCATGTATACGTATGCACAAACATGCACACATACACACATGCACACACTACAAATACATACATACACATGCCATACACACACACACTACACATGGACAGACACACCTATTAGCAAAATAAATTATTTGAGCATAGCAATTAACAACAACCAAATATCCTTATACTTAGCTTCATTTTAATTCTATATTTATATTCTTTGCACGCTTCCCAATTTTTCAGTCATGAAAACAAGCCCTATCAATGTTAAATTTATTTTAGGAATAATTAAATATATTCTTAAGGGCTTACATTATTCAAATAGTATTCTATGCTTCAGTCTATCCTGAGTAATGAATTCATTTATGTGCCTTGAGAATACAGTGATTGTAATTTAATAACTATAAAATTCTCTCTCTCTAAGCAGAGAAATGCTCTATTACATTATTATATTAAGCTCATGGTCAAATTATAGCTATATAATAAAAAACATATTTCTGTGTAGGCCATTGAATACTGTTAAATTTGAATAGGAAATTGTTGGCATAAAAACACCAACACTTGTAGAACACAGCACAATAGCTTTCTGAACTATTTGCTTATCTTTATGCCAATATACAGCAATTCCCTGTCCATTCCAGTATTTTCCCATTCAGTTATAAGTCTAAAATTCTCGAACTTTTCACCACTTCCCCTGGTAGCATAGCAGAAAGCAAAGCAATATATAGATTTTGCTATAATTTACTCCAGATTTTGTAGGTGAAAACTTACTCAAAAATTCGCATGTGTGTGTTGGGTGTGTGTGTATAATTTCAACATGTGCGGGGGTGGGTGTGTATTAGTGTGTATGTTTTGGTGTGTGTGTCTATTGCTCTGTGTGTTTTGAGGGGTGTTGGTGTGTGTGTGTTGGTGTGTGTATTGTGTGTGGGGTTGTGTTGGAGGGGTGTGTGTTTGGTGTGTGCACGGGTACATGTGTATGTTGGTGAATATATGTGTTTGGGTATGTGTGCATTGGTCTGTGTGTTGGAGGTGAGTTGGTATGTGTGTTGATACATGTGTATGCATGTGCATGTGTGTGTGCATGCATATGTGTGTTGGTGTGTACATGTATGTGTTGGAGGGTGGTGTGTGTGTGCTGAGATGTGCATATTGGGGTGTATGTGTGTTGACATGTTTGTGTTGGGTGTGTGTGTGTGCAAATGTGATGGGAAATGGATAATCCACCAGGTACTAGCTCAAGAAAGTATATAGTCTTGGCAACTTGCATTTAGGTTTCCACATTAATAATGTAATTTATAAAGTGTGTATGAGATTACATCTTTTACAAAAGCTTTTCTAAGAAAGGTTTTGTTTCTAAAAAAGATATTGTTTCAATACATTTTAAATGCTACACAAAAACAAAAATGGCTCCACAAAATCAGAATGAAGTCCAAGAGTTTAATGTAAGTCATCATATTTTGAGGGTAAAAAACAAAACTTTCAGGAAAGCCCCCTTTTATGCTGGGCAAGCCCCAGGGAGTGACCCTGTTCACTCACTGAACAGGGACCAATGCCCTCGCTGGAAAGTGAGCATGAAGCTGGGAAGCAACAGTCACAGATGAGATGCAAGAGCTGGAAAATGGGCCCAGAGCTCTAACTGGCTGTGGTTGATTGACTATCAAAGACATCATGTCTGATTTGTGCCTCCCTGTTTTAAAAGGGAAGATACAAAGAAAGATATGGAGAAAGCTAACTAATCTGAGCACAGATGCAGAAAACAGGCCCTAAGGAAAGAAAACACAAAACTGTTAGATGGAGGAATAAGTTCTAGTGTTTGATAACACAGTAGGCAAATTGTAGTTAGCAATAATTTATTATATATTTCAAAAGAGCTAGAAGAGGAGTTGGGAATGTTCCCACCACAAAGATTAGATAAATGTTGAGTGATGCACATCCCTACTACCCTGATTCGATCATTACACATCATACACAGGCATCAAAATATCACATGTACCCTGTGAGTATGCACAACAATGATATACCAATTAAAACAAGAAAAGAAGGAAGAAAATGCAGGTGGTATTGCTTTACCTGGATGTAGAAAGCTGGAGATCTCATTTCTCCTAAAGTCTAGACAAGGCAGTGATGCTGTGAGCCTGCCTTATAGTGGAGGAGAGATTGAGAGGACAGACACAGATTTGCACACTGATGGAGGTATTGTCTAGGGGTTCAATGTGGAAGGGGCAGGGACATCCTGTTAGAGAGCTTCTAACCAGGTCAGGGTCCCCACAGAAAGCCTTAAACTCAGGTGTTAGTTTTCTGATAAGAACGGGTTTACATGAAGTACTATGCAGCCATGAAAAACAATGAAATCATGCCCTTTGCAGAAACACGAATAAAGCTGAAGGCCATTATCCTAAATGAACTAACTAGAAACAGAAAACCAAATACTTCGTGTTCTCACTTATAGGTGGGGGCTAAACAATGGGTACACATGGACATTTTAAAAGATGGAAATAATAGGCGAGGAGCAGTGGCTCATGCCTGTAATCCCAGAAATTTGGGAGGCTGAGGAAGAAGGATGGTTTGAACCCAGGAGTTCGAGACCAGCCTGGACAACATAGTGAGAGCCCACCTCTACAAAAAAAAAAACTTTAAAATTAGCCAGGCAGGGTGGTGCACATCTCTGTTTCCAGCTACTCAGGAGACTGAGGCAAGAGGATCACTTGAGCCCAGGAGATCAAGGCTGCAGTGAGCTATGATCATGTCACTGAACTCCAGCCTGGTTAGCAGAGCAAGACCCTATCTTGAAAAAAAAAAAAAGGTAAAGATGTAAATAATGACACTGGGAACTCTAGAAGGGGGAAGGTTGAAAAAACACCTATTGGGTGCAATGTTCACTGCTTGGGTAACATGGATATAGTTGAAGCCCAGTCCTCACCAGTATGCAATATACACACGTAACAGACATACATGTGCACCCCCTAAATCTAAAATAAAATACAGAATGGGTTAAGTGAGGCATCAAGAAGTGGTGCTGCAGAAGTTAGCGCTACACTGATCTACAGCAAGTAATGGCCTGGGAGTCTAAGGTTATAGAGACAGATGGCTGGGACTGCATCTCAGCTCTGCTGCTCACTAACTGAGGAAATTCAGACAAGGGGCTTCCCCGCTCTGTGTCTCCATTCCCTTATCTGTAATATGAGGATAAGGATCACTCATACCTCCTGGGATGGCTGTGAAAATAAACGAGTCCATATCTAGGAAACACTCACCCAGGACATGACACCTGGTGGGGCTGCAGTCGGGTAGGGTATGATTTCACTCTACAGTCAACTGCAGATGGGTGGCAAAATACCAAATTAAGATTCAGGGGATTTCCAGGAACATTCTATATAGTTGATTAGCCAACAATGCAAGTGATGAATAAGGACAATTCTCCATCAGTAGTGGTGGCATGAGGTGAGCCCTGCGTCGGAAGTCAGAAGAGCTGCGTTCAGGTTCTGGGGCCATTTCATGTCATGGAGGCAGTGAGCAAGGCACTCCATCTCTCTGGGCATGGGTTTCCTCATCTCTGCTCTATTTATCTCAGGGTTGTTGTGAGAATCAAAGAAAAATCTGCCTTCATCATCCACCTGGTGCCAATTACCATACCACGCCTGGGGCTGCTCCGGAGGGGGCAGGCAGTGGGGAGGATCAGCAGAGGCCCGTGGGTACAGGGCAGAGTCGGAAGTCAGCGCCAGGTGGTACAGTGACAAAGGAAGCTGCAAGGCACTGTGCAAACGTCAGCTGCTGATGTGCATGTCGCCATTTCTAGGGCATGACTGCAAGGTAATCGGCAAGGAAGAAACTTTGAAAAGTGCTTTCAGGTTCAAAGTAGGATCTATCTAAGGTAAACAGGCTGAATGTTTAGCAGACGTGCTCAAATTCACCTGCGAAACCAACAAGACCAGAAAGACTTCCTCGGGGATACACAGATGTGGATTAATGGAGGCACTGGGACTCTTACAGCCCCTGGTAAATTTAGGACTTAGTACTGATGGTACAGATGCGGCTCGGATGAGTGGAGGAACACCAGGGCTCTTGTATTGCACGAATTAGATAAAACGACATGGAAACACGTGGAGTTATTTTAAGGAGAGGAGAGTTTAATAGGCAGGAAAGAGGGGAGATGAAAGAAAGAAGCAGCTCCCCTATACAAGGCAGAGGGAGACAGGCTCCAAAGCCGAGAGAGAAGACGTCGCGCGCGGGACGGGGGATACCAGCCAGTTATATGAGGAGACTGGAGGAGGCGGAGTCTGATTTCCATAGGGCTCAGGGGACTGCTTTGACCTGGCATGTCATTCACTTAGCCGGCTAAAAAAAACTGGCCCTCCCACACTAGCCTTTTAATATGCAAATACAGGGCGCCATGATGTTCTACACACGTGGGGATATGTGGGGACGGTCATGCTGCCAGGCACAGGTAGGGGCGAGGGCAAGAGGACAACGGTGGGAATCGCCATGTTGGGTGGACCCAGTTTCTAATGGCTGGTATTTTCATATTAAAGGTTGCAGGCCTGGCTCTAAGAGCCAAAGCTTTCCTGCTAGACAAAAAACTTGTCTGGAGCGGCTTTAAAAGAGATGAAAATTTTCCAAGGAGGCGTTTTCCTCTCTATCTGACTGAAATTATTTCTTAATAACTCCTATAACAGTATAGATGTCTCCGCTAGCAAACCTGATATTTTTCTTCTAACTTTCTTTCGGTGCAGCTTCAGTTATTCCTTCCAGTTTTGTCCTCACCCTCCACGTGACTGGCTAACCTGGCCACACTGGATGAATAGTTCACTCTCACTCAATGCCTCGTGTTTGACATATATGAACTAGAGGTGGCTCATGCCTGTCCCAAACATATATAGAATATATTTGACATCCTTGAGACAGCAAAATGTTTCTCCCTAGGAAGAAAATTCTTGTAGCATTAAGAAAGAAACTTTACAGTGTCCTGGAAAATTTATCAACTTAAACAGTGAGACCCACCAGATGGAGCAAATAGAATCGTTCCCTGGAGGCTTTCAGAAGCAAAGGAAATTACTATCCTTGAGAAACGCCCTTGTCGCTGCTATAATATTTATTTCAGTCTTGCTCAAAAAGTATTTAGGTCATTTGCTGCAATCAATAGAATTCTCCATTAGTGTGAGGAAAGTTGCATTCTAAGATTCAGGGAAATCTAAAATACCCTCTAGGAATATTAAGAAGCTCACACAGGTCTACTCCTGGAAACTTATTTACTGTGACAGTGTATAAATGTTTTAAAACACTTGGTTGCCAAATATCAGTCCGCATTATGGACAACTTAAAAAAAGAAAGTCACCCCAGCTAGGTTCCACCAGTTTCTATGCTCTGACCTGGGGAGAATGGAAAGCTTGGGGGAAGTGGAATCAGATCATTCTAGCTCAAAAGAAAGCCTTCCTGCTTCTGGTGACTGGCTGTCTTCCCAATTATTAATGAAGAAAGACTCCTTTTTTCGATTTCCTAATGATGTCCACAGTTGAAGTGCAAACTGACTACAGCTGAGTATTTAAGTGGACTATTTCAAGGACATTTATCGTAAGTGGATACAGAGACCACGCTCCTGGTTCAGCTTCAAGTTTTAAATGTCAAACACCTGGAGACATAATTACTCAACCTTAAAATCATTCTGAGTTCATTGCTCTGGTTTAGGGAAAGTCAAATTAGTAAGTTACGTTCAAGACACCACTAGGCTGGAGACGGAGGGATTGAGGGCTGTTGGAGGGCAAGGGAGGAGGAGTCCACACTAAGTCTTTATAAGTCTTTAACCAGAGAGCCCTCTTGACCCATTACACATGGTGAATGTATAATGCCCCGTTAGTATATATCTCGGATGGGAAGAATGAAGGATTTCGTATATATTCAAGGAATCAGAGGAACAAGCGACTGCAAATTTACTGATAGTAACATCATATGTAATTTGGACATGAAAAATTTTCTAGTGGGACAGAGATTTAAATATTAAGACAGCAGCTTCTGGCCAGGTGCAGTGGCTCACGCTTATAATCCCAGCACTTTGGGAAGCCAAGGCGGGAATATCACCTGAGGTCAGGAGTCAAGGCCAGCCTGGCCAACATGGTGAAATCTGCCTCTACTAAAACTACAAAAATTAGCAGGCCATCCTGGCACGTGCCTGTAAACCTAGTTACGCAGGAGGCTGAGGCAGGAGAATCACTTGAACCCGGGAGTTGGAGGTTTTAGTGACCTGAGATCGCGCCACTGCACTCCAGCCTGGGTGACAGAGCAAAACTCTGTCAAAAAAAAAAAAAGGCCGGGCGCGGTGGCTCACGCCTGTAATCCCAGCACTTTGGGAGGCCTAGGCAGGCAGATCACAAGGTCAGGAGATCGAGACCATCCTGGCTAACACCGTGAAACCCCGTCTCTACTGAAAAATACAAAAAATTAGCCGGGCGTGATGGCTGGCACCTGTAGTCCCAGCTACTCGGGAGGCTGAGACAGGAGAATGGCGTGAACCCGGGAGGCAGAGTTTGCAGTGAGCCGAGATCGCGCCACCGCAATCCAGCCTGGGCGACAGAGCAAGACTCCGTCTCAAAAAAAAGAAAAAAGAAAAAAAAAAAAAACCAGCTTCTCCGATTCAAATGTAAGTCAACTAGTATTTCTAACCTCTTAGACATAATTGCTTAGACCAAAAGGACCATTCACTAGCATCCACAGATATCCAGAACAGAACAGACATCTGTCCTTTATTTCAAATGCACATGAAAGGTAAGTAAATTCTCATAGTTTATTTGCCCTCTGTGCCTAATTTCCATCTATTGTTCATCCACCGTGTTCTTTTAGTCAAAGTCTGAATACAAGTAAAAAAGCAAAATAACGTGCAAATTAAGGGTGGTCCAGTCAATTCCACATACTTTCAGAAACCCCTGACTTAAAGATGTTTCAGGGCCGGGCACGGTAATCCCAGCACTTTGGGAGGCCAAGGCGAGCAGATCACCTGAGGTCAGGAGATCAAGACCAACCTGGACAACATGGTGAAACCCCCATTTCTACTAAAAATACAAAAATTAGTTGGGCCTGGTAGTGCTTACCTGCAATCCCAGCTACTCGGGAGGCTGAGGCAGGAGAATCGTTTGAACCCGGGAGGTGGAGGTTGCAGTGAGTGGAGATTGTGCCACTGCACTCCAGCCTGGGTGACAGAGCCAGACTCCATTTCAAAAAGAAAAAAAAAAAAGAAAAAGTCTCAGAATTCCAAAGGGCAGGACTGACATACTCCTTAATATACTCTTAACTGACCAAATTTCCTAGTATCTTTTATTTTTTCAGTTTGAGAGCACGTACTGTTTCTTAACTGACCAGATTAGAAAAATAATCATGGTAGACACCTTAGTTCATTCTTCTAATGAGACTGTTAGTCTGGTCCTCCCTGTTGCCAGCATCTCCACCTTCTACAAAATGGGTGGTCTTTTTCTTCTTTCTACCTCCTGGAAAAGATAATTTGAAGGGCCACAGGAAGTCACTTGCTTCTTTGAAGGACTTTCCAACAGTATAGATCTCATGAATCAGATCCTCCATGCAAATGATGCCATATTTATTAAGAGACACAGCAATCAAAGTGTTACCTGTCAAAGCAATTCCCTTATTGATTTTGCCATAACCACGCTTGTAGATTACTTCATTTACTAATTTGGCTACTCCCATGCAATATATGGTTCTACAATCCTCAGCATGTTCATTGAAGCCTTGTTGAGCTTCACAAAGGTTCCATTGAAGATTTGACGAAGGCAAAGAAGCTGCAACACCTTTCAGACCTTTGAGTTCACACCATTGATATCTCTGATCCTGACGACAAATGCCAATTTGGGTTCTGCAGGTACATAGACGTTGCCAGCTTTTCTTGCAAACCTCGCCATTCGAATTTCAGTTCTGTCCATCTGCCTACACTCCTTGTGATAGTGCTTTGCTTTTTCATAGACCTCAAGCTTCCTCCTTGCCTTTCGAAGCATCTTTTGGGCAGACTTCTCTCTCAGGCGCTTGATCTTCGGCTCTGCGAAATTCCTTCCCTTTTTCTTAAGGGTTTTTGGCATAGTAGGAACCTTCTTTTTCTTCTCTTCAACACCCTCCATGGTTCTAGCTAGAAAAGAGGACCCTAGTATCTTAATGTTCATGAAATACAATATTCTGCTTCTACTGGGCACATGCAAGGGATTCCTGCTGTACTTGTGCAAAAATCCTAGCTAGAAATCAACCTCTTGACTGCCCCCAGCAATTCACAGCAGCCAGAAACTATCCTCTCCCCCTAGATGGCTACAAATACTATCTTGTCATGCCTTGGCACACGACATGAAACTGGCAAGGGTGGCTAAACAAAGGAGAAAAAGTCCAAATCTGAAGCTAGGTCACAAGGAAATGGTAAGTGAAAAGTCAAACTGAAAGCATTCCTAAGCCATGATTTTGCCTCAGACCATGAAAATCCTGAATACTGGTATATTATTATATGTATTCAAAATACTTATATTTCCTATTGCTTATACACTCATGCACATACAACTAACCAAATATACTTTCTTTTCTGGAACAGCCAGTGGAAGCCCAGCTTGTGATTATTCCAAGGATAAAAGACAAGAACTTTGTGGATTCAGTTACTCTAACTGAACACTAAACAAAGCATAACAACTCAAAGTAATTTTTAGCCTAATACAATCTCCATATTTATTTTATGAATTTACTCAATGTCACATTCCCAGTTAACAAGGATTACAAAGAAGAATGTGAGGAGACAGGAAATGCAAATTGCAGCTTTGTTAGAAAGCAAGTCACTGCCATGTCATTCCCATTTCATAAGTTAAAAGTCCCAGTTAGAAGCTAATATCAGTTTGTCTACACTACAAAGTAGACCTTAGGATAATCTCTCCACTCGTTAAAGTGTTGGCTTATACAACTTTTTCTCTTTTAGATCAATCTTCCTCCTCCTGACCAATTGCTGAAGAACATAAACTCCATTTCCACCTATTTTCACCAAAACTGCATCTGATCACTTCAACTAGATTAATGAGCATCCTAGGGCTAGACGTGACATCTAAGTAAGAAGTCATCAATGTTAAGCAAGCCTAACTGCAAAGCTCATCGAGTGATTTCACATAAGAGGATGTTTAAGAGTCAGAAAATTAGCTATAATTTTTTCTAGTTAAAGTCGGTGGTCAATTAACCAAAGCAGGAAATTTCTGCAAAATACATGTTTCGCCTCCCAAAAGTAAAAGCTCCTATACAGAGATTCAAGGAAAATAACGTCCTTTAATTCCTACACTTAGTCACTCAGAAACAACTGGCCCTAAACCTTTCTGCATGATCCTTCATCCAAAAAGACAAAATCCAGAGGCAGGGTGTGGTGGCTCATGCCTGTAATCCCAGCACTTTGTGAGGCCGAGACTGGCGGATCACATGAGGCCAGGAGTTCAAGACCAGCCTGGCCAAGATGGCAAAACCCTGTCTGTACTAAAAATACAAAAATTAGCCAGTAATGGTGGCACATGTCTATAATCCCAGCCAGTTGGGACGCTGAGGCACAAAAATCACTTGAACTCTGGAGGCAGCAGTTGCAGCAAGCCAGGATTATGCTGCTGCACTCCAGCCTGGGTGACGAAGCAAGATTCTGTCTCAAAAAAAAAAAGGCAGAGTCCAAAGGTATTTTGCTAGGTGCCAGAAATACAAGGATAATTGAATGTTACCTCTTACATCAAAAAATCTGCTATCTGAGAGGTGGGCGCAGTGGCTCACTCCTGTAATCCCAAGGACTTTGGGAGGCTGAGGCAGACAGATCACGAGGTCAGGAGATCGAGACCATCCTGGCTAACACGGTGAAACCCTGTCTGTACTAAAAATACAAAAAATTAGTTGGGCATGGTAGCAGGCACCTGTAGTCCCAGCTACTCAGGAGACTGAGGCAGGAGAATGGCATGAACCCAGGAGGCAGAGCTTGCAGTGAGCCAAGATCGCACCATTGCATTCCAGCCTGGGCGACAGAGCAAGACTCCGTCTCAAAAAAAAAAAAAAAATCTATCTGAGAAGAAAAATAAATAAATAGAACTAATTTTGGACAATGTGTTATAAACTGGTATGAACAAAACGTTACATAAGCACTGCAGAAAAAACATTTAGAAGTTCAGAGAATCCCCTAGTCAAAATGACTTACAGTAGGAACGCAGTGACTATCTGTGGATGAATGAATGAATGGATTTCGCAGGTGAGAAAGCAAGTCTCAGAGGGGCAAAGCAATTTTCCCGGAGTAACACAGCTCAACAGCAACAAAGAAGGACAGAAACCTGTATTCTCTCATTTGTAAACACTTTTCCACCTCACCGCTCTCCAGAGGCGTGCCCTGTGAAATCCTCCAGCCACAGAGAGAACGGCCATTTAATCTCTCACACAGAACCCCTGCCTCCTGGAAGCACAAAGATGCCTGGCTTTGGATAAGTGTTCAAATCCTTGCTCAAGAGCTTCCAACATGTGGAAAAGCAAAAGACAAAGAAAGACCCAGAGCCGAAGACAGAACCCCAAAATGAGAAAAATCCTCTAAAAAGGACAATGTTTATAAAATTAGCTTTGAAATAAATGTTAAACATAACTGATACAAAACAGAATTAGCAGCACCTTTAAAATATGACACAGTTCCTGGCCTTGAGAAATTTAACTGCACAGGCAAGAAATACACATGCAAGGCAAATGCCAATAGTAGGCAATGCAGGCTGATTCCTGACCAAGTCATTGGAACAAGGCAAGGCAGGGTTCAGATAAGAATTTTACTGCAGCTTCCAGTGATCAGGGAAGTGTCTGCGAGGAGGGAAACTAGGACAGAGCTTTGGGGAATGGATAGATTTAGATGAGAGAAGGAAGAAGGCCAGGGGCTTTGTGGAGTCAGAATGTGCAAAATCGGTATGAAAACAGCATGTCTAGCCAGAACATATTTATACACAGGAACCACTAGGATCAAACAATGGTGAATTCTGCACATTAAGTGAAGGAGTTTGGGCTTTGGATGTCAAGCCAGGGGTCCACCGGATATTTTTAAGCCAGTAAATTACATGATTCAAAGTACTTAATTGATGCATATACTTATGGTATGCAGAATGAACAAGAAAAGCAATAGGGAAACCAGTTTCCTGACAATAGAAAAATTACTGAGGAGGCTTGGAAGCTTGAGTAGCCTGGTGACAATGGGATGAAAAATAACAAAGAAATATCCTTCAGAAAATAATACTGGATATGACTTAGAAACTGGTTGAAATCAGAGGCAACCATGATAATCCAGAGATTTGCACGCTCCGTGGCTGATATTTTATTTTATTTTATTTTATTTTATTTTATTTTATTTTATTTTATTTTACTTTACTTTATTTTATTTTATCTTTGAGACAGAGTCCCAGTCTGTCACTCAAGCCGGAATGCAGTGGTGCAATCACCGCTCACTGCAACCTCTGCCTCCCAGATTCAAACGATTCTTCTACTTCAGCTTCCCCAGTAGCTGGGACTACAGGCGAGCACCACCACGCCTGACTAGTTTTTGTATTTTTAGTAGAGATGGGGTTTCACCATGTTGCCCAGGCTGGTCTTGAGCTACTGGCCTCAAGTAATTCACCTGTCTCAGCCTCCCAAAGTGCCGGGATTACAGGCATTAGCCACTGCGCCCAGCCTGTGCTGACAAAGTGGTGGTTTCACGAAAAGAAAGCAGAAATTAGAGGCAGAAAATCCATTTTGTTTTAGAGAAATCTGTAGATGTTTGAGAGAAAAAGGAAAGCATCTAGATGAAAGTGGACAACAAGGAGCTGGAAATACTAGACGGACATGGCCGCCAAGTGATAATGCCAAACAACCCCTGTGCCCAAAAAGGGAACCACTGGGGGCCCCAGAACTGGAGGACAGTTCCCCTAAGAGGAATGAGTAAGGGCCCAAGGACAGAAACTGAGAAGGACTTTAAAGGGATGAGAGGAGAGCCTGGAAAAAATGGAGTCACAGAAACCCAGGAGCAGACAATTTGTAGGAGGAAAAGTACCTGCCCACGAGTGGTGCCCCAAAGACACTAAGGGCAAGACCCCACATCACACCTCAAGAATAAGGCCAGTCTTGCTCTGCTCCACTCCTCCCAGGAAGCCAGGTTAGTGTGTGGAAATCCGGTACCCACCAGCAGCCTGAATTTGATTTCAGTTCTGTTCATATAATCATTTATTGTGCACACACAGGGATGCAGTTCTGATAAACGATCCTCTCTTTTTTTAAGTCAGGGTCTCACTCTGTCACCCAGGCTGGAGTGCAGTGGCACAATCACAGCTCACTGCAGCCTCAACCTCCCAGGCTCAAATGATCCTCCCACCTCAGCCTCCCAAGTAGCTAGAACCACAGGCACGCACCACCATGCCCGGCTAAGTTTTTTATTTTTTGTAGAGATGGGTTCTTGTCATATTGCCTAGGCTGTCTGAAACTCCTGGGTTCAAGCGATTCTCCCACATCAGCCTCCCAAAGTGCTGGGATTATAGGCATCTGAGCCACTGCACCAGACCTAGGGAATCCTCTTTAAAGTATATCAGAGTATTCTGAGCTTCTCCAACCATCCTAAGAATTACTAGAATATTCATGTTCATTTTCCTATATTGTAAGCTGTAGAAGTTTAAAAAAAATAGGTTTCAAAGTCAGGAAGAAAGAAGCCTATTGTGTGTATAAATTTTACATGCTGCTTAAAACTGTTTAAAAGGCTATAAAAGGGATACCACTGTATGTCTTCTGAGCAGCATAATTGCAAGCCTGCAAACACAAACAGGCTTCCAAGTCCAGACCCACCTTATAAGGCCAAGACAACAGAAATAAATTCAATATGCATCAGCAGAACTTAAGAAATTTTTTCCTCTCACTTCTAGTTCAATATTTTTATCTATTCCTTTCCAAAGAAGGTAAAGAAAAAAAAAAAAAGTTCCCAGAGTTTAAAATGTCAGCATTTGATTGATTAGAGTAGCTTTCCTGGCTTAACCAGTAAGTTGATTTGAACGGTTCATCCGTTAATACAGTAAAACACATGTTAAAGATTACAAATTGTTTAACAAGTTTTGACAAACAAGTCCCCTGGTGGTCTTGAAATTTCTGAGAAGCAGATGGAAGGGGTACAATTTTACAGATTCCCCTTCCTATCTGCACAAAGCCGCCTAGTTCTAAAGTAGGTATTAGTGCATATAAGGAACATTGTCAGACAATAAAGAGACACAATTGCCTCTGTTAGCACAACAATTAATTTTGTTTGCAGAGTACCAGTCAGTCCATTTGTTACCAGGAATGTGCTAATTATTCTTGCTAATTACATGCAAAACATTCATTATCACCTATAAGTGGAGCCGAACCCCTCAGGTTTCAGTGACAAATTAATTACTGTGTTTTCCTTCTGAATGTATTTCCAGTCCATTCCTGGTATTATCTGAAAAATAAATTGTTTAGCAGCCTGCTCGTCCTTCAGAGCCACTCATTAAAATGAAAAGCAGGCCTGCAGAGATAGATCAGTTTTCCTTCCCTGTTCTATTAGGGCAGCGGCTCCTGGAAGGCTCCAGCCCCAATCATGGGTTTATAAATCCTAAAGCCCCGTGAAACTTGTGCAGCTGAGTTTCATTAGGGACTGGCTACCTATGTGCAGCAGTAGCCACTCACTGAATCTCGGGGAAGAGGCAAACTGTGTCAGTACCCCAAGAGGGAAGAACTGACACCTGATACACACACCTGCACCGTTCAGCCTTGCCTTGCGAAAGGTTTGGGTGACATTTTGTCATCTGGTTCAAATTTGGGGTATTTGAGTTTTATCTCTCCCCTCTACCCCCAATTTGGAATCTAGTCAATAAAAGAAAAAAAAAAAAGTCTGAATTGCCAACTTACTCCTGTGGTCTTTCCAGCTTGGGAAGAAACCCAACAGTGTAGATGCATATATGTTTATTCTAAATGTGGACTGCAGCGGAAAGACTGGGATCTGGACATAGATCATTTTGCCTTGACCCCAGATTGCCTGGAGTTATTCTCTGCTGTCTACCTGTTCCTAACCGGAAAGAAATTAGCTTTCCTCTTCCTCTCTCTCCTCACCTTACCTTTGCTCTCCATCGTGGCAACCAACTAAAAGCCTTATGGAAAGAAAAGATGAATCGGCAGGGCTTTAGTCCCATTCTAACGTGCATCCTGAATCAATCATCCAGGGTTGGTCTTTACTCACTCCTCTTCACATCATTTAGTCTCACTTCCTGGAAAATCTAAATAGAAAGCATTTCAGATGAAAAGTCTGCACCTTGCACAGAAGTACCCAGCTCCATTTCCATCCATCAGGCTCATTAACCTTCTATGCGCCCAGCTGTAGTGGCTCATCTTGCAAAGAACAGGTTCAACAGTGGTCCCGTGTGTCTGTATCCTTTGTTCTTTCCAACAATTCTACCTTGTTGGTTCCTTCCTGTTTGCTTTGGCTCTTGTCAGGGTGCACGTGCCTTTTGTCTGTCAACATTTGGTCAATTTCTATAGTAGCTACATAATACAAATGCAAACAGTAGTTCTTGATCGTAAATGAAGTAGGAAAGACATTTCCAGTGTCATATAATTTACCCTTCTCACCATTTTCAATTCAAAAGAGTATTTGGAAACAGGAAATACAGGAAGCGAAATAACCCGCTACTTAAGGTGCACATAAATTTCACGCTGGCTGAATAACCCACTGTAGTGGATTTCTACCAGAATTTGGGTTTACAGTCTTATGGCTTTCATGTTTTACATATGAAGGAAGATTGAATTTTTGGTTCTGATATCATATGTATTCCCTTCCTTAATTTCCTGAGGTTTATCATCATCTTGGCTGAAATGTGTAAGTTTAAACAGCTGAAACAAAACCTGTGTGTCCTAAAACCATGGAACCAGAAAGCTCCTGTAACAGTCAAATTGTGGGCATAAATTCTGCCTGATTTCTACTATGATGAAAGAGAAAAAGCTGCTACAACCAGGGCTCAGGGCTGAACTTCACCTCTGTGGCAGGCCATATCTGTCTCAGCCTCCTTTCTTCACAACCCTGTCCCTCTCTCATGTTCTGTGTCCCATTGGCCACCACCACATCCACCCTGTGCCTGCCTCCCCCAGCTTCACCCCTCCCATCCCTTATTTTCACTCGTTGAACAGTGTTTGACTGTTTACTACACACCAGGCACTGTTAAATATTTTATATATGTTACAAATACCATCTGTCTTATCTCCTATTATTTCAAAGTTTTGCTATTCAGTCTACAGTTTTCATGTGTTATTTCAGCCAGTCTCTTGCCACTTGTAGCTTGTCAAGGCTTTCTAGAGATCATTTTATTAACCCAAAAGAACGGGTTTCTAATGGTGGGAATGGCTGAGAGCATGGCAGCCTGGTGATGGAATTATTTTGGAAGCAGTAGGAGCCTTTGGCAGTCCATACCAAATCATAGGAAGCATGTGACCATTTGGTCAACTGAAGCATAAGATCCGCCCACCATGCTTTCTATTCTTTGAGATGTTCAGAGATAAAGACCTGCCTTGGGAACACTTTAAAGGAACTCTCTACTCTCTAAAGTCCTTCAACCAAATATCTAACGAAGCTTCAATTTCTTAAGATTGCAGTTTCTTTCTTTTTTTTTTTTCTTTTTTAGTCTGTTTGTTTGTGTTGTTTTGTTTTCTTTTTTGAGACGGAGTCTTGCCCTGTCGCCCAGGCTGGAGTACAGTGGCATGATCGCTTTTCACTGCAACCTCTGCCTTCCGGGTTCAAGTGATTCTCCCACCTCAGCCTCCCGAGTAGCTGGGATTACAGGCGCTCACCATCATGCCTGGCTAATTTTTGTTTTTGTTTTTGTTTTTGAGATAGAGTCTTGCTTTTTTTGCCCAGGCTGTAGTATAGTGGCACAATCTCAGCTCACTGCAACCTCTGCCTCCCAGGTTCAAGAGATTCCCCTGCCTCAGCCTCCCCAGTCGCTGGGATTACAGGCGCCCGCCACCACGCCTGGCTAGTTTTTGTGTTTTTAGTAGAGACAGGGTTTCACCATGTTAGCCAGGCTGGTCTCTAACTCCTGACCTCAGATGATCCACCCACCTCTGCCTCACAAAGTGCTGGGATTACAGGCATGAGCCACCACACCCATTCTAATGTTTGTATTTTTGTAGAGACAGGGTTTCACCATGTTGGCCAGGCTGGTCTTGAACTCCTGACCTCAGGTCATCCGCCCGTCTCGGCCTCCCAAAGTGCTGGGATTACAGGTGTGAGCCACTGCGCCCGGCCAAGATTGTAGTTCTTTTAAAATAGTAAGTAACCCCTGCATTATCCTGAGGATAATTATCTAGCATAGAACCTGGAATGTCAGGCTGAAGAATGTCCGAGATCCTGGACCAGCCCTTTGGCAGGGACGGCACAGAGCATGCATTTTTGAGTTTAGGCCAGCCTCTACCACTTACTAACTCCGTGACAAGTCTTGGCTTCTACATGCATTAAATATGAGAATGTCACAGGGTGGTGAGGGTTAAAGGAGAAAAATTACCTGACTTTTAACCACCCTCTTGGCAGAGTAACTCCAGATATAATTAAATAACATCCTCATATTATGGGCAATACATATTGTTGCCTCACTCAACTCCTTGAAATTAAAGTAATTTGAGTAATCTAAAAATAATCTTTTTCTTATTGAGCTTACCCTTTCAAAACAAAAAATTCCTTGCACGAGTAATTTTTAAAAAGGCAATTTTGCCAGAGTGGTGGCTCACAACTATAATCCTAGTGCTTTTGGAGGCTGAGGCAGGAGGATTTCTTGAGGCCAGGGGTTTGAGTCCAGCCTGGGTAACATAGTGAGACAGCTGAGGCAGGAGGATCTCTTGAGGTCAGGGGTTTGAGACCAGCCTGGGTAACATAGTGAGATCTTGTGCTGACCCAAAAAAAAAAAAAAAAAAAAATTGCCAGGCATGGTGGTGTGCGTCTGTAGTCCCAGCTTCTTGGAAGGCTAAGGCAGTAGGATTGCTTGAGCCCAGGAGGTTGAGGGTGCAGTGAGCCAAAATCGCATCACTGCACTCCAACCTGAGTGACAAAGGAGACCCTGTCCCGAAACAAATAAATAAATAAATATAAAAACAAAAATTGGGAGAGTTTACAGAAAATCTACATTTCCAACTTTTTTTTTTCTTTTTAATCAGAAGTTCCAACCATATCAGGCTACATTCCCATATGGCGATAATTGGTTGGAGGGAGTGCAGGCTGCTGTCTTTAGCAGAGGCCTGTCCTTTGGAGGGCTCCATCCCCCACCCCCTCACCAACCCCGGCCTCCCATCCCCTCAACATCATACCCTCCACCTCCCTGCACCCGCCACCACTTTCTGTGATTTTCTCTCGGGCTCACCCAACTCCTACGTTATCGGCCTAGCCTATGTTGGCATGAGAGTTTCTGACCCTGTGCCGTGAATAAGTCATAGATGTATTGATCATTTACTGATTCTTCTGTATTCTCCAAAGGTCACATTGATGCTAGAGAAAATCTTGGCAGGAAAGAAAAGAATGAAAGACTTTTGCCTGGTGCAATCTGATGGGAAGAAAGAATTTCTAAAATGGGAAGGGTGGTTAAAGGTAAAGTCTTATGGAAAGGGGTCAGGTCACAAAAGACACAGAAACCAAAAGGATGGATTAGACCTTAAGGGCTGAGCAGTATCAGAAATTCCAGCCAGGTGGCGGTATGCATGGGCCTCCTAAGTGGCCGATATATATGTGCATACATTTTCTTGTTGGGAGTATGAGGCTGAAGTGAAGCAGAATCATTCCTGATGAGAAAAGTAACATGTTTATGGTTTCTTAATTTTTTTCTTTTTTTTTTTTTTCAAGACAGGGTCTCATTCTGGCAGGATAGAGTGCAGTGGCAGCATCACAGCTCACTGCAACCTTAACCTCCCTGGCTCAAGTGATCCTGCCACCTCAGCCTCCTGAGTAGCTGAAACTACAGGCACACACCACCTCTCCCGGCTAATTTTTTTTGTTTGTTTTTTGGAAGAGATGGGGGTCTGACTATATTCCTCAGGCTGGTCTTGAACTCCTGGTTTCAAGCAATCCTTCCCTCTTCGGCCTCCCAAAGCACTGGAATTACAGGCATGAGCCACCATACCCAGCCACCATGTTTATGGTTTCTGAGATGTATTCCAGAGCAGATTACTTTATAAAGCAATGTGCAACCACAAAAACCCAATTGTATCACTTTACAGAAGAACAGAAGATTTTGAAGTCCGTTTGTTGCTGAGATTTATGATACACTACATGAAACCCTAGAGCAGTAGATACCACTCACAGATGCAAGCAGGCAGACAGCATGCTGTCCGAAAGACCAAGGTAATTACAACAAGCTCCTGAAACCTGAAGGAGTGTTATTCACTAGGAAACAAGGGAGATATTTAGCAATCAGCAAATCAAGACAAGGAGAAAAAAGAAACTGATTACAGAGAAAACCCTTTCACAACTAATTTGATGCTGGTAGTAACCTCTAATGATTCCATAGCCTGCATCAGCAGCAGCAAACTGGAACCATGGTTTACTATGGATAGTTTGTGACATAAATCCTATGTTTAAATAATGCTTGGAACAGTTTCACTGTTGGCTCAAAAAAGTCACAAAAGAGCACAGTTAAAAGGAACCTTGTTGGGAGGCCGAGACGGGCGGATCACGAGGTCAGGAGATCGAGACCATCCTGGCTAACACGGTGAAACCCCCTCTCTACTAAAAAAATACAAAAATCTAGCCGGGCGAGGTGGTGGGCGCCTGTAGTCCCAGCTACTCCGGAGGCTGAGGCAGGAGAATGGCGTAAACCCGGGAGGCGGAGCTTGCAGTGAGCTGAGATCCGGCCACTGCACTCCAGCCCGGGCTACAGAGCGAGACTCCGTCTCAAAAAAAAAAAAAGAACCTTGAAGATCACTTTGACTAAAAATCCTCATTTTACAGATGAGGAAACTGAGGTGCAAAAGTTAATTCCTTTGTCTCTCAAAGCTAGTTGATGCAGAATTAAACCACCTTCCCTATCTCCACCATTCTCCCAATTTCTGAAACAATGCATGGCATGTCATTGAAGAAAATGAGGAACTTCATGATGTTTTAAATTAAAAATTAACACTTCTTGGCTGGGTGCAGTGGCTCATACCTGTAATCTCAACACTTTGGAAGGCCGAGACAGGCCGATCACCTAATGTCAGGAGTTTGAGACCAGCCTGGCCAATATGGTGAATCCCTGTTTCTACTAAAAATACAAAAATTAGCCGGGTATGATGGTGCATGCCTGTAATCCCAGCTACTCAGGAGGCTGAGGCAGGAGGATCACTTGAACCCGGGAGGGGGAGGTTGCAGTGAGCCAAGATCGCGCCATTACACTCCAGCCTGGGCAACAGAGTGAGACTCCGTTTCATAAATAAATAAATAAATAAGTAAGTAAGTAAGTAAAAACACTTCTTTACAGAAGAAAATCTAAATAAGCAAAAAAAGAGATTGAACGGGTTTAGTGTTCCTAATTAATTGATAAGAAGGGTATAACATTTGTAACCCTCATTGTCCACTATGCTATTCTTATCTCCAAGTAAAAAATGTTTCAAATATTTAACAAATGAAGCTAATTATTCAAAAACAGCTGAAGCTCTAACATAATGCCTAAGAGAATTCATTTTTTGAACATTTCTTTGTTTCCAATGTGAATCCCAAGAAGATAAGACCGCAGACAGGTTTGGAGAAAGAAAAAAACCCTACCTTTGTTTTCAGACCTGCACTTGACTCAGGAAATAAGTTAATAATTAAGCTGGTTTCACTTTTGAAAAGCAAATGTAATCATTCCTTCTTCATTCCAAATGTATGCTTTACTTAGGAGTAGCGATGTCATGCTATTTGAAGAACTGTTTGCTCAAGCTCAGAATTACCCCAGGGCAATGTATTATTGATAAATTCATTTTCTTGTATAATCATCGCTTCACATTTACAACATTTCACAGGATTCTATCTGTAAACTTCACATGGTTTTTCTAGGCAAGGGCAGTACAGTCCATGTTACCCAGAAAAAGGGACCTTATTCCTTGGGGTTAACTTTTGTATTCAAAGTTCCAAAGTAATGCTACAAGATTTTCTCACGGAAAACACACAATTGAGGTTACTTGTAGCTATAAGGCCTGCAACATTTTAAAACTCATATGCTTATCTGCATACATTTACATGTATTTAAAGCACCTCCATTCAAAAGCATAAAGGTCCACTTTCTAGAGATGGATATGGAGGGGATGATTGAGAACACAAAAGCTTATTTCAACGTTATTGGTCTCCACTTTCATTTATTTTCTGATGACAGAGGGGTCAGCTCAGGACTTTCATGTTTAATACACTCCAGTAAAGCAGTATTGTGCTTTTCTTCTTCTTTATTTTTATTGTGGAGGGTTGGTTAGTTGGTTTTTGGCTTGTTTTGCTTTTTTGTTGTGTGTGTATTGGAGGTTTATTTGCACAATGGAGGGAAGAAGCCGAGGCCAGCTAACGTGAAGAGAGAAAAAGGCTTGGGGTACTCTTGCCGAATACTCAGGAATCTCTCAAGTGTTTGAATAAACACATACCACACCAATTTAAAAAAAAAAAAAAAAAGCCGGTTTAGCAAAAAGACAAACATAGTCTTCTGAGCCTGTCCAACATCAGGCATGTTCGAGTACATTCCTGGAGCCCGGAACAGCCCTCACACTTCCTTTCAGCCTAATGGGCCCTGAGCCCCATCTTTTGTCTGCTGATTAACTGCTCTGTTCATTGACCAAACCACTAATTGCATGTTCCTTATAGTTACCCCACATTACAGTAAGAATTAATGAGACACAATTACAGCTCCCAGAAATCTCAGGCCTGGCCAACTGCACAGTACTCCAAGTGAATTAGAACTCCTGAAGAGAAAAGAGGGGGAAAAGCTAGGCAATTGTTCACAGGAAGCAGAATGGTTTTTTGTTTAAACATTTTTGTATTTATTTGAAGTTGTTTCATAATTAGGTCTAGGGGGAAGGTAAGGGGAAAGAGAGAATGAACAAAGGACTTTGGAATGCAGCTTTCACGGAGAAATCATGGTAGATGCAAAGAAACATGTATATTACAGAGGTACCCAAAACTTAGGAAACAGGATGAACACGAAATCAATGCTGTGAATAGGACATAAAGCCAATAACGAATCGGCAGTTTGAATACAGCATGTTACACATGGAAACGCACTAGAAGAGCAATCCTTTAGTCCCATTCTCACACACAGATGCTGTTTTGCCCAACTGAGGCAAAATGCTTATTTCTGTTATTCCTCAACTCATGGGATTTGATGTTCCTTAGAACCCGTGTCTCATTTGCCAAGGCTTGTATTAGGATTACAAAGACTGAAGAGGGGGCAGCTGTTTGTACAGTAAGGGAAAAAGGAGCAATTTTCCTTCTGCCAAATCGTTTCAAATGGAAAAAGAAAAAAATGATTTTGAGTGTGGAAATAATTCCAGGGCACCTTAAATTGCAATTATTCTAAAATTTTGTGTTGGGTTTACTGGCCTTGGTTTCCTTTGTAGATGGTGACTTGTTCTTGTGCCATTTCTGTTAAGACTACTTTATCAACAGCCTGATCAAAAAGTACTACTT
The DNA here is from genome assembly GCF_009764315.1 of Trachypithecus francoisi. Lineage (NCBI taxonomy): Eukaryota > Metazoa > Chordata > Mammalia > Primates > Cercopithecidae > Trachypithecus > Trachypithecus francoisi. The sequence continues at coordinate 200,736 of NW_022680462.1, forward strand.
TAACCCATTTTTCCCAAATATAAAGGTATATTTTAAAATATTTACATACACATATATGCAAGGATAGAGGATAGAGAGGGGCAGTAGATAGGGTTGGCAGGAAGAGAGAGAAAGAGATGACCAGTAAGTGATGGCCAGATGGAAAGACACATAAACAGAAAGAAGGAAAAAGGTGGTAGAAAGATGACAGTGGGAAAGGGACACTGAAAGAGAGACCAGGAGAGAGAGAGAGTGGGAGAAAAAGAGGGTAACTAGCTAGACAGGCAGATAAATAGAAACTAGGATCCAGTTCCCAGTCCAACAGTCTGAATCTTTAAACCTCAACTGTACTTTGGATATTAATTTGGCACTGAGGGAGCAGTGAAAAGAATGTCATCTCTTCAGGTTCAAGTCGGAAGATATAAATGAAACATTTCCAGAGGTGTGAGAGGGTAAGCAGGGCCATGAAAAGCCTATGGGGCCCTTATCAAGGCAGATAAGCCCCCATGGAGATGATAGGAGATTTGTCGAGGCTTAAGCAACTTCTTCAGGGCCACAGAAAAGCATATATATATATATACACACACACACAGCCACACACACACACACATATATACACACACATATATACATATACACACACATACACACATGTTCAGTTTCTTAACATTTTTCAGAAGGGAGAAGAGAACGTCTTTGTGTTTCATTCAGAAATCTTACTATAAAGACATAGAATCAACTCAGGTGCCCATCAACAGTGTATTGGATAAAGAAAATGTGGTACATATACACTATGAAATACTATGCAGCCATAAAAAAGAATGAGATTGAGTCCTTCATGGCAACATGGATGCAGCTAGAAACCATTATCCTAAGCGAATCAATGCAGGAACAGAAAACCAAATACCACAAGTTCTCCCTTCTAAGTGGGAGCTAGATGTTGGGTACACATGGTCATAAAAATGGGAACAATGGACAATGGGGTATACAAGAGTGAGGAGGGAGGGAGTGGGGTAAGGGTTGAAAAAAACTACCTGTTGGGTACTATGATCACTACCTGGGTGAAGGATTCATTCATACACCAAACTTCAGCATGTACGTGTACCCTCTGATTCTAATATAGAAGTTGAAAAAAAAGATGAGAAAAAAAGTACTTACTATAAAGTCTGTGGGCTTCATGAGATTTCTGAAGAAAAGAGAAAGAGTATACTGAAAGGAAGAAGCCATTTACGCAAACACAGAACCTATTTTGCATGCAACTGATATATTCTTTGATGAAAAAGAACTTTGCTAAAACCTCTTTCCCCATCTTTATGACAATACATAATTTTTAGTGTTATTTAATTTGTGCAAAATGATAATATCATTTTATGAACAAATGTACATTGCCTTTTCACTCATTTAAGAATACAACCTACATGATCAAAAATATATATATTGCTATAGGAAGTGAAAGGAGAGTGAAAATGAATGATGCCCTGGCGCTCCTCAAACCAACAATTGCCAGGGCTCGTGGAGGAATGGCCTCTCCAACACAGCTTGTCCTTTCCATCCAGGCTGTGTCACCTGCCATATCTCCTTCCTCCCTGGTGGAATCCTCTCACCCTCTCCTGCCTCTCAAATTGTATCCATGCTGTAAGGCCAGTGCCTTTACACATCAACCTCCCAATCCCATTCTCCCATCTAAGGAAATTTTTCTCTCTTCTGACATCCTAAGGCTACATTGCTTGTACCAACTTGTACCAAACATTAGTCACTTAATCATATGTAGTCTCAACTTTTCTGTGAATAAATGCCTGGGCCTCTGTCTAGACTGCAAAGTCCTCGAGGGAAGATGAGATAACTTCTTTCCCTCCCTCCACTAATGCCTCCACCTCAGAGCTCTCAGCAGGGCTTAATGTACCCAGTGGGAGCTTAATAAACATCCTAGGAATAAGCGGATACATGAACAAATTAATTACTATAGAGAAAGGCCATCTGAGTGAAAACGCGGAGAAGAAGTGGAAATAATTTGTTATGTCCAGTGGTTTGTGAAGAGACATGGAGAGGTTGAAGATAGGAGACAGGACCCAATGTCTTCCTTGGGTCTCCCTTATGGGATGGGAGAGTCTTTCGAAAGACTGTAAGGTGGGAGAAGGAGAGAGGGCTCTTTCCAGAGCTCTAGAAGCACAAGGACTATTACAAGGAAGAAACCACACAATGAATGGGTTCACTAGACAATCAGAAGAGAGGACAGGTGAGATGTAAGAACTAAGGTAGAGATTTAGAGCAAATAATTTGGGTATTGATATGGAAGTGCAGAAAGCGGCCAATGCAAATATCTAAGGAGAATGTTCGTCTTAGTTTCTAAGTTAGGAACAGACCAGGAGACAATGAAGAGAAGACAATGAAGGAAAGTGAGACTGAAGCAGGTAGGTTCCCTCCTCCTGAAATGCACAGAGCCTGGAGGAAGGCGAAACTGTGATTATAGAGAAGCAGATGGTGTTGCTGGTGAACTTGAAACACGGCACAGAAGGGGAGACAGAACAAGCTCACTTAGTTATTTTGGGCAGGGGAAGACAGACCCCCGCATGCACAGGGACTTTTACCAGATTCAATTAATTTTCAAACAACTGCAGATGCTATCAATGCCAGAACAAAGTTCAAGAACTAAAGTATAGGCTATCTAAGAGGACAGCCTGCCTCAATGTTCTCTCAAAACTCTAATAGGTAAATAATTATTCAATTTGGTCAGGAAATAGTCATCTCAAATCTGAAATTTAAAGGAGTTTCAAGGAAGAAAGGGAAAGACAAACTCTATATAGTTGTTCTTCCGTGGGGGACAACTCCATGCCGTATCCATGGGGGTATAGTTCCAGGACTCCCACAGACACCAAAACCCACAGGTACCCAAGTCCCTGATATAAATTGGCCTCGTGTTTGCATATAACCTACACACATCCTCTTGTATACATCGTCTCTAGGTTATTGACAATACCTAACACAACGTAGGTGATATGTAAGTAGTTGTCATGCTGTACTGCTCAGGAAATCATGACAAGAGAAAAGGCTGCAAATGTCAGGTACAGACGCAAATATTTTTCGACTATTGTCTAGCCTCAGTGGGTTAAATCCAGTGACACAGAACCTGTGAATGCAAAGGGCCACCTGCTCACTCTTTCCTGTCGGCCACACTGGAAAGTGCAGCAATTAGAGATGAATAGATACAGAGAGAAGAAACAATTATTTTTAAGAGAGAAGTGACAAAACTACTTAAAGCAAAACATTGAGGTTTGTTTTTTGGTAGTGTATAGATTGTCAAAATAAATTTTCACTTCTCATCCAGATGTTTAGTATATTGTCAACACCATCAGAATTATCGATGTTATACCTTTGCAGATGTTATGTTGCGTGTCGGTAAATTATGATGATCTAGTTATGATTTAGAGCTAGACTCACCAGCGACAGGCTAGACAAAATATTGTCAACCAAAACCCAGGATGAAACCAAATACATCATTTTATCTAGTTAATTTTAAAGGTCAATTAACTTATTTAAACTTTTATTAAGGAAAAAATCAGCTAACTATAAAGTTATGTTTAAATTATTAAAACAGTAAAGGACTTTAACTAGAAATTCCATTCATTTAAATATTGTGTTTTAATGAAAACAAGCATCTCAAAAAATCCTTAACCTGATTAATATTATATTGTGTATATATATTATTATAATACTAATATATAAAGCTTAAAAATTAGATTTTTTTACTCATCAAATTGATTTACAAAGACAATAACCATAGTTGACCCACAAGTGGGTAAGGAGAAGTTTAAATTGGCTCAAGCCTTTCAGAGAGTAATTTCCCACTAGCTATTACAATGAAAAACATGCATATTCTTTCAATCAGCTATTCTACTTAGAAATTTTTTCCTAAGGAAATGTTCTCAAGTGCACAAATATATTCTTTTCAGCATTGTTCCTAATAGTGAAAAAAATTAGAAACAACAGAGACATCAAACCATAAGTAATTGGTAACATAATCTATGGTAAATTGGTAAAATAAGCAATAAAATAATAGGCAGTATATTTTAAATGAGCTTATTATCTATATAGACTAACCCAAAAAAGTACAAGACATCATAAGTTAAAAAGGTAGAGACAGAATCATATTCACGATGTACTAATATGCATCAATAATAATTATAACTATTACAGCATACATGAGAAAATCTGGAAGAATATGCATAAATTAAAGATAGCTGTCATGAAGGAATGGCAGCAGTCAGAAAAGGATACATGAACCTATTCATTTCTATGCTACACATTTCTGTGCCCTTTTGAATTTTTTAAATAACAAGCTTATATTATAAAGAGTCTGCTTTAACTGTTTTTTTGTTGTTTTTTCCTTTTTTAAACAGAGTCTTGCTCTGTCACCCAGGCTGAAGTGCAATGGCATGATCTTGGCTCACTGCAACCTCCTCCTCCCAGGTTCAAGCAATTCTCCTGCCTCAGCCTCCCAAGTAGCTGGGATTACCGGTGTGTGCCACCACACCCACCTAATTTTTGTATTTTTAGTAGTGGCAGGGTTTCACCATGTTGGTCAGGCTGGTCTTGAACTCCTGACCTCAGGTGATCTGCCCTCTTTGGCCTCCCAAAGTGCTGGGATTACAGGCATGAGCCATCATGCTCAGCAGCTTTAACTCTTTAATTCCTTCCCAGCCAACATCAGCCATTCTGCTGCTTGAGAATATACAAACTTTTTTGTTCCTGAGCAACAAAGCAAATACCATTACAGACACACACCCACATGAACCAGTCAGGTACCTGCTCAAACTCTTCAGGTTTTAGTCAGTTAATTTCCACATCTATCATTAGCTAATTCTGTCATATTTCATATTCAAAAAATGTTCTGGAAGAGACTTATAGCCATACCCAAAGAAAATGGAAATAATTTCAGAACTTCTAATTTAACATTAATTACTCTTAAAGTAATAAGATTCTTTGTAGGTAACATACTCATCAGATTTTAAAGTATTTCAGCAGCACATGTGTTTTTATATTTTCAAAAGTCTATAGTGAACCCATTTTATATTTGAAATAAATTTCAAAGGTCATGTAAATATCAATACATGGACATGTCACTCACCAAAGATCTTTCAGCTGCAAATATATAAAATCAGGATGCTTATGTCATATATAAGCAAATCTACACTTAGTTTAATGCTCCAAAATGGAATCAAATGTCAGTTTTAAGGGCTGTTGTCACATGGTTTTTAAAGAATCACTTGGCTTTCTCCCCACCTCAGCACGATGTGTATTTTCATGCAGGGTTATATTTCGTACATTTGTTCTTATACACAGCTATGTTCACAATATGAGTTGGCTGCTTTTTAAAGTAAACTCTGCAAGAATGAAATCATAGGGGAGTCTTCCCACTTCCGGTCTGGCAATGGAAGGAGCTGAGAAGTCTCCACTCTGCCCTAACAACAAGGAAAAAGCTGAGCAAACTGAAAATCAACCTTTCTTAGGTTCTCAGCAAAGGGAAGTCATAGGGCAAAATATAGCCCCCAGAACTGGAGGGTCAAAAAGGCAGACAAAGAGAATTCCATCACCAGAGGAGAAACCCATGAGCACAAACCTCCATGGGAACAAGCGGGAGGGTAGGAAAACCTCAACTGTAATTGATGAATTGCTGGAGACTCAATTTGGACAAGACTGAGAGATAAAAACTCCAGGGAGGCTGGGCGCGGTGTTTCACGCCTATAATCCCAGCGCTTTGGGAGGCCAAGGTGGATGGATCACTTGAGGCCAGGAGTTCAAGACCAGCCTAGCAACATAGTAAGACCTCGTCTCAGCTAAAAATGTTTTTAAATAGTTAGTTGGGCCTGATACTGTGCACCTGTAGTCTCAGCTACTCGGGAGGCTGAGGCAGGAGGATTGCTTGAGCACAGGAGATTGAGGCTGCAGTAAGCCATGATTGTACCCCTGTAGTCCAGCCTTAAGACCTTGTCTCTTTAAAAAGCACAAAAACAAAACAAAGCAAAAACTCTAGGAGGACCCAATTGTATGGACAATCTCCTATGAGTTTTACCTCCAGAACCTCTACCACATCCTCACAGTAAATACCAAGAAAAAAAAAATCTTCTGTTTCCAGCAAGGAGAGGGAACAGGAATAATTTCAAAATATGCCAGAGCTTTCTGTTCTTCTGGAAAAGGCCTGCTCTGCCCTCAGGAGAAACTATTTTACCACCGCCTAACTTGCTGGAGTATTATCAGAGCCAAACCTAACTTGGGAAAAAGAAACACCCAACTCCAGCCCCCTCTTGCCATCCTGTCCCTGCTGAGGCAGCTGTTGAAAAGCACTGGCGAAGATTACAGCATAGTGGTACAGGCTGACCAAAAACTGAAACCTGTAGAACTATAGAACACTTCCCCTTGCCCCACACCTTACCATCACATTACTTATCTGTTTACCACAGTCCCTTTTAGCTAGTAAATCATGTCTGCCTTTCAACAAAAATTTACAAGGCATACAAAAAGACAAGATACATAGTTTGAAGAGATTTTAAAAACCATCTCTACCTGAGTCAGATATGGACAATGGAATTATCAGAGCAGGAAATATTTTAAACTCTAATTAATATAATAAAGGCTTTCAAAAGCAGACAACATGCAAGAGTAGATGGGTAATGGGAGCAGAGAGAGAGAAATTCTGAGACTCAAAAAGAAGTGCTAGAGGTCAAAAACACTACAACAGAAATGAAGAATGCCTTTGATGGGCTGTAGATTAAACACAGATGAGAAAAGAATCTCTCAGCATGAGGATATGATACTAGAAACATCCAAAACAGAAAAACACAGAGGAAAAAAAGATGGGGGAAAAAACCCAGGGCACAGTATCCAAAAACTCTGGGATAACTACAAAAGGTATAACATACACACACAAGGGAGTCCCAGAAGGAGAAAAAACAGAGAAAGAACTAGAAACAATATTTACAGCAACAATGACTGAGAATTCCTCCCAAATTAATGTCAAACACCAAACCACAAAGCCAGGAAACTCCAAGAACACCAAACAGGATAAATGAAGGGGAAAAAAGCTATAGCTAGACATATTAAATCCAAACTTCTGAAAATTAAAGCTGTTCTCTTTTTAATGAAACTGCTACTTTTTAAAAAAATGGCTGGTTGTATTTAGAAACTTCTTGAATAGCAACTTTCTTCTCATAGTTTTTTCTACACAAAGTGTTCAAGAAGAGGTTAAAACCTTGATTTAGAAATCATGACTCCTGTACATTAAGCCAAGTAAGAGACTGTTAAAGACAAGCTTCCTCTCATTTCTACTGAGGAGTAACTGGCTAAATGTGAGACAAAAATATGAGTTTGGAATGAATCTTTACTTGTTCTACTTCATCACGGGGAGTTCAAGCCTCTCTCCATGGCTCCTGTACTCCAGAAAATGTCTGTTTACATTTCTGCCGATTGAAAAAGAAAGCATTGAGATTAAAGAGACTGTCACTATAAATTTTTATATATGTAAATCATTACATTTCAAGATAGTCTATGTTCACACTAAAAACATTTTCTGAGCACTAATTCTTTGCATGTAAAAAGTGAAGATGTTATTTAACAGAACTGAATAATGCCAGGAAAAACAAAAGAAGGAAAAAGTTGTTTTGTATCGTTATTATTTGCCAGGCATATGCCCGCAGTCCCTACATTATTTAATGCCCTTTACAAATTGATATGATTTGTAGTCCCATTTTGTAGTAAGTGAGTAATTGAGGCAGGACAAAGTGTTGAATAAGCCCTAAATCATACAGCTAGGAAAGACTGGAGCTGGTTTCAAACCCTGGTCTTTTTAGTCAAACTCCAGTGATCAGCCTATTCTATCAGTTACTCATCTATTTCTAATTAGAATATAAAATATTTCTACCCGAAATACCCACATTATTGCTTTACATCTCAACTTCCATTTTACAGGCAATAGGAAATCTGCAATCACTAGTAGAGTAACCAACTCCAGCACAATCTTTCCATGAAAGAAGATTGAGAGACTACTAAAATAATGTATATTGTGAGCTCAAGGACAGTGTCTTATATATATCTAGACTTAGCACAATACTTGATACATGTTGATAAACCTTTTTTAGAGGCAGGATCTTGCTATGTTGCCCAGGCTGTAGTGCAGTGGTATAATTATAGTTCACTGAAGCCTCAAATTCCTGGGCTCAAGAGATCCTCCCACCTCAGCCTCCTGAGTAGTTGGGAATACAGGCATGTGCCACCCACCATGCCTGGCTATTTGTTTTTAATTTTTTATAGAAACGGGGTCTCACTATGTTGCCCAGGCTGCTCTCAAACTCCTGGCCTCAAGTGATCCTCCTACCTCAGCCCCCTGAGGGGCTGGGAGACCAGAGCCACTGCACCCAGTTGATAAACTTTAAATTAAAAGGATCTCAGGAAATAATTGTAGTTCTCTGTCAGATATTTTCTCTAAGCAAATCTTAGCCTCTGCACCTCCCCTCCATACCTCTGAGCCTGTTTGAGAGCACAGCAGTGATGGGCACAAGTAGCTGGGATCCTAGTGGTTCATGGGGAGAATTTTCCCGAAGTCCTTAGCAGAAGTTCCCCCTGCTGTGTTACTGAAAGGGTAAGCAAAGGCTACAATTGGTCTCTGACATGCTGAAACCTCACTCTGTTTTCACTTTGTTTGTTTTGTTTTGTTTGTTTTCAGACAGAGTCTTACTCTTGTTGCCCAGGCTGGAGTGCAGAGGCACGATATCAGCTCACTGCAGCCTCCGCCTCCTGGGTTCAAGCAATTCTCCTGTCTCAGTCTCTGGAGTAGCTGGGATTACAGGCGTGTGCCACCACACCTGACTAGTATTTTGTGTTTTCAGTAGAGATGGGGCTTCACCATGTTGGCCAGGCTGGTCTCGAACTCCTGACCTCGTGATCTACCTGCTTCGGCCTCCCAAAGTGCTGGGATTACAAGCATGAGACACTGTGCCCTGCCCCTGAAACTTCACTCTGTATAGGTGCCTTCCTTCATGGGCCCTCACTCCAACCCTGATCTCCATCCTTGCCACTTGCCAAAAGCAAGAAATTCTAGTCAACTGTCTTCTCACATATTGTCATCCCCAAACAGCATTCCTTCCATCTGTCCATACCTCCGGCTTCCGCTGACCCTCCTTCCAGCTACTTCCACAGTGTTCTCTGGACCCTTCATTGCATTTTAAATACATTATCTTAATCCTCAGCTTCTCATACCTTGGTACCTTTCTCTTTTGAGTTTATGGATTCTGGCTACATCACACCGTTTCTTTTCTTTGTAGTCATCTACTAAATCCAACAATCAAAACCATCACAGCCTACACCCCCTACTCCATCCACCCCCTCCCCACACACACAAACACTCATTTATTTATTATGACTTTGGCAGTGGTCTAAATTTTTATTTCCATCCCATCTTCTACCACAGTGGCTGCATGGCACCAATGTCCACATAAAGGAGTGCCACTTTCAGGGAGGGTGGAGAGGGTCACGAAACACCTTCACTACTGTTGTAACAGAAGACACCACATACAGTACAAGTGTGTACTCACGATCAGCAGCTCCAAAGTCCCCTAACTGTGCTAAATTTCAGAGAGAAGCAAGCACTTCGTAGACAAGCAAAGCTCAGCAGCCATAAACATAGATGTAGGCCTAGCACAGTGGCTCATGCCTGTAATCCCAGCACTCTGGCAGGCCGAGGCAGGAAGATTGCTTGAGGCCAGGAGTTTGAGACCAGACTGGGCAACATAGCAAGATCTCATCCCTACTTTTTTTTTGAGACATAGTCTCAACCTGTGGCCAGGCTGGAGTGCAGTGGTGCAATCTCAGCTCACTGCAACCTCTGCCTCCCGGGTTCAAGTGATTCTCCCGCCTCAGCCTCCTGAGTAGCTGGGATTACAGGCACACACCACCACTCCTGGCTAATTTTTTGTATTTTTAGCATAAACAGGGTTTCACCATGTTGGCCAGGATGGTCTCGATCTCTTGACCTCATGACCTTCCCACCTCAGCCTCCCCAGAAAAAAAAAAAAGTGTTTTAATTAGCTAGGCATGGTGGCATGCCCCTGTGGTGCCAACTATTCAGGAGGCCAAGGTGGGAGGATCACTTGAGCCCAGGAGGTCACGGCTGCAGTGAGCTATCATTGCACCACTGCACTCCAGCCTGGGTGACAGAGCAAGACCCTGTCTCTAAAACATATAAATAAATAATTTAACAAACATAAAACAAAGATAACTATAAATATATCTAAGCATGCATGTATGTCTGTGTGTGCCATGTACACATCTCACACACATATATACACATATATGTGCTAGCTACATAAATTTTTACTCTTTTAAAGGACTGGTGGAATATTAATGCAGACTAAAAGCATAATTTACTAAAAAACTCTAGTACACTATATTTACTTGAACAAATGTTTTCTCTATATATAATCACTTTAAGATCACTTTCAATGAATGTATGATTTAAAAAATTGATCTTTCTGAACAGAATTCAGAAGGTATTTGGAAATGTATTCAGAAATATAATCACAATGTTGTCAGAAAAATTGTCCACATGTCTCTTCTGGAACTGTGCAGTAATATGGCTACTTCTTTCTCTTTTGACTTGGTGAGATTTGCCTGGACCTGTCCCCTCTTTGATTCTATTGTTTATGGAAGTTCAGGGCTGTTGAGATGTTTTGGGGTTGGGCAATGAGGGAAACACAAGAAAAAGCATTCGCTGTAATCCCAGCACTTTGGGAGGCCGAGGCGGGAAGATCACTTGAGGTCAGGAGTTCAAGACCAGCCTGCCAATATGCTGGAACCCTGTCTCTACTAAAAATACAAAAAGTAGCTGGGTGTGCTGGCACATGCCTGTAGTTCCAGCTACTCGGGAGGTTGAGGCAGGAGAATGACTTGAACCTAGGAGGCAGAGGTTGCAGTGAGCCAAGATCGTGCCATTGCACTCCAGCCTAGGCAACAGAACAAGACTCCATCTCAAAAAAGAAAAGAAAAACCATTAGAACCGTGACATTTGAATCTCTTGGGCCCAGCCTAGAAGCTTCCCTGTGTCCATGGTCAGTTACTGGGTGCTCCAACTGCCAAAAGAATAGGATCACTGGATGATATCTTTAAGGAAAACATCTCTGAAGTTCTGAAGGGAATGCAAAAGTCTCATCTGTGAACCCACTCCTTGCCCCTCTTCTGATAATTCCCCATTACGTGTTGTATAGATGGTTGGGGGTGGTAACCTGGGAACAGGTGATTAAACATGAGCAAGGGCATAATTGGTACAAAAATGTGTGAAACGTTTTATAGATGCAAAGCTGGGGCCCCACAGCACCTGTGCCCAGGGCAAGTGCCCCTTAGGGCAGTAGCAGACCAATCCATTCTCCTAAGACTGAGCCAACCAGGCTGGTCTGACACACTGTGCCCACCCCACTGGGAGGCCCCAATTACTACCATTTCTCCTGCACAAGCCCTGCTCTCCACTCACTCCAAAGACATCTTGACTCAGGGCTGTCTCTCCCCTCGCATCCCTACCTCTGCTCCCACTCTCAGTTAGCTGCCTTGCTGGTGTGGTCACCACCCTCTTCCCTGACATCTTCAGCGGCCCCAATTCCCTGTGTGCTAAAATCCCAGTCTCATCAGCATCCACCACCTCCTTTGGTATTGTGCCCAGGCACCAAGGCACTTCTTGCCTCTGGGCTTTGGGTACACTGTCCCCACACCCCCACCCTCCCAGATTGCCCTACTCCCCATCCCTGCCAATATCTAGTTTTAAGCCAAGACCCAACAGCCACCTTCTCCAGGGAGCCTTTCCTGAATTACTCCTCCTCCCACTCTCTACTCCCCATCAAAATGAGCCCCTCCTGCTTGCTCCTGGCACAGTACCTGCAGGACTGCATTGCTCTTGCTTATTGCCTGGGGGTCTCCCTACAACCAGGCCATACCCCAAGAGCAGGGGCCGTGTCTTGCTTCCATTGTAACCTGAATATCAGGTGCAGTGCCTGCCATATAAGAATCCACTGCGCAGATGAATTCTTAGAACTGTCACTGTACCTAGATGCACAGATACAGGGAAATTTTTAAATAAACTGCCAGGTGCAAGTGACTCATGCCTGTAATCCTAGCTACTCCAGAGGCTAAGGTGGGAGGATTGCTTGAGGCCAGGAGTTCAAGACCAGCCTGGGCAACATAGCAGACCGCATCTCTATTTTAAAAAATTTAAATAAACTAATTAACAGCCTCTCCTTAATCAAAAGATTTACATTGGAATCAATCAGTAGAGTCAACATAACAATTTCCTAAAATAAACAGCAACTCCCAAAAAGGATATTACTCACCACAAGTATAACAGCATCAATGTCATGGTTAATTTAATTAAACCAAGTCAAGACATCCACAGCAAGATCCCTGCTGATAACCAAATCTATAAAGCATCTTACTGTGTTCTCAGAGGCTAGAAAAATAATTGTATCTTCTGGAGGCATTATTAAAAATCCATAAATTCTAGATATTCCAAAAGAGAGAAGTAAACACACGACCACCAAATTCTGTTCTGTATTTTTTTAAAAGCTCATTCTTATTGAAAACTATGGTTCTCTGGAATGTAAGTGTGTGAGACCTCCTGCTAGTTTCATATCTGAAACTGTGGCAGCCCTTGTGAGCCTGGATGTCCCTGAAAGCAGAGCTACGGACAAAGGCTAGAGTGCAGGTAGTTTAATTGGGAGGTGATCCCAGGGTGCAGAAGGGGAGGATGAGGGAGGATGAAACAGGCCAGCGGACAGCCACGATAGGGGTATGTCATTGAATTGGCCACTGCTGCAGGCAAAAGGTGCTAGATCCTGCCACCACCCTCTCAGGGGCCTTATTGAGATGCGAGTCAGAGCTGTCTGCCTGGAGGACAGAAAGGAAAAACATTCATTCATTGACTTTTGCTCCTACTGGTCAAGGGGGACCCCTCAGGCAACAACTCCCACAGAAACTTCCCCCTACACACACGCGGCACGCACACATGCACACACACACAAAATGCACACTCACACATGCACGCACACGCACATACACATGCACGTGCATGCATACACGCATATGCACACGCACGTACGCACGCACATGCATGCATATGCACACACATGCATGCACACACATACACATGCATGCACACACATGCAGGCACGCACATGCACACACACAGGCACACACACATATACATGCAGGCACACACTTCCTGGTTGCTTATGCCTGAGCATTGAGCCAGTCCTCATGGTTAGGTATCCCACCCAGAGAAGCTCCAAGCCAGGAAGGGACAGGAACCTGTCGTGCTGAGGTGATGCCACTGTCAGATTACATAGCTGGAATAAAATGGGACTGAGATGCTGGTGCACATCTGGGCCTGATACGCGCAGGAGCTCTGCCCCAGCCCACCCCCAGTTCTCAGAAGTTACTCAGTACATAACTGAATAAACAATGCATTATAATGCACATGTGTGTAATTTAACAAATTTTTGAATATGATAACCTATCAAGATATTCAGAAATCTACTATAAGATTTTCTATTATTTTATCTGCAAACTATAATCCTCGTTTTATTAACCTAATGGTGCCTAACCCACACGAGAAATGTAATGGACCAGTCATTCACTTATTTGTTCAACCAATGCATATTGTGCATCAAATATGTGCCTCTCAATGTGACACCTGCTAGAAATAACAAAGATGGGCAAGGCAGGATTCCTACCCTCACAATCCAAAGGTGAAGCTCTACCCTGCAATGGAGCAGGAAAAGTGCTGTACCAGAGGATGAATGGGATCACAGCGGCAAGACATAGAGGCGGCCCTGCTCACCCATGTGTGGGCGAGAAATGGGACTCAGGACACAATTCCAAAAGGAGATGATGCAGGAGTTTACCTTTGGAAAATAAATTTAAATTAGCCGGATCAGAGAGATAAAGAAATGAATTCCAGACAGGAGGCACATTGTGAGCAAAGGCACAGAAGCAGGAGAGAGATCGACAGATCTGTTCTGGAAACTGTAAGTGGGTGTGTGCCACTGAAGCCAGGGCATAGGGGCTGCCAGCATGAGATGAGCATGAGGGGCAGGTTAGCAGGCCTTTGTGTTTCAGACCAGGCCTCGATGTGAGGGAAAAGGGGCTGGACTGAAAAAGAAATATTGCTGCCATCATGGTTGTAGGCCTATGGAGAATGGTTGGGGTAAATGGAGACAAACTGGAGAACGGGAACATCACTGAGGAGGGAATTGAAATAGCTGAAGTTCACACATTCAGCAAATATTCATTAAGTGTCTACTATGTGCCAAGTATGGTGGTGACATTTGTGATGATAGTGCCAGGAACTCATGATGATGGTGCAGTGGTGATGGTAGCAGCAGTGGTAGTGATGATGGTGGTGATGATGGTGGGGGTGCTAGTGATGGTGGTGATGACGGTGGTGGTGATGGCAGTTACAGTGATGATGGTGGTGGTGGTGATGGTGGTGGTGATGGTGGGGACGGTAGTGATGGTGATGGTGGTGATGATGGTGGGGGTGGTAGTGATGGTGGTGGTAGTGGTGATGGTGGGGATGGTAGTGATGGTGGTGGTGGTGGTGATGGCATTTACAGTGGTGATGGTGGTGGTGGTGGTGATGATGGTGGGGATGGTGGGGATGGTAGTGATGGTGATGGTGATGGTAGTGATGATGGTGATGGTGGTGATGATGGTGGGGATGGTAGTGATGGTGATGGTGGTGATGATGGTAGCGATGGTAGTGGTGGTAGTGCTGGCGATGTTGGTGGCGATGGCAGTGATGATGGTAGTGATGATGTTCATGATTGTAGTGTTCATGGAGATAATTTTTATAGCATTTGTATATAGCATTGTCTCTGTCCCAGACAATTTCTTACTCAACATATATTTGACTCATTTGATGTTTACAACAACCCTATGAGGCAGACACTCTATTATCCCTCATTTTACATATGAGGAAACTGACAACCAATTGATAAAGATTAAAACAGGGTAAAGCTATAGGCAGCTCAGCCAGGCAAGGCCTTTCTTAGCACTTTTATGCTAAGAGCTGAATGACAGGAAGGTGCCAACACACGAAGTTCAGGGCTAGGAGGGAGGGCTCTTTAGAGGAGGGGGACACATCCAGGTGGAGAGAAGCAGAGCAGAGGTCCTCCACAGTGCATTACCCTGGCTAGGCTGCAGACCCTGGAGAAGGCCAGAGAGGCCTGAGTCACCAGAGCTCTTCAGTCGGTTACAAGCTGAGGTGGTGACAATGCCCTGGGTCAAGTGACAAATGCACAGAGCAGTGGACATGGGTGGGGAAAGAGCAGGGAGCTGAGAGATTTGGGAAGTGGAATGGACAGGACTCTATTGGTGTTGGATCAGGAAGGTGAGTGAGACTGGACAACCCTTGTAGACCACACATGGCAAAGCACTGGCCACGCTGCAGCCCCTGCCCCGCCATTCCTCATACAAATAATGTCCCACTGCATCCTCCAAACTGCCTTTCACTTAGGTACCATATGCCCATTTTTCTCATGAGGATATTGAAATTTAAAGAAAATAAATAACAACTACAATCACACAGCTAGTAAGTATAATAGTAATCAGGAAAAAAATCCAGGGACTTAAGCCATTACTACATGTGACTCTTACAGAGTGCCTGGCTTCCTAACTGTTTCCACTTCTACCACTCATTCATTTGTTTCTGGGTCAAACATATTTTTCAGCAATTGCTCTAAATAATTGAATAATTTGTATTTTTAAAAGATCTAAAACATAAGTTTAAAATAACAAAAATAGTCAGGAATCAAAGTTGTATTGGAAGTATCTTTATTACAGTGCCATAAACACTAATCCATGATGAAATATATATACACTTATTTAAAACACATTATCACAACCAGTTTAAATCAGACTAAACAAATAATTGCAGATGTGTCTAAGGATATAACACATAGAGATTTCGCTGCAGCATTGTTTACAATGATTAACAAAAAGAGAACAAACCAAATGCCTAACAATATGTTCCTGGTTCAATAAATTATGGGGATTTTTCAAAAATAAAATTATTGCCATGATACGGAAGAATATACAATAATGTGGGAAGATAGTCACCATATCTTAATTGTATATATCAGGTTATAAGAAAATAGGTGCTGTGTAATCTAGTCTTCATTAATGGGTGGTTAGATTCATGTACATGAACAAATATGCACGGATGGATGGTTAAGTGGCTGGGAGTCCAACCTAAATGGAATAGAGGTTATCTCTGAGTAGCTGGATCATGAATGATTGTGGGGGGGTGTGTGTGTGTGCGTGTGTGTGTAAAGATATATATTTATCAAAATTGTATAATGTTATATATGAAAGCTTATAAATATTCTATAAAGAATAGTCTATAAGAATAAATAAAAATAAATGTTCTTTAAAACTACATCATGATTTTACCCCAGATTATATACAAAGAAACAAAGGTCTTCAGAAGCTCAAAGCCTGGGAGTTTGAGGTTGCAGTGAGCCATGATCATGCCACTGCGCTCCAGCCTGGGTGACAGAGTGAGACCCTGCCTGGAAAAAAAAAATGTACAAAGTTACATAGCAACATGAACAAAAGATGTCAGGATCGAAGCCTTTGGTATCAAAATCTCTAGTCAGGCCCTTAGCCACAAATTCAAAATGCCACGCTCCTTAACCCTCTAGAAAATCAAAAATTGGTTGAGTCTGTCTAAACAGGCTTGAGCTGCACCTTTAGTGAAGCCTCTTTCCCTCCCTCATATATAGTTAGAAACAACTTCAATTCACATGAAACAGAGAAAATGTTAAAAGCTTTTCTTACTGTCAGAGTAACATAAATGTAAACAATGTAAAGAGCTCTCAGTTGGTTTAATCTAAACAAACAAAAAAAAATATTAAGCATTCAGCCTTGTTGTACTTCTTCCCCAGAAGACAGACTCTTCATTAAACTTTTCACCTTTCTAAATTACTAACTCTGCATCCTGCACGGTGGGTGGTTTTCTTTCCAGACATTGTGACGTGGATCAATGTAGAACGCAGGAGTCCCTGAATGGAATTTACAGCTAAATTTCACCAGGCATATTTTAATAAGATTAGCATATCTTTGTCTTTCAACACTAAGTACCTTACAATTAACTGAATTTAGACAGCATACTGTTTCATGAGAAGTGAGATTCGAAGGCTTCATTTCCGTATTTATTGATGTGGTGTGTGGAAGGAAGTCTAAGTAAAAATTTCCGCATCCGCCATGGGGAGATTTCAACAACACGAGGACGTGTTCACCTGTGCAGGAAGCTCATGTAGACACAAAATCTCGCCTCCTGCACACTGACTTCTAGACAAAGTCACCATGGCTTCTACTGGGGGGAGAAAGAATTGGCTAGGAATGCCTCTGTGCTACAACTATGGGTACTCCTTCTAGACGGCAGGAAACTCAAAGGGCTTGGGTGATAACATCACTTAGGTGCTGCTAAAACCAATCCCTCCAGAAATGCCCATGAAGGACCACTTTCACCACCTGTGGTCTTCCTTGTTCCAATCAGGTGACACTGAACACATGAACACTCTCAAAGCTAAACAAATGAAGACATCTTTTGGATGAATTCAAAATTAGCCAAAGATCTTAAAAAGCATTCCCATGATGTAACCACAAGAACACGATTTTTAATAAACTATAAAAATCAGTCACAAGGGGTAGGAAAGAGGACCCTTTTTCATCTTCAACTCTGTCCATCTTGGAAAGCATGTTTTAAAGAAGCCATCCAGTTAAGAGTGTGTCTACACAGGCATTACCCACCGAGAGCTACCTTGAAGGGGAGAAAATTAATTTGGCAAATTGTTCAATTCCTTGCTGGAAGCTGTGAACTTGGCAGTTGGTCACGGAAGGGGCAGGCTCTGTTTACTGAAGGTAATAAGCAGAAGAGAAAGCTCTTCCCAGGTATGAGGACCATCTCTTCATGGGGCCGCAACCAAGGGGATGTAGAGAAATCTCCTTCCCCGCTCCCCAAAGCTAAGTAACAGCAGTGCTGTATGTAAATAAACCCAGGAGGAGGTAAATAGAAGTGAGGGGGATTAGAGAAGCTGGAAGTCATCACACACAAGTAGCTGTGTGTCAGTGATACAGTATATATGATAACGAAAGGATTTCCAAGAAGAAAGGCAGAATCAATATTCCCTACGTCTGTGAGTCTATACTCTTTTAACACCATATTATTAGATAAAACAGGCTTCTAAGTATAAAACCTATATCTATCAAAATCAAGCAGATAATCATCTTTGCTAAATGAAAAATTCTGCCCTTTTGGAATAAATATTCTCTCAGAAACTAACAAGTCACTATTAATTGAAACTTTGAGAGACAGAGTTGACATAAACATTAAATTGTATTCATTTATTTGGATTTAAAACGTGGCTATGGAATCATCTCATTCACTTTTAGGAAAATTGGGTGAATCCAAAGCTAAATATTTATAGAAATCTCACTAGAACATCCAAATATTTAACAATAAATGAATTTGTTAATAAGGAAAGTTTTATGTATACATTAATGTTTCACTGACATATGGGAAACATTTGGACAAATTATAATATCCTGATTTTACTTGTCCAGAACGGTTTCTGTCAGACCAGTTGCTTTGCTTTCACCTTCTGCCAATAAGTAATAGTCATCTTGTAATTAATTTGTGAAGTGCTTTAATAGTTTCTCTGACTTATAACCAGTTATTTTACCTGGTGTACTCCATTGGTCACAATGATGAAAGGTTTAAATGTTAACCAAAAAATATTTTACACCTGCATTGGTCACAATATTATTTCACCCAGTTAGTACACCAACACTCATGAAGGACATAAGATGTTCTGAAAATTATAATCTAAATAAGAACTCTCCCACACACACACATCCCTGAATCAAGAAACGTTA
This sequence comes from Trachypithecus francoisi, assembly GCF_009764315.1. Taxonomy (NCBI): domain Eukaryota; kingdom Metazoa; phylum Chordata; class Mammalia; order Primates; family Cercopithecidae; genus Trachypithecus; species Trachypithecus francoisi. Next base: position 219,684 of record NW_022680462.1, read on the forward strand.
TGAAGTCATATGGCAAGATTTAGTGATCTCAAAATTCATAGGTAATTCATAGGTAAACCCATATCCAATTACTACCATTGGTTCCATGATGTCAAACTAAAAAACTAAGAGGCAAACATTTCCTCAGAGAGGGGTAGTCCCTCCAAATAAATGTAAAATGATGATACGGTGTAAAAGCACAGTACACACCTGTTTTATCCTTTTGGGAAAGTGGTCCTCCTCCTTAGGGATTTGATTAATAATGGGGTGTGTGTGTGTGTGTGTGCCTGTGTGTATGTGTGTTCTAAAGTAAAACTATACATATATTACACATGGTAAAAGAAAAACAGAGCAGACAAGGAGAAGAGCAAAAAAATTCTAAAGCCTGCAGGTTGACAAACTTTCATGAAAACTACATTTTCCTAAGTTTCAAAAGTTTTTTTTTTGTTTTGTTTTGTTTTGTTGTTGTTGTTGTTGTTGAGACAGGCTCTTGCTCTGTTGCCCAGGCTACAGTGTAGTGGTGCTATCCTGGCTCACTGCAACCTCAACCTCCCGGGCTCCAGGGATCCTCCTGCCTCAGTCTCCTGAGTAACTGGGATCACAGGAATACACCACCATGCTCAGCTAATTTGGTTTTTTAAATTTTTTTTTGTATAGACAGGGTCTCACTATGTTGCCCAGGCAGGTCTCATATTCCTGGGCTCAAGTGATCCTCCTGCCTCAGCTTCCCAAAGTGCTGGCACTACAGGCATGAGCCACCACACCCAGCCAGGTGTCAAAAGTTAAAACTTATTTTATCATGGTAGTTTTAAATTTTCCCTTCAAAATAACAAACCAGTATTTTATTCAAGCATATCATTAGGCACAGCTCTAAAGAACCAATAAGAGAAAATAATATCACATAATTATCACTAATATTCAGTGGTTTCTTAAATAAGTAGTTACAAGTTGTTATTCTTATTTCTGTTTGTTTCTATTCTAACTGGTCAATAAAAAGAAGCATGTCTTGGTCTGTTTTCTCTAAGTTATATGGGCATGCCAAAGAGATAACTTCGGTATTTGGTCTGGCATCATTCCTTTCCCACAGAACCACAAAACATTGGTATAGACAGAGAGATAACAATTAAATGGTCAGTCAGTCCCTGCAGACAGTGGACTAGCTTATATACTACATTGTAGAAACATCTGAAATTTTAAAAGATAAAGATATTGACTAGAATGAACAGGAAATGGCAAAAATTTAATCTGTATTTGTGTCAGCCTCAAAATTACAATTCACTAGATTCTGAATGTCTCACAAGAGTAATTACCAACTAACTTTAGACTATGTTGAAATTATTTAGGAAAAATGATACCATAACATTTTGCATGGTATTTGCAAAGAGGACCTTGAAACTACACAAACAGGAATTATGCCAGTTGGCCCTCTGGGCACCGTAATGACCAGGATAAGTGTTGTATTTTTATGAGGATGAATTCCCAAAGTTTATCCTTTCTCGGATCTAGTTTACCAGGCTTCAAACACTCCAACTAAGCAGCATGTGTGACTGTGAGGAAGAAGCAGAGAAGAGACAGTCTCAATGCACAAATTCAGTGCCACAAACACAGTGAGTCAGAGGCAAGGAATCAAGTGCATGAGAATCATACCAAGTTCTTCCTTTTCGTAAGTTTAAAATTAAATGTCATTCATTTTAAAATAAACAATTTATAAATGCACTCATTTTTATAAAAAATACAAATGATATCCCAAAAATTGAAACAAAATTTCCTATTAACCATCACTCAGTCTCACCCTTTCTACATAGGTAACTATTGTTATCAATCTGGTGTGTATACTTCTGAACATTTTGTTTTGCATATGCATGACATAATTTACCGTATCTGTAGGAATTTAGTTTTCCCATGTGTACTGGGAGGTATAAGGTGTGTGTGGTTCAGCAATTGGCACTTTTTTTGTTTAAAATGTGTCTTTTGGGGACCATATATATGAATTTTCAGTCTCTTTAACTACCTTATAGTATTCAATAGCACACTTTTTTTGTTACCTCTATCCAATTAACGTACATCACATAGTGTCTTAGTCCATTTTTACCCTGTGAAAAAGAACTACCTGAGACTGGGTAATTTATGAAGAAAAGAGGTTTAATTGGCTCACAGTTCCATAGGCTTTACAGGAAGCATGACTGTGAGGCCACAGGAAACTTACAATCATGGCAGAAAGAGAAGGGGAAGCAAGCACATCTTCACAAGGCAGCAGGAGAGAGAGAGCGAGTGACAGGGGAACTGTCACACTATCAGACCCTGTGAGAACTCACTCACTATTATAAGAAAAGTTTTTAAACCATCAGACCCTTTTATCACTTTCATCACTTTTAAACCATCAGACCCTCTGAGAACTCACTCACTATCATGAGAACAGTATGAGGGAAATCTGCCCCCATGATCTAATCACCTCCCACCAGCCCCCTCCCCCAACATGTGGGAATTACAATTTGAGATGACATTTGGGTGGGGACACAGAGCCAGACCATATCACATAGTTTCCAATTTTCTTCTATTGAAAAAAGAAACACTGAAATAAACCTTCTTGTATATATCTAATATACAATGTCACATGTGCAAGATACCCTCTAACACAGACATCAAAAAAAAACAAAAACAGAAACAAAAACAGAATATGAGAGACAACAATGACTTCTGTGTGCAGAAGCCCGGGCTGGCCTACTGGATGGTGAGAGCCCACATGGAGCAGAGCCAAGGTATCCCAGCTGAGACCCACCCAAACCAACCAGCCTGCCAAGCTCCCAGACAAGTGAATGAAGCCATCCTACATGACCCAGCTTCGGTTATGCTAGCAAAGACCAGAAGAACTGCCCAGCCAACTCCCAAAAGTGTAGAAAATAATAAGAATTTATTGTCTCTAAACTACTAGGTTTTGGAGTGGCCTGTTACACAACAGAAGCCAACTGATTAAGATAGAATCAAATTGGCTATACCATTTTATACTCATACCAGCAGACTGTGAGAGTTATTTCCTCAATATCACAGTATAAAAAATTATCAGGTAATACCCTTTTATGTGGAAAGAAAAAGAAAAGCAACCAACCAATAAGCATGCAAAAAGATGTTCTTTCTTCTTTCTACATAATGACTATCTGCTCTTCCCCACCACCTTTTCTTCTCCAGCCTATCTGAATCCACAAATGAGCAGCTTGGAGAAGTGCATTGGCAGGCATATCAGCTACCCTGGGAGGTGACCACCCAGTGCCTACCATGCAGGTAACATCTGATACCTCAGGTATGGATCTGCCAAAGGCTGGCAAACCTCACCAGGAGACTGCCATCTAGAGTTTATTCCATTCACTCTAGGTCAAAGATCTCACGCCTGAGCAGTCACTTAACTATGGATATCAAAGCCATATAATAAAAGAGTGGCTTAAAAACCATATTTTGCAGAAAGCCAAGGTTTCATGAAACCAGAAGGAAAAAAATAAACACACAAATTTCACCTTTTAGCCAGGTGTGGTGGCTCATGCCTGTAATCCCAGCACTCTGGGAGGCCAAGGCAGATGGACCACCTGAGATCAGGAGTTCAAGATCAGCCTGGTCAACATGGTGAAACCTCGTCTCTACTAAAAATACAAAAATTAGCCAGAGGTAGTGGTGCACACCAGTAATCCCAGCTACTGGGGAGGCTGGGCCAGGAGAACCACTTGAACCCAGAAGGCGGAAGTTGCAGTGAGCCAAGATTGAGACACTGCACTCCAGCCTGGGTGACAAAGCGAGACTCCGTCTCAAAAAATAAAAAATAAAAATAAAAATCACTTCTTAAGGTAGTCTTAACTATTTTAAATATACATTGCAAAAGGGGGAAAAAATTGCAGTGTTCTCAGAGGGTCCCACAGAGACAGACTGGGCTGATAATGCAGAAACATTCCTGCCCCAAAACACCTAAAAATACAAGATAAAAATTTAATGCAAACCTGAACTCAGAAGATAGAAAAATCCCCAATAGCAAGCAAGAAAGAGGGGCCTGAAAGACAGAGGGCTGAACAGTGATGGAAGGCAAGGAAGTGGGCCCATTACACTTGTCAAGTGGGCCTGACATGTGGAATTAAGCAGAACCATGGAAAGGCTTCGATCTCAGTGAACAGAGAATGAGAAAATCTCTGCCTCCTAACCTGATCAGGGGACAACAAGAATGAGCTTATTTTAAAACCAAGGATATGGGAAGGTTTAGAACCTGATCTATGCTACACACCTGGTATCAGAAACCATGCAGCCTCCACCAACTCCCCTCCTGCAAGAATTCTATATCCACTGAAGCTATCATTTAAGAGTGAGGGCATCGTACAGACATTTTCAGGCTAAAAGATGTATCTCAGGAAGAAGGAAAGCGAACTCAGAAGAATGAAGTGAAAGACACAAAGCAAAGTTAAGAAAGAACATTATTAGACATACGGGTAAATCTGAGTCAGCACTGATCATAAAAAAGTCAGAACAATAATAATAATGATGACCAACCCGGATGATTAAAAACAAGTTGAAACTATGATATCAGAAAACAAAAATACATGAGATGAGGAGGGAGGAGAGTCAAAGCAATCAATTTGGTGAATTATTAAAGAGGCCAATAGAGATATTGATTAGACTTGCCAAGTCCAATATGGATGTTAAAAATTTAAAGGTCACTGAAAAAAGAATAAAAATAAAATGAGTAACTTCCAGTCCAGTAAAGGAGACTAAAGAAAACTGATCAATCTACTGAAAGGCAGGAAAGGAAAGGGAGATAGTACAGAAAAAAGGTCCGTCCAAGGGAGAGCAGAAGAAAGCATAAAAATACCTTTCATATTTTTATATGTAAAGTATTACAATATTTCATCAATTCTGAGGTGTACATTTGTTCACATTTCTGAAATCAGAATGTATATGTTAATTGATGGCATATCAAAATTGCTGTTAGCCATGCAGCGCTTGTGGCATGGATGTCAGGGACAATGTACACATGAACATCAAAAGCACCAGCATCAGAACCTGTATAATGGGTGTTGGCATCTCAGAAGAAAATCCTGAAAACAATAGCTAAGCAGTATTTTAACTCTTAAGCACCAAGCAGTAGTGGGGAAAGAGGGAGAAAGTAATGAATCAAACAGGTTTAACAACATTCCCAAAGCTGAGCTCAAAAAGAGGTTTGTTCTACATAATTTCAAAGCCAGCTTAAGAGTCAATTCCAATGGCTTTCAATTCTTTTGAGAAATGCTGCATTCCCAATTCTTGATAGTACAGAAAGTGCTAGAGACTGGAAAAGCATAAGCATTGGTGACTTTGAGTCAAAAACTAATTCAGAAGAGTTAGACTCCAAATTTAACAGTTCTTAGTAATAACTTTGTTAATTTATTTCACTTATATGTATGCATAAGACCAACATATGATTTTTTAAATTTTCTAATTAATTCTAAAAGATCCGTTTTAAAAAGTTCAAAGTATTATGTCACTGTTTAATTACAAATTATTTTCATTCTTAGTGGTACCTAAAATGATGCTGCATCTTAAAATCAATGATATCTTAGATTTGATGAAATACAATATAAGGTAATCATAATCAATGTAAAGAAACTAGACTTCCCCAATAAAATACAGATACATACAAATTGTATTTTGAAAATATAGCTTTGGTGCATGCCTGTAGTCCCAGCTGTTTGGGAGGCTGAGGAGAGATGATTGCTAGAGCCCAAGAGTTTGAGGCTGTAGTGAGCTATGGTCATGCTACTGCACTCCAGCCTGTGTAACAAAGCAAGACCCCATCTCTAAAAGCAAAACAAAACAACAACAACAAAATTAAAAGTAAAAAAGTGGGGGAAATATCTGAAAAATACTAACAATCACAATAGCAAAACTTAATATAATCATATAATCACCAAAAAAAACATTTTAAGCAGTAAAAGGGAGGAATTATTAGGGATAAAAAGGATTATTGCCTTATAATGAAAGGGACAATTCACCAGGAAGATAGAACAATTTTGAACCTTTATGCACCTAGCAACATAGCCTCAAAACCACAACAACAACAAAGGGTAGATTTACTGGAAAGAACCTAGAAATCAACAATTTTAGTAAGGAATTTTAACTTATATATAAGTTTCTCAATAATTGATTCAGTGGTCACATATAGAAAAAACAGTAGTTAGAAAAGTCACATTCTTTTCAATCACACATAGAACATTTACAAAATTCATAATGGACTAAGCCACAAAACAAGTCTCAAAAAACATCTACATCATATAGAACATGTTCTCTGACCAAAACATGACAAAAAATTAGGATTTAAAAACACTTCTAAATAATCCATGGTTCAAAAAAGAAATTATAAAAATTGCAAAGATTCAACAAAACCAAAAACATATTTCTTGAAAAGACTAACAAAATGGACAAACTTCCAGCAACATAACTTAAGAGAAATACTCAAATAGTACAAATGAGGAATAATGAGGAAACAAAACCATACATACAGAGGGGTGTCACAGACCTTGTGACAAAGTGGTCCTGAAATTCCTGGAGGGGAAATGAATAAGAATAACGAAGATAGTTATGCTCGGAGGAAGAGGAAAATCAAGGTGTCCTAACCTACCAGAAACTAAGACTTATATAACCTTAGGCATTAAAATATGTAGTATTAGTTCAGAAATAGTAAATAAAGCAATGTAACTGAATTGAACCTGGGAACAAATATAGCTACATGTAAGATGTGGGTATATGCTGGAGGTGACATAACAAATGAAGAGAAAGAATGGACTATTCAAAGCTGTGTTGCTATCTTAATTGGCAACAAATATGGGAAAAAATAAAATGAGATACCTATTTCACATGAATGACAAAAATAAATGCCATATGGAATAAAACCTAAATATGACAAGGAAAGCCTCAAACTTTTAGGAAAAAAATGCAAAATTATAACACATTGGGAGAGAATTTCATAAATAAGACCAGAAAAACCCATAGAGGAAAAGATTGATACATTTGAGATTAATAATTTAAAGATTTTTACTAATGATATAATAAAATCAAAAGATAAGTCACAGACTTAAAGAAGACATTTCCTTTTTTTTTTCTGAGACGGTCTTGCTCTGTCATCTAGGCTGGAATGCAGTGTCACAATCTCGGCTCACTGCAATCTCTGCCTCCCGGGTTCAAGTGATTCTCCTGCCTCAGCCTCCCAAGTAGCTGGGTCTACAGGCCTGCGCCGCCACCATGCTCGACTAATTTTTGTATTTTTAATAGAGACAAGGTTTCAACATGTTGGCCAGGCCGGTCTTGAACTCCTGACCTCAGGTGATCCACCTGCCTCAGCCTCCCAAAGTGCTGGGATTACAGGCATGAGCTACCATGCCTGGCTGAGAGAAGACATTTCCAAAGCAAATGGATGAATATCCAAGATATTTTTAGGACTTTCCCAAATTGAAACAAAAGAAGCAAAAGGAGGAAAAAAAAATGGACAAAGAATAAGAAGAGGTAACTGATGTAAAAGATAACTCAACTGGTCAAAAATCATATTAAAATGCGTTTATTGTTATTAGTAATTAGAAACACAGATAAAAACAATGCACTTCCCTCATAACTCATCAGATTGGGAGAGTCTAATCTCCTAAGTGTTTGTGAAGCTGTGACAAATCAGAAACCCCTACACATTTTCCGTGGACACAGAAATACTGCGATTACGTTGGCACCAACCTACATTTACTTTTAAGAAACTCCTGGGCTGGGTGTGGTGGCTCATGCCTATAATTCCAGCACTTTGGGAGGCCGAGACAGGTGGATCACCTGAGGCCAGGAGTTTGAAACCACCCTGGCCAATATGGTGAAACCCCATCTCTACTAAAAATACAGAAAATTAGTCAGCCATGATGGTGCATGCCTATAATCCCAGTTACTCCAGAGGTTGAGGTAGGAGAATTGCTTGGGCAACAGAGTAAGATTCCGTCTCAAAAAAAAAAAAAAAGAAAAAAGAAAAGAAAAGAAAAAGAAAAGAAAAGAAACTCCTGAACATGTCTACATAGGGATATAATCCAAAATATTCAATTTTTGATTATTCATGATATTCAAATATGAGTACACTAAGTGTACTCATGAAAATGTGGAAGTGATCACACTATTCATTACTAGTAGAGATTATATAAAGTGTGGCTTATTCTTACAGTGGAATACTACAACCAGTTAAACATTTTCAACCAGATCAATATTAAGCAAACTTCTGAGTTTATAAAGCTATTTATAATCAGAACTTAAAAATAGATACTTTATGTGTTTATATGTTACAGTTTTTTGCAAGATTTTGTTTGGAAGAGAGGATTCCACTTTTCCACAACGTTTAAAAACTGTGATATAATAAGTGGCCATGGAATGAGCTTCATCTGTAAAACATAACCCTTAAAATCTATCTTGGCCAAGCATGGTGGCTCACACCTGTAATCCCAGCACTTTGGGAGACCAAGGCCGGCGGATCACCTGAGGTCAGAAGTTCAAGACCAACCTGACCAACATGGAGAAACCCCGTCTCTACTAAAAATACAAAACTAGTTGGGCGTCATGGCACATGCCTGTAATCCCAGCTACTCGGGAGGCTGAGGCAAGAGTACTGCTTGAACCCAGGAGGCGGAGGTTGCAGTGAACTAAGATCGTGCCATTGCACTCCAGCCTGGGCAACAAGAGCAAAACTCTGTCTGAAAAAAAAAAAAAAAAAAACCCTATCTTGCATACCTGTCATACAGCTTAGACATAGTAAATACACAGAGATGGAGACAGAGATCGAGGTAGATAAAGTGATACAGTCATGGGGCAGATTGTTGTTGTCTACCCAAACCTACCTCCACTTCCCTTCTTTTCTTTTTTTCTTTGGTTTGTTTATTTATTTATTTTTGATAGGGTCTTGCTTTGTTGCCCAGGCTGAAGTGCAGTGGCACAATCACAACTCACTCCTGGACTCAAGGGATCCTCCTGCTTCAGCCTCCTGAGTAGCTGGGACTACAGACATGCACCACCGTACCTGGATAAGTATTTTTACTTTTGGCAGAGAGAGGGTCTCATTATGTTGCCCAGGCTGGTCCCAAACTCCTAGCCTCAAGCGCTCCTCCTGCTTCAGCCTCCCGAAGCACTAGGACCACAGGGATGAGCCACTACAACTGGCCCCTTTTTTATTTCTTATAACCCTTAATTTCATTCAGGTATCCACCCTCCTCCACGTGGTTAGGTACTTCAGAGAAAGATGAACTAATTCCCAGCTCCAAGCATTGGGTAACATGACTTCCTTAAGCCCACTGTGGTCATCCCATTCTTCTGATCCATGATTAGTTTAGAGATGAGAATTCAACCTGATTCCACCAGTGAAACCTGCCAGGAGACTTCTGGGAAGAGGCCAAAATCCTATTGCCATCTTGTGACTCTGAGGTCACCACGGGTAACACCCCTGAGGGGAACAGGGCAGAGAAACAGAAGGAACCTGAATCCTTGATGATGTTTTTGAAAATCTGTATCTATCAACCTGGAAAACTGCCCTACTTTTGTAAGATGACAATTTGTTTTGTAAGACAATTACAAATTGTCTTACAAATTGTCATCAAAGGATGACAATTTCCATCCTGCATGAGCCAGTTTGAGTTGGATTAACTGTTATTTGTTGCTGAAACATCCTAAATTATTTAAAAAGAAAGAAAAAGAGAAAGAAAAGAAAAGGGAGCAGGGGGCCAGCCCAGAGTCTAGCGCATAAAAGACCTGCTGTCGTCCATGGCAGCTGAGATTATTATTCTATGCCACCTCCACTCAACCAGTCTCCTCTCTTGCCATCCTCCAATACATTAACAATGTAATGCAGATCAAACTACTTTCCATCCTCATTCTGGTCACTCTTATTCTTAAGCAAAGCAACTATTCCCTATAGTTACCATTAGCATATATTCCAAACTTCATTTTTTCTAAGTACAGTTTTTATTGCTCACTTGGGGGATTTAGGAACAAGGCTGAAATTCACCAGTCTGCAATTATGAATTATAGGTTAGGATTCACTCGGTTTAGTTATACCCACATTTTTTACTCTAATAAAAAAATCAGGATATATAATTCCAATATATCACCTTCCAGCAGAAACGTTGGGTATTTTACTACCACAAGACAACTAAACTCTAATAGAATCCTAATAGAAAATGAATCCTTTCAGATTTTTGACAGGTAAAACATCAGGTGAAGTTTTCTGTCCTGTTTATTTTCAGACTGGAGGATGAGATCAAGAAGTTAAAAAAATTAAGAGACAATGCCACAGTACATATACAGATAGACATCTTTTTCTGAAATAGGAATCCAGGGACCACATGGATCCCAATGGAAAACATAATGAAGCCAGGTGCAGTGGCTCACGCCTGTAATTCCAACACTTTAAGAGGCCAAGGCAGGCAGATCACTTAAGGCTGGGAGTTCAAGAACAGCCTGGGCAACATAGTGAGACCCTGTCTCTAAAAAACAATTTTAAATAAATAAAAATAAATTTTAATTACCCAGGTGTGGTGGCATGCACCTGTAGTCCCAGCTACTCATGAGGCTGAAGTGGGAGGATATCTGAGCCCAAAGTTTGAGGCTGCAGTGAGCTATGATCACACCATTGCACTCCAGCCTGGGCAACAGAGCAAGACCCTGAAGACCCGTCTCTTACAAAAAGAAAAAAAAAAAAAAGAAAGGAAGAAACATAATGATTTAATGATCAGCAGCATGATAGACCAACAAGTAAAAACATGAATCCTTCCTTTTTAGCCCCCAAAGTAGCAGGACATCCTATCACCAACTTACTCAAGGAAAAGATCCTTCCCCATGAGCAATATTGCTTGCTAAGGCAGAGACTCTCAAATGAGGGTGAAAGCAGAGGTGTAATTGTAGGGCTGGGTGCAGTGGCTCATGACTGTAATATCAGCACTTTGGGAGGCCGAAGTGGGCAAATCACCTGAGGTCAGGAGTTTTAAACGAGTCTGGACAACATGGCAAAACCCCATCTCTACTAAAAATACAAAAATTAGCCGGGCCTGGTGGTGGGTGCCTGTAATCCCAGCTACTCAGGAGGCTGAGGCAGGAGAATCGCTTGAACCCAGGAAGCAGAGGCTGCAGTGAGCCGAGATCACGCCACCGCACTCCAGGCTGGGGTACAGAGCGAGACTCCATCTTGAAAATAAATAGCCCATAGGTGAATCTGGTCCATCCTGGGTAGCACAGGGGAATCCCCTGGTAGAAAATCCTGTAGTAACAAGTCCAGCAATCACATTCTACCAAAATCTTGTAGGGAAGACTTAGTAAGCCAGGAGCTTCCCAAGCGAGCTGCTGCCAAAAAAAGACAATTACCATGTTCAAAACAGAAACGATGCTCGAACAAATGGCTCCACATACCTCCAATATCTTCCAGGGAACAGAGAATGATGCAAAAATAAGATCATCTGCAGAAAGTAAGATGGATACTGCTGGAGGAAATATAAAGAATGAATAAACTGTAGAACTTTCAAGAGGGCATAGTTCTTTAGAAACTGATTTGTTTAGGGGCATTAGCTGCAGAGAACTGGATATACCCACAGACTGAACCACCACCTGGTCCCCCTGAATTCTATGGTCTCTGTAGGTTCTTGGAAGCTGTTATTACTCAACCATCTGAGGTTCTGGAAAAGATACAGGTGAGAAATAAATTTTCATCTCTGGCAGTCCTTATGCTTCCTAGCTATTTAGTAAGGTGTTCCTGCATGGAATTACCCCACAGGGAGTTTGTGGGGAGACAGGGACATGAGCAAACATACAAACCACCCAGCTCGTTCTGCTAGACAGAGTCATTCTTTAACCTGGCCTTGTCTAGAGGCCCTGTAGGCAACTGGATTTCTTAAAGCAGGAAAGTACTCATAAGCAAAGCAAGTTGTTCTGTAAGCAAAGCAAGTTGTTCCGGTGAAATAAATAACTAGAACCTTATTAGCAGATCCCACCTGCATGAAGTTATGGGGAAAAGAGGAGGAGAAAGGACTTAAGTTTTGTTGTTAACTAACACACAAAGAGCACATGAACCTGCTTCAGTGACCACTAGGCTATAAAGCATCTGACCTTGGTTAGACACAAGGAGATGGGGGCCTCTTGCCATGTGGTGCAACAGTCCCTAGGGTTTGGGGCAGATATCCTTGGTGACCTACCCAAGTTGACCCTACCCTTCTTCCTTACTAGCAAAACCCCGATTCCATCCAAGTGACCCCTGGCGGTCAGGTCAGGGCTCAGTGATGTGACTTGTCACCCAATTCTGAACCATGAGAAATGAGAGGAAATCAGTTCCAGGAAAGTCTTCTTGGCACTGAAAACGAGGCACAAGGAGAAGAATGTCCCTCTTTCCGCCTCTGAACATTGACATGTGAAGATGTGAGCTTCAGTCTGTAACCACTCTAATTATGAGGGCAACAAACCAACAGACCAACCTATCAGGCTGATAGAGAAAAAGATGGAAAAAACCCATCTTAATAACATGTGGAGTCAGAGAATTAGCCAACTTCGAAGCCAGCCACCTCCAAATCTCGGGTAATGTGAGGTAACTATCTTTTCAGGCTTCCTGTTACTCCAAGTTGAAAAGACTGTAATAGATACTGAACTCTATAGACTCCAAATGTAACCTATTTGAAGGTATGAATTATATCAACAGATTGAATACAAATAAAAATATTTCTGTCCAAAGAAAACTCTTGCTGTTGCATTAACAGCAAAGGCAGAGGCAATTTCTTACCATTGTGATTTGTCAATGCTTTCTCATGTGCCTAGAATTCTGCTCCTCTTCTCAAATAAACTTCTGCTCATTATTCAAAATTCCTATGAAGTCCTTTCCTAGCTCTGCTGGGGACATTCACATGTTCCCTAATACTATATCCATGTACAATGTAAATATCTACTGAACAGCATTGGACTTGTTCACCTGTGGCTGTCCCATGTGAGTTTCCTATAAAAGACATAATGTCTTATTCATCTTCACACCCTTGCACTTAACAAAGGGCCTGGGACTCAGTTAGTGTGGCAGTTTTTAAATATGACCCCCAAATATTTGCCGTTTCTTCCATTCTGTGGTAGGTCCATGCCCCTGCCTTTGAATCTGAGCGTGATCATACCATCAGAGTGGGGGGAAGTGATGCTGTGTGACTCTGAGGAGATGTCATATAAAGGGGCATGCAGTATTCACCTGGTTCTCTTAGGATGCTCGCTTTGGGGAGTGCTCCACCCCCCAGTCCCCTACTGCCATGTAAGAATTCCAACTACTCTGAAGCTGCCATGCTGGAAAGGTCACGTGGGTGGCTCCAGTGGACAGTCAGCAACAGCAGACCACCACAGGAGTCCCCAGCTTGGTTGTTTAGCCCCCTCAAGCCTTCAAATGACCCTAGTCCTGTGGACAGCTGAGTTCGACTGCAGGACAGGCACCAAGCAAGACCTGCCCAGGCAAGCCTTTCCTAAATTCCTGACTCTCAAAATCAGGAGCAAAATAAAATGGTTGCCTTAAGCCACTATGTTTTGGGATCACTGCTGTACAGCAACAGGAACCAGAACAGTTGGTACTAATATTTATTGACTTTACTTTAAACGCATTCTAAACCAGAATTTTTCAAACTGCAACTTGCCAGTGTTTTAAGAAAGCAGGCCCAGAGTTCATATTGACGTTGTGATATTATTTCAGTAAGCTGAACATATTAATGCATCATTTTTTCTTTTATCTATTGTTATCATTTTACTACAAATTATACTTCTGTATACTATAAGGTTAGCCCTATAGAAGTACATTTGCTTCTAAGAGCAACCAAAACTCATACAAAAAAAAAAGAAAATTCAAATGCTGTCACCTCTAGAAAAAAATTAAAATGCTGTATTTACCTGAATCCAATCAAAGACAGACATAAAATAGAAAGAAATGCCTTTGTCATCCCCACCATCTCCATGTCCTGAGTGCCCTAATAATTATAATTTGCATTACTGATAGAAAATTTTATTATGGTTCAGACCGCCATTTAAAATGGATCATTGTTACCAGATGTAAACGCTTGCCTGGACCAATTTTTTTATATAAAGGTTCCTGCACATTCCTAAGCAGTTCAGAGTTGGAATTCAAAAATTTCCCTTGCATTATATTTAATTTAGTCAATACAAAAAAAAAGTTATTCAGAGCATGATGGATGTAGGCTTATTTTTAAAATAATAAAAATTTTTGAAAAATGAAAATATACAGGCCAGGCCTGGTGGTTTGCTCCTGTAATCCCAGCACTTTGGGAGGCCGAGGCAGGCAGATCACTTGAGGTTAGGAGTTCAAGACCAGCCTGGCCAACATGATGAAATCCTGTCTCTACTGAAAATACAAAAATAAGCTGAGCATGGTGGTGGGCACCTGTAATCCCAGCTACTCAGGAGGCTGGTTCAAATCACTTGAACCTGGGAGGTGGAGGTTGCAGTGAGCCGAGATCATACCATTGCACTCCAGCCTAGGCGACAGAGTAAAACTCCGTCAGGGGAAAAAAAAAATGAAAACAAATAAATGAACAAAAAAGTTATATGGACAAACTAACAAAATGTTTCATGGACAGGCTTAAAAGAAACACAGAAACTAAAACTCCAGAATTGCATCAATGTTTTTTTGTTTGTTTTTGAGATGGGGAGTCTCACGCTCTCACTCTTCTGGCCCAGGCTGGAGTGCAGTGGCGTGATCTCAGCTCACTGCAACCTCGCCTCCCAGGTTCAAGTGATTCTCCTGCCTCAGTCTCCCAAGTAGCTGTGATTATAGGCACCCGCCACCACGCCCAGCTCATTTTTGTATTTTTGGTAGACATAGGGTTTCACTATGTTGGCCAGGCTGGTCTCGAACTCCTGACCTCAGGTGATCCGCCCGCCTTGGCCTCCCAAAGTGGTGGGTTGCAGGTGTCAGCCACCACGCCCGGCCTGTATCAATGTTTTTAGTGAAGTCTCCAAATGCGAAGGGGGGTTCTGAAGAAAAAGGAACTAGGAAGTGAGTTCCACTACAGTGAACGCACACTGCAAATAAAATGTGCTGTAAACTGCTTGACGTTTATTTCACACTAACTGTACAAAGAACTGTACTGTGTGAACTTAAAAAAAAAAAAAGTAGATCTCAAGGTTTTCTTGGATCTAGATCATGCTTAATTTATAACCCTGAATAAATTCTGCTGGAAGACCAGGCAAGTTGACTCAATGGTATTGCTTGCAAGTTCACTGCTTTCACACAGTAATGTGCATCTGACACAGTGGGTTGTCCCTCCTCCCCTTCCTGGCTACCAGTGCTCCCATCACCAGCCACTCTCCAGATCCTTACTTTCATAGTCTCTCTTGCAGCTAAGAGTGGCCAAGTGACAGGTTCAGACCAGGTTGCCCAAAGGGGAAGTTAGCCAAGGGCCTTCAGGGAAGGGCTGTCATTCCTAAGGGAAGGAAAACGTCATAGCAGTCCTCTAGCCCTGGCCGCAGTCCAATGTGATAATTCAGTGGTGGGAGGCCCCCTGTAACCAAAGTGGAAACCAACAGTCTACAAGCCGACCTGCAGTCTAGAAGCCAACAGTCTAGAAGTCAACCTCCTGGAGCTGCAGAAAGAACCGATGGTGAAATGTCTGCTTCTAGACTTATTGATATGTTGAGGTGTCCTTCTTGGCTAAGCCACTTTTACTCAGGAGGTCTTTACTGGACCTGAAATCTCCCAAACTAATGCACAATGCATGCCATAATAAGAGCTTCAATATCTGGCAAATATTCCCATGTGAATGAGAAAAAATCAATTATTGATTTTTAAAACAAATTTTAGAATAATTATCAACTTAAATAACGGCAGTGCGGTCACCGTATTCCAAAGCGGCAGCTGCATGTAAAGTGAGTATGGGCCTGCCAGCCAGTGGCATAGATGGGCCTGTTATCTCCACCCATGTGTACCTTGGCCTGGTGACAGCAGACACAGCAAAGAGTACTTCCTTCCAACAGGATCTCTTTCCTGGCAGTGAAGAGAACAGAAGAAGCAGCACTTCAGTTGAGTTTCATGTTAATAAGGAAGAATATAAAAATAATTTCACTCATTTAAATCCAGCAGAGATTGATGAGGTCAGTTCACCTCTACCTCCCTTTCCATTTATGGACTGGGAGACTCAAGACATAACCCTTTGAAAGAGATTTTTAAAACACCAAGATGCCCCAATATTACCATTAGAGGTTTTTTTGTTGTTGTTGTGGGTTTTGTCTTTTTTTTTCTTTTTTTTTTGAGACAGGGTCTCATTCTGTCACCCAGCCTGGAGTACAGGCATGATCATGGCTCACTACAGCCTCAAACTCATGGATTCGAGCAATCCTCCCACCTCAGTCCCTCAAGTAGCTGGGACTACAGGTGCGTGCTACAGGCCTAATTTTTTTTTTTTTTTTTTGAGACAGAGTCTTGCTGTGTTGCCCAGGTTGGAGTGCAGCGGTGAAATCTCAGCGCACTGCAACCTCCGCCTCCCTGGTTCAAGCAATTCTCTTGCCTCAGTCTCCCAAATAGCTGGGATTACAGGCACCCACCACCACGTCCAGCTAATTTTTGTATTTTTAGTAGAGACAAGGATTCACCATGTTAGCCAGGCTGGTCTCAAACTCCTGACCTCTAGTGATCCACCCACCTCGGCTTCCCAAAGTGCTGGGATTACAGGCGTGAACCACCATGTCTGGCCTTGTTTGTTTGTTTGTTTGTAGACTTTGGTCTTACTCTGTTGCTCAGACCGCTCTCAACTCCTGGACTCAAGTGATCCTTCCAACTTGGCCTCCCAAAGCACTAAGACAAGCGTGAGCCACTAAGCCCAGCCAGTGATAAGAATTTTATATTCTATAATAATATAGTACTTAACTGTTTTCTTGTGAGAAAATAATATTTGACATTTATTTATTTACTTAGAGACAGGGTCTAACTCTGTTGCCCAGGCTGGAGCTGCAGTCCCAACCTCCAAAACTCAAGTGATCCTCCCACCTCAGCCTCAGGTGTAGCTGGGACTACAGGCACATGCCACCGCACCCGGCTAATGTTCGTCTTTTTTGTAGAGACGGAGTTTTGCTATGTTGCCCAGGCTGGTCTCAAACTCCTAAACTCAAGCGATCTGCCTGCCTCAGCCTCCTAAAGTGCTGGGATTACAGGAATGAGTCACTGTATCCGGCCAATATTTGGCATTTTAATAACACCTGAGAAACTGTATTACTTACTAAAGAGTTCTTCATTTAATCTTTGGAACGTATCATTCTGTTAGTATATGCTAGGCCCTCTCTTCCATCCAGATTCTTACACTGGATTTTTACAGATGGTAATCCACTGGAACATGATTTCCCCAAAGTTTCTTAAATTTGTTACAGACAATATTGATAGTCCCCTATCTAACTCGGTAGCCAACGTTTTGTAAAACCTTCCCTCCTCTGAGGTAGATTCCTGATTCCAACTGTTTATATTATTTGCTTACAGGCCATTCAGTAATGAGCCATCTGTTCAGAAATCCCTTTAGAAACTTCACTACATTATTTATGTCACTAGAAAAGCTATTTCCCCTCCCCTAAAAAACAGCTGCTTTACATACAATGAAAATATCATTATTTAGCCATCGAAGTTGATGTATGTTCTGGTTACTTCTAGGTAACCCATCATTACCTTTTACACACTAATTGGCTAAAGAAGTCTCTCCGTTCTCCTCTGAAAGACTATCAAGTAGCCGTTTAATTTAATAGTAGATGTAAGATGCTATTCTTACATTCTCTCAATTAAAAGTACATTTGTCATGACTTTTATGTAACTGGTTTTAACCTCACAAATCACTATGATCTCCCAAATAGCTGATATGATTTTTGAAATTCTGAACTTTAGTCTGCTTATTTTCTCATGCAAACTTAATATACTTACCCAAAATTGCCACATTCCACATCATCAAACCTTTCATCTTGTCTCAAAAGAAAAAAGAAAAAAATTTAAAGCTAATTAAGAGCCAAAATCAACCATTTTCAGCTTCAATTTTCAAATGTCAGTTTGTTTTTACCCAATTCTAGCAAATTTATGTAGTGTAATTCTAAACTTCACTATTTGACATTTCCCCGTGGAAGAAAAGCAACAGAAACTTTTCACCATCTGTGTTGCTCTTGGAAACCAGCCCCTCCCATCTGTAGTGCGGGCAGTGCAGCACCCTTGCTAGTCTTTGGGGCTCTGCCTGCACTGCTGCGCTCAGATCAGCACTGGAACCTCCCGCAATTACCTGCAGCTGATGCGCTCTGGAGACTCGCCCTCTGGAAACAAGGTGCCAATGGCAGAGATAGCGACTTTCTACATTCAACATACAAGTAGGAATTCAGATTTGCAGGAGGTGGGAAAGGAAAAAAAATTTTTAATCAAGTAAAGGTCTAGTCTGCATTTTTGAATAGCCCGTTTTCTGCTGAATCAGTAATATTTCTGAAGCCTTTGAATTCCTAATTCCTACGGACTTTAGTTTTTCCAAAACAAAAGTGGGAAGGAAGTGTTGCTTTTCAGTATAAAGAGGTTCAACTAGACCAAAACTAAAAAAAAATAAAAAGATAGTGGGGTATAACTATAGATTGGTGGATATGTCTAGAACACAGAACTTGCCAAAAACGGGGCGCTGGGGCAGGGTGCGGTCTGACAGTCTACTTGTAACATGTTTCATAATGAGGTTGCTAACTGAGCTACAGAAAGCAAGAGGAGGAAGACATAGATGCCATCAACTCAAGCAATCTACAAATACTGCTGGTTATTTTTGTTTTATGACAAGAGTTGTTTCTGAACGGACAACCACCAACTACCACCACCACCAGCAGCGCCCCGAAAACCGGAACTGGCCTCAAATGTGCCTTTAATTGTTTTGCCCTGTCCCCACGCCCTCTGCAACTTTTGCTCTCCAACTGTACTTGTTCCGGTATGAAACCTGGCAAATAGCAAAAATCTTGAAACAAGAACAGAGTGAGAGAACGGAGAGAAAAGGGAGGGAGGAAAGGAGAGAGAGAGAAGGGGAAGGGGAGGAGAGAGGAGAGAGAGAAAGAGGTGGGAGAGGGAGAGAGAGAGCGAAGAGGTGGGGAGAGAGAGAGGGAAGAAGACAGAAGAGAGGGAGGGAGGAAGATGGAGAGAGGGAGACGGAGATGGGGAGGAGGAAGGAGGGAGGAGGGAGGAGGGAGACGGGGGGGAGAGGGAGAGAGAGAGAGAGAGAGAGAGAGAGAGAGAGAGGAGAGAGAGAGAGAGAAAGAAACATATTCTACCACCCTCCTGGCTAACTGAAATGCTTGTTCCCGAGATTACAGTAATTACTGCCCCAGCATGAGTTCCATACAAGCGCTAAATGAAACAGCACATCAATTAAAAAATAAACACTCCATTCCAGGAGAAAGACAGCCCCCTGGGACGCCCTAACAAGCGTAAATGAACCTGCCAGGCCGCCGGCCCGGGCCGCCCGCAGCCCCCCTCCCGGCCCGTCTTAAGGTGGCTGCGGAGCCGGCGGGGACCGTGTTCGCTGGCGGTGGCCCAAGCGGCTGCTAAAAGCAGCCCCGGTCCGGCTCCGGCCTCGTGCAGAGCGCAGATACGTGTCCCGGAGTCCGCGCCAGAGCGCAGCACCGCCTCCCACCAGAGAAAAGGAGGCTCTGGCAAAAGCCTGTGAACTTGGGATGGATGAATAGACGTCCTGAAAGAACCAAGCGAAGGCAGGGAATCCAGCCCCAGAGTTTCCAGTCTGTCCTATTTATAAGTTTCGGGGTTTGATTTTTAAAAAGAAATTGAATGTTTTTTCCTAAGAAAGCACGGCGTCCCGGGGCTTTCTATATTTTATCTCACCTAATTATCAAAGCCCCCTTGGAGATCTGTGCTATGATCACCCAACTCTCGAGGTGGGGAAACTGAGGCTTCCCCGGGTCACGCAGCGGAGGCGGGAGAAAAGTCTCAGGCGGGCATTTGTCCCCCGCGCCCCTCGCGCGCCCAAGGTTGGGCTCCGGGGCATCTCACCTGGGCCGTCCCGGGTCCAGGTCGTTTAGAATGACTCCACTCCTCCCTCCCCACCCTGCCACATCTCCAAGCCTCAGAAACCATCGTCTGAGAATCCCAAGGAGGACACCCTTTCCCGGGTCTTCTGCAGCGCCAAGCCCCGGCAGACCGCCCCGGCAGGCCTCCCCTGCACTCGCCTGCTGCGAGACCTCCGTGCCGCCCGGAGCAGCGCGAGACCCCCGCCGCCCGCAGATCACCCGCATTCGCGGAGGGTGGCAGCAGGGGCCTGGCTGGTTTGAAACGCGGCGGAGAGGCGCGCGCTGCACCAAACCCGGTCCCTGTCCCCAAGGGCAGACTCGGGGAAAGGGGACCAAGACCTCAGACGCACTCAGCGCCATGGGGACAGCCGTGGCCAACACTCTGTCTCTGCGGCCAATCCCAAGGTTACCAAAACTCTCCATCCGCAGAGAACGCGCACAGCGGTGCGGACACTCGGGGACTGCCTTAAAGAAGGCTGAGCTCTGGGAGCGCGTGGACTCCGCCCCGCCGCCCGTCGATTGGCTCGCGAGGCTGGGGGCGGAGGCCGAGTCCGCGCTGTATAAATATTCATGAGCCAGCCGCGAGGCTTGAGCCGGGCTGGAGCCGGGAAGTTGGGTGAAGGGCGCTGCTCCCGCCGAGGAGGAGGAGGAGGAGGAGGAGGAGGAGGAGGAGGCGGCGGCGGCGGCGGCGGCGGCGGCTGGGCGCGGGCCGCGCCACTCAGGTGTCCACTCCGCCTTCCGGTCTGGATTTGCTCCTGGGTGTCCAGCAGGAAGGAGACTGCGTGCGCCTCGCCCGACTGCGGACGGAGCGCGGCGCTGACTTTTCCCGGTGGCGGGGGTCCGTCTGTCCCGGGGCTGACGGACGAAGGACGGACGCCGGAGAAAGAGGGCGGCGGCCTGGGCCGAGGCGGGTCCCCAACTCCCGCGGCGGCGGTGGCGCGGCCTTGGGGGCGGGCATGAGCCCCCGGGGGCTGAGCGGTGGCCTCCAGGGCTGACCCGGCGCGGCGAACGGCCAGGCCCAGCCATCTTGACTGCGCACCGCGGCCCGAGAGGAAACTTGCAGCGCCGCCGCCCTCTGTGCCCGGCGGAGTCACCGCCGCCCAGCGCGGCGGGGAGAAGTGGTCGGGCGCGCGGAGAGTAGGCGAGCGAGCGCCGGACGATGAGCCGAAGCCCGGACCCTCTGCGCCGCAAGGGCTGAGCGCGACCTGGGGCGAGCAGAGCGGACCTTCGGACTGTGGTGCGCGCCTGCGGCCGCCTTCAAATCCCAGGAGCGGCGGAAAGGAGTGCGGAAGGGCCCTGCCGAGGCTGCGGACGCGCCCCTACGAGGAGCTAGATTATCAGCAGACCCCTCTCCCGAGCGAGGCATAAGGGAGATTCCAGATCACCCGCTTTCCCCGTCTCCGGCTTTCTCGTGGGCCCCCCCCCCGGCACCCCTCTGCGCGCCGCCTGGAGGGCGAGGGCACCGGGCCGAGGCGCACAGCATGGAGTGGGGTTACCTGTTGGAAGTGACCTCGCTGCTGGCCGCCTTAGCGCTGCTGCAGCGCTCTAGCGGCGCGGCGGCCGCCTCGGCCAAGGAGCTGGCGTGCCAAGAGATCACCGTGCCGCTGTGTAAGGGCATCGGCTACAACTACACCTACATGCCCAACCAGTTCAACCACGACACGCAGGACGAGGCGGGCCTGGAGGTGCACCAGTTCTGGCCGCTGGTGGAGATCCAGTGCTCGCCCGACCTCAAGTTCTTCCTGTGCAGCATGTACACGCCCATCTGCCTGGAGGACTACAAGAAGCCGCTGCCGCCCTGCCGCTCGGTGTGCGAGCGCGCCAAGGCCGGCTGCGCGCCGCTCATGCGTCAGTACGGCTTCGCCTGGCCCGACCGCATGCGCTGCGACCGGCTGCCCGAACAGGGCAACCCTGACACGCTGTGCATGGACTACAACCGCACCGACCTCACCACCGCTGCGCCCAATCCCCCGCGCCGCCTGCCGCCGCCGCCTCCCGGCGAGCAGCCGCCCTCGGGCAGCGGCCACGGCCGCCCGCCGGGGGCCAGGCCCCCGCACCGCGGCGGCGGCAGGGGCGGTGGCGGCGGGGACGCGGCGGCGCCCCCAGCTCGCGGTGGCGGCGGTGGCGGGAAGGCGCGGCCCCCTGGCGGCGGCGCGGCTCCCTGCGAGCCCGGGTGCCAGTGCCGCGCGCCCATGGTGAGCGTGTCCAGCGAGCGCCACCCGCTCTACAACCGCGTCAAGACAGGCCAGATCGCCAACTGCGCGCTGCCCTGCCACAACCCCTTCTTCAGCCAGGACGAGCGCGCCTTCACCGTCTTCTGGATCGGCCTGTGGTCGGTGCTCTGCTTCGTGTCCACCTTCGCCACCGTCTCCACCTTCCTCATCGATATGGAGCGCTTCAAGTACCCGGAGCGGCCCATCATCTTTCTCTCGGCCTGCTACCTCTTCGTGTCAGTGGGCTACCTGGTGCGCCTGGTGGCGGGCCACGAGAAGGTGGCGTGCAGCGGCGGCGCGCCGGGCGCGGGCGGCGCGGGTGGCGCGGGCGGCGCGGCGGCAGGCGCGGGCGCGGCGGGCGCGGGCGCGGGAGGCCCGGGCGGGCGCGGCGAGTACGAGGAGCTCGGCGCGGTGGAGCAGCACGTGCGCTATGAGACCACCGGCCCCGCGCTGTGCACCGTGGTCTTCTTGCTGGTCTACTTTTTCGGCATGGCCAGTTCCATCTGGTGGGTGATCTTGTCGCTCACGTGGTTTCTGGCGGCCGGCATGAAGTGGGGCAACGAAGCCATCGCCGGCTACTCGCAGTACTTCCACCTGGCCGCATGGCTCGTGCCCAGCGTTAAGTCCATCGCAGTGCTGGCGCTCAGCTCGGTAGACGGCGACCCAGTGGCGGGCATCTGCTACGTGGGCAACCAGAGCCTGGACAACCTGCGCGGCTTCGTGCTGGCGCCGCTGGTCATCTACCTCTTCATTGGCACCATGTTCCTGCTGGCCGGCTTCGTGTCTCTCTTCCGCATCCGCTCAGTCATCAAGCAGCAGGACGGCCCCACCAAGACGCACAAGCTGGAGAAGCTGATGATCCGCCTGGGCCTGTTCACCGTGCTCTACACCGTGCCTGCGGCGGTGGTGGTCGCCTGCCTCTTCTACGAGCAGCACAACCGCCCGCGCTGGGAGGCCACGCACAACTGCCCGTGTCTGCGGGACCTACAGCCTGACCAGGCGCGCAGGCCCGACTACGCCGTCTTCATGCTCAAGTACTTCATGTGCCTAGTGGTGGGCATCACCTCGGGCGTGTGGGTCTGGTCTGGCAAGACGCTGGAGTCCTGGCGCTCCCTGTGCACCCGCTGCTGCTGGGCCAGTAAGGGCGCCGCAGTGGGCGGGGGCGCGGGCGCCACGGCCGCGGGGGGCGGCGGCCAGCCAGGGGGCGGTGGCGGCGGGGGGCCCGGCGGCGGGGGCCCGGGCGGTGGCGCGGGCTCCCTCTACAGCGACGTCAGCACCGGCCTGACGTGGCGGTCGGGCACGGCCAGCTCCGTGTCTTATCCAAAGCAGATGCCATTGTCCCAGGTCTGAGCGGAGGGGAGGGGGCGCCCAGGAGGGGTGGGGAGGGGGGCGAGGAGACCAAGTGCAGCGAAGGGACACTTGATGGGCTGAGGTTCCCACCCCTTCACAGTGTTGATTGCTATTAGCATGATAATGAACTCTTAATGGTATCCATTAGCTGGGACTTAAATGACTCACTTAGAACAAAGTACCTGGCATTGAAGCCTCCCAGCCCCATTGATGTGCGGGGAGCTCCTCCCGCCACGCGTTAATTTCTGTTGGCTGAGGAGGGTGGACTCTGCGGCGTTTCCGGAACCCGAGGTTTGGAGCCCTCCCTGGCTGCACTTGGCTGGGTTTGCAGTCAGATACACAGATTTCACCTGGGAGAACCTCTTTTTCTCCGTCGACTCTCCTACGTAAACTCCCACCCCTGACTTACCCTGGAGGAGGGGTGACCGCGACCTGATGGGATTGGGTATTCTTAATGACCAGGCAAATGCCTTAAGTAAACAAACAAGAAATGTCTTAATTATACACCCCAAGTAAATACGGGTTTCTTACATTAGAGGATGTATTTATATAATTATTTGTTAAATTGTAAAAAAAAAAAAAAAGTGTAAAATATGTATATATCCAAAGATATACAGTGTGTACATGATTTTGTAAAAAGTTTAGAGGCTTACCCCTGTAAGAACAGATATAAGTATTATATTTTGTCAATAAAATGACTTTTGATAAATGATTTAACCATTGCCCTCTCCCCCGCCTCTTCTGAGCTGTCACCTTTAAAATGCTTGCTAAGGACGCATGGGGAAAATGGACATTTTCTGGCTTGTCATTCTGTACACTGACCTTAGGCATGAAGAAAATTACTTGTTAAACTCTAGTTCTTAAGTTGTTAGCCAAGTAAATATCATTGTTGAACTGAAATCAAAATTGAGTTTTTGCACCTTCCCCAAAGACGGTGTTTTTCATGGGAGCTCTTTTCTGATCCAATAACAACTCTCACCTTAGTGGATGTAAATGGAACTTCTGCAAGGCAGTAATTCCCCTTAGGCCTTGTTATTTATCCTGTATGGTATCACTAAAGGTTTCAAAACCCTGCATTCATTTCTGGAGTCCGTGATTTTGAAAGCACCTGGTGTTCCAGGGAGGGAATGCTTTGCTGAGGTGTAGAGGTTAATGTTTTAAACCATAGCTCACCCTTTACAGTAGAAGTCACTTGACAATCTGGTAGGGGAGCAGGCGCTCTTCAATGGATTAAACTAACGGGTTAACATCTTAATAACCTTCAGTGCTTGTGTATACCAAATGTGCTGCTTTTCCTAGAGAAAAAGCTATTGTTCCTCTGTCAAGACTAAGCTAATTTATTTGAGCAGAAGGCTGTTGAATTAGCAGAAGAATGCTTCGGCAATTGTTGAACTTTTTACCTGTCTGCCCAGTGGCTCAGCACATCATTCCTTTAAGAGGAGCTAAATGAATAGGGTTAATCTGTAGGGAACTTGGTCTTTTGAGTTTGAAAAACTTTGATCTTTTCTCCTCTGCAAATGTGCTGTATAGTCTGAAGTTTCTTTCCCTGCTGCCTATCTCCTCTTAGTGCAGACCAATTGGCCACCGCGGAGCCTTAAAGTTCTTCCATTAAAGGGATGTGGGACTTTTACTTTAAAAAGGAGAGAGAGCGCGAGAGAGGAAGACTTGTAACAGTTAGTGAAGACCGGAGGCACAAGTGCTCAGCCTTTTAAACAGCTTTTCCCGGCATTGTTAGCCAGCCTGCAGGCAGCTAGGCATGGGTTGAAGCTTTATAGAAAAGGGCTCTGAATGCCCCACAGGTGGTCTGTGCACATAATCCCCCAATTTAAAGCGTTTTCCTTTGCTAGACAATTGCATTACAAAACTCCCTTCTTTTTCGCTCCTAATTGAACCAATGAACTATTATAAACTACAAGCTTTTCTTAAAAAAAAAAAAAAAATCGCCAGTACCTAAATTCTATTAACTAAATTCTAGCAAGTTTTACAAACTGAACCTTTTAAGGCACCGGAAGTAAAGGCTGCTTCAGCAGACGTTTCTATTTTGCGGGTATTTTTATTCCTTATGCTTGTTATTTTCTGATAGATTAGCAATAATTTAAAAGTAATTGGTAAGATTCTGTGTTAGTACTGAAAAGATAGCCCCAGGTCCCTTATTAAGCTGTCAATCAAGATAAGAAATGGGCAGCTACCCCGCTAATGATGGGGCATCAATCATTGTGGGATGGGAGGGACTTTATTCTGCACATCCTGCTAAAATGTTTGTTCTTACTTTACCTAATAGGAATCTTCAGTGGTTAAAAATTTTTTAATAGGGTGGACACTACTTTCTTGGCTGATTTTTCTCATGTAAGAGGCTTCGCAGAAGATCTCTGTGGTAGCAACATTTTGCAGATCCTTTTCAGAGTCAGTCTCGGTGTTAAGTTAGATATGCAATTAGAACCCCTGCTTTAGCTATCATGCCAATCTTATTTTTTAAAGCCAGAGACACTGTAAAAGTGTGTTCACCTCTCCAGTAGTTTTACTCATTAAAGAATTACTATTTTGTAACTTAGGTACCAATCAGTGGCCTACATCTAACCCAGTTATAAAGTAGAATTTTGAGGGCAGGTCCCAAAGTCTTTACCACATTTGTAGGATGGAGATAAAGCTACAAGACACAAGTTAGCACGTTGGCTTTCTAATGTAGCAGGATTTTGATTATTGACAATTTTCAACTGTATAGCAGTGAGAAAATGTCCAACATTGAAGCTTTTTACCTTGTTCTTCAATATTATAAAGTGCTATATTTCATAACTCAAGATCTATATGTGTTCAATCTAAGTGAGCTTATTTGACAGCCAAAACCCCAATTTAAATTCTGAGGACAGTGCTCAATAAAAAAAGACCTGCACCTGTAATCACTAGAGACTAATCTTAGAGAATGGTATTAAGACATAAGTGCCGGTTCTTTGTCTTTAAAGCTAAAACCTGAGTTGTATATTTGCCAATACCCAGATCGTATCTACTAAGGGAACAAAACCCCAAAATTGATTTTAGGGTGGAAGAAAGAAAGAAGAGTATCTGGCCAGTTGCATTAGACAAATGGACACCCCTGTGTGCTACACAGGTGTGTCTTTAATTACATAAAACAAGTGTTTTTGAAAATCTTGTCAAATTGGGAGAGGGGTTGATGTGTTTGCTGTGTGGCTAGAAGATCAAGGTCGAGTCTAACATGATTAAAACATTACTAAAGCCAAAGCTCGTTAAAATTGCTTGTGGGAGAAGTTACCTGAAACACTTTTCTTGCTTTATAATAAATGCAATTTGGAAGTACCATGAAACAGAAGGAAGGAAAGTGTACAAGAAAGTTTAAGGAGTAAACCATGGCACATTACAGTTTCTTAACCTGCCCTGACCGCATTGCAGGTGCCTGTAATACTTCAGGGTTTGGGCAAAGAGAGTGAGATTGTCTTGCCAAAAGAAAACCAGGAGCAGTTGCAGAGCACAGGATGCAATTTAAAGTATAGGTGCAAACGTTCTATTGAGACATAAAAAGCAAATCAGTGCAAGTGTCTAGCCACTTTCCACATTTGATACTACACTGCCATCTCATGGTAGTACAGGGTCCCAGAACCAAGAAGTTAGGGAGTTCCTTCATTCAATTCATTCATTAAAAAATAGCACACGGAGAGTCAGCCCAGGCACAGGCACAGCCTCTGCCCAGAGGACCTGCAAACATTTTGTATTCATAATCTTGAATCCTTTCTCTGAAGCACTCCAAAATTGCATCAGTGCACACTGAAGTTTAAGGCCCCACAAGACATCCCCACCACACAGTGATACTACTTTTATTAACTTCAATTGCATTAAGTCCTGCATATAACCATTCTGCTAAAAATATAATTCAGCTGTGTTAAATTCCAAGCGTATATCTTTTTTTAAATTAGCTTCTGAGTTACTTTTATTTAAAGAATGAGATGCTCGCCAAAGATCCACCATATCAAAGCTTTCATGGAAGAAAGAATGAATAATAAAGAGTATTTTGAAGTGGGATGTGATTGGCTTAATTAAATGTGCCGCTTTACAATTTCTCATGTAGAGGTCAACCTATGAGTCCAGGGGATGCCCGTCAGTGCTGTATGTGAGTGCTGTTAGGGCAGGCAAGACACAGGCCATCCCTCATTTTACCTAGCTGGGTGTTCACAGAAACACACCAAGGAGTAGAAACTTCTCTGGAAAACAAGATCAGTGAGCATCTGCATTGGAACACTGGAGCCCTGGGGAAGGAAGATGACATAGCACCGAGATGTGGGAAGAGCAGGATCTTAAAGAAGGATGAGCAGGGCCAGGAGCGGTGGCTCACGCCTGTAATCCCAGCACTTTGGGTGGCCAAGGCAGGCGGATCACCTGAGGTCAGGAATTTGAGACCAGCCTGGCCAGCATGGTGAAACCCTGTCTCTACTAAAAATACAAAAATTAGCTGAGCGTGGTGGCTGCACCTGCAATCCCAGCTACTCAGGAGGCTGAAGCAGGAGAATCGCTTGAACCTGGGAGGCGGAGGCTACAGTGAGCCGAGATCGGGGCACTGCACTGCAGCCTGGGTGATAGAGCAAGACTTTGCCAAAAAAAAAAAAAAAGAAGGATGAGCAGAGAAACGAGGTTTCTGAGGACTGGAATATCTAGTGGAGATGGGAGGGAAGGAGGAGACTGTGGCCAAGGACCACATAAGATCTTGGAGGACTTGTAGAGTTAAGAGGCCCCAGGGGCAAGAATCTTGCTGCCCATGAACAAGGAGCAGGGGCAAGAACCTGCAGCGTTGTGAAATGTGGAATCTCATATCTCTCTTACTGAATCAGAAACTGCATATTAACAAGATCTCCAAGCTCACAGGCACACTGAAGGGTAGGAAGGTCTAGCCCACCATCCCACATTTCACTGGTTAGAAAACAAGCCCAAAACAACTGTGCTTACTGAACATCACACAGTCAGGAGCACAGCTGAGCCTAGAAGCCACCAAGCCTACTTGTCACTCCTGTCTCTATAGATCTTTTCCAGCTGTCCCACTCTTCTGTGTAAACCTCTGAGGCCACCACAAGGAGAATTCAGGCTGGGCATGGTGGCTGACACCTGTAATCCCAACACTTTGGGAGACTGAGATAGGAGGATCACTAGAGGCCAGAAGTTCAAAACCAGCTTAGGTAATATAATGAGACTCCATCTCTATAAAAAATAAAAAGCCAGGTGTTGTAATGCATGTCTGTAGTCCCTTGGGAGGCTGAGACAGGAGGATCACTTGAGTCTAACAGTTCAAGCCTGCAGTAAGCTATGAACGTGCCACTGCACTCCAGCGTGAGCAATAGAGAAAGAGTCTATCTCAAAAAAAAAAAAAAAAATGCATTCTTAGCTGATACAGCAACTTACCAGGGCTGTGTTTACCTGTTTACAGTATCATAGCAGAGTTTTCCCATGGTTTGGTGGTGGCCTATACAGGACATGTGAACACCCAGCCTTCAGAGGTGAGAGGAGCACTGTGGAAAGGCTTGACTCTTGGGACCCTGGCCAACTTAGGCCAGCTCACCTGCTTTTTGCCTTCTACGGCCACAATGTTCCAATAGATTCCATATTTAAGAATCTATGTTCTGGCTTAGTGAGAAGGCACAGTGACCGGGAGTGATATGGTTTGGTTCTGTGTCCCCACCCTAATCTCATTTTGAATTGTAATCCCCACATGTCAAGGGAGTAAACTAGTGGGAGGTGACTGGATCATGGAGACAGATTCCTCCCCCCCCTTGATGTTCCAATAGTGAGTGAGTTTTCACATGGTCTTGTTGTTTGATAAGTGTTTCTCTCTTGCTTGCTCTCCTCCGACCATGTAAGACGTGCCTGCTTCCCCTTCACCTTCCACCATGATTGTTAAGTTTCCTGAGGCTTCCCCAGCTATGTGGAGCTGTGAGTCAATTACACCTCTTTCCTTTATCAATGACCGGGTCTCAGGCAGTATCTTTAAAGCAGTGTGAGAGCAGACTAATGGAGGGAGGGGGGGAGGGAGGGAGGATGGGCTTCTGTTACTGATCGAGGAGGAGAAACAGCAGAACTACTGTGCAGTGAAAGCCAGTGCAGGCATCAGGGACAGAGAAGGGCTTAGGGAAACCAAGAGAGTGTCCCAGAAATCTCGGCAATGACAGAGCAACATGAAGAAGAGCTTGGTTGGCCCAGCAGACTCACGCCACAGGCTGTGCCCGGGAGGGGGCCAAGAGCATGGGTGGCACCTGAAAAGGTCAACCAGTAGCCAGAGAAAGGTGGCAGAAAGAAAGAATTACCCCGGGGCAAAAGGCAAAGTTAGGATCATTGTTAGCGAAACAACCCAAGGTGGATAGCTTTTCCGAGTCTGGAGGCACAGCCATTCTTCACAGGTGACAAACACATGCTTTTATAGCACCATGTTTGTCATGCAGGTGAATCATACACTGATTTAAATTAGAAAACCAGTTTCTAACATTTTCCCCCCAATAAGCCCATTTTTAATTAACTAGCACTCCAGCAGTAGTTCTCACCCCGCTTACATGTTAGAAGCACTTGAGGTGGGTTTTTTTTTAATCATTACCAATGCCCCAGTTGCACCCCAGACCAATAGAATCAGAATTTTGGGGGGTACCAGCTGAGAATTCAAAGTTTTGTAAAACTTCCCCAGGCAATCCCCATGTGCAGCCAGAGTTGAAAACCAGTGAATGTAATTGAATGCAGTATTATCATCTAAAGTGAAATATATAGAGATAGATATAGATCTAGATATATAGATGTATTTATAGATATATAGATCTGTAGACATATAGATCTATATAGATATATAGAAATTAGCTAAGCTAACTAGCTATTGTCATCTAACTTGACTACTTTAAGCGAAAGCAGTTATTTTTAATTTTTGTCACCATGAGAGGTATTTGGGAGATGACAGGAGTGCCCTCACCTGGCCCCAAGAAAGAACTTCTCACTACACGGTTTTTGATAACTGCTTTTTCGCCTATAAGGAAATAACAAAGAATTGTGCATAGAGGGTATGATTCTATTAAACTAGAAATTAAACCCAACCTGTGAAGTTAGGAGGAATCAATAAGGTGGATGTGTTAGTTAGTAAAGATATTCAAATATTATCTTCCAACCAAAAAGACACCTGCACTCATATGCTTATTGCAGCACTATTCACAATAGCAAAGACGTAGAATCAACCTGGGTGCCCATCAACAGTGAATTGGCTTTTTAAAATGTGGTATGCTGTACATCATGGAATACTATGCAGCCATAAAAAGAATGAAATAATGTCCTTTGCAGCAACATGACACTAGACGCCATTATCCTAAGTGAATTAACACAGGAACAGAAAATCAAATACCACATGTTCTCAGTTCTAAGGGGGAACTACACATTGGCCACATATGGACATAAAGACGGGAATTATAGACACTGGGACTCCAAAAGGCGGGAGGTAAAAAGGAAGGCAAGGTGAAAAACTTTTTATTGGGAATTATGTTCACTATTTGGGCAATGGGTTCAGTAGAAGCTTAAACCTCAGTATCACACAATATATCCATGTAACAAACCAGCACATGTATTCCCTGAATTTAAAAAACATAAATGAAAGTTCAGTCTGCAGTGACCAAAGAAAGACGTGACTTTCTAAGACCAGGTGCAGGGTCGTATTGTAGCCAGGAAGCAAGGGTCAAGCCAACAGTGGGTCAGGGGAATCCTGAATGCGTGTCAATACGTGTGTCTTCACCTCACCTCTTTAAAAGGAACCTGATAGTACCTTACTCATGCTGGCACATTGCTAAAGTTGTAGAATTATGGGATAGCATTCATTTGGTGCAGAAATCTGCTGAGTCTCTGGGTACCATACAAGACGTTATGAGTCCTTAACCGAAGCCCCAGAAAGTGAAATCCACTTTCCCAAGTAAGTGCAGAGGTTTTCCTGACTCTGGGTAATGTGTATGATGAGCTTCACTGCTACATTCATCATTATTCTGTAAGAAAAAGCCTAAACAGAGGGTCATAGGTTAAACCCACAACAAGGATGCAAACTTTGCACAATATCATCAAAAAACCTCTTGGCCATACTCAGTGTGAACCAAAAAGAAGCTAATAACTTAATCATTCTGGAAAATATCTCTTAATGAACACCATCTTAACTTAATTAACTTAGAAAAATCTCCAGGAAGTTGCAGAAAGCCAGTAACAATGAGGGATTAAGAGCAGACAACCCCACTGCCTGGCTCTTTTAGTGAATGATCTTTGGCAAGTTACTCAGCCTCTGTTTCCCTCAGTTTCCTCCTCTCTGTGAAATGGAAATAAGAACAGCATCCATTTTATAGGGTTATCGCAAGGATTAACTTCTGGTACAGATAAAATGCAAAGAACAGTGCCTGCCTGAATGAGTAAGTGCCAGGTGCCATCAATAAAGAATTTGTTTTATCAGCCTAGGCATGGTGGCTCACACTTGTAATCCTAGCACTTTGGAAGGCCGAGGCAGGTGAATCACTTGAGGCCAGGAGTTCAAGACTAGCCTGGCCAATATGGTGAAACCCTGTCTCCACTAAAAAAAAAAACACACAAAAATTAGCTGGGCGTAGTGGTACATGTCTGTAATCCCAACTACTTTGGAGGATGAGGCAGGAGGCAGAGGTTGCAGTGAGCTGAGATGGTGCCACTGCACTCCAGCCTGGGCGACAGAGTGAGACTCATCTCAAAAAAAGAAAAAAAAAATTTTTTTTTGTTTTATTGTATTAA
This sequence comes from Trachypithecus francoisi, assembly GCF_009764315.1. Classification (NCBI taxonomy): domain Eukaryota; kingdom Metazoa; phylum Chordata; class Mammalia; order Primates; family Cercopithecidae; genus Trachypithecus; species Trachypithecus francoisi. The sequence goes on from NW_022680462.1 coordinate 252,026, forward strand.
ATAAAAATGTTTCCATGTGCATTTTTGTTTTGTTTATTTAATTTTTATTGTGATTAAAAAAAACACATAGGCCAGGCACGGTGGCTCACACCTGTTTTCCCAGCACTTTGGGAGGCCGAGGCAGGCGGATCACCTGAGGTCAGGAGTTCAAGACCAGCCTGGCCAACATAGTGAAACCCCGTCTCTACTGAAAATACAAAAATTAACCAGGCATGGTGGCAGGTGCCTGCTACTTGGGCCAGCTACTTGGGAGGCTGAGACAGGAGAATCGCTTGAACCCAGGAGGTTACAGTGAGCCGAGATTGTGCCACTGTACTCCAGCCTGGGTAACAGGAGCAAAACTCCATCTCAAAAAAAAACAAAAAACAAAAAAAAACCACATAAACTTTATTTACTATCTTAACCATTTGTAAGTATATAGTTCTGCAGTGCTAAGTGTATTTTTACATTGTGGTGAAATAGATCACCAGAACTTTTTCATCTTGCAAAACTGAAACTCCATACCCATTAAACAATTACTCCCTTCCCCTCACCCCCAACTCTTGAAAACCACCATTCTGCTTCCTGTTTCTGTGAATTTGACTACAATAGGTACCTTGTATAAGTGGAATCAGACAGTATTTGTCTTTTTGTGACCAGCTTATTTCACTTAACATAATTTGCTCAAGGTTCATCCGTGTTGTAGCATGGGACAGAACTTCCTTCCTTTTTTAAGGCTGAGCAATGTTTCATTGTATGTGCACACCACATTTTACTTATCCTGTCATCCATGGATGGACATTCGAGTTGCTTCCACCTCTTGGGCATTGCAAGTAGTGCTGCTACGAACATGGCTGTGCAAATCTCTCTTCAAAGACCCTGCTTTCAATTCTTTTGGATGTATACCCAGAAGTGGGATTCCTGGACCATATGATAGTTCCATTTTTAACTTTTTGAGGAACCACCATGCTGCTAATTATTATGTTGGTCCATTCATTCGTTCATCTAACCATCCACCCACCCATTGATCCATGCATTCTTTACCCATTAATGCCCCTTAATTTCTATATCAATCAGAGTAAGTTAGGTTTTGCTGCAATAACAAACAATTCCAAAATCTCAGAGGCTTAACACAACAAAAAGTAATTTATGACTTTACGTATGTCCAGTGCATGTCAGTGAAGAGATTCTCTTCACCCTGGGCGTTCAAAGATCCAATTTGACTAAAGTTTAATTTTGGTATGTGTTTCCATAATCCTTGCATCAGTGGGAAAGGAAAATATCAATTTGTGCACTGAATCTTAAAGAATCTACCTGGAAAAGGCGCACGTCATACCTACATGTATCATTGGCCAAAGTCCTACATATGTCATTGCCAAAGGAAGTTGTATAGGCGTATGGCACCCCAAATGGTGCAGGAAACTAATCCTACCACTTGCCCAGAAAAAGAAAAACTGGAAGTATTTGTTAAATGGCAATAATGATTTCCATAGTTCTCCACACTAATACAGTCACATGTCCCCCCTCTCTCTGCCATAGTTACCTCTGCCTTCTACTGAAGGTAATAAAGTAAAAATAAAAAGAACTAATGAAGGTCAAACTGCTGCACTCTTGCCCTTGTGTTTTATGAACCTGAAATCTTGTTAACTTTTCTGAACCTGATTTTCTGCATCTATGAAATGAGGCTAATAATTATTGGTCTGCCCTTCTCACATGAGTCTTCTAGGAAACAAATGATATGATTGAAATAAAAACAGTACATTTTAAACCTCTAGTTACAGGCCAAGTGTGATGGCCCAACCCTAGAATCCCAACAATTTGAGAGGCTGAGGCAGGCAGATCACCTGAGCCCAGGAGTTTGAAACCAGCCTGGGCAATGTGGCAAAACCCCATCTCTAATAATAATAATAGTAATAATAATAATAATACACAAATGAGTTCATTGTCATGGTGCATGCCAGTAGTCCCAACTACTTGGGAGGATGAGGTGGGAGGATCACCTGAGTCTGGAAGGTCAAGACTGCAGTGAGCCGAGATCACACCAGGTTGCACTCCAGTCTGGGTGACAAAGAGAGATCCTGTCTCAAAAAATAAATAGATAAATCTCAAATTATTATGTTGGTCCATTTGTTCGTTCATCTATCATCAATATTATTCAGGATATTATACTGTTCAATGAGATGTCTGTGACTTCCAAAGTAGTCAAAACGGTTAAATATAGGTGCTTTAACCTACTCAAAAAATAAAATTCATACTGTCTTTAAATTTGTGCTGTTCAAAAAACTCATTCATTCGATACATATTCATTGAACAAACTACTTTGCCCAAAGAACTGGGAATTATTTTCAGTGTCTCCATTGACTACCATAATGCGGGGGTGGGGGAACTTTAGGAGGACCGTACTCAGCTGTAGACATTTTCTTTGTATGAAACTAACTGATTCATGGAGAAAATGAACATAAGTAAAACTGAACAGTGAGAAAAGAGAAGCAAGAAAGAACAGAGAAGAAAGATTATAAGAGGAAAAGTTCAGACCAGCCAGGCGCGGTGGCTTACGCCTGTAATCCCAACACTTTGGGAGGCCAAGACAGGAGGATTGCTTGAGCCCAGGAGTTTGAGACCAGCCTGGGCAACAAAGGGAGACCCCACCTCTACAAAAAAATTTTAAAAAATTAGCTGGACGTGATGGTGTGTGCCTGTGGTCCCAGCTACTCAAGAGGTTGAGGTGGAAAGATTGCTTGAGCCCTGGAGGTCAAGGCTGCAGTGAGCCATGATCACACCACTGCACTCCAGCCTGGGTCAAAGAGCAAGACCCTGTCTCAGAAAAAAAGAAAAGTTCAGATGAAGTAAAAAGATATTTTTAAAATCAGAATCTCAACAAAATGCTGCAGCCACATTAGCAAATTCCATCCATACAGTTTTCGTATTTTAGGCTTTACATGCTGGAAAACTGTATTTATGTTTTATAATTTTTATGCTGGAAAGTTGGATTTCATATGAAGGAAATGACTAAACCTGAAATACTCTAGGTTTAAAATGACTCACATATTCTTAAGATTAACAGAACTTTACACTGTATTATGATTTTGTATATTTGCACTTCAAAATTCCCAAAGGATTTAGCAGTCTGAGACCAAAGATTGGATTTTTTTCAAATCCCACAGAAGCTTTTAAATCCAAGTTTAGTCTAATTAAAGGATGAATGTGGCGAATTCCGTGAAACTTTCCAATACCATAGTGTTGCGCCAACTCAAGAAGGATTAGTGCAAGACTCACACAGATGTTTCCAAATTCAATAAAGGAAGGGTGGGTCCGAAGTGAGTCAATATCCCAGTTTTCTAGGCCCCTAAAGTTACCGACTGAGCTTACTATAAGCTGTTCATTAGCTTGTGCGAGAAGTGTCAAGTTAATGACAAAAGGTGTTAATTCCATTTGGATTATCAGCGGTGTTATTTCCCTAGCACAATCAAGACTTCATCAAAACAATTGGATGCCATTCCACTCTGCATTTCATGGGATTTCCAGAGCTAAACTTTGCTTCAAAATCTACCATAATTGCTTCTAAATCTACTATTGGAGACAGCCTACTGGACTTGGGCTGGGAACCAATTTGAGAAGCAAGTGAAGTATGTCACTGGAGTACCCCCCGGCCCTCTTTCTGTGACCTCCTCTTAGGTGACTTCCATATTTCTCTCTGCTGTCGTGAGTTCTATTCTGTATCCTTTATTTACTGTGAAATGTGTTATTCATCTCTTTGCTACCCATCCCATCAAGACTCCAAGAAAAGGAAAACAAAATACACATCCTGTCCATACCAGGCTTTCTGTGAGGTATAAAAATATATGATATAGAGAGTATGATTTATGGCCAAACACTACCTAATAAGTAAAAATTGATCAAGAAATGTTGGTGCAGTGGCTCACGCCTGTAATGCCAAGGCAGGTGGATCACCTGAGGTCAGGAGTTCGAGACCAGCCTGGCCAAAATGACAAAACCCCGTCTCTACTAAAAATACAAAAGTTGGCGAGGCATGGTGGCATGCACCTGTAATCCCAGCTACCTGGGAGGCTAAGGCAGGAGAATTGTTTGAACCTGAGAGGCAGAGGTTTCAGTGAGCCGAGATCATGCCACTGTGCTCCAGCCTCAGCAACAGAGTGAGACTCAGTCTTAAAAAAAGAAAAAAAGAAATGGTGGTGTTAGACAAATCAACAAGCAAAAAAAAAAAAAAAATCCACTAAAAAGTTCTACTTCAAGGCTCTAGAACTAGAAATACCATTTGACCCAGCCATCCCATTACTGGGTATATACCCAAAGGATTATAAATCATGTTGCTATAAAGACACATGCACACGTATGTATACTGCAGCACTATTCACAATAGCAAAGACTTGGAACCAACCCAAATGTCCATCAATGACAGACTAGATTAAGAAAATGTGGCACATATGCACCATGGAATACTATGCAGCCATAAAAAAGGATGAGTTTGTATCCTTTGTAGGGACATGGATGCCACTGGAAACCATCATTTTCAGCAAACTATCACAAAAACAGAAAACCAAACACCACATGTTCTCACTCATAGGTGGGAATTAAACAATGAGAACACTTGGACACAGGAAGGGGAACATCACACACACACACACACACACACCGGGGCCTATTGTGGGGTGGGGGGAGGGGGGAGGGATAGCATTAGGAGATATACCTAATGTAAATGACGAGTTAATGGGCGCAGCATACCAACATGGCACATGTATACCTATGTAACAAAACTGCACATTGTGCACATGTACCCTAGAACTTAAAGTATAATTTAAAAAAATAAATAAATAAAAAGATTTTAAAATTTCCACTAAAAAGTGGATAAACAACATGAAGAGACATTTCTCAAAAGAAGACATACATGCAACCAACAAGCATATGAAAAAATGCTCAACATCGCTAATCATTAGGGAAATGTAAATCAAAGCCACAGTGAGATACTGTCTCACACCAGTCTGAATCACTATTACTAAAAAGTCAAGAAACAATAGATGCTGGCAAGGTTGCAGAGAAACGAGAATGCTTCTATACCGCTGGTGGGAAGGTAAATTAGTTTAGCCACTGTGGAAAGCAGTGTGGAGATTTCTCAGAGAACTTAATATAGAAATACCATTCGACCCAGCAATCTCATGAATGGGTATATACCCAGAGGAAAAAAGTCATCCTACCGTAAAGATACAGACACATGCATGTTCACTGCAGCACTCTTCACAAAAGCAAAGACATGGAATCAACCAAGATGCCCATCAACAGGGGATTAGATAAAGAAAATGTAACGCATATACACCATGGAATACTAAACAGCCATCAGAAAGAAATAAATCACGTCCTCTGCAGCAATATGGATGGAACTGGAGACCATTAACCTAAGCAAATTCCACAGAAAATCAAAACCAAATTCAATAGAAAACCAAATTCCATATGTTCTCACTTATAAGTGGAAGCTAAACATTGAGTCCACATGGACACAAAGAGAGAAACAACAGGCACCAGGACCCACTTGAGGATGGAGGGTAGGAGGAAATTCTCAAGCATGTGAGCATAACTACTGTAATAACTGGTTAATTACTAACGTGTAATTAACATGCTTCATCTATGAGTCTGTTAAACACACCTGTGGAAAATGTCACTGAGGCTCACTGGGGAGAGCTCAGGTACCCTGGCTACCTGGAGGGAGGTTTCTGAAGTTCAAGACAAAGCGCCAGAAAGAAAGAGCATCTTCAAGGTTAGCAGTTTTGGGATTTTTTGTTTTTGTTTTTGTTTTTGTTTTTTTGTTTTTTTGTTTTTTTTTTAGACGGAGTCTCGCTCTGTTGCCCAGGCTGGAGTACAGTGGCGCCATCTCGGCTCACTGCACGCTCCGCCTCCTGGGTTCATGCCATTCTCCTGACTCAGCCTCCCAAGTAGCTGGGACTACAGGCGCCTGTCACCACACCTGGCTAATTTTTTTTTTTTTTTTTTTGTATTTTTGTATTTTTAGTAGAGATGGGGTTTCACTGTGTTAGCCAGGATGGTCTCAATCTCCTGACCTCACGATTCACCTGCCTTGGCCTCCCAAAGTGCTGGGATTACAGGCGTGAGCCACTGCACCTGGCCTTTTTTTTTTTGAAAGAGAGATGGGGTCTCACTGTGTTGCCCAGATTGGTCTCAAACTCCTGGCTTCCAGCAGTCCTTCTACCTCAGCTTTCTGAGTAGCTGAGATTACAGGCACAAGCCACTGCACCCCGCTGGTTTAGCATCACAAGATCAACTTGTGAAATTATGGCAGCTTAACAAAGAGTAATCTGCATGTGGTTGACACTATTAATAGCTTAATAATCCATTGAGAATGTATGTGAACTTAAAAATTTTTTAGGCTGGAAGCAGTGGCTCACACCTATAATCTCAGCATGTTGGGAGGCCAAGGCAGTAAGATCCCTTAGCCCAGGAGGTCAAGACCAGCCTGGGCAACACAGTAAGTAAGACCCCATCTCTACAAAAATATTTCTTTTTAAATTAGTTGGGGATGGTGGCACATGTCTGTAGTCCCAGCTACTTCAGAGGCTGAGGCAGGAGGATCGTGTGTGGCTAGGAATTTGAGACTGCAGCGAGCTTTGATCACACCACTGCACTCAGCCTGGACAGCAGAGAGACACTGTTCCTAAATTTTAAAAATTAAAAATTTCTAGAAAACTATTTAAAGGAAATAATCCAAAATGTGAGGGAAAATCCTGTGTACCCATGTTGTGTTATTTTGTAATATCAAAAGGCTGGCAGTATTTTGTTCAACAGAGGCTGGGGGAGATGATCAGAGAGCCATCGTTTCATAGACTCCTGCCGTCATTCAAAGCGGTAAGTAAAGAAGACTGGAGAAGCACGAAAAATGTATATAATGTATTAGCAAGTGAAAAACACAGAATGGACATAATACAAATACAACTATAAATTTTAAAACCTAAGAGGCTGTGAATAGAAACAGGTTGATGTGTTATTGAGGGAGGATGGGGCATTATTTCTAAACTTCTGTGTTTTTATATTTCTATCATAACTGTCTAACTTCAAGAAATGATTGCCACTGTAATCCGTCATCAAAAACCAATTCTATTCTTATTCTATAGGTCACCTGTAGACCGTTTATATTGCCTCAAATGGCACTATTAAAAATCCATTCTGGGCCAGGTGTGGTGGCTCACACCTGTAATCCCAATACTTTGGGAGGCTGAGGCAGGAGAATTGCTTGAGGCCAGGAGTTCGAGACCAGCCTGGGCAACACAGCGAGAACTCGCTTTACAAAAAATGTTTTAATAAAAAGATTAGCTAGGCCTGTAGTCCTAGCTACTCAGGAGGCTAAGGCGGTAGGATCACTTGAGCCCAGGAGTTTATGGCTACAGTGAGCTATGATCACGCCATTGTATTCCAGCCTGAGCGACAGAGCGAGACCCTGTCTCTAAAAAATAAAAAAAACAGAGATGCATTCTATCGGACCCCTGAGCCCTCTGTTAATTTGCTAATGCTTCTAGAAAGCTTATACATCAAGCTATTGTGAACAGTAATCCCTTCTATCCGATGACCTTCAAGAAGGCAACCTGGAGCAATGGAATTCTAGAGCCAAAACCAGCTCGGAATGAGAAGATTTAGCCACCAATTGACCAGATTGTTTTAGATGAGTTACGTTGCCATCCTGGACCTTCATTTTTTCAGGTGTGAAATGAGCTAGAGTAAAGTCACCAACCTCCCTGGCAAGTTGAGGATGCCATGACAGGACTTGGGCTCAGGAGGTTCCTGAGGGGCACAGTATGGGTGAGGGGCCATGGTTAGACAGGCAGTGAGGGGGCAGCGCCTGAGGGAGGGGTGCCCAAGGGAGTCAGGGTCACAGGAGGGCGTAGGAGGATAACACCAAAGCCCAGCTTCTCCCATGCACCAGCAGAGTGATGCAGGCAGCGCCCCCATTCCTTTACTTGATGCAAGAAGCTTTGCTGTCTGACTCAATGTTGGCTGACTTACAAAAAAATAAAAATTTCAATATTCAAGTCTGAGCCATGAAATTTAATTTTGTGTCATATGCTGCCTTCATATAGTCCCCATTTATTTCTTAGAAAGAGATCCTTAAATGTATGTATAGTCTTTCCTTATCACTCTCTTGCCCCTTATCCCATGCCTTATACAAGCATCAGCTACATCAAAGATGCTCAACAAATATGCAAATTGAGTCATCCTCAATGTTTATGCTTATCTTACTTCCAAACGGGTAAAAACCCCTTAATCCACATTCTGATAGGAAATATCATTTCATATTTCCAGGTAGAAGGGATGACATCTTTGTTTTATAGATGAGAAATAAAAGTACACAAAGAAAAGCTCATGTTTGCAGAGTCCTTAGCTAGCTAATGAGACAATGAAAATATTCCTAGTGCATTGAGCGCAAGTCTTTTTTTTTTTTTTTTTTAGAGACAGGATCTCACTCTGTCACCCAGGCTGGAGTGCAGTGGCACAATCATAGCTCAAACTCCTGGGCTTAAGCAATCCTCCCACCTCAGTCTCCCGTGTAGCTAGGACTTATTATTTTTTATTTTTTGTAGAGATAGGATCTTGCCATGCTGCCCAGGCTGGTCCTGACCTCCTGGCCTCAGTCAAACCTCAAACTTCAACTTCCCAAAGTCCCAAAGTGGTGGGATGACAGATGTGAGCCCCACATCCTGGCCTTTTGGGTGATACCTTTTTTTTTTTTTTCCTGGAGACAGGGTATCACTCTGCACTCCAGAGCGCACTCCAGGCTGGAGTGCAGTGGTGTGACCACAGCTCACTGCAGCCTCGACTTCCCAGGGCTCAGGTGATTCTCCCTGCTCAGCCTCCCAAGTAGCTGGGAACATAGGTGTGCATCATCATGCCCAGCTGCTTTTTGTAGTGATTTTTGTAGAGACAGGGTCTTACTATGTTGCCCAGACTGGTCCTGAACTCCTGACCTCAAGTAATCCTCCCGCTTCAGCCTCCCAAAGTGTTGGGATTACAGGTGTGAGCCACTGCACTCAGCCCCATTGAATGCATGTCTTAACCACTCTATTAACTTCTCTCTAAAGAACCATTCTGGCCATAAAACAAAATTTGATGAACTTGCTTTAGCGTAAGACTTTTAAATTTTTTCCTTAAAATGGCCAATCCCACAAACTACATCTATAAAGTTACTGAATTTTCATTTCTGAAGGAATAGCACTAAATATGCTTAGTTTAAACTTAAATAACACCTGAGGCTTTTTTTCTGGATCAAATATCCCAGGTGAGGAAGACCAGTTGATAGACATTTAATTGCTTCTCAAATATCATTTCTGAGATCAAAAGCACGTTAACATTTTTTTTGAGACAGAGTCACACCAGGCTTGAGGGCAATGGTGCCATCCCAGCTCACTGCAACCTCCACCTCCCGGATTCAAGAGATTCTCCTGCCTCAGCCTCCCAGGTAGCTGGGACTACAGGCATCCATCACCATGCCTGGCTAATTTTTGTATTTTTAGTAGAGACAGAGTCCTTCCCCATGTTGGCCAGGCTACTGTTGAGCCTCTGACCGCAGGTGATCTGACCGCCTCAGCTTCCTATAGTGCTGGGATTACAGTCATGAGCCACCGTGCCCAGCCAAAAGCACTTTAACTTTCTAAAGCAACAAGAAAAGGGGGGAAGTTTCTCAAATGTAAAATAACACACCATTTCATAAACCGAGGGAAGGAAAATCATATCACTTTGCAGGGACTTTATTTGACAAGTTACAGCCAAGAGGGAGTTTTTGTAGCTGTTTAGTAAACAGCCGGAAGGAGGAATCTGAAATGAGGAAGAGAGGATATTTGTGCTTTGTTGGCAGGTCCACTAGACAGCCTCCCGAGCAGCCACACCATGCGGGTGTGCAAGATCTACCGGTTCCACCACTGTCTGTCTCAGCTGTCATCTTTTATTACAAATCTGCAGCACAAGCCACACTTCTGCAGCTTGCAGCCCGATCATGTGAAAAGCCAGGGAAAAAGACAACCAAACACTTGTGGGCAAAAATAAAGAAAATAATTCGAATTAACAAGCTGCCTCTGAACCCCGAAAGCATAAATCATTGTCTTGTTCGATTAGTCCCTTCCCAGGAAGCCAGCTTGCCCACAATTTCTCCATTATCCCCAACTTTCTTACCCCCTCTGCTATTCAAAGTCACCTACTAGAATTCCCAGATCCATTGCTGAGAATTCTGAGATCCTACTTTTTCTGGGGAGAGAGAAATAAGAAAGAAGAATGGAAAGAATAAGCTCATGAACGTGGCCAAGAGGTACCACCAGAATTAATTAACATTTTATTTTGGAGCTTATAAATACTGCATCTTAAATATGATCCAAGAGAGGCCTCTGCTGGTAAGACAGGGTGCAGGAAGGAGGTTGCGATGTCCTAAGTCTATGGACATCCTTCTCCCCCAAGGAAGCGTTGTACATCACACATTCCCAAAGAGAAGCGTTTGCAGTGATCTGCCCAAGCATTGGTGATCTTGCAGCCTAGGAAGCGCCTACAGTGACACATGGCTATGTCCTCTCAGGGGTTTCCACGTCCACCATCTCATCTGAACTTCCCAGCAAGCCCACGAAGTAAGGTAGCTGTGATCTGCCCATCTCAGCACTGAGATTAAGGTTCACAGGAGTTGGGGGAGTCAGGCAGAACCGAGACAATGACCTTTTGCTAAAACTCTTCCCACCACGGGTTGCTGGTGCTCATGTGATAAGTCGATTATTTTTTTCTTTTTTAAGACAGGGTCTTGTTCTATCACCCAGGCTGGAGTGTGGTGGCACAACTGAAGCTCACTGCAGCCTCAAACTAAGCTACAGTGATCCTTCTACCTTAGCCTCATTAAGTAGCAGAGACCATAGGTGCGTGCCACCAAGCCTGGCTAAGTTTTGTTTTGTTTTGTTGTTTTGTTTTGCTATGTTGCCCAGGCTTGATCTCCTGGGCTCAAGCAATCCTCCCACCTCGGCCTCCCTAAGTGCTGGGATTATAAGCATGAGCCACTGTGCCTGGCAGGTTGATTTTTTGTTTTGTTTTGTTTTGTTTTTTAGCTCCATAGGAAAAAAAAAAAAAAAAAGAAAAAGGAAAAGAACCAAAAAACTAACTTCTAGGTGCAGGGTTATGCCAGTTGGGCGCACTCTTTATAATCACTTGATCTTTTAAACATGTCATGCACTTCTCTGTTTTACCCACCTGGGGAAGGAGGAAACTCTTTTTACCAAAATCTAGTGTGTCCATTGACTTTTAATTTCCTGGATTCTCCATGAAACACCTTCCATCCAGGTTCAGTGTATCAGAGCACGTATCCCTTCTTTCGGCTCTGCTGTGCGCCCTCCCAACTGCCCTCTCAGGTCACAGAGATGGAGCTCAACCAGAAATTCCCTGGAGAAAGAGGTTTGCTCCATGATGGACAGGAGGGAGCAAACATATTGATGCATACCTTTTGAATGCAGGGGGAAAGCTATCTGTTTTGTCCCTAGGAAACATTTATACCGCAGCACAGCCAAAATACAGTTGGTGAGATTTACTAGACTCTGCTGCTGGTCTCACTCCTAAAGCCGGAGTGTTGGGGTCCACGGTGGGAGGTGTGTACATCATAGAGGATCTTCAGCAAATTTGTGCTGGGGAAATCCAGTGTCCCCTCTCCTTATCTGTAAAGCAACCCCCTCCTCAGCACTTCTTACCTGAAACCAAAATTACATTCAGAAAATTCAAAATAGGTTCCCTCAGCAGATTGCAACATCCTACCAAAACAGAGTCACATCTGTTAATTCTGTAAATGCTGTTCTTGGCTAAGCACAAACTGCTTTATAAGCATAATCTCAGTGATCTTCATAATCTTTCATTTGTGTCTCTGCAGGTAAACAGCTGCACGTGTCAGGACAGAGCTTGAATTGCACATTAGAATCCACCTGCAGATTGCCCTGGGAAGAGATTTCTGAATTAAAGTCCCTGGAAAGTTAGATGCCAATTATCTCATGAGCTTTTTGTGCTGTGCAAAGACCAAAGAGCTCAACTAAAACCCAATGTGCACACACTTAAACCAGTTAAGATCCCTTTTTATTTAAAATGATTGTAATTAAGAGGACAGTCCCTCAATATGAGAGATTTGGGTTCCGTGCCTAATTCAGTCAGTTGTCTTTGTCCTTGTCACCTCCTTTCTCTTCTCTCCATCATCATCTGAGGACCTGAGCCAATGGCCCTGCTTAGCTTTCCGTAGAGACCAATTTGTTGGTCACTAGGATTTATTAAATGCCTCTTACAGGGCAGGTGCCCAGATAATAATTGCTGCCTTAGGCAAACACTGGCTCCCTGTTCACCCCAACTTTTCCTCCTTCTTTCTGGGCACGTAGCTAAGCCACCTTTCATAGCTTCCCTTGCAGCTGGGACTGAGTTCTAGTTAAAGAACATGGCCAGTGCCATTTCGAGGCCAGGCCTAGGGAGCCCCTCCTGTCCTCCCCAAAAGCAATCAGTAACGTGGGCAGAAGATGTTGGTGCCACAGGATGGAGCGGTCCCTGAGTCACCACCTGGATCAGAGCTGCTCACATCAGGAATAGACACTTTGTACTCATTGAGGCTTCGTCTGCACTAAGTGGCTAAAATCGGGGTTTGCCTGTTATTGCAGCTGCAGTTACATTAACTTGCACACTGTCTCTGCCCTAAGCCATAGGATCCTCCTTAAGTGTCTGTGGGAGGGATGCAGACCTGTGAGCCAGCTTTCAATCATTTGGTGTCAACATGCAAAGACACAGATTGAAGTCTGAAAAGGAAGATGGAAGCCACATGGTTTTCTACTGTTTGTTTGTGTGTTTTTTTTTTTTTTTTTAGCCTTTTGAATATGGTTGAAGATTTTTTTTTCCCTCTCCCTTTAAAGGACTGGAAAAAGTTTTCTATTTTTTTTTTTTTTGAGACGGACTTTCACTTTGTGGCCCAGGCTGGAGTGCAATGGCGTGATCTCGGCTCACTGCAACCTCTGCCTTTTGGGTTCAAGCAATTTTCCTGCCTTGACCTTCTGAGTAGCTCGAATTACAGGCACCCGTCACCATGCCCAGCTAATTTTTGTCTTTTTTAAAAAAAGATAAGGTTTTACCATGTTGGCCAGGCTGGTCTCAAACCCCTGACCTCAAGTGATCCACCCACCTGGCCTACCCAAGTGTTGGGACTATAGGCGCGAGCCACCACGCCCAGCCATGGACTGGAAAAAATATTTAAGGCTTTACAACCTAAGGTACAAAACTAGGAGAGATCTACAGCATCCATTGTGACAGCAAAGAGAAGAGAAAGAAGAACACCTGCATTAGCACCTTTCACAGCACAGTCACGGTCACGTGAGCATGGCCAGCCAAGCTCTAGGACAGGCAATGCCTCTTCCGCCACCTTGCTCCTCACAGGACAGGGTCCCATCAGATGTCTTCTGTGCCCCCCAGGTCTGTCCATTCAACTCTCAGTCATGACTCAGTAGAATATGAAGTTGAGGACTCGTGCTCAGACCATCTGTCCCCACTTTCCACTGGGTTCCTGTCTCTGTTTTGACAGCTCTTCTTTTCTTAACATTTATTTTTATGGAGGTAAAATAGACATACATAATCTACCATCTTTATCACTGTTCAGTGTACACCTTGGTGGTAATAAGTGCATTTGTATTCTTTCTTTTTCCCTTCAGGCCCCCTCGCTTTCCCCTTCTCTGGTGACCCCCACTCTAATCTCGACCTCCATGAGATCCACTTCTTCAGCTCCCACATAGAAGTGAGAGCCTATGACATCTGTCTTTCTGTGCCTGGCTCATTTCACATAAAATAATATCCTCCAGATCCAACCATGTTGCTGCCAATAACAAGATTTCATCCTTTTTATGTCTGAATAGTACTCCATTCTGCATATAAACCACATTTGCTTTATCCACCCATCAACCGATGGACCCTTAGGTTGTTTCCAAATCTTTGCTATTGTGACTAATGTTGCAATAAACATGGGAGTGTAGCTATGTCTTTGTCATTCTGGTTTCTTTTCTTTGGGGTCCATACCCAGCAGTGGGATTGCTGGATCCTATATCTCTATTTTCAGTTTTCTGAGAAACCTCCATGCTGTTCTCCATAGTGGTTGTACTAATTTACATTCCCACCAACAGTGCACAACAGAGAACGAGAGCTCCCTTTTCTCCACATCCTCGCCATGGCAGCTCCTCTGAGAACACACAGGCCTCTATTGTTCTTACCATTTTCATCTGATCAAAACCTGCATGCAGGCAGGTAGCTGGATAGGCCTCATAAATGAGTCCCTGTTAATGCTAAGGTGACTGACAGCCGCACATCTCACTGACAGAGTCTGACCCTTGTGGAGCACTAAAGAATCCCCTGGTCAGGGCCCCTCATCATGAGGAGCCCAGGGAAGGGACCGACCTGCTAGGCAATGGTGGGCGTGAGGTCAGAGCCCGGATCTCCTACCCTGGGCCCCTTACCCTCCCCCTTACCCTACCTGTCCCAGAGGGAGCTTATGCGGTGAACCATGATCACTGCACTCCAGCCTGGGTGACAGAGAAAGATCCTGCCTGGAAAATGGAAAGAAAGAAGATCAGAAGAAAGGAAAGAGAGAGAGAGAGAGAGAGAGGGAGGGAGGGAGGGAGGGAGGGAGGGAGGGAGAGAGAGAGAGAGAGAGAGAGAGAGAGAGAGAGAGAAAGAAGAAAGAAAGAAAGAAAAGGAGAGGAGAGGAGAGGAGAGGAGAGGAGAGGAGAGGAGAGGAGAGGAAAGGAAAGGAAAGGAAAGGAAAGGAAAGGAAAGGAGGAAGGAAGGAAGGAAAAGAAAAGAGAAAAGAAGGAAGGAAGGAAGGAAAAGAGAGAGGGAGGGAGGAAGAGAGGGAGGGAGGAAGGAAGGAGAAAGAAATAAAGAAATCCTTTATCTCTATAAGACTGGGAAGACTTAGATAGACTTGGGAAGTCCACCAGAATTGGACACTACAAGGAACAACAAGATTTGCCCCTGAATGCTTCGGGAATATCAGATAAAAAAAAAGAAAACAAAATAGTTTTTTGAGCAGCCACTATGTGCCAGACATTGATCTAAATATTGAAGACAGGGGTCGGAGGCATGGCTCACAGCTTTCAGTGGCTTAAGGAGCAAAAGTGAGAGAAAGGAGAGAAAGAGAGAGGAGAGAGAGAGAGAGGAGAGAATATATTAAAATAGGCACATACATTCAAATAGCTTTATGCCAAAACCAATTTGGGATTTTTGTTTAAAGTTTGGACCAACTGCCTTGATATCCTGCAGACACACCAAGCAGGCTGTTATTCTCCATGTTTGAGGGCATTTCATCGTCAAGGTCTTCTTTAGAAGAGTCAAAGTGCCCATCGTCTTGATGAGGAGTTGGTTCACCTTTTTTGTTATTTGCTGGAGTGAAGGGTGGTGCTGCTCCTCAGCCCTTCCATACTTGGAAACCAGGGAATAGTCATCTATTTCTGAACTACACCCAAATGCCTCTTTCCTCTCTTGATTAGGGTGAGCAGGTTAATCCCATCCCATAGCAAATGTCTGCTCTACTGTATCCTCCCACCTGCCTGATTTCGGCCAGCACTTAACTTGGACGTCACACCTGAACTTGGGCAGCACCTAGATCAAGCCAGAATGATGCTAAGCAGTGCAGAAAGGCCTGGATCGGAAGCCCAGCCCAAGACCTGGCGCGGTTGTCTGTTGCTACACAAAATTCATAAACACAGACTGTGCATTCCACAATACCCATGGTGTTTTTCATCTTCTCCACTGGAACATGAAGATTCTCAGGGAAGTCTGAATTGTATGACTCTCTAAAGGGCACAAAGCCTGAACTAAAAAACTTGTGACAAATCTATGGTCACTCCTCTACAGCAAAAGCACTCCCTCTCTGCAGTGAGGACAGCCACCCAGCATACACACACAGCGACAACTCATCCTACATCCTGTGCACTTTACACCCATACACAGGAATGGTATACGATGCCCCCACAAACCAACTGTTTATTAGCCATATTTTCTGCATTTCTCATTTCTGCTCTAACACAATGATGTATGAAGCATGATATTATAATGCAATCAGCATTAATTTTTTATATGGTTTGGTTGTGTCCCCACCCAAATCTCAGCTTGAATTGTAGCTCCCATAGTCCCCGCGTGTTGTGGGAGGGACCTGGTAGGAGATAATTGAATCATGGGGTGGGTTTTCCCCTGCTATTCTCATGATAGTAAGTCTCACAAGATCTGACTGTTTTATACAGGGGAGTTCCCCTGCACATGCTCTCTTGCCTGCCACCATGTAAGGTGTGACTTTGCTCCTCCTTCACCTTCTGCCATGATTGTGAGGTCTGCCCAGCCATGTAGAACTGTGAGTCCATTAAACTTCTTTTTCTGCCGGGCACAGTGGCTCATGCCTGTAATCCCAGAACTTTGGGAGGCCAAGGTGGGTGGATCACGAGGTCAGGAGATCAAGACCATCCTGGTGAACACAGTGAAACCCCCATCTTTACTAAATACACAAAAAATTAGCCAGGCCTGGTGGCAGGCACCTGTAGTCCCAGCTACTCGGGAGGCTGAGGCAGGAGAATGGTGTGAAACAAGAGGGTGGAGCTTGCAGTGAGCAGAGATCATGCCACTGCACTCCAGCCTGGGTGACAGAGTGAGACTCTGACTCAAAAAACAAAAAAACAAAAAAAAAAACTTCTTTTTCTTTATAAATTACCCAGTCTCGGGTATTTCTTCATAGCAGTATGAAATGAACTAATACAATTTTATTAAGGGGTTAGGAGAAGTTTAATGTCTCTCTATTTATGACATGTATAACAGATGTTTCTTTCATCCAAAGCAGAATAACAAAAACAAGAAAACCTCATAATTCACTAGAAAATATTGAACATTAATATACTAACGGAAGAAAACATGCCTTACATGAAACACATGGCACAGAATTTGATAACAGAACCGGGAGAGTGTGGCCGACAGAACCATCTCACCATTATCAGAAAGCCAACTCCAGTTCATCACTTTAGTTTTGCTGGGACATTGAATGTCATGTGCTTTTTTAAAAAAATAAAAAAGTGTTATCTAAATTAAATCCGTACTGAGAATATATCTCCTGTGGTGTCCGTGTGTCCCCAGGTCAGCTCGCCCTTCTGCCAGGTACCAAAGTGAGTGTGCATCAGCACAGGTATTCCCGTGTGCAAAGCACAGCTGGGCTCTCTCAGCTCTGCATTGTGTTTTTTTTGTTTTTGTTTTTGTTTTTGACAGGGTCTCACTCTGTTGCCCAGGGGCATGGCCAGGTCCTGTTTTTTTCACACCCACTCAGACTTCCTGGCTCTCAGGTGGGGAGCACCGACGGAGCTGGCAGGCGGGTCAGGGGGCTGCAGGCGGCTGCAGGAAGGGTAAGCGGCTAGGTGGCTGGGAGCTGCTGAGGGCTGCTCCTCGGATCCTGAGCCCCTCGGGTCCTGGGCGGCCTCTCGGTAGGGCCTGCCCCGGGGCTGCCTGCCCAACTTTTCGCTGGCGGAGGATGTCACCTCACTCTCATCCTCATCCGGAATCTTCGTGTGCCCTGACACCCTGGAGGTACCCCTGGGGTTGCCGGCCCCCTCCCCTCCGGCGCGTGCACCCGGGGGCGCAGGCGCCCCCTCTTGCTCCCGCCCACCCTCCTTGTCCGTCGGGTGTCCCTCGGGGTGGCCAGGGGCTCCGCTCTGCTTCCGGATGGAGGGGCTCGTCGGGGGTCCGGGCCTCCTGCGCATCCGCCGCCGCAGGCTACAGACCAGGTCCGCGAGGCCCAGCAGGAAAGACAGTGCGCTGACCGCCCAGAGGAACAGCATCAGCAGGGACTTCTCCGTGGGCCGCGACACATAACAGTCCACCACGCCCGTGCACGGAGGACGCGTGCAAGGGAACTTATTTGGGGCCAGGAACCCAAAGAGAAGGTAGTGCAAGGCCCCGAAGGCTGCCTCCAGCAGGGTCCGGAGGAGGAGGTGGATGATGTAGCCGGCCGAGAAGTCAGGCACCTCGAGGCCGCCGCGCTGCCTGCAGGACCCCGGGCAGCGTCTCTGTCCGGAGGCCGTGTCCCGGGGTTCGTCGGGGCAGCGGCGGGGGCCCAGCGCGGCTAGCGTGGCTCCTCGGTGCAGGACATAGACGCTGAAGACAGCGGAGGGGAGGAGGACGCACACGCCCTGGATCAGCCAGAATCGCAGGTGAGACACGGGGGAGAAGAAGTCATAGCAAACGTTGGCGCATCCCGGCTGCAGCGTGTTGCAGACAAATCTCTCCTGCTCGTCCTGGTAGACGGGGCGCCCAGCCAAGACGATCACCAGCATCCGCAGCAGCATCGTGAGGACGAACCAGAGCTTTCCTGGAAGAGAGGAAGCAGGCATGGCCTCATCACCCCCGAATACACTGCCCTGAACAACAGTTTTAAAGTTTCTACAGGGGCTGAGATTGGGGAACTGAGACGTCAATAAGCGTGTCTTTAGTTTTCTGTTTGTTTGTTTGTTGTACATAGGGTCGTGCTATGTTGCCCAGGCTGGTCTTGAACTCCTGACCTCAAGTGCTCCTGCCGCCTTGGCTTCCTAAGTAGCTGGGATTGCAGGCATGAGCCACCACACCTGTCAGCTTGTCTTTACTCACAGCAAAAGTATCAGGTAGTTCATTTGACAAGTATTTATTGAGCAGTGAACATCCTTGTTTGTAAGATGCTTCAAGATGAGCAGATTTTTTAAAAGCATTATATTAAAAGTGTTTTAATCTGTCTGCTAATTCAGACTTTTGGTAATGTCTCCTGGACTGACAGGCCCAGAAAGAAAGTGTGGCTGAGCAAATTAATGATGTAAATAAGATTTAAATTTTCTTCTTAGGAGAATAAGCCTTTTAAAAGAGGTTGGCATATTTCTGTAACTGTGTATAGCCAATTTGAGCTGCTGATTTCAGTAAATCTTCTTACTTCTGACAACAGTCCAGGGATCTCTATTCAATCACAGGGCTTGTATTTAATGTTAGTCTATGGCCTTTGAAATTGAATTTCTTTATGAACAGTCCATTGTTCAGATTTTTTAATCATTCAGAATTCCTCTTCCCCTTTTCCAGTTATTAAGAATGAATGAGGCTTGTCCTTCTTCAATGTATGGTGACTGAATGACACCAAGCTAGGAAACCAAAATAACTGTCAAGCCCTATTTTCATGGCACCAACCAACTGTTTCGAAACATGTTTAAAACTCAGCCAAAATAACTTGTGAATATTGTGTTTTGTGATGAGAGAAACATCGCCTGACATCAGAAAAACAAAACAAAACAAAAATAAATAAATAAAGACAGTCAAACAAAGAATAATATCACTACGTGATGAGTCATTGAGTTGAACTTTTAACATCAAGTTGATCTTGTCTAAATCTACAAAACAATGAGCAGGGAAAGTATCAACCGCATCTCTGGCATATATTCATCCTTTTCTGACCCCCATACCTCTCTGAAAATGTGAGTCATCTACATTAAACAAAAATCTGTTATTCTCTTTGTTAAAAAAAAATAACTAAACTAAACTTGGGATTTGGTTTAAAGTGCACAAGAGAAATGGCTACTCCTTAAAAATTAAGCTTCCAGGCCAGGCATGGTAACTCACGCCTGTAATCCCAGCACTTTGGGAAGCCGAGGCGGGTGGATCACAAGGTCAGGAGATCGAGACCATCCTGGCTAACACGGCCAAACCCCGTCTCTACCAAAAGCACACAAAAAATTAGCCAGGCGTGGTGGCATGTGCTTGTAGTCCCAGCTACTCGGGAGGCTGAGGCAGGAGAATCACTTGAACCAGGGAGGCAGAGGTTGCAGTGAGCCGAGATCACACCACTGCACTCCAGCCTGGGTGACAGAGTAACACTCTGTCTCCAAAATCAACAACAAAAAAAATTAAGCTTCCAGGATAAAACCTAAAGGCATCACTTTCTCATTAACACTTGCTGTTCTGTTCCTTTTTCTGGTAACGTAGCCACACCAGGGTTGCACACAAATACCCCTCCACCTGCTTCAGTCTTCGGAGTCAGCACCCCAGTGTCAGCACACGAGGGCCTGTGAGAGAACAATGTCACACGCAAGACCCTTACATGACAGAGGAACCACGGAACCATTCAAAGAAACTAGAAGCCTCAGCTCTCTTTTCTCCAGAAAGGCACAGCCCTTTGTTTTGGGAGTGGGTGAACTTTCAGCTTGGTGCCTGCACACTGAAAATGAGGAAATACCTGGAACCTTTAAGAAGGACTCAATTCCACCATGGCAATGGAAACAAAAACTGCCCGGGAGTTTGGAGATAGTCCCAATACTCACCCACCATGGTCACGTTGCAATTTAGTGTGATGATGAGAAACCCTAGCAAGTCCACGCCTTCCATGCTTCCAGAATGTCACAGGCTCCAGGCTGCAGGAGACACTGGAGGGCTGTGTTCTCCAAGGAGGTGGAAAAATCCTTGCCTGGATAAATGTCCTTTAATTACAAAAGACTTAAAGGTGTGAGCTGGAGATAAGAAAGCAAAGGTTTGAGCCAGGAGTAGGAGATGGGTTTTTCTGTCTCCAAGTTGAGACGGCCCTAAGCCTCTGAGGCAAAACATTCCTGACAACTGCAGTGACCAGCAGAGCAAGCAGCAGTCATCTCTTATTGTGGGCTATTCTTACCCGCCTGGGATATTCCAGGCCTGGGGCAGCGCTCATATGTCCCCATCAGGACAGCCAGATGCTTCAGGATATAATAGCAGCAACTACTTTTAACCCAAGAAAGAAAAACTTCTGCTAACTAGTCAAGTAAATTTCTCTATTAAAAAGGCATTTGCTCCTTGAAAACATTTCCACAACCACTTCACTTGTGCAAGAAGCCCTTAAAGTGTTCATGTTTTATCTTAAAGAAGTGTTCATGTTTTGTCTTCTCAATCAAGCATGAATCGCCATGCCACCATCACACGAACCCACAAGGATCTCACCCTTATTCTGAATTCCTGTATCATGGGTGCAGGCAGAAATCTGTATCTCAGTCGGGTGCCCCAACTTTAGACCGTGACTTGGTTATTCTCCTGCTGCTTCCTGTGCAGTGAGTGACAGCTCTTCCCTTAGAGACAAAAGCCTGGGTGCAAAGCCGAGGGCAGCCCCCAACTCACTGGGGAAGTCACTGGATCCTTCCAGATAGTCTCATCTTGCAATAAGGAGAATCATGCCATTCCACTTGGCATTTGTGGGAGGTTTCTGTGAAATGATGGCATAGAATAAGAGCAACTGGTGTGAAGTGGGTGTATGACAGCCCATATCCATGGTGTTTCAATCCCTCACTGGCCCCTACGACCTTCACAGATTACATCTTCCCTTTGTATCGCCCAGCCCCATCTAGCCTGGAGCTGTTCCCATTGAATCTACTTAATAAATGTCTGTTAAATTTGTCATGAAATATCATGGTCTGGACCTGCTGACATCAATCACAGTTGCATCAAAATCCTATCACCGCAGCCACCTTCATATCTGGGAAGAACCCATCCTGCAGGGTTGGGGAGCTATGATCAGGGTAGAAACTGTAAACTTGAAAAGGAATGATTTCAATTTTCCATGAAAGCTATTCTTTATATCCCCATCTTTTCTTCATTTCTGATCTATTCTTGACTTTAGTAATATCCCTAGAAAGATTCCCAGAAGAGTGCAACAAAGCTACTTTCATCTTTACTCCCATGACACGCTCCCATCCACGGAAAACGTTTCGACCCCCTTGAAAGGAACAGTGGTTTTGCTACATTTTAGTCAAATGCTTCGACATGAGCAATGAAATTGGAGAAATTGTAGTTAAGTAAAAATATTGAAATAGTCACAGGGTGTATAAAACAAAGGAGAATTTGTCTCCTAATAGACTGCTTATGGTATTGGCTTTTTTAAAAAAATGAAACATCAGGAAAGCAATTACTGAATTTGCTGTGTGATAGAAATAGCCTGTCCCATATGCAGAATAAATTAGCACTGCGTGACCATGAGCAAATCACTGGAGCTCTTCATGCTTCGGTTTTCTCATCAGTGAAGCAGGAAAAAAGAATGTGTTCTTCACCCACTCACAGTGACTGATATGCAAAATGGAACCAGAGATGTGAAAATGATTTTGAAATGTAAAGAATGACCCAGTGTCAGTGATAGGTGCATCTCAGGGTCAGCTCCTCTGATCCCACCTTCAGGGCATCTTCTGAGCAGCCCATGCCCACCCACCTCCCTTCTCATCATGGTCACCTTTGCTCTTCCTCCTTGAAGTCTACCCCATCCCCATTCCTTGTCTTTTTTCTCTTTCTCCTTTTTTCCTTTCTCCTGCTAGGTGACATTTTGCTTTACTTAGAAATCCTAACTCTGGCCAGGCCCAGTGGCTCACACCTGTAAATTCCAGCACTTTGGGAGGCCGAGGCGGGTGGATCACCTGAGGTCAGGAGTTCGAGACAAGCCTGGCCAACATGGTGAAACCCCATCTGTACTAAAAATACAAAAATTAGCCAGACGTGGTGGCAGGCACCTGTAGTCCCTGCTACTTGGAAGGCTGAGGCAGGAGAATCACTTGAACCCAGGAGGTGGAAGTTGCAGTGAGCCCAGATCACGCCACTGCACCCCAGCCTAGGCGACAGAGTGAGACTCCGTCTCAAAAAAGAAAAGAAATCCTAACTCCAATGGCTACCTGAAGCTAGCTGGAGGTAAGGGAAGCAGAGAAGGTGGAGGCGTCTGGGCACCAACTCCCGACTGTCTCTGTAAGAGCATCCCAGTGCCGATGGGGAGGTTTCTGTATGTGTATGTGGAGCAGAGAGAAGATGTGGGGAGTACTGTGTTCAACACATGGCCAAATAAACCAGCTGGGAGTTAGGGGCTGAAGTGTACAAGATGCCAAAGTGGAAGAGTTCACTAAATGCAGGTGGTCAGCACGGGCCCTGTGGCTCACATCTGTAATCCCAGCACTTTGAGAGGCCGAGGATGGAGGATCACTTGAGGCCAGAAGTTCAACACCCGCCTGGGCAACATAGAGAGTCTCATCTCTACAAAAATGTCTTTAAATTAACCAAGTGTTGGCATGCTTGTAATCCCGGCTACTCAGGAGGCTGAGGTGGGAGGATCAGTTGAGCCCAGGAGGTCGAGGCTGCAGTGAGCCATGATCATGCCACTGCACTCCACCTCGGGCCTCAAAGCAAGTCCCTGTATCTAGAAAAAATGAAAAAAAAAAAGTGTTAGCAAAAAGGAAAGATAACAATAGTGCTACGTGGCACTCAGCCTTGGCCTCATCTCTCTCTAGTGTAGTGACTTTGGCAAATTGTTTAGCCCTCAGTTTTACCATCTATAAACTGGGGTAATAATACTAAGCATACAGGGTTGAGAATTAGGGTTCATTTAAATAAGGTTCTAGCACGTTATCTGCCCAGTGAGAAGCTTTCAAAATATGATGAGTTCAGTCAGTTCTCATTATTCATAGTAGCTATGTTTTATAAAGTTACCACTAACACTGCAATAGTGAATACTAGGAGCTCCTTGGGGAAATACACGGTTAGATGACAACACTTTCACCAACCAGTTAACACATTGCCTTATTTTATGTGTGTTTCTGTTCAAATACACCTTATTTAATATATATTAAATATATACTAACCCACTCACATTAAATCATGGCCCACAGCACTATCACTCACATCTGAATGAAACCCATCTAACACATATACTTTCTCTGCAAGCCCTGGCACAGCCCTCCTGCACACAGAAGAACCAGTCAGCACTCATGCAGCACTATGCTTGGGACCATTTTATTTTATTATTTAAAGAAAAAATTTAGAGACAGGGTCTTGCTCTGTCACCCAAGCTGGAGTACGGTGACATGATCATAGCTCACTGTAGCCTGGAACTCCTGGGCTCAAGCCATCCTCCGGCCTCAGCCTCCTGAGTAGCTGGGACTGCAGGGTGGTACCACCAGGCCTGGCTAATTTTTTAGTTTTTTGTAGAGATGGGGGTCTTGCTACATTGCCCAGTCTGGTCTCGAACTCCTGGCCTCAGGCAGTCCTCCTGTCTCAGCTTCCCAAAGTGCTGAGACTATAGGTGTTCACCACTAAGTCCATTGGGGACCACTTTAAATGGCAAAATCACCAACCAAAAGTACAAAAATGCAAAAAACATGGCACTAATGAGACCTTGGGAGAAAGTACTCGTTGGCATTGTGAGAGCAGAAGCAAGAAGGCAGGGCAGCCGCTGCTTCCACCCCAGCTAATAGCACATGTGTCGGACAACACACATTTCCCACCACTCTGTGTGTATCCACAAATGGCAGATAAAGTCTTATGAGTATTGGTTTTGGGATTAGGAATAAATTTTAGCAAGTAGATGAACTTGCAAATGAGAAATCTATGAATATGAGGACTGACTGCACTTAATAGAAGGATCAACTAGTGAGAAGAGTAGCTGAGTCCCAGGAAGAGCTAATTCAGAAGAGAAATGAATCCCTGGGAATTCCAGGGACTCGGAGTCACAAAAACTGGAGGAGGATCCAGGCTCCAGATCCCACCCTCTTACTCCTACTTCAGTGAGAACACCTCCACTGCCGTCTGTGTTGTCTTTTATGCTTTGGCCAAGACTCCCCTTGGATAAAGGATTCTACATCTAAAAAGAAACATTGGAAAAGAGATGGTCTATGTGAGAATTATTATGAGAAGCAGCTTGATATCAAGGTTAAGGACATAGGCTCTGCAGTCTGACTACCTGGATTAAAACTCTAGCTTCTTGACTGTATGATTGTGGGGGAGTCACTTAACTCAGTGTCTTCACTGTAGAATCACAATTCCCTGCCCCCTAAAATGGTGGCGAGGAATACATGGGAAAATGCCTAAAGCCTAGAGAACGGTGCCCCACCAATAATATGAACCCAATCACTGGCTTTTCATTTTTATTACCTGCCAAGAATGATGTACCAGTGAAGATGCAGGAGGCTTGGAGTGGCTTTTTCTTAACAGTGGGTGCTCCAGGGCTGGTGGGAAAAGAGCTCCCAAGGAAATAGAGTTCATTTTCTGGAGGGCTAGGAAATGATGGTATCTGTTTTGTTTTGCTGTGTGTGTGTGTGTGTGTGTGTGTGTGTGTGTGTGTGTAAGGAATCATTTATCTGATTTGAGAAATGTATGTTTGGGTTGTTATCAAGATGTAAATGACTTTTCCAGGACTGTAGACAGAAAGCAAATATTTACCAGCGGCACCAACACAACAGTTTAATCATGCCTACAGTTGCATCTCATCTGCATATGCAAATCTACCCCCAAAAATAGATTGTACTGCTTTCTTGTCAATCTAGTTTCCCACTGGCACAGGTACTGTAGGGTGAACCAGGTCAGTGCTGTCCCACCCCAGCCACACCCACAGACTCCCCCTCACAAGACTTAGAGCTAAAAATTAACCACTGGTACAAGGAAGAAATTTTCTATTTTCTTTAGCTGAGCCTTTTCCAGCTCTTAAAGTCCCCAAGACTGTCGTTCTTAGACCGCATTTTCACCTCCGTTTCAACTCAACTGCACAGCTCCCCAGTGTCTTCTCTCTACCAAGACAGCATTCACAGTGCCCCTTGGACTTTCTTTTTGAGGCAGTTGGGCTGGTTCTTCTATGCAGGGAGGCATAGCTTCTCTCCCAAGGGAGCAAAAGAACTTCCAAGCACTGTTCCCACCTCCAATAGTCTTAGGTAAGATCTTCCAAGAGACACTGAACAGGCACAGATTCATTCTCTCAATCATACCAAAATGATGCCTCCTCCCCAAGCCACAGGAGGGCATGCTGACCAAAGAGATCCCAGAGGAAAGTGCTGAACTAAACAACTGCCTATTAGATGCAAGCAGGTCAGATGAGGCTGCCGGTTAATAGACATCTCACTTGTGAGATGTGCATCAATGTGCTAAATCACATTCCCCAAGGCAGCAAAGATGGGCCCCAGTGGGGAATGCACAGACCCCTAAAATTCCACTTTCCACAGACTCGCGGACTCAGGCATCTTTGGAAATGGAAGTCACCTTAAAACCTACTTAATCACCTTCCCAACTTTCAGGTGAAATTAAGATGTGGCCAAGACCATCCAGCCTCAGTACAGAGCTTAAATGATATTTGTTATCCCTGCCTTTTGATTTGTAATACATCAAAAGCACACAAAAAAATTCAACTGTCCTGAATGTTAAAAAATACTGTTATCTGGATAGCCCAATGTTAGCCCTTCAAGTGTTTGAAATTGTATTATTTTAACTTTTCCATGGAAATCTTTCTAAGGCATCCTTCAGAAACTGAGCAGAGGCCGGGTGCGGTGGCTCACACTTTCAATCCCAGCACTTTTGGAAGCCGAGGCAGGTGTATTGCTTGAGCCCAGGAGCTCTCGACCAGCCTGACCAACATGGAGAAACCTCATCTCTACTGAAAATAGTAAAATTATCAGGCCGGGCGCGGTGGCTCAAGCCTGTAATCCCAGCACTTTGGGAGGCCGAGACGGGCGGATCACGAGGTCAGGAGATCGAGACCATCCTGGCTAACACGGTGTAAACCCCGTCTCTACTAAAAAATACAAAAAACTAGCCGGGCGAGGTGGCGGGCGCCTGTAGTCCCAGCTACTTGGGAGGCTGAGGCAGGAGAATGGCGTAAACCCGAGAGGCGGAGCTTGCAGTGAGCTGAGATCCGGCCACTGCACTCCAGCCTGGGCAACAGAGCAAGACTCCATCTCAAAAAAAAAAAAAAAGAAAATAGTAAAATTAGCCAGGCGTGGTGGTGTATGCCTGTAGTCCCGCCTACCTGGGAGGCTGAGATAGGAGGATTGCTTGAGCCTGGGAGGCAGAGGTTGCAGTGAGCTGAGATCACAGCAGGTCACTGCAGTCCAGCCTGGGCCACAGAGGGAGACCCTGTCTCCAAAAAAAAGAAAGAAATAAAGAAAAAGAAGAAAAGAAAGAGAGAAAGAGAGAAAGAGAAGAAAGAGAAAGAAAGAAAGAAAGAAAGAAAGAAAGAAAGAAAGAAAAAGAAAGAAAGAAAGAAAGAAGGAGGGAGGGAGGGAGGGAGGGAGGGAGGGAGGGAAGGAAGGAAGGAAGGAAGAGAGAGAGAGAAAGAAAGACAGAGAGAGGGAGGGAGGGAGGCAAGGGAAGGGAAGGGAAGGAAGGAAGGAAAGAAGGAAAGAGAAGAAAGGAAAGAAGGAAGGAAGGAAGAAAGGAAGGAAAGAAAGAAAAAAATTGAGCAGAAAAGTCATACAGGCAGGAAGAGGACAAAGGCACCCAGCTGCCACTGGAGAATTGGGTTTTCTTTGTGAGAAAAGCAAAGGACTTCATCATTAGCTTCCTTTTTGCTCACAGGTCCTGAGCAATATGTCAGCAATACAGTTGCAATCAAATCCAACACATGTTCTCACCATCCAGGCAGGAAGGACTCATCTTCTTCCTTGTCATTGTTTCTACCGATGCCCTTTGACTTACTGATGCCTTTTAAAACATTACCAATAGTGTCAAGAACACAGTAGCATAAATGTTCCCTGAGCACCTTCCGCGTCTTCAGCACTGTTCTTGGCACTAGAGAAATGGCAGAGAATGAAGTATAAAAATTCCTGCCCTCACTGAACTTACATCCTAGTGTGAAGAACTGACAAAGAACAAGATAAATATCTTCAGCAAAATTGACTGTTAGTCAGTAATAAGATCTAAGGAGGGTAGTGGATGCCACGGTTTAATTGGGTAACCAGTGTCCTAAGCAGAACACATTGGAGTAAAGACAGAAGCCGGTGAAGGGGCAGTCACGTAGACGTTGACCACAAGCCCTCCCTGATCAATTCCTGCTCTCTTTTCTAATTCACTTGGATCAGTGGCTGCTTGGCACATTTTGAAAATTACTAAAATGTCCTAAAATTCTGTATAGTGTATGCACGTGGACCAAGTCACCTCCTGTAGCCTGTCTGTAACTCCTGTCACCTGTCCCTCGCAGGCTAAAGTGACACTACCCAGCAGGGACCTGGGGAAGCATTCCCAGGCGTCGTTTTCTCTTGAATACACAGGTGTCCAGCAGGGGTCTCTGCACTGGCCACAAACACACCCGTTCCTTTCATAGATGGGAATTTTCATTTTTTAGAGTCAAATCAATGAAAAATTACTCATCAAGCAATCACTGGTAGTCAAAGAAGTAATTAGGAGGAAAACAGCACAAAGTTCAAGGGTAGAGGACCTGGGTTCAGTTCTGGTTCCGATCACTGACCAGTGTTTGACCTTGAGCAAATATTAGGTTGGCACAGAAGTAATTGCGCTTTTTGCCATTAATCATGATGCTGCCCAGGCTGGTCTTGAACTCATGGCCTCAAATGATCCTCCTGCTTCAGTCTCCCAAAGCATTGAGATTCCAGGTATGAGCCACCTCACCCGGCCACAGGTTCTCTCTCTAGGTGAGTGACACCAAGATCCATGTCACCCAAGCAGAAAACCAGTACTTGATCTGCTTGAAATATATTTTAAAGTTTCACTGCTTAAAGCTCTTCAGTGGCTCCCCACTGATGGTCCCAAACAGAGCTTGCCTGGCCCTACAAGCCCTGGAGTCCGCTTGCCTCTTGGCCTCACCCTTTGCTCCCCCCAACCCTGCAATGGCACTGACCTTCTTGCCTAGCCTCTGATCTCTGCTGCCTCTGAGACGTGCCACAGCCCTTTCCTCTCTCTGACTGGCTCCCAGGGATTTCTGTCTCCTTTTCCTTTGCCCAAGACTGGGTTGGGTGTCCTCCTCTTGCGGTGCTCATTATGACAAGAAGCATGTGCACTGTCAGAGCAATGCCTGCCCTGCCCAGCCTCTCTGTCCTGCCACCCCCAGTCCAAGACCATGTGAGGCTCTAGTCCTCCTCCCTGGTCAAGATCTGCCTTTGCACTCACTGCCCCTCAGCTGGAAGTCAGCTCCACTTCATCAAGAGTAGAGAGAATATGCAGGGAAGACATGGGGCCCGTCTCAGTCACCCAAGGATCCTGAATCTTTTTCACTCACTTGTGAAACAGAGATAATTAAAGCTCCTACTTCTCAGGTTGTAAGAGAATGAAATGAACTGACAAGTGTAAACTGCCCAGTGCAGCAGAAACATCCGAGAAATAGTAGGAAGAATTCGGTTTGCTTTGCTTCTTCTTTCTTTCTTTCTTTTTTTTTTTTTTTTTTTTGATGGAGTCTCACTCTGTTGCCCAGGCTGGAGTGCAGTGGCACGATCTTGGCTCACTGCAACCTATACCTCCTGGGTTCAAGCAATTCTACTGCCTCAACGTCCCGAGTAACTGGGACTACAGGCGCACGCCACCACGCCTAGCTATTTTTTTTTTATTTTTAGTAGAGATAGGGTTTCACTATGTTGGTCAGGATGGTCTCGATCTCTTGACCTCGTAATCCACCCACCTCGGCCTCCCAAAGTGCTGGGATTACAGGTGTGAGCCACTGCACCCGGCTTTCTTCTTGTCTTTCATACTTCTTTCACGTGGTCCACTTTTTGCGTACAGGGCTGGCCTTTTTTGGCATGGCCAACAAACTGGAGTGGTTCTTTCTCGTTGCTCAGTGAATGAAGCAGTCACAACACACCAGAAGCTATTTCTCACGTCTCGACTCGACATTCCCTGACTCGATGTTCCCTGACTCGACGTTCCCTGACTCGATGTTCCCTGACTCGACGTTCCCTGGGATGGGATGTTCACCGTCAACCATTCCGTCCAGACCTCTCTGTGCCCACAGCCCTTTCCAAAGCCTAGGGCTCCCAATGGCCAGACATTTGTCCAAATCTTCATTATCAGCAAGAGTGTGTTGCACTATTTCTCTGTTGGAACAGATTCCATGACCCGCTGAGGCCTTCCAAGAGCACAGCTCCCCAGCAATCAGTGGCAGCAACCCTGAATGGAGTGGGCTTGTCCCATGAGTGCTGACACCCACCGGCAATGCACTGCCAGCTGGAGTTTGCCTGTGCTTTGCAACCAGCGTTTCACAAATGGCAGCACTGCATGTTTGCAGGGAGATCCTCTCTGCTTGGAAGGATCTTGCAGGCTTTGCTTTTGCAAAATTTTAAATTATCTTTTTTTTTCTCTTTGCTGTATATACCATTAAAGAAGTTAATCTTTTTAAATTGACACATGATAATTGTACATAGTTATGGGTACCGTGTGATGTTCCAATACATGTATAGCCTGTGTAATGATCAAACTGGGATAATTAGCATATCCATCATCTCAAATAGTTATCATTTCTTTGTGACAGGAACATTCGAAATCCTCTTCTCTAGCTATTTTGAAATATAGAACACATTATTGCTAACTATGTCACCCCACTATGCAACTGCACACCAGGACTTAAGAAAGCTTTCTTCTTACATTCTTTTTTTCTAAGTAGTAAAAGTAGACGGAGGAGGCCAGGGCCGGTGGCTCACACCTGTAATCCCAGCACTTCGGGAGGCCGAGGCAGGCAGATCACCTGAGGTCAGGAGTTCGAGACCAGCCTGGCCAACATGGTGAAACCCCGTCTCTATGAAAAATATGAAAATTAGCTGGGCATGGTGGTGCCCGCCTGTAATCCCAGCTACTTGGGAGGCTGAGGCAGGAGAATCATCTGAACCTGGGAGGTGGAGGTTGCAGTGAGCCAACATCATGCCACTGTGCTCCAACCTGGGTGACAGAGTGAGAGTCCATCTCAAAAAAAAAAAAAATGTAGACGATCATTTTCTTTCCCTTTAGGGACCCTGGGTAGGACCTCCTGCCTCAACACACCTATGCCTCTTGTCTAACATCAAATATTAAATTCTTGAGGTCCTCTGGCTTTTAAGGGTGATAAAAATGAAAATCTCTCTGGGAGAGGCAACTCACTATGTCTTATCAGTCATCTGCATCTTCATAGTGTGAGTTAGAAACACCGCTGCTGGAAGCAGGCCTTTCTGTGAAGGTAAGGGCCTGGGATGGAGAAGGGAGCCAATGGAATGTCATGGATACTTTCCCATGCTGCAGAGCTTCAGCATCACACAGAGCAAGGCCAAATTCAGGATTAGTGAGTCCTCATATCGACCTCCTGTTCATTTTTATGTTTTAGACAATAACTGAAAGAAGGAAGGAAAGAGAAAGAAAGAGGAAGGAAGGAAGGAAGGAAGGAAGGAAGGAAGAAGGGAGGGGAGGGAGGGAGGGAGGGAGGGAGGGAGGGAAGGAAGGAAGGAAACAGGGAGGGAGGAAGGGAGAAAAGAGAGGAAGGAAGAGAAGAGAGGAAGGGAGGGGAGGGAACAGAGATACAGGCAGCTGTGATCATGGCGACTTCAGCATCAGATGAATGAGTCTTGTTAAGAGAGAGGATCTAGTCCATGTTTTCCCTCTATGTGTTTTCTTTGTTCTCTGCCATGAAATATTAGAAGAGGGAATGAAGGAATTCAATCTATTTTAAAATTCACAACTGTTAGATGCCAACCCTTCAAACATTCACAGCCACTTTTAGGACGATGTTTGTTCCAAATGCGGATATATTCAGAAGGGCCAGACAGTGGTGTCTTGAAGCAGAGGCGACAGCTAATTTATCTCTGAACTAATTGGGACAATTGTTTTTGTTTTGTTTTGTTTTGTTTTTTTGGAGACAGGGTCTTCCTCTGCTGCCTATCATCACTCAGGCTGGAGTGATGTAGCCCAATCACAGCTCACCGCAGCCTCAAGCTCCTGAGCTGAAGCAATCTGCCTGCCTTAGCCTGAGTAGCTGGGACCACAGGCACACACACCACCATGCCTTGCTAGTTTACTTATTTTTGTAGAATAGGGGTCTCACTATGTTACCCAGGCTGGTCATGAACTCCTGGCCTCAAGCGATCCTCCTTCCTTGGCCTCCCAGAGTGTTGGGATTACAGGTGTGAGCCACTGTGTCCAGCTGCACCAGCAATTTGAAAGAGAGGTGATCTCGGGAGGTCTTTTTTTTTTTTTTTTTTTTTTTTGAGACAGAGTCTCGCTCTCGCCCGGGCTGGAGTGCAGTGGCCGGATCTCAGCTCACTGCAAGCTCTGCCTCCCGGGTTTACGCCATTCTCCTGCCTCAGCCTCCCAAGTTGCTGGGACTACAGGCGCCGCCACCTCGCCCGGCTAGTTTTTTGTATTTTTTAGTAGAGACGGGGTTTCACCGTATTAGCCAGGATGGTCTCGATCTCCTGACCTCGTGATCCGCCCGTCTCGGCCTCCCAAAGTGCTGGGATTACAGGCTTGAGCCACCGCGCCAGGCGGGAGGTCTTTTTAATTCGAATTTTCTCTTAAGGAACACAAATGAAAGGAAGGTAGGGAACATTCCATTTTGTTTACTGCAATGCAAGTGGCTACGGCCTGGATCTCCACAGAAGCCAGCAATGCAATTGCCAAGCTCTATTTCCAGATGAAAGCAAAGACAAACAACAAAGCAGGAAAATTAAGTATGAGTAAAACGGACAGAAGCTTCAAATCAAGTGGGTGAAAGGGTAGATTTGGATCTGGTGGCACCACTGTCATAAGGATCACTTTTATAACCACGAGTGTGATCTGGTTCCCCTGAGAGCCACCAACCCTGGTGGGTGCACATGCACTTCACTTCTGTATTCGATGGGTCAAGGCCACCCATCCAGTGAGGGGAGAAACGGCCTGACATGGATGCTCTCCACCCCATATGCCACAGAAGTGTTGACCTCAGCCTAAAGAGGACCCATTCTGTGAGGCAGCTACAGGAGAAAACGGAAGGAGCCTTTTGCTTTTGCTTTTTTGTTGTTCTGTTTTTCACTTCCCTAAAGGAGGGAATGACAGTTTATTACTGAGTGTTTCTGAAAAGGAACAAGAGTGTCCTTCAACACACTGAGCATCTGCAGTGTGCCTGACGTGTTGGGACTGCGAACAGGTGAGTAAGACGTAGGCTTTCCTCTGTAGGAGAGGGAGGCAGGTGAGTGTACTTCCAACAGCAAGTATGGTGACCAGCTTCCCAGGTCCCCAGAGGCGGAAGGCATGGCCGCATAACAATCATGAATAGTAAGGTCTAAAATAGAGTATGAAGAGAGGAAGAAGGAGACAACTGGGGCTGTTTTCCATCTTGAAGTATTAGCACTTAGCCTTACAAAGGTTGAGGGAGCTGCTTAGTCATCCCTGCTAGTCCAAGTGTCTACATGCCTCCACCCTAGAGTCTGCCAGAACCCACGGAATTGGAAATCTAGTGGAAACTCATTGTTAATGTTACAGAAGACATGGGAGTAGAGATCGCCTTTGGGGTTCCAGTTAGGCTTGTCCCACAGTGGCCACCCCATTTTCTACCCATATACTCATAGTTATGAGTATACTCACACTATGAAGAATAGTATTTGCATTACACACACATGCCTGTGGGTGAGGTAAGTTATAGAGAAGAAA
This sequence comes from Trachypithecus francoisi, assembly GCF_009764315.1. Taxonomy (NCBI): domain Eukaryota; kingdom Metazoa; phylum Chordata; class Mammalia; order Primates; family Cercopithecidae; genus Trachypithecus; species Trachypithecus francoisi. The sequence goes on from NW_022680462.1 coordinate 285,383, forward strand.
ATAAGTCTCTGTGAGATTTCACAACTGCCTAACACCATACAGGCTGTAGGTGACAAGGCTGGGATTTTATACTAATTGATTTGACTCCGAAGTCCATATTCTTTCCACTTGACACAAAGATGGAAGTCACTGGGAGACTCAGGGAGGGCTTCATGGAGAAGTTCTCATTGTCAGGAAAGAATAGAAGAGACATATCTTTGAGAAGTTGCTTCTCTTTTCTGGAACAAGCTAAGATCTACAGCAGGTGTGCTGGCAAGCAACTTCAATCTTTCTTGGAAAGAGCTGGCATAAGAAAACTCAACGGATGATTAAATGCAACACAGAGCCCTTCTTGTTAGCTCAGTTTGGGTTTATGGAAAGGCTCTGTTAGGGTAATCCATTCTAATCCCAACACTACTTCCAGGCAATTTCCTTGGGAAATGGGACTGAAGTTTAAAAGATTAAATGTGTGTATCCAAAGCAGATATATAAATGATTTTCACAAGGGGTGGCTCCTCTCTCATCCTAAGTGGGGCTTTGTTGGCTTAACTATAATGGGTGTGAATCACCCTGAACACTAATCCTTTTCCTTTTTCAAGACGTATTCTTCATAACATGAGTGCACTCATAGCTCACTACTTGACTGAAGAATGGTAGAGAGTGGGGTGGCAGCTGCGGTATAAGCCTAACTGGAACCCCAAAGGAGACCTCTAGACCTGTGTCTTCTATAATGTTAACAATGAGTCTCCACTAGATTTCCAATTCTGTGGGTTCTGGCGGACCCCAGGAGGGGGCTCATGTAGACACTTGAACATATCAGGGATGACTAAGCAGCTACCTCAAGCTTTGTAAGGCTAAGCACCAATACTTCAAGATGGAAAACAGCCAACAAGAGCTTAATGATTTATTGGATTCGAAAATGGAGAGGCAAACATTTAAGGAAAATACAACATGACACATATCTTTTGATCTTTTAATATCTGTATGTGTGTTTTGTATTTCAACCCTATTTGAGATTCTTAAGACCAACATCAAATCTGTTAAAGTGTTTTCCTGTCACCTAGGTTAATGCCCAACGATAGTGTACTTAAGAAATCTATGTTGATAAAAATGACCTTGCAAATATCTGTGTCGAATTTTTCTTTTTAACTTAAAACAGTAGATATAGATGTTATTTCCTGATTGGCTGGTTTTATGTATTTTGAAGTTTTGTTGTCAGATGCATACATATTAAGATTTGCATGTCTTCTTGGTGAATTGACCTTTTTATCATTATAAAATGTCCCTCTTCATTTCTAGCAATATTTCTTATCCTGAAGTATATTTTTCTGATGTCAATATAATGATTCTCCTCATTATATTTGTTTTCTTTTATACCCTTTACCATATTTAGAATAACTGGTCTAAAGTTCCTCATCTGTAAATTCCATCATCTGGATCTATTTCTGAATCTATTTATACTGATTGATTTCTTTCCTTATTATGAGTCACATTTTCTTGTTTCTTTATCTGTATAGTTATTTTTATTGGATGCTGGACATTATATGTGTTATGTTGTTGAATGTCTTGATTTTATCTTTCTTTAAACAGTGTTAAATTTTAGTTTGGCAGGCAGTTAAGTTGTTTATTAGCTTGGTCTTTCTGAGGCTAATTTTAAGCTTTGTTAAAATGGGTCTAACTTAGCCCTACTACCAGGGTTTTATATTTCTTGAGTCTTGACTGAATTTCTCAGGTGTTTAAGAAGATCTCCCAACTGTAGCTGGTCAGAACTTAAATGTCTCCGTGCCCTGTGTGAGACTTAGAATTGTTCAGCTTAAAGCTTCCACCCAAAGCTGTTCACTTCAAGTTCCGTGCTTTGCATGCACAGTTTAATATTCAGCCCAAGACTCAAGAGGACTTCGATGTAGATTTCTGGAGTTCTGCATAGCTTCCTCCTCTCTGGGTCTAGCCCTACATACCTCAACTGTGCCAGCCTCCCTAATCTCTGATGTCTGGCTTCTCAACTCAGTGAGACCTCTATGCCCTACCTGGACGCCTCCTGGGTGCCATTCAAAAAGTGCCTCCAGGTAAAAGCTCAAACTATCATAGGACTTACTTCATTTCTTTCCATTCTGTCTGAGAGCATGATCCTTTGCTGCCTGTTTTCAATAGCTAAACATTATTGCTTCCCATATTTTGTCTAGTTTTTTTAAGTTATTTATAATGGGAGGTCTACTCCAGTACTACTTATTCTATCTTGGCCATGAGCAGAAACCTCTGCCTGATCATCTGCATCAACCTCGATCCCAATTTACCTTTACCCTGGGGATGCAGAGATGGAGTAAAATACTTCCTCCCATGAATCTGTAATCTGTCTTTTCTATATGAAGATATGTACTTGCCTTTCTGCAAGTAACCTGAAATAAAATATTCTAGCCAGGCCATGAAAATGATAAAGTCAACCTGGGCATGATCATGTATGGGGCAGACCATGTAGCCTTAGGAAAGAAACAAAAATGAAAAATAAGAGAAAGGAAGAGCTGGAAAACCAAGGAGAAGAGGAGGAAGAAGAAAAAAAATCGCAAAAAGAATAATGCCATGGTCTGAATGTTTATGTGCTCCCTAAATCCATATGCTGAAATCCTAACCCCCAAGGTGATGTGATATGAGGAGGTGGGGTCTTTGGGAGGTGATGAGGTCATGAGGGTGGGGCACTTATGAATGGGATTGGTGCCCTTATCAAAGAAGCTCTGGAGAGCTGCCCTGCCTCTTCTACCACGTGAGGACACAGCAGGGAGGTGCTGGTCTAGGAACCATGAAGCACCCTCTCCAGACACTGAATCTGCTGATGCCTTGACCTTGGACTTCCCAGCCTCCAGAACTGTGAGAAGTAAATTTCTGTTGCTTACAAATCACCCAGTTTATGGTATTTATTTAATAGCAGCCTGAATGAACTAGGGCAAAGAACAGACATGGAAAATGAACTAGAATTGTAACTCTCCATGACTTAAGTTTTACAAAAGAATAAGACTCTGCTTCCAGCCCTGTGGCGCTCCAGAAATGCTATGAGCATTGAGACATGGATTAGAAAAAGAAACCAAAATATTTCTGTTTTCATTCATTGCATTTTCTCCCATTTGCAAGGAAAAGGATGCTTATGATAAGAAATTCTTATACTAGTAAGAGTAAAATATTGTTTTTCTCAGTGACAAAGGTTGTTTTGTTCTATTATTTTTTAACCTTGCATGCCATACTGTTTATTACCTCCCACTTTTCAATTATTATTATTGTTATTTTGTTTGGCATGATCTTGCTCTATCACTCAGGCTGGAGTGCCATGGCGCAATCACGGCTCACTGCAGCCCCAATCTCTTGGGCTCAAGCAATCCACTTGCCTCAGCCTCCTGAGTAGCTGGGACCATAGGCACATGCCACTATGCCTGGTTAATTTTTAAAATTTTTGTAGAAATGGGGTCTTACTGTGCTGCCCAGGCTGGTCTCAAACTCCTGAGCTCAAGAAATCCTCCTGCCTCAGCCTCCCAAAGTGCTGAGATTACAGGCGTGAGCTACCACATCCAGCCTGCTTTCTATTTTTCAATAAATAAACTATAAACTTGGGGCTCTCAACCTTTACAGGTGAGGAAATGTCTTGGTAATTCAACACCTAATTCTCCCCCATGCCTGAAATTCCTCTCATAATGCAGGCATTACAGCCCTGTCTCTGTGAGAGACGTCATGAGGCATAGAGGATAACACCCCTCGCCACGTCTTCTGTAATGAGGGTAACGTGTTGTCCATTTCTTTATAAAGAATCCCCTCTCTTCCTTTCAGACTGCAAATCAAAACTTGATGGCCTCCTGTGATTGTGAAAATATTTTGACTTAACAACTAAAACAAATATAAAGTTCCCAAAGGAAGCAGTGAATTTTGGCACTAGAGTGAAAGTAGGTGTAGAGTGCTGGAGAGTCCAAAGGGTTGAGCCTGTTTCTAAAGCTGGGCTGGGTGCAGTGGCTCACACCTGTAATGCCAACACTGTGGGAAGCTGAGGGGCTGGAGGATCACTTGAGCCCAGGAGTTTGACAGCAGCCTGTGCAACATGGCAAAGCTCTGCCTCTATGAAAAATACAAATAAAAAAAATTAGCCAGTGTGATGGTGCATGCTTGTCATCCCAGCTACTCAGGAGGCTGAGGTGGGAGGATCACTTGAGCCCAGGAGGTCGAGGCTTCAGTGAGCCATGATCATGCCATCACATTCCAGCCTGGGTGACAGAGCAAGGCTCTGTCTTAAACAACAAACAAACAAAAACAAAAACAAAATAACAGCAACAATAATAAAAAGTATTCGAGCTGAGCTGATTAGCATAGCTACTGCACTGTAGCTCCATTAGCTTCTGCAGCAAAATGCCTTCCTCTATGCAATTTATGACATCAATAAATAATTGATCCTAAAAGCAACAGGTGTGGAGTTCTTACTTCTATTTCTGACTTCTTACTTAGCTGTTAAAAAACAAAACCCATGCTGTTGCCAGAGTGATCAAAAACAGAAGGTCTTTTTCTGACAAAAGACAGATGGGTTGAAATTAAATGTGCCTTTGTTTATGTTGTTTTAGTTTTGGCTCAAGTTTGTTGTTGTGGTTGTTTTTTAAGCCCTTATTCAATAAAAGCCTTAGCAATGAACTGAAACAGGATGGAAATTGCAGGGCATTTCTACCATTTCTCAGGAACAACCAAACTCTAAAAGCAGTTGCCTCTGTTTCTCTCTCTCTTCTGTTAAATTGGATACTGAGGCAGACCAGGAGCTGGATATCCAAAGTTCTCTCAGAGTACAGCTCTTTCAATATGGCCATTGGGAGCCATTATATAAGGGAGCAAGGACAGTATATGCATGAGCTTCTGACAGTAACTACACAGATGTGCTTCCTCTCTTTGGAGCTGAGAGGAGAAAAGGACAATTTCGGGCAAGAATTCCTTTCAGTCCCTACAGGAGGTCATTTTCTGTTCCTAAGCTTACAGCTCCATCCACCATTTCCCTCAGTGTAAGTGGGGGCAGCTCAGAAAGAGTTAACGGCAACTTGGGAAGCTGAAGTAGGAAGATTGCTTGAGCCCAGAGTTCAAGACCAGCCTGGGCAACATAGCAAGACCTCCATCTCTACAAAAAATAGAAAAACAAGTTAGACAGGCGTGGTAGTACATGCCTGTAGTCGTAGCTACTCAGGAGGCTGAGGCAGAGGATTGCTTGAGCTCAGGGGTTCAAGGCTGCAGTGAGCTATGACCATGCCACTGCACTCCAGTCTGGGCAACAGAGGGAGACCTCATCTCTTAGGAAAAAAAAAAAAATGTGGTAACACTCACCGATTCTGGACTAGGATGGGGCTGGTAGCAGATATAGGAGCCAATCGAGACCTGTGGGGGTGGGGTGTGTTTCCCGATCCACACACTCACAATGAGGATGTGCCCAGAGTCAGGGTAGGCCTGGGCCTCCCGTTGGGTGGAGCCCTAACTAGGAATGGGCCTGTGACCTCAAGGAGCCCTGCATGCAGGGCTGCACTGTGCTGGGCCCCATCTTCCTTCATGTGAGCCTTGCCTTCTTTCTGTTCCCTGACTGCCACTCTGAAGTGCAAGCTAGAGACGGGGATAGCTCAGATCACCTTAGCTATAACACCAGCAACTGACAGAGATGGAGAGGGAGGGGTGTTCTCTTCAGATGGAGAGGTACATGCAGAAAGAAAATCACAAGGCTGGCTGGGTGCAGTGGCTCACGCCTGTAATCTCAGCACTTTGGGAGGCCAAGGCAGGTGGATCACCTGAAGTCAGGGGTTCTAGACCAGCCTGGCCAACATGGTGAAACCCCGTCTCTACTGAAAATACAAAAATTAGTTGGGCATGGTGGCGGATACCTGTAATCCCAGCTACTCGGGAGGCTAAGGCGAGAGAATTGCTTGAACCTGGGAGGTAGAGGTTGCAGTGAGCCTACATCATGCCACTGCACTCCAGCCTGGGCGACAGAGTGAGACTCCATCTCAAAAAAAGAAAGAAAGAAAAAGAAAACCACATGGCCACAGCCACCTAAGTATTTGTAGTCTCGGGAGAGAGAGAGAGAGAGACAGACAGCACTCAGACAGTACTGGTTGATTCAGAGAGGACTTCGGAAATCACTGGATCAACTCCTTCAGATATCAAGAGCAAAAATGAAGCTGAGATAAGTGCTGTGGGCTGAACATGTCCCCTCAACATCCATTTGTTAACATCCTAACCTCCAGTACCTCAGAATGTGCCTGTATTTGGAGACAGGGCCTTTCAAGAGGTAACGAAGCTAAAATGGGCCCATTAGGGTGAGCCCTAATACAATATGACTGGTGTCCTAAGAAGAAGAGATTAGGACCAGAGACAGACACCAGGGAGGCACGCACAGGGAAGATGCTGTGGGCACCGGGGGAAGCCGCCATCTGCAAGGCAAGGAGAGAGGCCTTGGGAGGGACCAACGGCACCCACACCTTTGTCTCGGCTTTCTGGCCTCCAGGACAGTGAGAGGTGTTTCTGCTGCAGAAGTCGCCCAGTCTCTGAGGTATTTTGTTCTTGCAGCACTAGCAGAAAGTGAGGGATTTTGCCCAAGATCACAGAAGAATCTGGACTCAGAGCCACCTCTTCCAGTGCTGTGGTCTTTCCATCTACCCCAGAGCTGACCACACACACACACACACACACACACACACACACACATGTAGGTACACGCAGGAGGCTCACACTTACAGAGGGTGTTTTCTGTATAGTCCTCTTAAGGCACAGGGGCCTCTGAGGGGGGTAATTGTGTGCAATTCAAGCAATACTTACTGTGGCCACAAGAAACCTGACCCTGGACACTCAGAAACAGAACTTGTGGTACAGTGAACACCCTAATTCTGATCTCTTGGGGTACAGGCATTTTACATAGAGGTGTGTCGGGGGGTGTGTGACAGAGAGAGAGAAAGAGGGAGAGGTAGGGAAGGAGGCAAAGCAAGCACACACTATGGGGGAGCCTGAACCCACGGAGGCTGGGGTAAGCTACAGGCTGTCTCTTCTCTGCCAGCTGTTTCTAGGCTGTTCTAGAGGGCAGGTGCCTTTGCTGTCACCACCAAACACGCCCAGACTGAGAGCAAATGCTTGTGTGTTCCTGTGGTGCCTGAGAGCTTAGATCAAATATATTTTTGAAGGACTTTGCACAATGGAAGAAGAAATAACTCCAGCTTACCTCCAAGCTACTTGGATGCCAACTCCCTAAGTCTTTGGGTATTCCTCCAATGCAGAACTTCTGTGGGGCGCTCACACCTGTCACATTCAGTCTGAGTTCTCCACACTTCACCCTTCCCTCTGGGCTCTTCAGGCAGCATCAGGTCCCAGCTCAGCCTGCCTTGGAGCATTTCCAGCCCAGTTTCATGGGACAGTCATTTCCCTTGAAGTCGGGTTGGCTAATGTATTTCCACTTCTGTAGCTTTTCTCCATACAGTGCCTCCCCTGACTTCATAATATCACTCACTTGGCTATTTACAGAGTGTATTTTCCACCCTCGAAGACCCACCTGTGTTCCCAAGGGGCAGGGGTGGGTGCTGGGCAGTTCCTGCAGACCACCTTCTGCTCAGCCACTTCCAATCTCTTGTGGCCATTTACTCTTGAGGAAGAGTCAAAATGCAACCTTTCTGAGGTGAGATGCCTTCACAGCATGTCTGCAACCAGTGTGTGTGATATATGTTTGAGTGTTCAAATTTTATTAAGTTGCTAGTTTTAATTGAGTGAGTGGCACATGTGGGCATGGTGCTTGGCATTAGGGATACTACAGGGCCCAGTCTCTGCCCAGGGGGTCTCCATGTGGAATGGGATACAGGAAGGTACCTGCAGGTCAGCAGCACAGCAGGGCGCAGTGTTGGGGTTAGGGCTGCTTCTAAAGGAGAGGTGTGGCAGGCTCCGAAGGGACTCAAGGGTCGCCAGGCCATGATGGGCAGTAAGCAGCATATGCAACACCCCAGAGCTGGGAGTGAAGCTGCAGGGTACCGGGCACTGTCTGAAATGCAGGACAAACAAAGCCCGGGTGGGAACAAAGTGAGGGTGGAAGCAGGGCCCTGTTTGCTCCTGGGACAGTGTGGGTTCTACCTGATCGACAATGGAAAGTCACTGAAGGTCTCCGCTGGAGGTGACACAATCGGATCTGCACTTGAGGAAGACGGCATCACCTGCTGTGAAGAGAAGGAATGAGAAGGTGGCAGCAGTGGAGACGAGTGCTCCCCAGGCTACCGGAGATGGAACCCAGGGGTTATGAGGAGGCCAAGTCCAGAGCGATGAGTGTGCATGAGGGTGGAAAGAACCTAAGGAGAGGAAGCCTACTGGCCCAGGCACCCGGGCAGATGGGGTCCCTCATTAAGAAGCGACAGGTGTGGGACACAGGGCCGGGGAGAGGAAGGAAGGGTGGCCTCCGTCAAGTACAGGTGTCTGTGACAGCAGGATGTGAGGACAGCCTGAGCTGGTGACAAAGCCCTGGAAATACTAAAGTAGATGAACTGCTGTTTAACGACCTGCCCATTGGAGGCATTTCGTGGTTCTTCAACAGTAAGCTTCTGTCTTTATCACTTGTATCACAGGCTCTCACCAAACGCAACTCCCCTTCTCGCAGATGCAATGGGACCTTGATTTCGGCACGAGGCGTCAGCTTTTTTATGGAAGGTCTTGTTGAAGTGGAGATGTCCACTAACCTAACCCACCATAACATATCTTTTCCACACCTTTGATTTTCCCCTCCCACCTTCTCCCCTCATTCCTCTTTCATCCTCTTCTCTCCAAATGCAGCTGCCCTGTTTGCACCCTCAGCTACCTGTTCAAGTCTTTCCAAACAAGCATGAGGTTATGCTCCTCAGGCAGCAAGACGGTTGCTGCATCAGCTATTTTTATAACCCTCTTTCTGCCATAGGAAGCTGGAGCAATCCAGTCTTCGGGCCTGGGCCCTCCTGGAGTTTGGTGAAGAGCCATGCTCTGTGGGTGGCAATTGGTTTGCCTGGATTGGCTTCCTCCAAGAAAAGACAGAGGGCTGGAATCATTCCGACCTCCTGAATCCACAGTGAGTTGACTCTCACAAATGAGTGAGCTCTTGTAAAGCACCCTCATCTCTGATGTTCTGCCATCTCCCCCAGTCGCCAAGGACCGCGGGTCCTGAGCATCCTGCCTGGGGCTTGGGCTCTAAAACAATAAACTGCAATGCTGGAAAGTTGTGCGCTGTGCCCAGTTGGCTCCGGTTATTTCAGGACATTTTCCTGCTCACAGGTCTGATTGTCAGAACGTTACCATAGGGGCACCCGGTTGTCCGTCAACTCGTTTACTTTGACGAGTTTCACGTGCAGGCAGAATGTGGTTGGGAAAGACATCGTCATGTCACTGAATACCGAAACTCTTCTTATTTTTGTAACAGATTACACAGAGAACAAGATGCATAAGTATATGAAAATATTATTCACAAAATCAAAGATATTTCACCAGCTAGAGGCATTCAGATTTCCCCAGGATTTGGTTCAAAGAGATTGATCATTGACACTCAGGGGAAGCTACATAAAGGCCATCCCTGATTGGGGAAAGTAGCAGAATGAGGTTGATGTTGCACTGAGTTAGGCTGATTGGATACCATGGAGGTATTTTTCCCATAGGTCAAATCTGTATTCTCTGTAAAGTAAAAAGAACAATCCTGGGGAAATGAAAATGGCGTGGGGAGGATTTAGAGCCTGTATTACCTTGTTCACATTAAATGTTTTTATTGTAGCAGAGTCCTTGGAGCTTATATTTGTGACACAATTACAACATTACAAAAGTTTCAGGCAGGAATACGTCAAGCAGTTTGCAAAAGTAAAGGTCCTGCAGTGGAGATAATAAAATACAGGACTTCAGTATACTTCTTGTGAGCAATCTCTGCTGCAGACTAGTGAGGGAAAAGATAAAATGTTGTAACTGGACCTAAAAACCTCAAGCACCGGCTAGGCACGGTGGCTCATGTCTGTGGGAGGCCAAGATGGGAGGATTGCTTAAGCTCAGGAATTGGAGACCAGCGTCCAACACAGCAAGATCCTGTCTCTACTAACATTCAAACAAATCAACCAGGCGTGGTGGTACATGCCCGTAGTCCCAGCTACTTGCAGGGCTGAGAAGGGAGGATCGCTCAAATCTGGGAAGTTGAGGCTGCAGTGAGCCCTGCACTCCAGCCTGGGTGACAGAGAGAGACCCTGTCTCAAAAAACAAAGATGACAAAAAAAAAAAACCTCGAGCACCCATGAATGTACAATTTCATGTGCAAAATGCCTTGTCCAGTACCAGCTGCTGGGCCTTTCAAAGTCCCCATTTATTGGAGCATGAAGTTAAGAATGAAGAAGGCACTGTGGATGAACAAACCGGACACCTAATCGGGCAATGGATGGGAAAATATTTTAATGCGTGTTGAGTACTAGGTTCTCTAATAAATAGTCCAGTGGCTAGTGAGAAAATCCTTTTATATGTCCTCCATTCCTTTCAAGCAATGAATTTGCACTCACAAGATTTTTTTAAAGCAGTATTTTCCTTTTTCTTTTTTTTTTTTCAGACAGAGTCTCACTCTGTCGCCCAGGCTAGAGTGCAGTGGCGTGATCTCGGCTCACTGCAACCTCCACGTCCCAGGTTCAAGTTATTCTCCTGCCTCAGCCTACCTGGTAGCTGGGCTTACAGGTGATCACCACCGCGCCCCACTAATTTTTGTGTTTTTAGTAGAGACGGGGTTTCACCATGTTGGCCAGGCTGGTCTTGAACTCCTGACTTCAGGTGATCCACCTGCCTGTAAAGCAATATTTTCTTGATTCATCTCTGTCATCAATATATAAGTCATTAAGATTTCTAGGGAAGCAAAATTAACAGATACAATCTGAAAAACTAAGAAATCACACGGAGTTTGTTCTTTCTCCCATATACTTTTTTTTTTTTTTTAGACGGAGTCTTGCTCCGTCGCCCAGGCTGGAGTGCAGTGGCACAATCTCGGCTCACTGCAAGCTCTACTTCCTGGGTTCACACCATTCTCCTCCCTCAGCCCCGAGTAGCTGGGACTACAGGTGCCCGCCATCAAACCCAACTAATATTTTGTATTTTTAGTAGAGACAGGGTTTCACCGTGTTAGCCAGGATGGTCTTGATCTCCTGACCTCGTGATCCGCCTGTCTTGGCCTCCCAAAGTGCTGGGACTACAAGCATGAACCACCACGCCTGGTCCCCCAGACTTCTTTTTAGCAATGGACCATCTTGTTTCACTTCAATGGGAGGTGACAGGGTAGTGTGATTGTGAGCATGACTTCAGAATCAGACCAGCATGGGTTCTAATCCTGGCTCTGCCACCCTCAAGTTACCTTCTCTTCCCCTAAGTCCTTTCAGCTGAAAAGTGGTAAATGCAGTCGCCCACTGCACAGAATAACGGGAGGAATTTTTAAATAATGTAATGAGTGGTTCTTGCACTTGCTTCTTAGAACCGTAAAGTCTGGTCAGGGTGTGTCAGGGGTTGCCATGTGGCTGGAACTGGCTCTCCACAGTTTCTTCCACTGACACAGATCTGCGTGCCTCTGACCTGTATATACTGGGGTTCCACGGAGGAGCTCATTGTATGACAGGTTTGTGCTGCAGCAAGCGGACAACAATAACCGCTGGTTAGCCCATGAGAAGGCGGCCCCTGGCTGTTTCTAACTCTGCATGACTGTAACTCTTAAAGGGTCTTCCTTATACCGAGCGGAAATCCATGTCTCAGAAACTTTTGCTGATTCCTGGCTCCAGTTCTGCCCTCTGCAATAACAGAGTAACATCCGTCTTTCACCTTTGCTCAGTCCTTCCTTCCAAGTTAAGGTCTCACAGCCCCATCCACCACAGGAGAAGCTGGGACCAGTCCTTCATTAGTTTTTTGTTTGTTTGTTTGTTTTGAGATGGAGTTTCGCTCTGTCTCCCAGGCTGGAGTACAATGGCTCAGTCTCAGCTCACTGCAACCTCTGCCTCCCTGGTTCAAGCTATTCTCCTGCCTCAGCCCCCCAAGTAGTTGGGACTACAGGTGCCCACCACCACACCCAGCTAATTTTTGTATTTTTAGGAAAGACGGGGTTTCACCATGTTGGTCAGGCTGGCCTCAAACTCCTGACCTCAAGTGATCCGCCCACCTTGGCCTCCCAAAGTGTTGGGATTACAGGCGTGAGTCACCGCGCCCAGCCCATTGGGTTTTTATTGACTCATCCAGTGTGGGCATTTTTCTACGCTCTGGTATGCAGAGATGAGCAAGACAGAAGAGCCTTGATTTCACAGAGCGTATGAGCTCTTACTGAGCTCCGGGGATATGAAGTTTCTATCCTCCTAGGGAGGGCTAGCTGTTATTTGGCCATAGAAACAAGTGACCATCAGAACCAATTTAAAACCAATTCTCCTTGATCAACAAGGATTTCACATCAGTAGCCAAGGCCAGGCAATCCGCAAGTCTTGCTTAAGTAACCATGCTGACATAGGCAAATGCCCACCAATCCCTAAATGCTCCGGGCACTGATATCCCTGAACTTCATGCTTTCCAAGGCCCTGTGTGAGATCAGCTCTTCCCTTTGCTCAGAGACTGTCCCCTGCTTAGCAAGCAAGGAAGTCTGCGTTCTGTTCCAGATGGGGAAGGGTAGGCTCTGCCTTTGATGGGAGGCACACAACTTAGATTGTAAGGAATAAGCAGGGTACCACCAGATAAATGACATGCTGCCAAAGAAATCGAATCAGGAGGGCTGGCAGTTGAGCAATGGGGTGAGACAGAGGGACTGGTGCTACTTTAGATGAGCTGCACGGAAAAGGCCAATAAAGACACAACTTTCGAGATAAGACGTGAACAATGAGGAAATCCATACTGAGGCATTCAATGAAAGTCATGGGTTGGGCAGGTTTTGAGATGGAAAAACACCTCAAACCTCAAAATGAGAAATTGCAAGCTCAGAAAAATAAAACTCCAGTCCAGCAGAACCACACCTGCTAAAGTAGGGGCCACGGCCTCAGAGAGGGGACAGGTGGTGACTACGCATGAAATCCCTGAGTTTCCAGATTCTCTGAAGCTCTTAAACTGAGACCTGGTGGGGAGGGGATGTCACTTGGGGGCCAGGCAGCAATTCTGAAATAGTAACTCGTAGATTTCTGCAAAATGCCATTAATAAGCCAGACTTACCATCTGTGTGGGCTCTATATCCAGCAACAATAAAAATAACAGGATCCCCAGACACCATTCTTGCTTGTAGGTGCATTATTTGCTAAGTACTTTTTAAAGCTAAAATGTTGCAGCTGTCTCTTCTCCAAAGACAACGTGCATGGAGATTCATGTGACAGGTGTGGCCTGCCACGCTCTGTGGTTTAGGGGCAGCTGTAGATTAACTGCAAGTCATGTTTGGTTGCTGATGACGTGACCTTTGCCACATCACTTAGCCTTTCTGCACTTCAGCGCTATCTGAAAAGTGACGGGGATAGAATATCTGTTCTACCTACATCAGGGAGTCGCAGAGGAGAAGAAGAAGAAAGCTTTGAAAATTGGAAGTACTTCAAAATATGAGATCAATACTGTGTTTCTGGAAAAAATGTTATGTTTAAGGCACTTATTTGTAGACTGAATGACACTGTTCACACTTCCTTAGTTGACGGCCAGAGTCCCCCGTATTTGTGACATGCATCTCTACTGAGACTGCTCTTTCCCTAACATTGTCCTTAGCAATGCTGAGCGGGTGGGCTCCGGACTCTTGGTTCATGCGCTTCCTGCTGGAATTCCTTTCCTTTCTACATATCCAGATTCTACAACACACCCGGTTCAAGCTCTGCCTCTCTCCTGAAGCTGCCTCATAGCTCTACTTTTTATTTTTAATTGACAAACAATTGTATATATTTATGGGGTACAATATGTTCTGATACATGTTTTACATTGTGGAATGATTAAATCAAACTATTGAACAAGTCCATCACTTCACGTAGTTATTTGTGTGTGTGGTGAAAACAACTGAAATCTACAACTTTGGAATACTCAATGCATTTATTACGGTAGCTGTTCGTGCAATAGATCACTAGAGCTTACTCCTGCTAACTGAAATTTTGTACCCATTGGTGAAGCTCTCCCCTTTGTTCATCCTCCTCCTTTCCTATCCTCTGGTAACCATCACTCTACTCTTCTGAGTTCGGCTTTTTTTAGATTCTACATGTAAGTGAAATGATTCGATATTTGTTTCTGTGCCTGGCTTATTTCACATAGTGATGGACACCTACGTTGCCTCCCTGTCTGGGCTATTGTGAATAGTGCTTTAATGGGAGTGCAGCTGTCTCTCCAGCACACTGATTTCGATTCTTCTGGATATACAGCCAGAAGTGGGATTGCTGGATCACATGGCAGTTCTCTTTTTAGTCTTTTTAGGAGCCTCCATGTTGTCTTCTAGAATGACTGTAATAATTTGCCTTCGCAACAGCAGTGCAAAGGGACGCCCTTTTCTCCATACCATTCTCACAGGTGTGATGAATTCTGATAGTTTTCCAGTTGTTTCTCCTAGGTTTTCTTGGCAGCAATCACGTGAGCTTCAAGGTACTAAAAAAATACTGAACACGAGATAAATGACTGTGGAACCCATGAGTGCCTGCAGGAAGAAATGATGTTCAAGAACCACTTTATCTCCATTTCTATACCTCCAGCTTTGCTCCTTTTGCTCAAGATTTGACTATGCCTTGACTCCTGTCCTGATTTTCTAGACCTGTGCCTCACCCCATCCACTCACTCACTGGACAGGGCCTGGCAGGTATCGGGTCCTGGGGTTCAGCGGGGAATGGGTCACACAAGGCTTCTGCCTCCTGAGTCAGCATTCTAGGTGCAGGGGGGCTTGCCACACTCTGTGGTTCTAGGGGCAGCTGTAGATTAACTGCAAGATGTTTGCTTGCGGATGACGCGACCTTGACAAGTCACCTAGCCTATCTGCACTTCAGCTCTACTGAAAAGCGATGGGGATAGAACAGCCGTTCTACCTACACCAGGGAGTTGCAGAAGAAAGCTTTGACAATTGGATGTACCTCCAAATATGAGATCAGTGCTTTGTTTCTGGGAAAATGCTACACGAAACAATAATCAAGTGAACAAGAAAAACAGCAGATAGTGGGGAGAGTCAGCCAAGGCTTATGGTTGGGCAACACCATAAGGATCCCTTCCCCAGGGGGAGGGCGGTGGTCAGATGAGGCCTGTGAGGACATGGCACTGAAGCAGACATCTGTTCTACCTACATCAGGGAGCCGCAGAGGAGATGAAGAAGAAAGCTTTGAAAACTGGAAGTACCTCAAAATATGAGATCAGTACTGTGTTTCCGGAAAAATGTTACGTTTAAGGCACATATTTGTAGACTGAATGACACTGTTCAAACTTCCTTAGTTGACGGCCAGAGTGTCCCATATTTGTGATACGCTTCTCTTCTGAGACTGCTCTTTCCCCTAACACTGCCCTCGGCTCTACTGAAAAGCGATAGGGATGGAACAGCTGTTTTACCTACATCAGGGAGTTGCAGAAGAAAGCTTTGACAATTGGAAGTACCTCCAAATATGAGATCAGAGCTTTGTTTCTGGAAAAATGCCACACCAGACAATAATCAAGTGAGCAAGAAAAACAGCAGATACTGAGAAGAGTGAGCAATGCAGGTATCGGGGGGAAGCATGCCAGACAGAAACAACAATGCAGAAAAAGTTCCTGAATCGGAACAGAACTTGGTATACTTAGAGAACACACTGGACAAAAGGGGGAGTGGGAACAAGAGATGTGACATTTGTCGGGTCCTATGACTTCCCACTCAGGAACATGGCACGTCTTTTTCATTCAGGTTTTTCGTGATGACTGCCAGCTAAGTTTGGCATTTTCTTTTTTTTTTTTTTTTTGAGCTGGAGTCTCGCTCAGTGGCCGGGCTGGAATACAGTGGTGTGATCTCGGCTCACTGCAACCTCTGCCTTCCAGGTCCCAGTGATTATCCTCCCTTAGCCTCCCAAGTAGCTGGGATTACAAGCGCGCACCACCATGCCCTGCTAACTTTTTGTATTTGTAGTAGAGACGGGGCTTCACCATGTTGGCCAGGCTGGCCTCGAACTCCTGACCTCAAGTAATCTGTCCACCTCGGCCTCCCAAAGTGCTGGGATTACAGGCATGAGCCACTGCGCCCGGCCGGCATTTTCTCTATTTAGGAACTGTACCTGTGTCGGTTTCCTAGGGCTGCCATAACAAATTTCTACACACTGGATGGCTCACAACAACAGAAATTTATTTTGTCACTATTTAGGGGGCTGGAAGTCTAAAATCGAGGTGCCAGCAGGGCCGTATGCTCTGGAAACTCCAGGGAAGGATTCTTCCTTGTCTCTTCCAGCTTTTGCTGGCCCTGGCCAACCATGGCATTCCTTGGCTTACGGCTGCATCATTCCAACCTCTGCCTTCACCTCCACAGTGTGTTGGCCCTGTGTCTGCCGACCCCCCTCTCCTTTTTTTTTTTTGAGGCGGAGTCTGGCTCTGTTGCCCAGGCTGGAGTGCAGTGGCCGGATCTCAGCTCACTGCAAGCTCCGCCTCCCGGGTTCACGCCATTCTCCTGCCTCAGCCTCCTGGGTAGCTGGGACTACAGGCGCCCGCCACCTCGCCCGGCTAATTTTTTGTAGTTTTTAGTAGAGACGGGGTTTCACCGTATTAGCCAGGATGGTCTTGATCTCCTGACCTCGTGATCCACCCGTCTCGGCCTCCCAAAGTGCTGGGATTACAGGCTTGAGCCACCGCGCCCGGCCAACCCCCCTCTCCTTACAGGGATTTAGGCCACCCTAGTCCAATATGACCTCATCTTAACTAATTACATCTGCAAAGACCTTATTTCCAAATAAGGTCACATCTGTACATTTCAGGTTGGCATGAATTTTTAGAGGGCACTACTCAATCCAGCATAGCATGTTTCTAGATGGGTTTCTCCCTAATCAGTGGCAGTGAAAGACCACGTAGCAGAGTGATGAGAAAAAAACTCTGGATTGGGCCAAGTGCAGTGGCTCATGCCTGTAATCCCAGCCTTCTGGGAGGCCAAGGCAGGAGGATCACTTGAGTCCAGTTCAAGACCAGCCTGGGCAACACAGTGAGATCTTGCCTCTAAAAAAAAACTCTGGAATCAGGCTTTCTGGCTCTACCACTTACTGACCAGGGTTTTCACCTCTCCAAACCTAATAAGCACCTTCATCTGGGAATAATAGCAGCTACCTCATGAAATTGTTATGGGGATTAAATGAATTAACAAATGCTGAGTGCTTAAACTGTGCAGGGCACACTATAAGCATTTAATAAATGTTTTTGTTCTTTGATATAATTTGTTGCCATTTTGTTGTCTGAGTTTTTTCCTTAAGAGACAAGGTCTTGCTCTGTCACCCAGGCTGGAGTGCAGTGACACCATCACAGCTCTTTGCAGTCGCGAATTCCTGGGCTCAAGCCATCCTCCTGCCTCAGCCTCCTGAGTAGCTGAGACTACAGGCATGTGCAGCAAAATAGCAACAATTTGTTGCTATTTTGAGTGCCATCTCCATTATATTCTCTAATTGGTTACTGCTGGTAAATTGGATAACTCAATAACTCAATTTTTGTGTATTAATCTTATAACTATAATCTTACTGAATTCTTATAATTTTCCAATTGTTTCTCCTAGATTTTCTTGGTAGAAATCACATTAGCTTCAAGGTACTAAAAAAAAAAAAACATACTGAACACAAGATAAATGACTATATAACCCATGAGTGTCTGCAGGAAGAAACCATGTTCAAGAACCACTTTGTCTCTATTTTTATTAGCAAAGACAGCTTCAGAAATTCCACCTCATGTCCATGCTAGGATGAAGATGTGTTTATGACGAAAATGTGTCTGTTTTCATTGATCCAGCCCAAACACAGCTTTTGAGAGCAGGGGCCCGGGTTTTTCATCTTGACACAATCCCATCATGTATGTTGCATGGTAGATTATGGGTACTCAGGATTTGGACTAACCTCAGGAAAACATTATCTGTTACAACTTACCGATGGTTCATCCCAGAAGTGCGACAAGAACTGGTCTTTCTTTTCCTATGTGTAACCTCTGAAGTGCACGTGGCCCTTCTCTCCAGCTTGTGGCCGTCCAGGTGGGAACTGTGCTGCCTGTCACACCCACTCCTTGAGCACCAGAACCGTACCTGGCATGGTGCAGTCTAACTAAATTCTACCGTAGTTTCCCATTGGCCTTCAAATCTGTGTTCCTCAGCAATGCCTGTGAGGCCTGGGCTGATCAGCTCTTCTCCAACCACATCCCCATCTCCAATTATCTTTCCTTCTCCCCATCTCTTCCATGGAGATGTCCACTGAAAAGGTCATGTTCACCAAGCTGCCACCTCCTAGTTACTATCATAACTACTCAATTTCCCTCCTGACACTTACCACAATCCTTTTTACACGCTAACTTGTTTGACCAGCTGCTCCACTAGAACATCCCCAAAGAAAGCCAAGATCTTGTCTATTTCTGCCACATCCATCCCCAACATGAATTAGACAGTGTCCACCTCAATATTTGTTGGAGGAATTACATAAAATAAAAAATAAAAAAAAAATAAAACAAGTACACATTCTCTAGATAATATTCTAGAACAGGAATTTTGTTTTGAGTTTTGCTTACACATAAGGGGCTGCAGCTCAGCACAAGATGCTGCACAAACTAGGGAAGGAGCTACCCAGCATTCGGGGGTCTGGGTGCCTCACTCTCGGTTTCTCCACATCCTGTATTTGTTGTTTTTCAAAGATTGCAGGGGTGATTAAACCTCTCATTAGTCTCGAGGTTGCTCCTGCCAAACCCAGCATAACCATAACGGGATATTAGGAATGGAAAGGCTCTGGAAGTCACACATTTCTTTGTTTTAAAGATGAAGTGACTCAGGATGGATCACAGCCATGAGACCTGCTAGACCACATACCCAATACATTGCACCAAGGCCTGGTCCTGGGGGGTCCTGCCCCTGCAGAGTCATCATTACCACGCACTGCCCTCCAATGCTGGTGTCTGTACGGGAGGAGGTGCAAAATCCTTCTCTTCCAAGACTGGCTTCCTGAGCTTTGGTTGGTGGGTTTAAGGAAGCATTGCTGGAGCTCACAGAAATGACACAGCATCCTCTTCATTACAGAGGCACTTGGCAGTGGATTCACACACCCACCTCCATTGTTTCGAGATTTCCAGGATCCACCAATGTGGACAAGAACTCACAAAGCAGGTCCAGTAATGGCCAACTAGAGGCCACGCTGGGCATTCAGCTGTACTGGGGAGAGCTGGGGAAGGAGGGACTGCAGCAGAAAACTGGGTACCCAGGTCCTGTAAGACGTGCTGCTTCTACCCACGGCCACCCTTCTTTAGGAGAGGGCCTGCAGAACACAACCGACGTCTCCTCATCCTTGGTTTTCTGTCACCGGTAGGCTTGCACTTGGCTTTTACTATGTCCAGTCTTGCTACATTTAGAGGAGCGTCCAACAATTGTGACTGAATGGCTGAGTAGAGCGTGTTCAGAAACAGACTAAGACAGGTGATGAAAACAAGAGTCTCCCTCACAGCCAAGGTCATTGAGAGGTCCAGAGAGGTCAAGTAATTTGTCCAAGGTCACAGAGCAAGTTAATCTTTTGGACTGAGACTAAAACCCAAGGTTCCATGACAATACAAATCAATACCAATGTTAACATCTTATGCATAAATTCTCACTAAATACTTCTATACCAAACTATATTTTGTAATGCCATTCTTTTATCCCTTATTTGAAATAACTTATTTATATAAACAAAAATTCTTAGAAGGAAAGCCCCTCAGTGAAACCAAGTCCCTTAAAGGACACAGGGAAGTTTATTGAGACCTGTAGAATCTGAACATCATTAAGTCAAACATCACGTTTGAGTTCACTTCTTACTGTAACAGGTTCTGCAGAACTCTTTTCACAAAAACCTACGAAGGACAGATATAGCTGCCAGGACAAGTCCTCACCCGGGTGCTGTGCCCAGCTCAGACCTGCCGCAGTGCACACAGACAGCAGCTGCCAGATTAAGAAGCTCATTTTGAGGTTGATCACTGATGAGGAGAGCGAGAGACAGGACCTTTAGCCCCTTCACATATGCAAACTTAGTAAGAAAATCTAACAGGAAAACAGGCAGGAAGCCCGCTGACTTGGAGGTACAAACCCCAGCCCCACCACTGTGACTGTAAGCACTCCTGGGCATCTCCCTAGCCCTGTTTGGGTGCAACAGCTCTAACAGGGCGCTGCATTCAATAACAGCAAGTCAGCACCTTAACCAAGCTGTTTGCAGGCCTTGCCTTGAAATCCATGCAGCTTAAGACATAACACCCTGAGAGGGTGAGGCAGGAAGAGCGCTTGAAGCCAGGAATTTAAGACCGGCATGGGCAACAAAGCAAGACTCCCTTTCTATAGAAAATTTAAAAATAAATTAGCCTGGCTAGGTGTGGTGGCTCACACCTGTAATCCCAGCACTTTGGGAGGCAGAGGTGGCAGGATCACTTGTGGTCAGGAGTTCGAGGCCAGTCTGGCAAACACAGTGATACCCCATCTCTATGAAAAATACAAAAATTAGTTGGCTTTGGTGGTGTTTGCCTGCAGTCCCAGATACTTGGGAGGCTTCAAGAAAGGGACAATCAGTTGAACCTGGGAGGCGGAGGTTGCAGTGAGCTGAGATCGTGCCACTGCACTCCAGCCTGGGTGACAGTGCGAGACTCCATTTCAAAAAATAAAAAATAAAAAGTAAATTAGGTGGGCATGGTGGCACACACCCTTCATCCCAAGGAGGCTGAGACTAGGGAGGCCGAGGCAGGAGGATCACTTGAGCCTAGGAGTTTCAGGCTACAGTGAGCTATGATTGTGCCACTGCACACCAGGCAGGGTGACAAAGCGAGACTCTCTTTCCCAAAAAAAAAAAAAAGATACATAAACTGAAGTATCCTTTTCCCATCTCAGTGCAAGAGCATGTTTCTTGTTTCCTTCTCTTTTTCAACAAGGGTAGGACCTCATTATGGTTGACTTTTCAGAAGATAATGTCTTTAAGACCCACCCAAGACACTGACTCCAATGACATCAAGGGAGATAAAGTGATTTCAGACAAAATGGGGTATCAATATGAAGGCGACATGTTCTATTAGGTCTCTATTGTGCTACTTCTCAATTGCTGGAGTAGCTCTCATACCTGTGTGAGTCGCTCAAGAACACAGGGCCAATACCACTTTCTACCACTGCTCTTGCAAAGAACTGGTTCACTCAGCATCCATAAAACCTACTGAATTTTATCTCAATATACCAACAAAAAACACAGCAGGAAGGCAGGCACTACTTTGTTCTATGTATGTATTTATTTAACATTTATTAGATACCTACAATAACCAGGAATCATGTTTTTTTTTTTAAAAAAAAATTTCAAATCTTGGCCAGGCACAGTAGCTCACGCCTGTAATCCCAGCACTTTGGGAGGCTGAGGCGGGTGGATCACTTGAGGTCAGGAGTTCGAGACCAGCCTGGCCAACATGGTGAAACCCTGTCTCTACTAAAACTACAAAAATCATCTGGGCATGGTGTGCTCGCCTGTAATCCCAGCTACTCGGGAGGCGGAGGCAGGAGAAATGTTTGAACCCGGCAGGCGGAGCTTGCAGTGAGCCGAGATCGTGCCACTGCACTCCAGCCTGGGTGACAGAGCGAGACTCCGTCTCAAAAAATAAATAAATAAATAAATAAATAAATAAATAAAATCTCTAAAATATGGCCCCAGGTTAGAAGTTACCAAAAGCAGCAGGAAAAGTTTAAATCATTCACTCCCCAAATTCTGCTTTGCAGCTTAGCTTAAAGGAAACCCCAGAATGGAGATGGCTCTGCCCAAGCCCGAGAGAAGGCAGGCAGGAAAGCCAGATCAGAAGAGGAGGCAGATACGGGTGCCCCCACCTCTGGGCTCACCTCGTGCATGAAGGCATATCTCGATTTTGGCAGGAATTCTCATCTGCCCTCCAATTTGGTTTTAAACTCCTGACTTCTTCTTTCCCTTTTTCTAGTTAAAAAAAAAAAAGAAAGAAAATGTAAAA
This sequence comes from Trachypithecus francoisi, assembly GCF_009764315.1. Lineage (NCBI taxonomy): Eukaryota > Metazoa > Chordata > Mammalia > Primates > Cercopithecidae > Trachypithecus > Trachypithecus francoisi. The sequence continues at coordinate 307,460 of NW_022680462.1, forward strand.
CAAATAAAAAAGATTCATCGGGATATATATTTATTGTCCCAATGACTTTATTTGTTGTTTAAATCAAATCTAAAATTAAAGTAACAAATTGTGTCATTTCCTTCATCCTTCATTAATGACAAAAACTTTCCATTCAAAAACTACACTAAGACAATGTGTTCCTCAACAGTAATCCAGCTTTAATTGTAGAGCATTAATTCGTCTTACAAACAAATTACAGTCAACTACGATTTATCAATAAGTACTGTACTGGTTGTGTGTTTTCTTTTGGCAAACTTTGAACAAATCAGATAAGAAAACATAACTATTCATCATCGTGTAGAAAAAGAAAAGAAAATGAACCTCAAGTATCTACCTATGTGTCAAGTGATTCATCCTGCCAGTAAAACTAAAATCTACACTTACAGCAGTTTTAAACATCCTTAGTGCAAGAAACATAACCAATTAATACAGATCAATACTAATTAATGAATATGGAAAATTTTCCTATACAGAGGTAGAGTCGAGGGCACAGGCTAAAACAGTATTCAGTAGTCTAAACAAGACTGAGTCCGGTTTTATGGAATCCACTTTAAATTTCAGGTATCAGACTGTATGTACATATATACAATAAATAGACTATACAATTTTTTAAAGTAGTTTAATAAACTCCACAAAATAATAGCAGATGCATTGAAATATTTACATAATTCAATTTTCAAATCTCTCATTCAAAATAAAGGGATAAAAATAAAATTCTGCTATTAAGGCAGCAGAACCTCTTTCCTGAAATGGATTGGTAAAATAAGATACTTCACTGGAGAGGAACTAATTTATGTTTAAGAGGTATTCATATTCAGCTAAGAAAATACATCCCTTTTTCAGCTATATAGATTAGGGAATATAAAATGCTATTTTCTACATTTTTAGACCTGCATTTAAAGTTCTAAATTCAACTCTGACTTGAAGAGAGAAGCTGATTTTGGTACCCACACAGAGTAGACCATCACAATTACAATGGAAAGATAATTAATGTTTTATATTCTGTTTATTTGCTTGTGAAAGTTTGGGCCAGAAAGGCTGTGATAATAATTCTGACCCAAACAGGTATGCTTACACTTGACACACATTTCACTAAAACCTAACACTTTTGGCTTGGAGTTCTTGGGATTCTGACTTTCTGAGTCCCTTCCATTTCCAAAGCATGCTTCATTGAGAGCAGGCAATGTTTGGGGATCAGGTACATGATTCAATACTAATTAAAATGCCAAAGTTTTCCAAGCTCACATGGGAAGAAGGTGAAACACAGACCTGCTGCTGTCACTGGCCTCCCAGAGACTTGAAAAAGGAAACAACTCAGAAATCTGTCACTGTGACCTAAGAAAATATGCAAAAACCCAAAGCATTATATATGCAAGTGACTCACATTCTTAGATTTCATATCAAATTCACTATTTGATATTCTATCATTAACTCTTTTATTTTACTTGGTATGAAAGATTCTTACTGAGCCCATAAGGAAATCAGGGATCGTCAGAAAATGAAAAAGTATGGTCATAATTAATGAAGCATAAACCTTCACAGTTTGAATTTTGTAGAACTTCTCTAAGCACCCACAATGAAATTGCAAGTTGAGTTTTTTTAAATTCAGTCATTCTGTGAAAAATACCTCAGTAAATAGTAACATTTTTCCCTTCAATGATCTTCCAACTGGAATACCCAACCCACCCTTGTTTTTTTTTTATTTTAGATTTTTAAAAAATTTTATACAAATAGACTAACTTTGATTTAAAGTAAACATATAAAAATTGAGAAGAATATTGCTTGCAACAATGGACTTGCAAGGAGAGGAATGGATTAGGCAGGGGTACAAAGAAATGGCTCCTACTCGGTAGCTTCGGGTGCACGCCCAGCACTCTGCAGAACTCTCACGGGGACACCCTCTGCTGCACAGTGTCCTTCAGCCCACGAAGTCTGACTGATTTTGTAACAACAACTTCAGGTCAGGAAAAAAACAAATGCAAGAAAATCGGAAGGCACAAGCACCCATGTGATCTAGAATGTTCTTGGGGTGAGGAATAAGGAGGGAAAGGGATACTTTTGGTTCAGCACTACAGTCAATTTCACCATTGTTGAAGAAAAACGGTATAAAATAAGGGTGTACAGAAATGGAACGAGCACAGCCCACTGGTGAGGAAGAAAGCTCAGAAGACAGCGCGCAGAAATAGTGCGGAGAGAAATGACCAGTACTATTTATTTGGAAGTCTGCGCCATGGTGGGTACAAACTACATCCCCTGCTCTGTGGGACCAAAATCAAAACAGGGCAAAAACAAAATCCCCCCATCCCAAAAAAGCAGCAGAAGGAATGCAAGAAGTCTTACAGGACACACTGGTCCAGCCCTGGGTGCAGCCAGCTCTGCATCCACGCTGCGCTCACCAACTTCAGCTACCGCCGCCACGGGGACTCCAGAGGGCCGGCCAGCTTAACCATTTTCCCTGCCTCTCCACGACTTCCTTTCCCTTTATTTCCTCCTGCAGGATTCGAGTCTGCTTCCTCCACAAAGGAAGTGCTGTTGCTGACAGTGGTGAGAGCGAGCTGGGACCTCCAGGGCACTGAGGCTTCCTCCAAGCCTTGCTGCGTGGGCGCTCATCCAGGCAGCCTGACGGAACTATGCGTTAAAAAAGAAAAGGAAAGAAAAAACAAAAACAAACCCACCCCAAGTCTGTCTTTTCTCAAACTAAAGGAGAAACTAAGGGATGGTGTGGCCTCTGGCGGGCCTCCGCAGTTAGGAAATGATGGCCGGGGACCAACGGGGGAGAGTCAGGTTGTCTGCACTGGCTGAGCGCTTCCTCGCAGATCTTCTCAGGTCCTTGTACTTGTCCTCGCAGAGGCGAGAGATGGCCTGAGGGGCAAGAGAGACAGTGTGGGTCAGGGCGGGCCATATCTGCGCCCATCGCTCACTCGCCCTGGGTGCCGAGGGCGCTGCATGATGGACAGGCAGAGCCCCTGCCCCTGTGGAGCTCCGGCGGGCAGCCCAGCTCTCTGCTGGCTGCAGGGAGATATGAAGGGAGTGCAGACTCAGCTCTTGTCTCCCAAGAGCTCACAGTCTGAGAAAAGACTCTCGGGATGTGAAATAACAGGACAGTGTCACCTTGCAATTGGCCCAACCAGGGTCAATGCTGGCTCCCCACCCTAGGGGTGTGGGACGGCCCTGCCCCCACACGTGCTGTTTTGAATCCTTGGCGTCCTCATCTGCAAGTGGGGCGAGAACAGCACCATCCTGGCAGGGCTGGCGTCAAGCACAGGCTTGCAGCTGAGCCTCACAGGGAGGAGAGCTCGGCCACCGGCGGCAAGGAGAGCTGCAGCCAGACCACCAGCTAGGGACTCCGCAGAAAAGGATGGAGGACTTAAGTCACCTCTAGAGGGTTGCTGAAAGAGGGACCCAGGAGGATCACAAAAACATTAAGATGTGCAGATAATTAACACTTTGGTGATGAGGACGGGGGCCATGCTACCCTGGGAACAACTCTCCCAGGGCTGCCACTGGCTGTGGCTAGAACCGGCTGATGGCAAAAGCTGAGCCCGCTGTCCCAGGAGGGGATGGTCTGCGTCATGGGAAGGCTTTGATTATTTGGAGAAGAGAAAGAGCAGCCTTCTCAGGACAGACTGGCCTTCTCTCCTGGCCCGGTGAAACCCTAGGGCCCGTGGCACAGCAGCCCCAGAAGCAGGTGAGCTCTCCCTTCTCGGCACTCGGAGAAACTTAACAGAGGGAACAGCAGGTACCAACTCCACCAACCTGGGCCTGTGCTCTCAGGGTGGCTGACCCGGAGCCCCATATATTCTTCAGCAGAGAACACGGACTCGCTTCCCTGCAGAGCTGCGTAGCTGCCAGGAGCTCCGGCTTGTCTCATCAGCACTGAAGCAGCCACTGGAGTCATGGCTGGTGACGAGGGGGACCCGGGACCGCAGCACAGGCTGAGAGGGGGCTCACGCTCTCAGGGAAAGCCAGATTCTACCTCACATCTGTGCTTGCGAAGGCTTCACAACATTTGCCTTGCAGGAAATCCTGCAGAGGGAGGGTTTTCCATTTTTCCTCGAGTAGATGATAACTGGGAGACTGGGTGGGCTCTCCATTCCAAAGGCCGGCACACAATCACAGGGGCACTGTTGAGTTCTGAAATGCTCACTGGATTTTTATTTCTAACCAGTGCTATGCATCCAGTCTTTTCTATGGTTTACTTCTTGGAATTAACATATCACTTTTTAAATTTTTATTTAACATTTTCCTTTCTTAAGCATGTAATCCGTAACAGCTTTCTTCTGCCAGCTCTAGACCACCGTGTGGCCAGGCCATCACAATGCCACACCAACTCTGCACTGAGTGACAACATCCCACCTGGGATGGGCAGTGGCATGGGCAGCACGAAGACCTCTGGGTCTCACAAGCTGGGGACATGACTGTGCCGTCCAGTACTTGGAAAGGCTCTGTGGGATGAGACCAAGGCAGGACTGGGGACAAAGGTGCAGAGGGGAAAGGCTAGGGCACACCCTCTCTGGAGGAGGGGTCTCTCCCCAAGGATCCTGCTTCATCATTCACCCCATCCTTTTTCTTCCTACCAAAAGGTCAAGTGGGAAGAGCCTGGTGAGCATATGAGGTGGAAGCACATACAAATATGCTGTGGTGAGACCCAAAGTTACACAGCTTAACGACGGCCCAAAACCCAGACCAAGACTGACGGTGCTGCCCTCAGCTCTAACTGGGCTATGGAAAAAATATTTTGGAAAAAAAATCAAAAGCAGAATCAAACCTTTTTGGATTCCCAATTGTTAATATCATCTGGCAGCTTTTTCCTATAAAAGTTCATGCTGAGAAATACCTTTTTGAGGGGCTTATATTGTGGGAAATGCTTTTGGGGGGGACTTACAATTTTTTTAAACCTATCTGTAAAGGTAAGGGTTTTAAAAATTATTTTATTTCAAAATAGAATTGCGGTGGCTCATGCCTGTAATACCAGCACTTTGGGAGGCCAAGGTGGGTAGATCACAAGGTCAGGAGTTCTAGACCAGCCTGGCCAACATAATGAAATCCTGTACGTCTCTATTAAAAATACAAAAAAAATTAGCCAGGCACAGTGGCGCACATCTGTAGTCCCAGCTACTAGGGAGGCTGAGGCAGGAGAATCACTTGAACCCAGGAGATGGAGGTTGTGATGAGCTGAGATTGCGCCACTGCACTCCAGCCTGGGCAACACAGCAAGACTCCATCTCAAAAAAAAAAAAAAAAAACTATGCTTATTAAGTATAAAGTGATATTAAACTGGTTATTAAAAATATGAAGCGGTTGGCCAGGTGCAGTGGCTCACATCTGTAATCCCAGCACTTGGGGAGGCCAAGGTGGGTGGATCACCTGAGGTCAGGAGTTTGAGACCAGCCTGGCCAACATCATGAAACCCCGTCTCTACTAAAAATAAAAAAAAATCAGCTGCGTGTGGTGGTAGGTACCTGTAATCCCAGCTACCTGGGAGGCTGAAGCAGGAAAACTGCTTGAACCCAGGAGGCAGAGACTGCAGTGGGCCAAGATCACGCCACTGTACTCCAGCCTGGGTGACAGAGCGAGACTCTGTCTCAAAGAAAAAAGAACAAATTATAATGAACTGCCCAGCTATATATCCTAGTAGCTCATCTTTATTTTACATCATGTAGTGGCGAAAATGATCAATGTGACCACATACATCCCTGGTCCTCAGATGATGCATCAGCAACATCGCACCACAAAATGCTGTTTTAAAGCATCTTACCTCAAGCTTGTGAGCCCTCTCCCTGCTCAGGGGCTCCAAGGGAAAGCTCAGGTTGTTCGCTTCTGCCAGAGAACGAAGATCAAAATAATACTTGGCATAGACACTGGAAGGAACATTGATGTTGAACTGCAGCAATTCAAGAAACTGTCGCTCTAGCTCGTTCCTGCAAAGCAAAGACAAAAATAGCCTGTGCTTAGCCACCACACCAGGCCGCGTGGCCTGCCAAGGCAAGTTGCTGGAGACCTGAGTCCAGAAAACTGCATCCTCCAGGGAGACCAGTGATCTAATTAAATGTCTGTTTGGACACCAGAGTTGCAGTCTCACCACCATATTGGGATTAAAAGCCAAATCCACTTGATCTGGTGCCCAGGATGAGGACTGATTAATTGGGATCATCACCAGGAAGGGTTTCAGGGTGAATCACTTCACTGAGATCTAACACACACATAGCAGGCTCTGGCTGCAAGTCTCCGTGAGGACAGGCTGCTAACACAGGGTGGAAGGAGCAGCCAAGAGCTGCCATGTAGAGTCCAGTGAGCGGAGGAAAACACTCGGCCTCTGCAGACCTAGAGGACCTTGGTTTTCTTGGTGGCCCCTCCCTGCCTCCAGAGAGAAAAGAGGGGAGGAACTGTGTATGCACTTTCTTAGGCAAAAGGCAGGGATTATGGGGGGAGAGTGTCCAGTCTCTGCCTCAGTCTCTTAGAAAGAGAACTCACAAGCTGGGAAGAATGGAAGCAGTAGTTCCCACACTTGAGCATGCACTCCATCGCCTGGTGGGCTTGTTAGAACAGACATGGGGCTTCACTCTCACACTGTGGGGATCAGTAGGTCTGGGGTGGGGCCTGGGAATGTGCATTTCTAAGGAGTTCCCTGGTGATGGTGAGGCTGAGGCTCTTGCCTCGGGCCCACACTCTGAGAATCACTCAACTAAAAAAGGTAGGTCAGGAGAGGAGGTCCTGAGACCCACCCTGCCAGCCCATCTACATGCTGATGGGTTGCTGGGAGAAATTTAAAAACTTCTACTTTGAGAACTTCTCGTGTCACTATCTTTCAAATTAGGTTGATTTCTGGATAGTTCCTCTGGGTGGGGAACCTTCTCAGTGAGGGAACTATCTGTGGAGCATCGGTCCTGGGTCAGGCACCCAGATTCAGCACATTCTCCCCAGGAAGGCTCCAGGGGTGCCCACCCACCGCGCACCCTCCAGGCACTTCCTGTCCTTGCCCATACTATGCAGCATGCGGCTGCTGAACTCAGCCTCTTGAACTGATCTCCTCATAGCCAGAAACTGCAACATCTGCTTTTGCGTGCCTGGCCCCCAGCACATGACCTCTCAGAAGGCTTCCCACAGCAGTGAGAGCTGAACTGGGGTGACGGAAGCAAGGAGCTCTGGCGGAGAGGAACCAGGGCTGAGGAGGGGGTATTTCAGGTAGAGTGGGTCCCCTCCAACCTCCTGCAGGCAGCCAGAACACACAGTCACCATTTCCTGTGAATAAAGCCAGGGCCCTAGCGCAGGGCCTCCACCCTCCTGACCCCGATCCCAGCCTCAGCATTCTGAGTCATGTCCCGCCAACTCTGCTGAACGCTGCCGGTTCGGGTCTGAGCCCCACACACAGGCACCATCCTGTCCTGAGTGATGTCCTGAGACCCCTATGGCTGTTGCTGGTGAGTCATGGCACTCAGCTATAAAGGACTGAGGAGGGCTCCACACCAGCTCAAGTTGCTGTGACAAAGGACAGGAGCAGTAAGGACGCGGGCAGGGAGGCTGGGGCTGAGCAAGGCCAGTGGCTCTGGGGAGACAGAAGCTGCTGGGCAAAGGAGCACTGGGACCCATGGGCAGGCAGCAAGGAAGGAGGCCTGAAGAGGGCCTGTTCCAGTCTCTTCATCAGATGATGAGTGTCACTGCTTGTTTCCGCATAGCCTTGTGAAAAGACTTATAACAAGCTCCAAATGTATTTACTGTACTAAGTTTTATAGTTTTTAAGAATTTAGGCCGGGCGTGGTCGCTCACGCCTGTAATCCCAGCACTTTGGGAGGCTGAGGCGGGCGGATCACCTGAGTTTAGGAGTTTGAGACCAGCCTGGCCAACAGGGTGAAACCTCAACTCTACTAAAAATACAATGAAAAATAGCCGGGCATGGTGGCACGTGCCTATAATCCAAGCTACTCAGGAGGCTGAGGCAGGAGAATCCATTGAACCCGGGAGGTGGAGGTTGAAGTGAGCCAAGATTGCACCATTACATTCCAGCCAGGACGACAAGAGTGAAACTCTGTCTCAAAAAAAAAAAACAAAACAAAACAAAAAACAAATTAGCCAGGCATGGTGGTGGGCACCTCTAATTTCCCAGCTACTCCGGAAGGTGAGGCAGGAGAATTGCTTGAACCCAGGAGGCGGAGGGTGCAGTGAGCCGAGATTGCCCCACTGCACTCCAGCCTGGGCAACAGAGTGAAACTCCATCTCAAAAATAAATAAATAAATAATAATTTACTTTGATTTGGGATAATTTTTACTTAAAACAACTTGTATTTTAAGTGATCATCCTGCGAAATACTGGAATCCAGGTAAGATTTCAATAAAACAAAAGTGTCAGAGGCACTGCTAAGGCCAGAAGTGTCAAAATAAACGCCCAAGGAGCAAATCCCAGGTGAACCTGGGAGCTGCCATGGACACACCGCCGTCTGGTGGCCAACAGGCGTCACTGCAGAGCGTATTCTCCCAATGCTAAGAAGTCCTAGTATTCTAAGAGAACAGCCTGATAATCCTACCCAAAATGATACACAGACACCATGGTTCTAGATGGAGGCAGACACTATGAGCAAAGTCAAGAGGAAGCTGCTTCTGAACAAGGCAGCATTTTCCCAGGGTTCCCTGGAAAACAGACCAACCTTTCTCCAAGCTTGAGTTTCTGGTTAAGCTTTGGGGAAACAGATTTTAGAGCTGTTGTATCAAACAATGAATTTTTTTCTAAAGATTTTGAAAATAATTTTTTCTAAAGATTTCAAAAATAAAAATAATTTCCAAAACCTGAATTTCCAAACTATAGCAGCACATCTTTTACAGGGACACTGGCAGCTTGCTATGTGATAAATTATCAGAAAACTAATGTGATGCCAAGAATGGGCCTGATGGATTTACTATCAGCATTTAGATAACTATGAAGAAACAGTTTTGGTGTAAAACATTGTAAGAAATATATTCAAAAAAAAAAAAAGAAATATATTCAAATTGATCAACAAAAAGCACATTTCAGAAATATTCAAAATAGATCAACACTGTATAAAAAACCAATTTGGTGCAATTCAGCAACTTGAAAACAACTCTAAAATGATGTAAAAAGCATCTAATATGCTGCCTATTTTTCTAGAAACTAGGGTCACTTCCCAAAAGAACAAGAAGCAGAGTCTTGAGGAGGTATCTGCACAGCCGCACTTACAGCCTCCATTCCTACTAGCCCGATGTGGAAGCAACCAAGTGTACATGGGTGGATGAACGGACAAACCAAACGGGACACACACCCTCAGGGCAACACTACACAGCCCTGAAAAGAAAGGAAATTCAGACACACGTTACAACATGGAGGAACCCTGAGGACATTATGGCAAGTGAAATATGCCGGACACAGAAGGACACAGACTGTATGATCCCACTTACATGAGGTCCCGAAAGCAGTCAAGTTCATAGAGACAAAAAGTAGGACAGTGATTACCAGGAGCTGGAGGAAGGAGGAAAGGCAAGTTTGTGTTTAACAGGGGGAGGGTTTCAGTTTGCGAAAATTAAGAGTTTTGGAGATGGATGGTGGTTAATGGTTGCACAACAATGTGAATGTACTTAACGCTACAGAAATGTACACTTAAAAATGGCTACAATCGTAAATTTTGTGCTACATACATTTTACCACAATTTAAAAACAAAACCCCAGACACCAGGTATCTACAGAGGAACTGAAGTTCTTTCTCTGTGACCCCCTGTGCCATGCAATGCTTGGACAAGTCACTTGATTTCTCCTTATTTGGATTTGTCTACACATGAAAATGACACAGGAACACTGCAAAACAAAAACAAGAAACACCAACAGACAAACCCTGAGGTGTAATTTTTTTTTTTTTTTTTACAGGCTTTTTGCCTACAGAACTCTGCACGGTGAAATTTCATCGTCCTTTCTCCATCCACAGCGGTTGCCACTTCTTGCTCTAAGCTGGCCTGTGATGCTGTGACCACTGATTATTGGTGAGAGTGGGAGAAAGGCTGGCCTTTGGCCCCATCTTCCCACGAGGTCTGCCTAGAGATAACATCTGACTGGTGCTGGTGACTATCCACATGGCCTGGTGCCCTGACTGTTCTGCCTGCAAATCTCAGTGACACTCATCGTACAGTGTTCTTCAGCCTGCGCCCACAGACACGGAGCTACACAGTCAGCTGCCTTCCAAGCCAGAACCCCTCTGTCCAAAGGTACATGGGGAGACTCCAAGTCAAGTTCTCACTGTTGGATAATTCTTGAACAGGAGATTAGCCTATGGTCAAAAATACCAGGAAAGTCACTTCAGGAAGCTGGGACACAGGAGGCCACGAAGAAGGGTACCTAGAAGAACAAGCACTAATAAAAACCCCATTTGAAAAGCTTTCCGTCTGAAACCTGTGAGCCCTCTCCCTGCTCAGGAGCTCCAAGGGAAAGCTCGAGTTGTTTGCCTCTGCCAGGAAACTGAGACAGATTAACACACTGCTAAATGGCAAAAAGTTTAAAACAGCACGTACAATATGGGCCCAGTTTTGTAAAAATAAAATCTATGTAAACACTGGGAAGTTCTATATAATAAAAATGTTAGCAATATTCTGAGTGACGGGATTACAGAAAAGTATGGCAGGGCAGCCCTTGCTAGGACGGAGCCAACCCCAGGAGATCTGAGACTTCTCCTGCCCAAACGCCTCCCACCCCACCCTCAGGCCCAAGCCACTGACTCTTTTCCCACTTGGGAGGTAGAACAAAAGGATTCTAGCATCCTGGGGACTTCCATAGCGTGCCAAGAATGACAGGCTCCTGGCATGCACCTCCCCTATTCTGGGACACCCAAATGGGATTTGCGGAAGGAACCCATTGCTCATCCAAGGCATTGCAAGTAGGGAGTGTAGCTCGGATGGCTGTCCAGGCCCCTGTTCTACAGGCTGTGTCATATCAGCTCTATTCCTGAAGCTATGCTTCAGGACACCTGTCATATTAGGTTAGGACCTACCCAAATGAACCAATGTGAATTTAATTAGGTTTTTAAAGACCTTATTTCCAGACATGGTTACATCTTAAACTAGGGGTTGGGAGGGCTTTGCATGTGAATTTGAGGGGGCCAAAGTTCAGCCCCGCAACACTGTCGTCGTGCCCTTCAGAATTCATGTCCACCTTACACGCAGAACACACTCACCTCATCCTAACAGCCCCAAAGTCCTAACTCATTCCCGCTCCATCTCTAAGTCCCAAATCCTATCCAAATATCATTTGAATCAGGTATGGGTGAAGCTTGAGGTATGATTCATCCTAAGGTAAAATTCCTCTCCAGCTGTGACCCAGTGACCTGCTTCCAAAATACAATGGCGGCACAGGCACAGGACAGACATAGGACAGGCATCCCCTTTACTTCCAAAAAAAAAGAAAAAACTCAGAAAGAAAGGGGTCACGGTGTCCAGCAAGCCTGAAATCTAGCAGGGCAAGCTCCAGGGATCGAAGACTTGAGAGCAGTTCTCTCTGCTGATGTGCCATCCCTGGCCCCCAGGAAGCCAGCCCTGCCTTGGCCTAACTCCCTGGAGCCAAGGAGGAAAAAGCCTCACTCCAGGCTGTGCCTGCTGGGCCCACAGTGGCAGTGGCAGCCCTGCTGGCCTTGGTACCATCTCAGGATCATTCATCCCTTTCCTTGGAGGATATCACACGTCATGCCAGACAGTTCTGTTGGCCTGTGGAATGCCAGAGTATGACAGCCTTGCTTCACCTGTCCTCTTTCTGGGCCCTCGGGTGCAAGCCGGCAGCGCTTCTGCTGAGATGGCCGACTGGATCCATGTTTCACCTCTGTAATCTCTTTAGTAAATGCTGTCCCACCATACCTTGTGTTGCCTCCAGAGCACACTTTCCCATTTTTTTTGCCATGTGGATAAACTGAGATTAGAAGATTTGAGATTTCTAAATCTTCGGCTAGAAGATTTGGTTCCTTGTTACTGAATAATCCCTCCTTCTGTTTATCTCTCTCCTCTCACACTATACTACAAGCAGCAAGAGGAACCAGGCTGTGCCTTCCACACTGTGCATGGAAATATCCTTGGCTAAAACATCCACATTCATTTCTTAAACATCCTACTTTCCACAAAACACTAGAACACTATTTGGTCAGGTCTTTGCCACTTTCTAACAAGGATCACCTTTCCTCCAGCTCCCAGGAACATGCTCCTCACTTCTTTCTGAGACCTCACCATAAGCACCCTGGACATTCATACTGCCAACAACATTCTGTTCATGATGACATGTGAATGCATCTACAATGGTAGAGGCATTCTTTACAGCTGTCCTGTTGTCTGAGTCCTCACCAGAAGCACCTTTATTTCCCATATTTCTACCAACAATCCCTTCAAGGCAGTCTTTGATTTTTCTAATATGCACCTCAAAACTCTTCCTGCCTCTATTCCTTACCGACTTTCAAAGCCACTTCCACATTTTTAGGTATTTTCTACAGCAGCACCTCACTTCCCAGTACCATAATCTGTATTAGTCGGCTAGGGCGGCAGACTAACACAGGTAACAAAGTCCTACAGACTGGGTGGCTTCAACAACAGAAATTTATTTTCTCATAGTTCTATAGGCTACTAGTCCAAGATCAAGGTGTCAGTGGGGTTGGTTTCTTCCAAGACCTCTCTCCTTGGCTTGCAGATGCTACCTTCTCTGTGTCCTCACATGGCCGTCCCTCTGTGTTGTCTGTGTCCTAATCTCTTCTTATGAGGACATCAGACATACTGGATTAGGGCCCACCCTAATGACCCCATTTTAATTTAATTTCCTCTTTAAAAAATATATCTCCAAATATGGTCACATTCTGAGGGTCTGGGGGTTAGGACTTCACACATCTATTTTAGAGGAGACAATTCAGCCCATATCATGAATAGCATCTGTTACAGGACTCAGTGGGACTCTGGACTTCAAGCTGGGATATGCATTCAATTTACAGTACAGAAAGTGTCTCTAAGCATGCTTGGGAACACAGCATTAGGAAAGAGATTTCTAGATCTGTAACTTTCATTTCACTCTCCTAAAACTGACTTGCTGGAGAACAAATCTGTGTGCGCAGGTTTTCCTTCTGGCTTCTTCTTTCCCAGTCGCTCTTCTCCTGCCCTGGGAGGGAAAGGCAGGCTGCTCACCTGCCCTTACTAAGGTTCACTGTCTCAGGGGGAAAACCCTCTGAGGAGCCCAGGAAAGGGACTATATCCCAACATGTGGTGCTGGGAAAGTGAATGACTCTAATGACAGGCTACCTGGATGGTTTCTAATTTTTGCTTTCAACAAACTGAAGTAGGGGTTGGTAGGCTCATTTAAATAGCCTTTACTAATAGATGGCTGTGTAATTTTAGCATAAAATTCAAGAAGTGTTTTTAAGACTTGAGTGACACTGCTATAATAAAACTCCTGAAAATTTCACCTACTCATCTGAACATGTGCTCTGAACTCACACTAAAGAGGCAAAAGGGAAAGGGGAATAAAACTGATGCTCAGCCTGGTTTCAATAATCATCATACACAAAAATATAAACTAATGAAAGAAAAAACTACTGATCTCATTAAGAGATCTATTTCCCATAAGGTTTTATTTTATATTTAAGAATTTATATTGACTTTTTAAAAAAATATAAAACAGAGCCTTGCTCTGTCGCTAAGGCTGGAGTGCAGTGGCACGATCTTGGCTCCCTGCAACCTCCACCTCCTGGGCTCAAGTGATTCTTATGCCTCAGCCTCCTGAGTAACTGGGACTACAGGTGAGCATTACCAGTACCAGCTAATTTTTTGTATTTTTAGTAGAGACGGCATTTCACTATGTTGGCCAGGCTGGCTTGCACTCCTGACCTCAAGTGATCCACCCACCTCGGTCTCCCAAAGTGTTGGGATTACAGGTGTGAGCCACCACACCCAGCCTTAGTATGTCTATATTTTAATCAACTGTGTACTAATGACAACTCAGACCTGAAAGTGTTTTTAATAAATTAGAACATTATCATCCAGAAAACACTACTGCAATTTTGACTTAAATGTATATTTTTGATACGGAGAATTTTGAGGAAGAGGCTAATGTGTGAGGAAACTAGAAAGAAAATAATGAGTTCAAGGAGAAAAAGGAACAATGTAAAATTTTCACCTCTAAGAAAATAGGTAATTGTGAGTTTCATATTACTCTGGTATATTCAGTCTCCAGTGTATACTTTTAACTTTAAAATCCTACGATATAAAATATATTGCAAATAACATCCTTTATAATGACTAAAACTTGGGATAAACATTTTCAAATGTCAACTACAAAGGCCGAGGTGGGCAGATCACCTGAAGTCAGGAGTTTGAGACCAGCCTGGCCAACGTGGTGAAACCCGTCTGTACTAAAAATACCAAAAATTAGTCAGGACTAATGGCAGGTGCCTGTAATCCCAGCTACTCAGGAGGCTGAGGAGAATCACTTGACCCGGGAAGCAGAGGTTGCAGTGAGCCGAGATCACTCCATCGGACTCTGACCTGGGCAACAAGAGCGAAACTCTGTCTTTTTTTTAAAAAAAAAATGTAGTGGGTATATAAAATTTTTCAAACTTCTTCTAGGGATAAACAGGCCAAAATGTATAAAGACCTCCGCTATTGTGGTCACTGGCTGTCACCTCCAGAAAGAAATGGAGACACAACTGTGCCAAGTACCTCTGCATAATCAGGAACTGTAAATGTGTGGTTCAGAGGATCCTTTCGGCTATCACCCCTATCAGAAGGAAGCTCCATGCTCCCTCCAATCTTCTGGCAGGGGGAAACTGTGTCTATCCCTCCCCAAATATCCATATATGTGATTGTTTGATCAGTGTTTCTACGGAGAACATATGGAGTCTTATAGTGTGTTGATCATATAACCAAAGAGTAAACAATATATTGTAGATGGACCACAGTGGCTCTCAAAACAAACAGTAGGATAAAATATGCAAGAATCTGAACATGCAAGGACTCAGTCTGGCTGGGTTACAACTTTGCCTACTCTGGGCCTTCAGTCCTCAGAGCTCTGCAAGGAAAGCAGATGAGCACAGGGTGCCTGAGCTGCATCTCCCCATGATCTGTTCTCCAGCCTGGCAGAGGGCAGTGGAAAAAGGTGGCACTCCAGAGTTTCTTCAGGAGAACTATTTATGGTCAGACCTTTTAGAAACATCAGGGCTTCCTGAATGCCTCCTTCCTCTGCCCAGCTACAGGCATGCGGGGCACTAATCAAATGCTGCATGAGTCACTAAGGTTCAGCCAGTGGCTCAGATGGTGACGGGGTAGCCTGGGCACCAACAGCTTTCAAAAAAGACAAAAAGCAGGCTAAAAAATGATCAATTTTATTTGGACAAAATACGGAACAGAATTTTAACATCAATCCTACTATTCTACTAACCACAGTGCTGATTCTTTCAAAATCTTAGTGAGTAAAGCAGCAGCTTCACTCAGTACAGTAACTATTACTATTTTGCACTTGAAAAAAAAATCCAACCTTATTATAATGTGTAATTGTTTAAGCTATTGACTGCCCATCAAAAGAACAGATATTAAGGCTATCATTATCAAAACAATTCTTGATATTAAGTTAATTTCAGCTGAATGAACACTGGCCAACTGTTTTAACTTCTCTGTGTAGAAAAAGAGTTGATTTACAAAAAATTGTTTGTTTTTTTTTTTTTATTAAGTATTAGATAAATGAAACAACTGTAGCTCCAATTGCTTAGAAGAGAAGAAACATAAATTTTGACTGACTTACTAGTCAAGTGCCCTGGGCATCTTAATTCTCAGTGCCTCGTTTTCATCTGTAAAATGGAAATAATAGTGCCGCCTCATGTATAAATGTGAGATGTGAATTAACACAGAAAAGTCATTTCTTTTGAGCAAGAAAGTGCTCAATATAGGATAGCTGCTGCTGCTCTTGTTGTTACTGTGATTATAAATTCCTGGTAATTGGTTTTTACTGACTTGAATTTAAACCTTCAATGAATACAACCTAAGTACCTAGAATTCCAAATTACCTTTACCCTCCTATCTTTTTATTTAAGGAGAGTAGGAAAAAGTAAAAATTAATGTTGCATGCCCTTAATTATCTTCGTAACTGGGGACCAGTACACATCATTTTCATTTGGCCACTGTATAATGGTCACTGGGATTGAGAAAGGTGAGCCTTTCCTCATCAGCTGGGGGTTAACCTCCCCACTTGGTTCTTTTGTTGGGACATTACTGACCCTCTCTAGGCCTCAGTATCCAGATCTGTAACATGGACATCAGTACACATGTCACAGCGGTGCTGAGAGGATTCAACTGACATGTGCATGAACTGAGTAATGTGTACCTCCTGACAAACAGTTTATAAACATTTCCTCAAAATTTTAAATCAAACTAAGGGGATTTTCCATTGATCCTAAGTTTCCACGAAAATTCAGTTTGCTGGCATTTTAGTAAATTAAACCTGGTGGGTTAAGGATAAGAGTACAAAAACCATCTCCTCCACACCTCTAATGTTCTTCACTGACCATTTTTCTCTGTTCTCTTTTGTTTTCATGCTTCTGTGGTATCTGTAATTTGTGTTTGTCTCTCACTTCCTTTTACAAATACAGCTAGGATACAAATCAAAATATTTAAGACTGAGTCTAATTTCATCAGGTATTCTGGCTTTAAGTGGACACACCTAGTCATGGGGGGGGGACCCTCTGTGCTCTCACAGAACCTGGGCACCACCTAAACCAAGTCACTGGTCATGTACCATCTAACAGGAGGGGACAGCCAGGAAGTCATCACGTGACGTGCTGGTCAGTGTCAAATGATACCAAGGAGCTGAGGAAAGATAATCCCTAATAAAGAAAACAGGCCAGAATTTCTTATACCTTGCACCCAAATGTCCACCTCCTTTATGATATGAATGACAACTGTTTTAGTAGCTGCTTTCACCAAGAAATATAGTCAAGAATTTTATTTTTCTTACTATATAGTTCTGATTTTTAAAAAAACTTCTTTATGTGTTTCTTACTTTATGTAATAAGAGAACTGCAGACACAGGATGAAATTGTATAGGTCTGCAGCAGGAATAGGCTCTGCAACAAATGCCCTAAGAACATAAACAAGCATACTTCAAAGGCCACCACAACAATGGGTGCCCAGGGAGTTGGTAACTGGAGGCAAGGAGGGCCCTAGGCTACTGTGGAATCCAGAACCCACATGCCCACAAGTCTGCAGCCCAGGGATGCCCCTGCAGTGGTAGCTGTCACAGGCACTGGGAAGGTCCTGCATCTGCGGATTACTGGGGGCAGGGATGTGGGTGTAGACTGGGACAGAGCTGGTAACCTTCTCCAGCTTAAAGACACCTTGAGTTGGTTTGCCAAACAAAACGTATGAGAAAAATTTTAGCAACAATAATGTCAGAAGTGACTATAAATCATAAGGAACTGTAAGTCAAGTAGTGCTGGCTGATTGTTTTCTACAATTCTTTCTTCCCCAAGGGCTCTGAATTCAGTTCCTGGATTCCCAGTCCATAGAGACTCCACTCCCCCACCAGACAAGAGTCTGCAGGTGTCCTACTAATAATCCTCACCTAAATTGAAGACTGGCCCATCTGAGAAACCCTGACACTGCCCAAAGAGTAAGGGGAGTGGACAGCTCTCAGTCCCCACGCCTCCCAAGGCCGATGCCCCTCCATGAGCCGTGTTCATGCTGCAAGTGGGAGCCCCGGGACACAAGGATGACCTGAGGCAACTGAGCCTGCAAAACATGACAAAGAAGTGGATGTTTTCTCTGTGAAACTAAACAAAAATATAAAATATTTTAGCTTTTGTGCTTTTTGGATTGGCTTATTGCCTACAAAGGACTGTATGGGGGCATTACCTCTCTGTGATCAGTCTGCAGTGAGATACGAAGCCCAAATATAAACCATCACAGGCTGCGATCAGTGCTAGACCACACCTTTCTAATTAAAGGAGTGTTTGCCTACATTATAGTTTCCGTAAACCAGTTTCACAAAACCTGGAGGTGTCACCACTACCTGTTCATGATCCACATAATGAGAAATGCAGGTTTTCATATGTAATACTCCATAGCCATGCCCCCGTGGTACCAGCTCACAACATTCAGTCAAATGCATTCATTCTGCACTATACAGACCATTAAAAAAGGAGGCAGCTTTCTTTCCAAATGGTCTGGCCAAGACTCTGATGGCCACCTGCCCCTGTCCCCCTACTCACATGTCCTCCACCGTGATGTCTTTCAGGATTTGGCAGTAATCCACATTCCATACAGCCTGGTCATCCCACACCTTGGAGGCCAGCAGGATCGCCCCTAAAACAATCCGCTTCCAGTTGGCCGGACAGATATCTATCTCTGCATACGTTAAAAGTCTTTCAAGGTACACCTGGGAAGACAAGACAATGCCAGAGCTAAGTGATTTGTTTTCTCCTATACACCAGCACACCTCAAGAAATGCTAAAATATTATGTATCATATCCACCTTTAAATGGGAATTTATTACCCAATCATATTTATTTTGAAAAGGCCAAAGGGCTCAATGAGTCTGATGAAACATGGGCTAAAAGTCCCACTCCGTCAGTGGACAATGTGGGTGCAGCTGGATCTTAAACAGACTCTGTGGAGAAACCAATTCCAGGAAGCACAGGCTAATTTCTCACTCTGTCAACTGTGATATCCATACATGTTAATGAATGTTCCAACAGAAAGGATAGAGAATACACTTTTTTTTTTTTGTTTGCAGGTTTTTAAAAATTAAGCTTTTTGTTTTGAGGTAACTGTAGATACACATGTAGTTGTTAAGCCTATCTTTTAACTACTGTGGTAAAATATACACAACGTATAATTTACCATGTAACCATTTTCAGTTCAGCGGCATTAGGTACATTCACACTGTTGTGTTGTTTCTGCAGTGTGGTGGTTACCACATTCACCTGACACACTGCTGTGCAACCATCACCACCAGCCATCTCCAGAACTTTATCATCTTCCCAAACTGAAACTCTACACCCGTTAAATAATAACTCCCCACTTCCTCCCTCTCTGCAGCTACTGGCAACCACCATACTCTATGAATCTGTCTCTATGAATCTGACTATTTTTGGCACATGATATTGGTAGAATCATAAAATATTTGACCTTTTCTGTCTGGCTTATTACCACTTCGTGTAATGTCCTCAAGGTTCACCCATGTTGTGGCATGGGTCAGAACTTCCTTCCTTTTTAAGACTGAATAATATTCAACTGTATGCACATACCCCATCATGTTTATCTATTCATCTGTCAATGAACATTTGAGCTGTTTCCTCCGTTTGGCTATTGTGAACAATGCAGCTATGAACCCTGGTGTACAAACATCTGTCTGAATCCGTGCTTTTAATTCCTTTGGGTACATACCCAGAGGTGGAATTGCTGGATCATAGGGTAATCCTATGTTCAATTTTTGAGGAGCTGACATACCATTTTCCACAGTATGCACCATTTCACATTTTGGCAATGCACAAGGATTCCAATTTCTCCACATCCTCCCTAACACTGCTTATTTTTCTGTTTTGTTTTGGTAATAGTCGTCCTGATGGGTGTGAAGTCATGTATCATTGTGATTATGATTTTATATACCTATTTTTAAATCATTAAAATGATTGGAAAATAAAACCAAGTAATACAGGATTTCTAAACTGACAGAATTTAGGTTGAAGACAGACATCAGAAATATCTATAAAGTCCAGTAAGTTGGGCCACGAGGTAAGAATGTCTTTTTTAGTTTCCATAGTAAAACTCTGTTTATTATTGATAGTATGTCTTAACACTTCTCTGAACTATGAAACTACTACTACAGTTTTTATCAATGCATTTGCAAAGTGAAAATGTATCAGAAAAAAAAAAAAAAATTAAACAGACATCTATGCTTTAAGAACTTGCAGATAAAACCTATTAATGTTATAATTATTCATAGCATATAATGTCCATAAAGTCTTAAATATTGCAAAACGCAAAAAGGCACATTTATTTATACATAAATAAAATAGATTATTTTCAGTTAAATGATACCAACATTCCCAAATGGAATGGGAAAGGTTTGTTGTTGTTTTGTTTTAAAAAGGAAGAATTCACACCTGTTACTTCTTTAGGATGTTCTTGAGACATCTTAATGAAGTTTAGGAAGTTCTTGAGAAAAAGGGTAATTAACACTGACTGGGAGAGGCCTCTTACGGGATGCGAATGCACAAGGCCTGTGAGGGGACCCAACAACCACAGAAGGTGGACTGCTATGAAGAACCCCAGCTCCCAGCTTGCACAGCTAGGTAGGTGCTGTTCTCTGGGACAGGGTGCACTGGGCAGGAAGAGGTTGGTAAAAGATTGCAGGCCTAACTCTGGGTGATTTCTGTCTTGAAATGTCCTAGAGGATGCCACATAAGTAGTGAACACACAGATCTGGAGCTCCAAGAAGACAGCACTGGGGTGCCAGTCTGAGAGTCTGTGACAGGCAGACAGAGCAAAGCCAGGGGCAAGGGACCTGGGGGAGGCTTAAGAACTAAGAAAAGGAGGGGCTGGGCCTGAGACTGGAGGGTCCCTTCCATTTTAAGGGCTGGAGACAGGATGAAGGGGCAGCAAAGGAGAGGGAGGAGTAAAACCTGGTATGTGGTGTTCTTGTTGAGTCTTGTAATAGTTTGGAAAAGAACTTCTAAGGCAAAGCTGTGTTTGCAAGTGCCTAAACTAGGCTTACAACATCATATGGGGCATATGAGAAGGAAACTGAAGGGGTCTCTTGCACAATAAAACATTAAATTGGAAGATCAAGGATTCTAGAGGCAGTGACTGTGCAAGTGGCGGGGCAGGAGAAGCAGCAGGCATGGTGGGTTCAGGAGGGAGGAGGCCAGGGAGAGAAGGGCAAGGGAGTAAGGGTAGAGGGACAAAAGCAGTGGCAGGGAAGACAGGGTGGAAGAAGGGGATGGAGGAACAATCCTTAATGGAAGCAAAACTCTGGGCAGATAAAGGATAAAAAGACCATCAGTGAGCAGTACAGGGTCACCAGCACTGTAGGGTCATGGGCCATGAGCAACGCAGGGTCACAAGCAGCGTAGGGTCACGTGGCTTGACCAGCTCCTCTGCAGAGCCCCCTACCCCTCATCCCTAAACCACAGACAGAATAAGAGGGTCTAATGCTCTCCAAAACAACCAGAAGCTTCCTTGTGGTTTATTTTGCCAGGTGCAGTTGTGAAGCCCCTGAGAAACTGGTGGGGTGGGGAGGGGGAGGTCAGACTCTTCTCGGTCTCTTCCAGAGAAATGGGGATTTTGGCGTGGTGAGGGGTGGGGGGTTTGGCACCCAAATGTTTGCTGAATGAAAACATCCATGACTAATGGTTCTCTTGCTTAAAAAGATTACTGTTCTGTGTTCAGTGCTTTCATAATGAAATCGCAATTTTTTAAATCTTAAAAACTTGGATTTTTATGGCTTATCAGATGTTCCTTAGAATAGATCAGGGCACCGTACTGAAGACAAAGTAAAAATCCTAAAAAGAAAGTACGGTTGACCTCTGAACAACACAGGTTCAAGCTGTGTGGATCCACTAATATGCAGATAGTTTCGTTAACTGCTACACCAAATGCACCTGACTCTCCTGCCTCCCTTCCACCTTCTCCACCTCTTTTGCCTCCACAGCCCCAGAGGCAGCAAGACCAATCCCTCCTCCCCTCCTCAGCCTACTCAATGAGAAAACGACCAGGATGACGACCTTTATGATGATCCACTTCCACTTAATGAGTGGGAAATATATTTTCCTGGCTGGGCGCGGTGGCTCACACTTTTAATCCCAGCACGTCGGGAGGCCAAGGTGCGCAGAACACGAGGTCAGGAGATCGAGACCATCCTGGCCAACATGGTGAAACCCCATCTCTACTAAAAATACAAAAATAAGCTGGGCATGGTACACATGCCTGTGGTCCCAGCTACTTGGGAGGATGAGGCAGGAGAACTGCTTGAATCCAGGAGGCGAAGGCTGTAGTGAGCCAAGATTGTGAAACTGCACTCCAGCCTGGGTGACAGAGCGAGACTCCATCTCAAAAAAAAAAAAAAAAAATATATATATATATATATAATATATATACACACACACACACACACACACATATATATATTTGTCCTTATTTTCTTAACATTGTCTTTTCTCTGGCTTACTTCATTGTAAGAATACAGTACAGCATACATATAACATGCAAAATAAATAATCAAATATTTATGTTATAGGTAAGGCTTTCAGTCAACAGTAGGCTATTAAGTTTTGGGGGGGTCAAAAGTTCTATGTGGATTTTCAACTGTGCAGGGTTCCATGCCTCAAACCCTGGAGTTGTTCATGGGTCAAGTGGAGTAACACATTTGAAATCCCAAAGGCAAATAGCCAATAAGCTGTAGTAAGAGGTTCTAAGTATAATAATAATAAAATGGAAAACCATTATAGGGAAAGTCCACCTTGACCTTCCCAAATTAGTTGGGTGACCCTCCCCTTGCTCCGAGTGCTGCATTTATCTCAGGGTAGGGTAAGGGCCTCTTCCCTGGATAGGAAGCCTGGATAAGCCCTCATCTCATCCCCAGTATGCGCGGCATCTAGCACAGGGGCCGGCAGTGCATGCTCCCTGAATGCTTCATGGACACATGGTCCCCTGCAGGGATGATGAGGGGCCTGCATCCACACAGGGCTCCAGCAGGCTACTGAAAGAGCTATGAAAGGACAGATTTCCAGCCCAAGGGAAGTCGGCAGGACTACATACGAGAGTGATTTGCTAGTAAAACGACCACAAATAATGGCATTCAGGAAAGAGAACTGCATTGACAAAGGCGTAGTGAATTAAGGGAAACAGAGTCCTTGGCTTGTGAGACAGGTGCAGTGGTGAACAACAAAGTTCAGAGGCGGCAGCTATGGGCACACAGGAAGCCAGAGAGACTTTCAAATAAGGTCCAGGAAGTCATAAAGCACGGCACTGTAACTGCACTGGAAAGGCCGTTGTGGGAGTGTCCAAGTGTCCTTCACTCAACAATGGTGGAAAAAAGTAAGTCACCCAAGAAAGCTCAATAACTTTATCAATTTTGGGGGATTTTCATTTATTATATTAAGTTTAAACAGAAAGAATAAGCTAATGCTTTAGATCGTAATTTTCCTCTGTGTGAACATCATAACTCTTCAGGTAAAGATCTAGGTGACGCTCAGTGGGAATTCCAGCTGGCACTGACCTCAGGGTCCCAGGGTGTGTATTTTACAAAGGCTGGTGACAAACTCCTCTCACTCTCCAACAAAGAGACAACCAGAAAATGTGCAATACCACTGTGCTGACAGCAGAAAATGGGGGCTGGACCTAAGTAAACCTCCAGATGGTTAAAGCAGTAGAAAAAGAAGATTGTGACGCAATCTTCACCCAGATACCAGAGACTCCATTTCTTCACAGACGTGAGGCGCTCAAACCTCCCAGGCTCTCTACAGAGGTCGGTGCTCACTGGCTCAGTACAAAAAGCTGACTACATTTTCTTCTGACTTTGTAACTTACCTTAGTAGATGAATATTAATAACTGTATTAGGTAATATTTAAGAGAACACTTAATGTTTGGGAAAAAACCAGTCATGAACCAGGTGTGATATTCCATTACGGCTAACTGAAGGAATCAGACAACATGATACATCCTGTAACAGAGGGAAAGCAGTTGCTATACTGGGAGATAAGGCATTCACGGTAAGCTTAACTTAAAAATACTTAATTTAGCAAAACTTGCCAATACAACTATAGTCAAGAGTCAGCTGCAACTTCTTTAGTAAACTCCCACTTGGATATTTTAACTCTCTGCCAAGTAAAATAATACACAGTTGATTTTCCTAAACAATATCCCATGACCATTGCTAAGAGGTCACTCTTACTCAAATAAGTTTTCACACTTAATTCATGAGAATGACTATTCTGAGAAGTCTCTCTCGAAACTACAGGTTAATGAGCAACTATGGGGCTGTAAAGAGGCATCAGCTGACTGTACATCACAAAGCCGTTCAGAGGCATTTGGAGGGGATCAAACAAAACTCACGGAATCGAGGATATATGCAAATGAGATCCCAATGATGCTGAAATTATTCCAATCCAATTTTAAAGAATAATACTAGGCCAGTTAATTTTCTGAATCTGTACCAGATATAATTTCCTTCTGGACTTTAATCCTGCTGTCTTTCAGCTGTTTGGTGTGGATGATTAGAGCATGTTACGATACAGCTGAGGTAGAAATCATACGGGTCAAGACTCTGTGAAGTGAATTGGTGGCTTCATTCCATTCTCAATTATACCCTAATTCCAGAGTGCTGTCTCATAAACATACTATTTTGGGGGAATGGGGGTAGCTTCCTAAACTCCCTGTATTCAGCAATGCTCCATAAATTACCACTTTTGTGGCCAAAAAAATTATTTTAAAGGAGTAATTATTATTTTCTGTTTACAAAATTTCTGCCAGTTTCACATTTGGATTCTTTTTGTACCTGATGCTGGAAGATTTTCCAATAGCCTGGAATATACACTTATATTATGAATACAGATTAATAAATTAACATAAAGTATAATCTTTACCCTAACCTACAGCAATAACCTCCTTGCTGGTATTCCTGGAGAGATCTTAATAAAAATCTCACATGATTCTGTTGGTATCTTGTGGATATGGGTTACACTGTGTCCCCTCTTCCAATATGTTGAAGTCCTAACCCCCAGTGGCTCAGAATAGTAGGGCCTTATTTGGAGACAAGGCCTTTACAGAGTTAGTGGAGTTAAAATGAGGTCATTAGGATGGGACCTAATACAATATGATTGGGGACCTTACATAAAGGGGAAACTTGGAGACAGACATACACACAGGAGAACGCAGCGTGAGCATGAGGCTGGGCACCCACACACCACAGAGAGACGCCTGGAGCAGAACCTTTCCTCACAGCCCTCGGAACTAACCTGGCCAGTGCCTTGATTTTGGACTTCTGGCCTTCAGAACTGAGAGACAATGAAGTTCTGGGGCTGAAGCCACCCAGTGTGCAGTACATTGTTCTGGCAGCCCCAGGGAATTAACAGAATATCTGTCTAAAGATCTTGATGGCTCCCTGCCACCTGAAGCGAAGCTGGCCATCCACAGTCTGGGAGTAGCTCACAGACAGGTTTCGTTTGGCTTCGAGATTCTTTTTAAAATCTCAGCTAACAACAGGGAATGTTCAAAAATAAGTCCGGTTTTCTAGCTTCTCTTTGAACACTGGAAGGCTCCAGCCCCTCATTTCTACATGGCAAGGATTAGTCATGCTGTGATTTTCAAATGTTACTGAGTGTACATGCATGCACACACATGAACACATGCTTACTTAGCATTTGCCATCAGTAACAACCCTCTCTTTCCTCTAAAAGGAGGCATTTGCAGCCCAGGAAATGATCCTGATCATCTACCTAAAATGTATAAACAGAAGAGAAAGAACAAAACAGCACGGAGTGCAGCAAACAGTGAACATAGCAAGCCTGAGACTGCCATGCTCAGAACAGGCTGCTTCTCGGGCTGACCTCAGCTGGCATTTGAGAGCGTCCATTTCAGGAGGGCTCCCAGCATTCCCAGGACAGGTAAGACCAGCTCGCTATGCACACAGGTGTACAAACAAGGTGGTTTATGCTGAGCCTGCTTTCCCTCTGGGACTCTGGAATTTTGGTATGTGCTTAACAGAGGATGTCTGCGTGACCAACACAAACCTCAGGCGCTGAGTCTCTAATGGGCTTTGCTGGTGGACAACATCTTCGAAGTATAGTCATACGTCATTTAACAATGGGTACATTCTGAAAAATGCTTCATTAGGCAATTCAATCCTTGTGGGAATACCATAGACTGCACTTACACAAAAGCAGGTGCTACGGCCTACTACAAACCAAGGCTGTGTGGTATGACCTACTGCTCCAAGGCTGCAAACCTGTACAGCATGTGACTGTACTGAATACTGTAGGTAACTGGAACACAAGGGTGAGTATTTGTGTATCTAAATATATCTAAACAAAGAAAAAGTACCGTAAAAATATGGTAATGAAGATAAAAATGGTCCACCTGTACGGGGCACTTACGGTAAATGGAGCTTGCAGGACTGAAAGTTGCTCTGGATGAGTGAGTGAATGTGAATCCTAGGGCATTACTGTACACTACTGTGGATTTGATATATGCTGTACATTTAGGCTCTATTAAATTTATGAAAAAGATTTTCTGTAATAATAAATTAACCCTAGCTTACTGTAACTTTATAAACTTTAAAAAAATTTTAAACTTTGGACTCTTTTGTAATAATGCTTAGCTGAAAACACTATACAGTTGTACAAAAATATTTTCTCTCTTTATATCCTTATTCTACAAGCTATTTTATATTTAAGTTTTTTTTTTCTTCACTTTCTAAACTTTTTTGTTAAAAACTAAGACATCAACACACATCTGCCTAGACCTACACAGAGTGAGGATTATCAATATTGCTGTTTTCTGCCTCCACATCTTGCCCCACTCCCAGGTCTTCAGAGGCAGTAATACACACAAAGCAGTGGGGTCCAGAACACCTCCTGAAGGACCTGCCTGAGGCTGTTTCACTGTTAACTTCTTTTTTTTTAAATAAGTAGAAGGGGTACACTCTAAAGTAACAATAAAAAGTATAGTATAGTAAACACATAAAACAGTAACAGAGTCGCTTATTATCAAGTATTACATGTACCGTGCACATGCTAGACTTTTAAATGTCTGACAGCACAGGTTTGCATACATCAGCATCGCCACAAACACCTGACGCCTAGGATGCACTAGCATGTTATGATATCACTAAGCGATAGG
Source organism: Trachypithecus francoisi (assembly GCF_009764315.1). Lineage (NCBI taxonomy): Eukaryota > Metazoa > Chordata > Mammalia > Primates > Cercopithecidae > Trachypithecus > Trachypithecus francoisi. The sequence goes on from NW_022680462.1 coordinate 334,323, forward strand.
AATTTCTGAGCTCCACTATAATCTTCTGGACAAATGTCATATATGTGGTCCATCGTTGACTGAAACACCATTATGTGGCACATGACCGTATTGTTACAACTCACTGCTGGGGGATCAAGTGTGACCTGTATCACTCCACTGGGAGAGGACTATTTTTCCTCCAGACTTTGCCCCACGGGCCCTCCCCTTTTTGCTGATTTTGCATTATACCCGGACATTATAATAAGTCATAGCTGTAGAACTACATGCTGGGTCCTGTGAGTCCTGCTAGTAAATGATCAAACCTGGGGTGGTCTTGGGGACTCCCAACACACACAGTATTTTACAAATGCCAGGCTGCACCCGATTAGTGGGTTTTTAAACAAATATACCAGATTATGAACAGCATTCTTTACTGAAATTTTTAAAAAATGAAACAGATGGAAAAGAATAGATCTAGCAAGTTGAGGTATCTGTTTATGAAATCTTGGGCAGTAGTGTGCACTAAGATTAACATAATTTGCATTGCACTTGCCTTTAACTTTACTGAATTTGCATAAGCATGGCAACTCTTAGACTCCCTGTCACTAAGTTTAGGTAACTAGTGACTTGACCACCACTTATTATTTGCTAGCAATTGGAGGAACAACTGAATAAGATGTCTGGACTCATCACTGAATAGATGCCACCTGAATAACAGCTTTTGAATTCCTCAGAATCTATTAAAAGTGACCCATAAAAGAAGTCTTTCAGGGTCAGACTCAATTGATTCCACAGTCACTTCACCATCAGAGCACCAGATTCTGAGAAGGGATTTAGAGGCTGCAGTTCAGGGGCTGAATGGCAGGCGTCGGACAGCCATGCAGCAATGGCTGGGCCCTGCCAAGGACTCCTCAGGCTGAGACCCAACCCCACTTGGCATGACCAGTCATCCTGACAGGCTGATATAACAAGCATTCTTCTTAGAATGCATCACCTAGGGAGGTGGAGCACAACCGCCTGCTTAAGTGTGGGTTGTAGACAGTGACCTCATTCCAAGAACACACAGTACAGAAAGTGGAGAAAAAGAGTGGCTACAAAGCACAGAAACCTGACAAACACAACCTCAGCCAGGGATCAAGGTTATCATCAATAGTCATAAGTCATGTTGACCTTATGTACCTTTGATGTGATGTGATAAAAATGATGCTTTACCTTTGTTATCTTCCTCCAAAAAAACATATAATCCCAGTCGAATCATGAGAAAAACATCACACAAATCCCAAGTTAGGGACATTCTACAAAAAAAAAACTAGCCAGCACTCCTCAAAACTGTCAAGATCGTCAAAAACAAGGAAAGCCTGAGAAACTATCACAGCCAAGAGGAGACTAGGGAGACACGACAACTAGATACAATATGGTGTCCCGGATGGGATCCTAAAGAAGAAAAGGGATGCTGGGTAAAAACTAAGTAAACTGGAGTAAAAATGAACTTCAGTTAATAATAATAATATATGGGCAGGTATGGTGGCTCACACCTGCAATCCTAGCACTCAGGGAGGCCGAAGAGGAAGAGTCACTTGAAGACAGAAGTTCAAAGCCGGCCTGGGCAACGCAGCAAGGCCCAGTCTCTACAAAATATTTTAAAAAGTCAAGCGAGTATGAAGGTGCACGGCTGTAGGTCCAGCTACTCAAGAGCCTGCAGGGACAGGATCACTTGAGCACAGGAGTTTGAGGCTGCAGAGAGCCATGAATGGTGCCAATGCACTCTAGCCAGGGCAACAGAATGAGATCCATCTCAAAAATAATAGTTAGAATAATAATATATCAGTATCAGTTCATTAAGTGTAACAAATAGATCACACTAAGATACTAAATTATGTACATTATATCATACAATTTTATAATATTATAGATGTTAAAAACAAACTGGATGTGGGGTTTACAGGAACTCTTGTTTTCTTCACAATTTTTATGTAAATCTAAAACTAATCTAAAAAAAAAGTTTATTTAAAAAAAATACATCTATGGAAATTAAAGTATAACCCAGCAAACCTTTTGCAATGCAACTAAAGCTTAGAAATTCATAACTGTAGATGCCTGTATTAAAGAAAAAAACTCAAATCAATAACCTAACTTTCCATATTAAGCAACTAGAAGAAGAGCAAACTGAAACTAAAGTAGAAGGAAGTAATCGAGATTGAAGTGGAAAGAAATGAAATAGAAATATTAAAACGAGAGAAAATCAATAAAACTGAAAGTTGATTCCTTGGAAAAAACAACAAAATTGAAAAACCTGAAGGTAGATCAACCAAGAAAAAGAGAAATGGCTCAAATGAGTAAAATCAGAAGCAAAACAGAGGACATTATAGACTTTACAGAAATAAAAAGAATTACAAAAGAATACTGTGGAACAACTGCATGACAACAAATTGGGTAATGCTGATGAAATGGACAAACTCCTAGAAAAACAAACTACTGCAATTGACTCAAGAAGAGATAACCTGAAAGATAACCTATAAGAAATAAGCAAGGAGACTGATTAGTAACGTAGAAACTTCCAAAAGAGAAAAACCCTGACCAACATGGCTTCAGTGGTAAATTCTACCAAACATTCAAATAAGAATACCAACCCTTGACAAACTCTTCAAAAAAAAAAAAAAAAAAAAAAAAGTAGAAGGAATATTTCTCAATTCGTTCTATGAGGCTAGTATTACCCTGATACCAAAACCAAAGATATCACAAGAAAACCATAGACCAAATTCCTTACAAATATGGATGTAATTATCAACAAAAGACTAGCAAACTGAGTTCAGCAACATATAAAAAGAATTATACACTGTGACTAACTGGGAATTATCCCAGGAATGCAGGGTTAACATATTAATAGAACAAAAGATAAAAACTACACAATCAATCACGATAGATGCAGAAAAAGCATTTAACAGAATCTAATACCCTTTCAAAATAAAAACACTACACAAATTAGGAATACAAGAAAACGTCCTCAATCTGATAAAGGACATCTACAAAAAACTCACAGCACACAGCACATTTAATGGAGAAGAATGGAAAGCTTCACACCTATTATCAATGACAAGACAAGGATGTGCACTCATGATACTTCTATTCAACACTGTACTAGAGGTACTAACTGTGGCAACTAGGCAAGAAAACGAAATAAAAGGCATTCCATAACGAACAGGAAGAAGTAAAACGATCTCTATTTGCAGGTGATCTTCCCATGTAACATTCTAAAGAATCTACTAAAAAAGTTATTAGAGTAAATGAATTCAGCAACGTGGCAGCGTGCAAGATCTACAAAAATAAATTATATTTCTATAGTCTAGCAATAAACCACCAAAAATGAAATTAAGAAAACAATTGAGTTAATAACAGCATGAAAAATAATTAAATACCTATGAATTTTTTTTTTTTTTTCTTTTTTTGAGACGGAGTCTCACTCTGTCACCAGGCTGGAGTGCAGTGGCACAATCTCAGCTCACTGAAATCTCTGCCACTGCAACCTCCGCCTCCTGGGTTCAAGCGACTCTCCTGCCTCAGCCTCCTGAGTAGCCGGGACTACAGGTGCATGTCACCACACCCAGCTAATTTTTGTGTGTTTAGTAGAGATGGGGTTTCACCATGTTGGCCAGGATGGTCTCGATCTCTTGACCTCGTGACCCGCCCTCCTTGGCCTCCCAAACTGCTGGGATTACAGGTGTGAGCCACCGCTCCCAGTCCCTAGAAATAAATTTAACAAAAGAAATATAAGATTTGTATACTGAAAACTATAGAAAAATGTTGACAAAATGAAAGAAAATCTAAATAAATAGAAAGATATTCCATGTTAGAAGATATTTGAATGCTTAATACTGCTAAGACCACAATACTTCCCAAACTGATCTACAATGTATCAATACAATTCCTACTAAAATCCCAAAATTTTGGGGTGGTGGGTGCTGACAGAAATTGACAAGCTAATTCTAATGTTCATTGGGAAATGCAAGGATCACGGATGGCATGGCCAAAACAACATTGAGAGAGAAAAACAAAGTTGGAAACTCATACTTTCTGATTTCAACTTCAAATCTATGATAATCAAGACAGTGTAGTACTGATATAAGGATATACATAAAGATCAATGGAATAAAACTGAAAACCCAGAAATAAACTTTCATGTTTATGGTCAAGTGATTTGTGACAAGGGTGACAAGACAGTTCAATGGGGAAAGGATAAAGGCACTGGGACAACTGGATATCCAAATGCACAACAATGAATGTGGACCCCTAACTCACAAAAACTAGCTCAAAATGAATGATGGACCTAAATATAAGAGCTAAATTTATAAAACTCCTAAAGGAAGATATAGGGGTAAATCATCATGATCATGGGTTATGCAATGATTCTTAGATAAGCACAAGTGACAAAAGAAATACATTGGGCTTCGTGAAAATAAAAACCTAAGTTCCAAAATACACCATCACAAAAAAGAAAGGACAAAAAAGACGAGAAAATGTGTGTGAATCATATACCTGACAAAGGACTTGTATCCAGAACATATAAAGAACTCCTGCAACTCAACAACCAAAAGACAAACCCATTTTTTAAATGGGCAAAGAATGTAAATAGATACCTCTCCAAAGAAAACACACAAGTGGTCAATAAACACATGCAAAGATGCTCAACCGTCATTAATCCTCAGGGAAATGCAAATAAAAACAATGAGCTAACCCTTCAAACCCACTAGAATGGCTAACATGAAAAAGACAGACACTAACAAGCATTCATAAGGATGTGATGTGGAGAAACTGAAAATCTCATTATGTTGCCAAAGGAAATCTGAAATTGTGCAGTCACTTTGAAAAACAGTTAATCTGCTGTTCCTCAAAACAGAGTTACCATATGACCCAGCAATTCTACTTCTAGATATATACCAAGAGAAATGAAGACATATGCCCACATATAAACTGTATCAGTTCATTTTCATGCTGCTGATAAAGACATACCTGAGACTGGGCAATCTACAAAAGAAAGAAGGTTTAATCGAACTTATGGTTCCACATGGCTGGGGAAGTCTCACAATCATGGCAGAAGTCAAGGAGGAGCAAGTCACATCTTACACGGATGGCAGCAGGCAAAGAGAGAATGACAGCCAAGCGAAAGGGGCTTCCCCTTATCAAACCATCAGATCTCATAAGGCTTATTCACTACCACGAGAACAGTATGGGGGAAACCGGTGCCATGATTCAATTATCTCCCACCAGGGCTCTCCCACAACAATGGGAATTATGGGAGACACAATTCAAGACGAGATTTTGGTGGGGACACAGCCAAACCATATCATTCCACCCCTGGCCCCTCCCAAATCTCACGTCCTCACATTTCAAAACTAATCATGCCTTCCTAACAGTCCCTCATTTCAGCATTAACTCAAAAATCCACAGTCCAAAGTCTCATCTGAGACAAGGCAAGTCCCTTCCACCTATGAGCCTGAAAAATCAAAAGCAAGCTAGTTACTTCCTAGATACAATGGGGGTACAGGTAATGGGTAAATAGAGCCATTCCAAAGGGGAGAAATTGGCCAAAACAAAGAAGTTACAGGGCCCAAGCAAGCCCGAAATCCAGCAGGGCAGTCAAATTTTAAAGCTCTAAAATGATCTCCTTTGACTCCAGGTCACGCTGATCCAAAAGGTGGGTTCCCATGGTCTTGGGCAGCTCCACCCCTGTGGTTTTACATGGCTGCTTTCACAGGCTGGTGTTGAGTGTCTGCAATTTTTCCAGGTGCATGGTACAAGCTGCTGGTGGATCTACCATTCTGGGGTAGCTCTTCTCGCAGCTCCACTAGGCAGTGCCCCAGCAGGGACTCTGTGTGAGGGCTCTGACCTGACATTTCCCTTCCACATAGTCCTAGCAGAGGTTCTCCACGAAGGCCCCTCCCCTGAAGCAAACTTTTGCCTGGGCATCCAGGCATTTCCATACATCTGAAATCTAGGCAAACCTCAATTCTTGACTTCTGGACACCCACAGGCTCAATGCCACACAGAGGCTGCCAAGGCTTGGGCTTCCACCCTCTGAAGCAACAGCCTGAGCTGTGCCTTGGCCCCTTTTAGTTATAACTGGAGTGGCTGGGACACAGGGCAGCAAGTGCCTAGACTGCACACAGCACAGGAACCCTGGGCCTAGTCTACGAAACCATTTTCTCCAAGACCTCCAGGCCTGTGATGGAAGGGGTTGCCCTGAAGACCTCTAACATGCCCTGGAGACATTTTCCCCATTGTCTTGGGGATTAACATTCTCTCCTGCAAATTTCTGCAGTCTGCATGAATTTCTCCTCAGATAATGGGTGTTTCTTCTCTATCAGACTGTCAGGCTGCAAATTTTGTGAACTTTTATGCTCTGCTTCCCTTATAAAACTGAATGCCTTTAACAGCACCCAAGTCACCTCTTGAATGCTTTGCTGCTTAGAAATTTCTTCCACCAGATACCCTAAATCATCTCTCTCAAGTTCAAAGTTCCACAAATCTCTATTGCAGGGGCAAAATGCCACCAGTTTCTTTGATAAAACAACAAGAGTCACCTTTGCTCCAGTTCCCCAGTTCCTCATCTCTATCTGAGGCCACCTTAGCCTGAACCTTATTTTCCATATCGCTATCACTACTTTGGGCAAAGCCATTCAACAAGTCTCTAGGAAGTTCCAAATTTTCCCACATTTTCCTGTGTTCTTGTGAGCCTTTCAAACTGTTCCAATCTCTGCCTGTTACCAAGTTCTAAAGTCACTTACATATTTTTGGGTATCTTCAGCAGCACCCCACTCTACCGGTACCAATTTACTGTATCAGTCCGTTTTCACACTGATGATAAAGACATAACCGAGACTGGAAAAAAAAGAGGTTTAATTGGACTTACAATTCCACATGGCTGGGGAGGCCTCAGAATCATGGCGGAGGGTGAAAGGCACTTCTCACATGGTGCCAGCAAGAGAAAATAAGGAGGAGGCAAAAACAGAAACCCCTGATAAATCCAACAGATCTCGTAAGACTTATTCGTTACCACGAGAACAGTACGGGGGAAACTACTGCCATGTTTCAGTTATCTCCCACCAGGTCCCTCCCACAATAATGGGAGTTATGGGACATACAATTCAAGATGACATTTGGGTGGCAACACAGCCAAACTACATCACAAACTTATACAAATCTTACCACAAACTTAGGTTCACAGCAGCAGTATTCATAATAGCCACAAAGTAGAAACAAGTTAAATGTCCACCAACTGATGAATGAGTAAACAAAATAAAGTACAGCCACCCTCAGCATCTGTGGAAGGTTGGTTCCAGGGCCCCCTGCAGATACTGAAATCTGAGGATGCTCAAGTCCCTGAAATAAAATGGCATAGTCATTTTCGTATAACCTGTGCATATCATCTTGTATATGACTTATAATACCTTGTACATGACTTATAATACCTAATACAATGTAAATGCTAGGTAAATCGTTGTTATACTGTTTTGTTTAGGGAATAATGACAAGAAGAAAAAGTCTGTACATGTTCAGCACAGATACAACCATCACAGGCCTAACCACATTTTCAATTTGCAGCTGGTTGAACCTTCAGGTGCAAAACCCTTATACAAGGAGGGCCAACACTCACTCTCTCTCATACATATACATATACATATACATATACATATACATATACAGAGAGTGCTGAAAGCCTGTGGGTTGTGACCAACTCAGCATTCCACTGGAGGTTATATGATCAAATAGCAAACTGTTCACCATGAATGCAGGATGTGGGCAAACTCACAACTATGCCTGCCACCAGAAGGTTTGCTGATGGCAATAACTCCCTGGCGCCGTGCTCCCTGAGGTTATCTACTGGAACATCTGGAGACTACTGTTCAGAGAATGCAGCTGTGCAGGCCTGCACTAAGTCAAGCAGCTGACTGACAAACACCCCCTTCTCCCTATCTCCTTTACTCAATAAATACTATAAATATTATACTACAAATACTATACTCAATAAAGGGCTAAAGAAGCTCAGGGTCCTTGTTCACTAAAACCAAGGAGGACCCTGACCCCGTCTTCCAAATACATTCTTTTGTCTTTGTCTTATTCTTGCGTTCGTCCTCCTTTGTTCACTCCAACAGGGATTGGGCTGTGGCATATATATATATATATAGTCATATATATGTCTCATAGTCATATATAGTCTCATATATATATGTATCTCCATTCAATGGAATATTATGTGCAATAAAGGACATACTATACATGCTACAACGTGGATGAATCCCGAAAATATATGCTAAGTAAAAGAAGCCAGTCATGAACTATCATATGAGATACTATTTATATGAAATGTTCAGAATAGGCAAATGACACAGAAATTTGATTAGTGGTTTCCTGGGCCTGGGTGGAGGCTAAGAATGCAGAGTGAATGCCAAAGGGTAAGGGGTTTCTCTATGGGGTGAAGGGAATATTCTGAAACTAGGTTGGAGTGATGGTTGTACAACGTATTAAAACCCACTGAAATGCTCACTTTAAATGGCTGAATTGTAATGGTATATAAAATATGTATCAATAAAGCTATTAAAAAATAGGGAATAAATAAAGGGACCGCACCCCCTCTTGTCTGGTCAGCTGTCACTTTACCACCTCCACCTCTTCTTGGTCCCCCTTCCCTTATGCCTGAATCCTCCCATCCATCACCAACTTCCTCTTTCTCCCTCTTCTATTGCTGTGGTTCTGCAGACAGAACTAACCTCACATGGAATGCTCAATCAAGGTTCAGCTGAGTGATGTCCCTGAAACTGAAAAGTTTGCCTCTGTCCCTTCAGAAAGCTTAAGCAGGGCCGGGTGTGGTGGCACATGCCTGTAATCCCAAAATTTTGGGAGGCTGAGATGGGCAGATCACTTGAGGTCAGGAGTGACCAGCCTGGCCAACATGGTGAAACCCCCATCTCTACTAAAAATCCAAAAAACTTAGCAGGGCACGGTGGCGCAAGCCTGCAATCCCAGCTACTCAGAAGGCTGAGGCAGGAGAATCGTTTGAACCCAGGAGGTGGAGGGTGCAGTGAGCTGAGATTGTGCTACTGTACTCCAGCCTGAGCAACAAAGTGAGACTCCATCTCAAAAAAAAAAAAAAAAAAAAAAGCTTAAGCAATGAAATGACAGAATATGTGTCAAATGTTCTAAAGCTACTGGGGCAGGGGAAGATAATGAATAGGTATTAAATGCTCCTTATGTTTCAGGCACATCACTACCATGTACTTCAGCCAGTAGGCAGTTATTCCTGTGCTCACTACATGTTCAACAAATACTTACTGAGCATTTATTATAAGCTGGGCTGTGTTCCAGATGTTGGTCATATTGTAGTGAACCAAATGGACAAAAAGACAAAACATTTCTTACTCATGGGGCTTACTGACAAAACAATAAAATTAATGACTTCAACCTAAAGCATGCTGACAGGTGATAAGCACGTGGAGAAAAAGCAGGAAGTGATGAGCAGGGAGTGCGGTGCAGGAGGGAGGCTGCAACTTCAGATATGGTAGCCAGGCAACAGCTCCCTGATGTACCCTTTGAACAAAGATGAGGAGGAGGAGGGCAGGACGCATCTCAAGCACGCCTGGGTCAGAGGGGGCTGGGTGCCAAGGGGGCTGGGTGCAGAAGTCCCGAGGCAGGTGTGTGTCTGGTACTTTCAGGGCACAAAGTGGCTGCAGCATGACACTGAGGAGAGTGGAGGCAGCTGGACAGAGAGGAAAGGGAGGCTTAATCTTGCTGAGCCCCGTCAGTCACGTAAGGGCTTTGTGTTTTCCTCTGAGGAAGATGGGAACCACTATAGGTTCTGAATAGAGGAGAGTGCAAAGTGAGAAAAAAGAGCAGGACCAAGCTCCTTCAGCTCTGGGTCATGCCTGATTTTTCTACACATGAACATCTGACCCCAAAGGAACTGGGGCCTCCAAAATTGAAAGAGGAGACTGAGTTAGAGGGTGTGTGGCCTTAAACGGAGAGGCGATGAAGCTAGGGTGGGAAAAGCTATTCATACTGTCCTGTCACATCCCATCGGAAGCAAGAAAGCCGACCTGCACATTAAGACCCCAGAGTCACAGCAGCGCACAAAGGTGAGAGAAGCAGCCAGAAGGGAGAGAAACCTGCAGTGGGCCTCATTCTACAGACTGATGTCCTTCCAGACCTACAGGACAAGGGATATGTGGGACCTGCCTGGACCTTCCAATATCTCCTTCTGCCTTGGCCTCTGGCTTTCTCATCCTTCCAACAGAAGATCCCAGTTCAAACAGGCGGTGAGCTTTTCGTGTTGTCAAGGTACCACCTGGGACTAAAGTGGGTGCTATGCATGGTTCTCAGTATCAGCCAGCTTGGGTGACTCCTGAAGAAGGGCAGGGCCTCGTGGAGGGGCAGCTGGATGCCAAGGCTTTTCTGCCCACCTCACCACAGGTCTGGCTTCCCCCAGCTGCTGCGGGAACACCACAAAGGCCTCTACATAACTCAGCAAGGTGCAAATCAATGACCTCGCTCCCTTTCGAATTTCCTCATGTGGCAGTATCCACAGGAGAGCTTTCAGCATATTCTACAAGGCTAAAAAATACACTTAGTGATCCTAAGTTATTGTTGTGAAATATTTGCTTTGGGTGAAGTAGGTTTGGGTGTCTGAAGGGTCTGCAGGCTCTCTGTCCACAGCAGGCTGCAGTCCTACTCCGTGTGGGAAGCAGGGCCAGGACTAACTGCTCTTCCTCCCCCATCGCCTCCTGAGCAGCATGCCAAGATGCCAAACACATGCCCAGTGAAAATAAGAGGTTAATGAATGCATCTCTGTCAACTCTAGGCCAGATTTGTCCTGAATGACTATTTCTAACTCTAGGGAACACGAGGAGGGAAGAACAATCCTACAAGAGTCTTGCTCAAGGCACACATCTCTATGGCCTCTGCCCACAAGCATGCAGCTGGGCTGAGCCTCGGCAGACAGCAGTGACCAGGGGATAGGCTGCAGGGCTGCACCCACCACGAAGGCCTCCGAGGCTGCTCCTCTCCAGCTGCAACCAACAAGACCCCCATGCAAACTGGCATCCTGGCCAACACCAGTCTATTTATCATAGGACAAATGAAGATTTCAATAGTTATAATTATTCACAAGAAAAGTGCCAGTCCTACACTACTCCAAAGAAATGAACTCATCAGCCGTGTCATCTTTGGTGAGTGATGCAGAGGGCAGCGAGGGATGCCTGTTAGATGTTCTCTCAAGGCAGACAGTGGGTGAGCTGTGGGGTTTAAATGCTGGCCCTGTCCTCCACAGGACATGAACATCCTTCAAGCTAAATAATAACCCCGACCAGGAGGGCACTATCATTCACAGCCAGGCCATATTTTTCTCAGGAATTAAAGGTAGAAAAAATCCCCACCCCCTTCCATCTACAGCAACTTCAAAATAAACCCTTCCTCATGGCATGTAGTCCAGTACTAATTTTATCTATGGTTTCATCTGCTTTTCTTACTTGTCTTTTCCCTTCACTCAATTTCCCTACATAAAAATCTCAACCCTGTTGCCCTGTTGTGTGTTTTGGTTAGAACTTGAAATCCCTTTGAGGAACAAAGCTGGGCAATACATACATTTCTCAATTATGACACAGGAACCTGCAATCATTCCTAATCATCTAATGATTATTTGATTTTTCTATTATCCTTCAGGCTGCGAGTTCAATGAGAAGAATGAACAAATGGATGAACAGATGAATGAATGAGCAAACAAGCCAACAGGGTTTCTGTTCAGTTAGCCTCAGAGCACACAGCTCTTCATGTGGCAGAGACACAAAGAGTCCTTCGGTCGCCTGTAAGGCTTCCACTAGACAACTGTCTCTTCTCAGAAACTACAGGAAATGGTATTCTGATCTCCAGGATAGCTCATGCACAGGTAAACCTAATTTCTCATCTAAGTTACACACAATGTAAAAGGTCAGTGACAAAAAGGGTTCCACTGTTAAATCTATTTTCCAAGTGAGATTTGACCTAAATAGTGTATAACATTTTAAGAATCCAAGAATACTTTTTCTTTTGAGACAGGGTCTCACTCTGCCCCTCAGTCTGGAGTGCAGTGGCATGATCACGGCTCACTGCAGCCTGACCTCCTGGGCTTAAGTGATCCTTTCACCTCAGCCTCCCAAGTAGCTGGGACCACAGGCACGTACCACCATGCCCAGCTGACTTTTAAGTTTTGTACAGTCGGGGTTTCACTATGTTGTCCAGACCGATCTCAAACTCCTGGGCTCAAGCGATCCTCCCGCCTTGGCCTCCTAAAGTGCTGAAATTACTGATGTGAGCCATGGAGCCCAGCCATAAAAATAATTTTTTATTTTTTCTTGAGTCTTAAAATATACATTACCTCCATACTGTCTCTGAATATCCTGCAGACATATTTACTCAAAAGTCACAGAACAGAAGCTAAGAATATACACACTCCTTCCTAGACAAGTGCTCATGTAAGATGAATGTTTATTCATCATATCTTACTAATATTATTACAATCTTTGTAGGGAATCAACACCAGGAAACCTAGACGTTTATAGGGAGTACCTTGGCCATTTGATCACTCCCTTAGTCCTACTGTTTTACTTACCTGCATTTTTAATTTCAGCATTTATTGGATTTGAATGTGATTTCACAAATGACTTTAGGTGGGGGCTACGGAACAATCTTCACACCCTCTTCTGGGATATCTAGCCTCTATTCTCCCAGGAGAATGACAACACTGAAGCTTATGCCACAGTGTCCACAGGGTAACCTGGTGAGGATTCCCTGCTCAAACCCCACTCCGCTGAGTGACAGGAATGGGCCCTGAACCACCCCGGCTGGGGATGGGTGTGGCCATCCTGAGGGCACTTACCAGCGTGACGATGGCACATTCAGCCGTCAGCTGAGCAGCACTGAACAGTGTCCGAACGAACCGGTAAATCTGCTTCTGCTCTGGGTTGTGTTTGTCATAATCTGGTGGCACTTCGGATTTCTGGGGAAGAAACTATTTTCAGATGACTGCTCTCCCGATCAGAGCAAAAAATAATTAAATCATCTCATGAAACACAAGGAGGAGGAGATTACCGAAAGAGGGTGAAGGTTTTCATCAAAAATATCTAAGAGCATCCTTCCATCTGGGTCCCTGGTAGGGAAAACAATAGAAAATGAAACTTACTTTCTGCAAGAATGTCATTCAAATAAAACAAAAATACATTTTAATTCAACGACTTTTTTTTTTGATACGGAGTCTCACTCTGTGGTCCAGGCTGGAGTGCAGCAGTGCCACCTCAGCTCACTGCAACCTCCACCTCCTGGGTTCAAGCGATTCTCCTGCCTTAGCCTTCCAAGTAGCTAGGATTACAGGTGCCTGCCACCATGCCCGGCTAATTTTTTTTTTTGTATTTTTAGTAGAGACAAGGTTTCACTATGTTGGCCAGGCTGGTCTCGAAGTCCTGACCTCAAGAGACCTACCTGCTTTGGCCTCTCAAAGTTCTGGGATTACAGGTGTGAGCCACTGTACCCAGTCAATTCGACTATTTCAGGAAACACAAGTCAGTGCTAAATTGTTATTCATGAATAATGATTTTTCTTGGGTGCAATACTTAATCACTTTTGATTAAAATAGCCCAAAGAAATAAACGTTATAAACCACACTTAGCTAAATTAAGTAAAAATTTAATTTTAATGCTCTGAGTTTTCAAATGAACCAAACCTAGGCAAATGACTTAAATTTGACATCTTATTTCCAAGCAAAGGTTGATGGATCTGCTTAAGCCATTACCATATTGTGGGTGATAGGAAAGAAGTGCCAGGGTAAGAATGAATACTCAATGTATCCTAGAGATCAGTCTTATTATTCACAACATGTAACGTCATTACTTCATTAAGTTTCACAATTTTACACTGAAAAACAAGAGGTGACAGATAAAAAGTCTTTAGTCAATAACCTGTAAGTGAATAGTTGGCTATTAACAGGCTGGTACGTGCACAGAACCACTTAACGAGGTAGCTTTCACTGTGAACACAGTGCCATGGGCCGCTGGGCTTTGTGGGGACCCTCTGTACCTCACCAGTGACAGCTCTGCTTTCATCTGTTACATGAAATTTAAGTTTTGCCTAAAAAATTTTCTGTAAAAAACCAAACTTGGAAACAACAACTTTTGGCTAACTGCGTGTAATTTCCATAGTCTGTGCTTCAGTGTCAGGCTTCAGAACTTCAGAAAGCTATAGACCTGTCCCTAACATACACTCATCATTGCAAACATTACAATATCTGCTTTAGAAATTTAACATCTGTGTAAAAATAAAAGAGAAAGAGCTTAACAAAACAGCTCAATTTTCATTCCTACATTTGCACAACAGCAATTATTATTATTATTTTTTGAGACGGAATCTCGCTCTGTCACCAGGCTGGAGTGCAGTGGCGCAATCTCAGCTCACTGCAATCTCCACCTCCCAGGTTCAAGCGATTCTCCTACCTCAGTCTCCTTGTAGAGGCTGCCTCAATATCCCCTGTAGCTGGGATTATGAGTGCATGCCACCACGCCCAGCCGATTTTTGTACTTTTAGTAGAGACGGAGTTTCACCACGTTGGCCAGGATGGTCTCCATCTTCAGATCTTGTGATCCGCTTGCCTCGGCCTCCCAAAGTGCTGGCATTACAGGCACGAGCCACCGCGCTCGGTCACAGCAATTATTTTTAAAGCTCTGGGCATTCACACCTGTGCTCATTTACATTTGCCTGTATGAACACAGGCAGCAGAGACACAGATCAATCCAAACGAAAGAAAGGTTCAACCCAGCAGGGAGTCTGTGAGCAAAAAGCAGCTTCTGGGTGCACGTGGCTACACTCTGACACCAACCCTGGCTACAAAGAATCTGCGGATTCCCTCATTTTATTTACTGAGTTTTCAAATAAACCAAATCTTGAATCTCTATGAGGCATTCAAGATGCTACACAAGAGACAGAGCCTGGCCCAGGACCCCATTCCTCAGCAGTTGAGACCCATTCAATTTTGCTGAAGAACGAGGGACCCTGAAAGCATCCAGTACTCTAGAGAAACATTCGCCTGAAGTAATTTTTAAAATGAGAACAGAGTCTAAAAATACAAATGAGAGTTAAGAGCTCAAGCTAAGAAGACTCAGGAAAGGGAATTCTGGAGAATCCTCTGAGAAGCAGACTGTTTCCTTATTTGCACTAAAAGCTATGTGTCCCAGCTGAACAGCACCACACCACCTTTATCAAGCTAACAGGTCTACCACCAGCACCAAAGGCCAGCCTAGCATGACAGCGAGGAGCAGGCGTGCAGACGGGCATGCCTCCTCATATCTAGAGACATGCAGGTGGCAATCTGTATATTAATCATGCTTGTTTACAATGCTCAATTTTTCAGTTAGACTTTCTCTACTTCCACTCACTTACTTTTGGTGCAATTTATCACCATTAATCTAGGAGAGCAATATGATTAGTAGTCTTGAGTGCTAGACTGCATTCATTTCCCAATTCCCCAATTTACTAGTTGTATCATCTTAGTCAAATTAATCTCTCTGTGCCTCTAATTTCTTTATCTGTAAAATGAAGATACCAGCATCACCTTAAGGAGTTGTTATTAAAGCATGTAAAGAACTGACCAGAGGAGTCAGAGTAGGCACTTCACAAAGCCAACTCTTACTATTATCAGCTCTGGCTACATTCACTTCAGGATCCATCATAGTTTAAGTACTAAGAAATAAGAGATTCTAATGCAAAATTGTCTTGAAAGCACAACTGAGCTTCATCAGTGGAATTATACTGTTTCTTAAGCTTTACAGATTTAAAAAGTTTGAACTAGTATAGAAATAGGCAACAAAATCTACACTTTCATTGATAACATTACTCTAATTCAAGATTTAGGGTTCCGAAGTTGTATTGTTTAGTAAGTTCTTAAATCCAAAATTCTCAAGCACCATAAAGAACCATGAATCACAATTACAGTATGGAAATAGATGATCACAGAGAATTCCTTTCTAGGTGTCTCCTTCTGGATATTCGTGTTTTCTCCAATACTGTTCATTAGAAGCTGTCATCCAACCTCCCTTGCACTGACTAACCACGCTTTGTAAACAGATACAAGGTGTGGGGCTCCCACCAGCTGAGCTCTGCACTTAGCATGTGGTGGCTCTGCTTGTTCCCAAACTACTTCACACCAGCTGCACCCAGCAGACTCATGTAACATACATGACTGTCACATTATGCATGAAATATGACTACCATGAGAGTGGCTATGTCCTCATGAAAACTAAGGAGGATGCTTTGGAAAAGATCCGATAAAAGGAAATCACTAAAAATAAATTTGCTGTAGATTAGGTGTGGTCAAAACTGGAAAGATTTTATACTCATCTGTTATGCAAATGACCTCAAGCTTTCTCACTACTGACAAAAAAAACTTGGAAAGGATGAATTAATTATAGCTGTGGCTTATGAAAGAAAGAAATTTTGGTTCTCCAATCAATGTCCTGTGCTTGAAGCAAATGTCTTGAAGCTGCATTTTTAAAAAATTGGCAAATGAATGTATTCTTACATGTTTTATGTTGAAATAAAATGTATAAGGTAGATTTTTTTTTCATTCCGTTTTAACTGACTTTTAAAATTAACCAACTATTGCCAGATACACTTACATCAGAGAGGGCTTCTACATTAAAATAGTTTATGCCTGCTAAATTTACACCAAAATTGCCTTTAGTGAATTCAAACTATAAATTAAACATTTTTTCATGTTAAAGTTGCACCCAGTGAACTTTTAAAATGACATTTTACAAAAGACAGAATGTTTAAATAAATTTTACAGAAAATAAAGAACAAAAAGGAAGCCAAACATCGTTGAGAAGCTTTGTCTGTTTTGCTGGTTTCAACCACACTCATTTGGTTTCCTCTGATTCGAAAGCAGTTCAGCACTTACCTGGGAAGTTTTAGTAAATTATACTACCTTTAGAAATTCTATGAAAATATGAGTTAAGAATGTATAATTCAAAGGTTTAGGCAACTAAAATATGAAAAAAATAGGAGCAACATAATAGAAGATAATGTATGATGCTTTTAGCACACAACCATCCACATACCTGTTTTTGATGTGATAATATATTGCAAGAGCGACACTGTGAAAATAAAATGCAGAGGTTCAGTGTCCATGAGCATATTCAAGACCTTACACATTACCTGGCCACAGTCTGAACATAAATATTTAAACAGAAGTCAAAGCCTAACAATCTTTCTGAACGGTCTCATTTCATTCACAATACTGATCAGGAAAATGTCCTCTTCTGAGTAAATCAATCTGGCACTCATTCCCAGGAATAATATTACATCTCTTCTAGAAACAAAAGAACTTCAAGTGATAGTTAGAAGCAAACTGCTCTTTCTATTCAGAGATTTTCAGCTTTTCTCACTTGTATTTAAAAAAAAAAAACATTATGTAAAACATTGGTGGTATAAAGAAAACACCTTTAGAAATCTCTAACTCATAACCTACTAGTTTAGAAAATTCATGGTTTCTTTATAACTACCAGAAAAATGTGAATGTCACCCAAGAAGTTTGCTATTTTTCCCTTAATAACCTCTGGGCAATCTGCTCAAGTTATTCAATCATTTGCTGAAATGGTACTGTAACTTTTATTTGCAGCACTACTTAAAATTTTATTTTACATTTTAAAAGGTCTGAATTTAATGAACAACAACATTCCCTTTCTCTGAACTTCTTTTCTAAAATAATTTTTTTTCTGACAAGAAAATACATTCATTATAGAAATTTTGGAGAACATATTTAGAAAATACAACTATTAGCTTAAGATATATAGATTTCTATAAATTATGTGAGGAGACAGGTTTGCATCCTACTTTTAACTTTTGTCATGTTAACATTTTTTTATCATTAAAAACATGATTTTAAATGGCTGATTATATTCCTTCATATGGTTGTCGAAAACTTAACTATTCCCCACTACTGAACATTTAGGTTGTTTCTAATACTTTGCAATTATAATTAACACCATAATGAACATCCCAATATTTGTGCAATATATAACTATATTATTTCCATAAGGATACATCCTATAATTGGAATCACTTGACCTCAAGTCATTAACAATGATAAGGCTCTCAACACATATTGCCAAACATCTTTGCAGAAAGTCTACACCAGTGGACTCCCCAGCAGCGTCCGTTTTGACTCGCACTCACTGACACTGACCTGAATCTTTTGACCAAGTGGTCTCCCAACTGGACAGCTGAAAAAAAAAAAAAGTTTTTCTTTTTCTACCTGGGTTTCTTTAAACTTCTATCAAGTTGGCAGGGTTATTCATGTTCTGGACAATTTTTTAAAATTTCCTCTTTGAAAATCTGTCTAGATACTTCCACTATTTTTGTTTTACAGTAAAATTTATTCAGGAGGCCAAAAATTATTTTTAAGCTTCTAAGAACATAGGTAACTGTTTGCAGCAGACAGTGTTCTGATCCTCTCAGGGTACTGACTTGGCCCAAACATTTCCGCTTACTCAGCCACAATGGCTTAGAGACATGAGCATGCACCTTGGATTCCAAAGCACTCAGATGTTCCCCGTGACTTAACATGACAGTAGCTAATCTCACTCTATTATTCTAAACCTCTCTCTTTCCAGAGCTCTTCATTTAAATGACTTCGGCCTAGTGTTGAAAGTACTCATGAGCAAATAGGTGCTAACACATCCTTTTTATTCTAACATCTTGAAAAGCATTGAAGCTGACGAAGAACTGTAATTGGAGTAAAAGAGCTTCAGAATTTATAAAAAGTAATAAGGTTTTCAAAGTGTTTTCACATATGGTTTTTTTTTTTTTTTTTTTTCTTTTTTATTATACTTTAAGTTCTAGGGTACATGTGCATGACGTTTATATCATGTATAACTCCCCAATGCAATGAGATCACTTGGACTCGGGAAGGGGAACATCACACACTGGGGCCTATCATGGGGAGGGGGGAGGAGGGAGGGATTGCATTGGGGAGTTTTCACATATGTTAATAGTCCTGTAAGAAAAAAATAGATATTATTGATTCTATTTTATACATGGGAAAAACTAAGGTTCAGACGGTAGCTGTCAGGATTTCTGGCTTGTATAATAAGACTGTGTGCCCTTCCGTTTTGACCATGTAGCCTCTGGGAAAGGGAGGAATTAAGTTTTATTCATTTACTAGTCATGCTGTGATGACTGTTCTTCTAATCTAATGTTACATTTCAATGAAATGTTTCACATGATTAATGTCTTTGAGAAAGATGATGTTCCTGCTTCCCCTGTGAGGGAGCATACAGCAGTAGAAATATCACTAGACTGAAGCCACATCAACCTGGGTTCTGAACCTGACTCCTTCCTCTTTATTAGTGCTAATTCACCTCTCAGAGCTTTCATTTCCTCATTTATAAAATTAGAACAATACAACCCACATCGTGGAGTTGTAATTATGATCAAATAAAAAAAGTATATAAAAGCATGATCTTACATTAACTTTTACAAGAAAAGTTACTATTATTGTTTTTTTTTGAGTGCTTAACAAGCCAATTTTAATTTAAAAATTTTTAAATGTAATATGCATTAAAATTAACATTTTGGTATATAGTTTATTAATTTTAACACACAGATTGAAATAACTACTCCCACAATCAGAATATGGAATTAGAATCACCAACCTGATTCCTCCTATCCCCACCCTGGTAATTACTGATCTGTTGCCACTGCTGTGGTTTTTCCTATTTCCAGAATGTCATATAAATTCATTCATTTATTAAAGACTTTTGAAAACTGGATTTTAAACTTAACATAAAGCTTTCAAAATTTGTCCATGTTATTGTGTATATCAATTCCCCATTCTTTTATGTTGCTGAATATATTCCACTTTATTTTTGAACTATAGTTTTTTATTTATTTATTTATTTTTATTATACTTTAAGTTCTAGGGTACATATGCATAACGTGCAGGTTTGTTACATATGTATACTTGTGCCATGTTGGTGTGCTGCACCCATCAACTCGTCAGCACCCATCAATTCATCATTTATATTAGGTATAACTCCCAATGCAATCCCCCCCGCCCCCACATGATAGGCCCTGGTGTGTGATGTTCCCCTTCCCGAGTCCAAGTGATCTCATTGTTCAGTTCCCACCTATGAGTGAGAACATGCGGTGTTTGGTTTTCTCTTCTTGTGATAGTTTGCTAAGAATGATGGTTTCCAGCTGCATCCATGTCCCTACAAAGGACACAAACTCATCCTTTTTATGGCTGCATAGTATTCCATGGTGTATATGTGCCACATTTTCTTAATACAGTCTGTCATTGATGGACATTTGGGTTGATTCCAAGTCTTTGCTATTGTGAATAGTGCCGCAATAAACATACGTGTGCATGTGTCTTTATACCAACATGATTTATAATCCTTTGGGTATATACCCAGTACTGGGATGGCTGGGGCATACGGTACATCTAGTTCTCGACCCTTGAGGAATCGCCATACTGTTTTCCATAATGGTTGAACTAGTTTACAATCCCACCAACAGTGTAACAGTGTTCCTATTTCTCCACATCCTCTCCAGCACGTGTTGTTTCCTGACTTTTTAATGATTGCCATTCTAACTGGTGTGAGATGGTATCTCATTGTGGTTTTGATTTGCATTTCTCTGATGGCGAGTGATCATGAGCATTTTTTCATGTGTCTGTTGGCTGTATGAATGTCTTCTTTTGAGAAATGTCTGTTCATATCCTTTGCCCACTTTTTGATGGGGTTGTTTGCTTTTTTCCTGTATATTTGTTTGATGTCTTTGTAGATTCTGGATATTAGCCCTTTGTCGGATGAGTAGATTGCAAAAAATTTCTCCCATTCTGTAGGTTGCCTGTTCACTCTGATGGTAGTTTCTTTTGCTGTGCAGAAGCTCTTTAGTTTAATTAGATCCCATTTGTCAATTTTGGCTTTTGCTGCCGTTGCTTTTGGTGTTTTAGACATGAAGTCCTTGCCCATGCCTATGTCCTGAATGGTACTACCTAGAATTTCTTCTAGGGTTTTTATGGTATTAGGTCTAACATTTAAGTCTCTAATCCATCTTGAATTAATCTTCGGATAAGGAGTAAGGAAAGGATCCAGTTTCAGCTTTCTACTTATGGCTAGCCAATTTTGCCAGCACCATTTATTAAATAGGGAATCCTTTCCCCATTTCTTGTTTCTCTCAGGTTTGTCAAAGATCAGATGGCTGTAGATGTGTGGTATTATTTCTGAGGACTCTGTTCTGTTCCATTGGTCTATTTCTCTGTTGTGGTACCAGTACCATGCTGTTTTGGTTACTGTAGCCTTGTAGTATAGTTTGAAGTCAGGTAGCGTGACGCCTCCAGCTTTGTCCTTTTGACTTAGGATTGTCTTGGAAATGCGGGCTCTTTTTTGGTTCCATATGAACTTTAAAGCAGTTTTTTCCAATTCTGTGAAGAAACTCATTGGTAGCTTGATGGGGATGGCACTGAATCTATAAATAACCTTGGGCAGTATGGCCATTTTCACAATATTGATTCTTCCTATCCATGAGCATGGTATGTTCTTCCATTTGTTTGTGTCCTCTTTGATTTCACTGAGCAGTGGTTTGTAGTTCTCCTTGAAGAGGTCCTTTACATCCCTTGTAAGCTGGATTCCTAGGTATTTTATTCTCTTTGAAGCAATTGTGAATGGAAGTTCATTCATGATTTGGCTCTCTGTTTGTCTGTTACTGGTGTATAAGAATGCTTGTGATTTTTGCACATTAATTTTGTATCCTGAGACTTTGCTGAAGTTGCTTATCAGCTTAAGGAGATTTTGGGCTGAGACAATGGGGTTTTCTAAATATACAATCATGTCATCTGCAAACAGGGACAATTTGACTTCTTCTTTTCCTAACTGGATACCCTTGATTTCTTTCTCTTGCCTGATTGCCCTAGCCAGAACTTCCAACACTATGTATAATAGGAGTGGTGAGAGAGGGCATCTCTGTCTTGTGCCACTTTTCAAAGGGAATTTTTCCAGTTTTTGTCCATTCAGTATGATATTAGCTGTGGGTTTGTCATAAATAGCTCTTATTATTTTGAGGTACGTTCCATCAATACCGAATTTATTGAGCGTTTTTAGCATGAAGGGCTGCTGAATTTTGTCAAAAGCCTTTTCTGCATCTATTGAGATAATCATGTGGTTCTTGTCTTTGGTTCTGTTTATATGCTGGATTACGTTTATTGATTTGCGAATGTTGAACCAGCCTTGCATCCCAGGGATGAAGCCCACTTGATCATGGTGGATAAGCTTTTTGATGTGCTGCTGAATCCGGTTTGCCAGTATTTTATTGAGGATTTTTGCATCGATGTTCATCAGGGATATTGGTCTAAAATTCTCTTTTTTTGTTGTGTCTCTGCCAGGCTTTGGTATCAGGATGATGTTGGCCTCATAAAATGAGTTAGGGAGGATTCCCTCTTTTTCTATTGATTGGAATCGTTTCAGAAGGAATGGTACCAGTTCCTCCTTGTACCTCTGGTACAATTCAGCTGTGAATCCATCTGGGTCCTGGACTTTTTATGGTTGGTAGGCTATTAATTATTGCCTCAGTTTCAGAGCCTGCTATTGGTCTCTTCAGGGATTCAACTTCTTCCTGGTTTAGTCTTGGAAGAGTGTAAGTGTCCAGGAAATTATCCATTTCCTCTAGATTTTCTAGTTGATTTGCGTAGAGGTGTTTATAGTCTTCTCTGATGGTAGTTTGTATTTCTGTGGGGTCAGTGGTGATATCCCCTTTATCATTTTTTATTGCGTCTATTTGATTCCTCTCTCTTTTCTTCTTTATTAGTCTTGCTAGCGGTCTGTCAATTTTGCTGATCTTTTCAAAAAACCAACTCCTGGATTCATTGATTTTTTGGAGGGTTTTTTGTGTCTCTATCTCCTTCAGTTCTGCTCTGATCTTAGTTATTTCTTGGCTTCTGCTAGCTTTTGAATGTGTTTGCTCTTGCCTCTCTAGTTCTTTTAATTGTGATGTTAAAGAGTGTCAATTTTAGATCTTTCCTGCTTTCTCTTGTGGGCATTTAGTGCTATAAATTTCCCTCTACACACTGCTTTAAATGTGTCCCAGAGATTCTGGTATGTTGTATCTTTGTTCTCATTGCTTTCAAAGAACATCTTTATTTCTGCCTTCATTTCGTTATGTACCCAGTAGTCATTCAGGAGCAGGTCGTTCAGTTTCCATGTAGTTGAGCGGTTTTGATTGAGTTTCTTAGTCCTGAGTTCTAGTTTGATTGCACTGTATTATAATTTCTGTTCTTTTACATTTGCTGAGGAGTGCTTTACTTCCATTTATGTGGTCAATTTTGGAATAAGTGCGATGTGGTGCTGAGAAGAATGTATATTCTGTTGATTTGGGGTGGAGAGTTCTATAGATGTCTATTAGGTCCGCTTGGTGCAGAGATGAGTTCAATTCCTGGATATCCTTGTTAACTTTCTGTCTCGTTGATCTAATGTTGACAGTGGAGTGTTGAAGTCTCCCATTATTATTGTATGGGAGTCTAAGTCTCTTTGTAAGTCTCTAAGGACTTGCTTCATGAATCTGGGTGCTCCTGTATTGGGTGCATATATATTTAGGAGAGTTAGCTCTTCCTGTCGAATTGATCCCTTTACCATTATGTAATGGCCTTCTTTGTCTCTTTTGATCTTTGATGGTTTAAAGTCTGTTTTATCAGAGACTAGGATTGCAAACCCTGCTTTTTTTTTTGTTCTCCATTTGCTTGGTAGATCTTCCTCCATCCCTTTATTTTGAGCCTATGTATGTCTCTGCACGTGAGATGGGTCTCCTGAATACAGCAGACTGATGGGTCTTGACTCTTGATCCAGTTTGCCAGTTTGTCTGTGTCTTTTAATTGGAGCATTTAGTCCACTTACATTTAAAGTTAATATTGTTATGTGTGACCTTGTTCCAGCCATTATGATATTAACCGGTTATTTTGCTCGTTAGTTGATGCAGTTTCTTCCTAGCCTCGATGGTCTTTACATTTTGGCATGTTTTTGCAATGGCTGGTACCGGTTGTTCCTTTCCATGTTTAGGGCTTCCTTCAGGGTCTCTTGTAAGGCAGGCCTGGTGGTGACAAAATCTCTAAGCATTTGCTTATCTGTAAAGGATTTTATTTCTCCTTCACTTATGAAACTTAGTTTGGCTGGATATGAAATTCTGGGTTTAAAATTCTTTTCTTTAAGAATGTTGAATATTGGCCCCGACTCTCTTCTGGCTTGTAGAGTTTCTGCCGAGAGATCTGCTGTTAGTCTGATGGGCTTCCCTTTGTGGGTAACCCGACCTTTCTCTCTGGCTGCCCTTAATATTCTTTCCTTCATTTCAACTTTGATGAATCTGGAAATTATGTGTCTTGGAGTTGCTCTTCTGGAGGAGTATCTTTGTGGTGTTCTCTGTATTTCCTGAATTTGAATGTTGGCCTGCCCTACTAGGTTGGGGAAGTTCTCCTGGGTGATATCCTGAAGAGTGTTTTCCAAGTTGGTTCCATTTTCCCCCTCACTTTCAGGCACCCCAATCAGACGTAGATTTGGTCTTTTTACATAATCCCATACTTCTTGCAGGCTTTGTTCATTTCTTTTTCTTCTTTTTTCTTTTGGTTTCTCTTCTCGCTTCATTTCATTCATTTGATCCTCAATCGCTGATACTCTTTCTTCCCGTTGATCGAGTCGGTTACTGAAGCTTGTGCATTTGTCATGTATTTCTCGTGTCATGGTTTTCATCTCTGTCATTTCGTTTATGACCTTCTCTGCATTAATTAGTCTAGCTGTCAATTCTTCCACTCTTTTTTCAAGATTTTTAGTTTCTTTGCGCTGGGTACGTAATTCCTCCTTTAGCTCTGAGAAGTTTGATGGACTGAAGCCTCCTTCTCTCATCTCGTCAAAGTCATTCTCTGACCAGCTTTGATCCATTGCTGATGATGGGCTGCGCTCCTTTGCAGGGGGAGATGCGCTCTTATTTTTTGAATTTCCAGCTTTTCTGCCCTGCTTCTTCCCCATCTTTGTGGTTTTATCTGTCTCTGGTCTTTGATGATGGTGACGTACTGATGGCGTTTTGGTATAGGTGTCCTTCCTGTTTGATAGTTTTCCTTCTGACAGTCAGGACCCTCAGCTGTAGGTCTGTTGGAGATTGCTTGAGGTCCACTCCAGACCCTGTTTGCCTGGGTATCAGCAGCAGAGGTTGCCGAAGATAGAATATTGCTGAACAGTGAGTGTACCTGTCTGATTCTTACTTTGGAAGTTTCCTCTCAGGGGTGTACTCCGCCCTGTGAGGTGTGGGGTGTCAGACTTCCCCTAGTGGGGGATGTCTTCCAGTTAGGCTACTCAGGGGTCAGGGACCCACTTGAGCAGGCAGTCTGTCCCTTCTCAGATCTCAACCTCCGTGTTGGGAGATCCACTGCTCTCTTCAGAGCTGTCAGAGTCGTTTGTGTCTGCAAAGGTTTCTGCTGCTTTTGTTGTTGTTGTTGTTGTTAACTGTGCCATGTCCCCAGAGGTGGAGTCTACAGAGACAGGCAGGTTTCCTTGAGCTGCTGTGAGCTCCACCCAGTTCAAGCTTCCCAGCGGCTTTGTTTACCTACTTAAGCCTCAGCAATGGCGGGCGCCCCTCCCCCAGCCTCGCTGCTGCCTTGTGGTTAGATCGCAGACTGCTGTGCTAGCAATGAGGGAGGCTTCGTGGGCGTGGGACCCTCCCGGCCAGGTGTGGGATATATTCTCCTGGTGTGCCGGTTTGCTTAAAGCGCAGTATTGGGGTAGGAGTTACCCGATTTTCCAGGTGTTGTGTGTCTCAGTTCCCCTGGCTAGGAAAAGGGATTCCCTTCCCCCTTGCGCCTCCCAGGTGAGGTGATGCCTCGTCCTGCTTCAGCTCTCACTGCTCGGGCTGCAGTAACTGACCAGCACCGATTGTCCGGCACTCCCTAGTGAGATGACCCCAGTACCTCAGTTGAAAATGCAGAAATCACCGGTCTTCTGTGTCGCTCACGCTGGGAGTTGGAGACTGGAGCTGTTCCTATTTGGCCATCTTGCTCTGCCCTCAAGTTACTATTATTGTTATTCCCCTAGTGTCTGGCTTCTGCTGAACGGGTGAGAACCTTCAGGGCCCCAAGATTACTATCTCCCAAGCTAAAGTCAAGATTGGATATTATCATGGCCTAAGACCTCCAGGAAAAGTAGAGCCACTCTGTAGGCCAATTTCCATTCAAGGTTATATCCCAGGAAGTGAGACCACCAGGCTGAGGGTTCCAGTACGGTACAGCTCCATGGACTAGTTTAGCAGTCACCTGGAAGGAAGTGACTGCCCAAAGAGGCTGTCAGCTGACAACTGAATGAGGCCCAGGCTTGCAGCTTCACCCTACACAGTCTCTCTTGCCAAACCTAAGGCTGGAATTACCCCAAAAACGGATCTCTGTGCCACTGTGCCCCCTTTTAATTAGGCAGTACGATGGCCTGAGACAGTGGGCCAAGTAGAAATGAAGGTGCTTTCATATCTTAGTGGCTCTAGAACGGTCTGTAATATTTCAACTGTTTGCAGCTGTGTCTTTTGTCAAATATGGCTGTTGGAAAAACCAGCCTCACCCGACTAGACCATGTCCAGGACTTTATGGTGTCCCCTGGTTCCTGGACTTTCTGTTCATTGACAACCTATCCTCTGGGAATTGTAGGTGTTTTAGAACCTTTTAGGTAGCCTTTTTTAAAAGACTCAAACCTGTGTAAGTCAGTGACATATTATCTATACAATGTTTTAGGCAATATGCAAGGCATTCACCAAACAGCCAAGTCTCTGGTCATCAAGCCAAGGCCGTAGTGGGGCTCTGTGAGCACCCCTAGAGGAAAGCCTGAAGGGTTCACTTGGGGCCTCTCTGGTGAAAGCAAACATGTCCTAGGACTCTGGGTCTAAGGGTATGTTCAAGAAAGATTTGTTGTAGGACAGTCTTTCATATTCCTAAACAAACAGTTAGTCTTTTGGGGCTAACATTTGGGACCGCAGCATGTGTGGCCAGAGTTACCTTAGTTTTTGGTAATCAACCATCATCCTTCAGGTGCTGTTACATTTTTGCATCAGCCACACACAGCTGTTGTATGGGTTCTGTGTAGGATGCACAATCCTCACTCTCTTTCGTTTTTGAGTAGCTGCTGTTATCTTTCTGAGTCTTCCTGAGAGATGTGTATCTATAGAATCTATCTTGGGTGGGGTCATATACTGGCTGTCATCTGGCCTCCCCCTGGAGTGTGGCTCTTATTACCCTTGCCCAGAGATGGAATTTGTCTGCGTTCCTCTAAAGGCAGCTCCCAGGAGACTGTCTCTCCCTAAAATGTGTTTTGGGACTGAGTTGCAGACCCACAGTGGGTAAGTGGAGCATGTCTAATTTGTAACAGGAGGTGTGCTCATCTCACAAAGGCAGGTGGATGGATCTCTGGATCCATATCTATGAGTCAGGGGCCCAGAAACTGTGAGGATCAGCAGGCATGGAGTACGCTCAGCCCTGGAGCCACCAGAGTCAAAACTATGTTTCGAGGGAACCAATGAATGGCACCACATTGAGGAGAACTTTGCTTTCTTGTCAGTGTAGAGGCTGCAGTGCTCACCACCTTCTGTCCTTGGGTTTTTTTCTGGAGGCAGTGTCCAGGGTTTAGGATTAACCCTAGTGGTGAACTGGTGGCTCTGGCTTTGGGGGTTTTTTAAAGTCTAAGGAGAATTGTACCGGGTTGTCTATTTTGTTTTTGGACCTGTCTTTAGAAGGTCTTGTCAAATTTGGCTCCTTGACACCCGTTTTGTTGGATCTCCCTTTTTTTCTGGTCTCTTTTCAGGTTCCCCTGTTTTTGCAGCACTTCTCACCTTAGCTGTGCCAGTCATTGTTTCTACTTCCCCCATTTCAGCCATGAAGCCCCATCCAAGAGACATAAGGTGGGAAACAGTGTCCTTCCATCCAGGTGGGGCAGTCTTGAGGGGCTTACCGTGCATGCTGGCAGTGAACGGGGTGCCATCCGGCCCCTGGAAAGCAGGGGCATAGACCGCCACCCTCAGTGTCAATCTGTGCTACAAAGCCTGTACCTTGTTTATAGGGTTCTATGGTGAAGGACCCCCAGGCATATCTCCTTTGCAGGGCGAGAATGATCCTGTCTCTCAGGGAACAGCCCAGGAGCCAAGAAGGTGCTGTCTGATGGAGGAGGGCTATGACATTGCTAATCTTTTCTGCCTCACCTCCAGACAGAACCACCCATTGCTGTCTATCCTACCAGACAAGTGCCTAAGGCCTCCTTTAGTTTCTGCCCAGAGTGGCTAACCAGATCAATTAGCCCTGGTGAGCCACAGAGTTAACTGGCTCTTACCACCCTTATCAAATACAAGTTAACCAGGCCAGAGAGTGGTCAAGGCACTCGGATTTTCAGTTAGGACACAGAAAGAACTCAGGGGACCTGGGGGACCCTGAGTGCCCAGCTTCAGAGGCTTGGTCAGCTCGGCCAAGTCCTCAGAAAATGGTGCAGTTTCACCAAGGAAGGGCCGGAGCCCTAACAGACAACAGAACATTTGGACTATAGGGTTTGCTCAGCAGCTTTTGCCACTTAGCTGGGGAGGAAGTAAATGCTATTTTCTTGCACAAGAAAACAAAATGGATTTGTGACTTTTGGCACTGCATTTGTCTTACTTCTTACCCAGGGCTAAATTAGCAACGTACATGACAATCCTAAAACCTCTGAAGGGCAAGAAGGGGTGGGTTCTAGCAGCACAGAGGGGCTGAGCCATAGATAGGGCTGTGATGGGCATTAGCTCTTCCCCGGCCCTGGAGGCCAAGGACCCTGATGGTGCGGCCAAGTACGCAAAGGGGCTCCCCAGCACCCTCCACTCTTTTCTTTGATCATCATCTTATGCTTGTCAGAGGATCTGGTGGGGAGGGTTTGGCTGCAGAGGCACAAAGTGTGGCTGACAAACTCTAAATTCATACCACAGCTGTTGACATTTAGGGGAAAAATAGGAAAATCAAGTTCTCAAAATAAAAAATTATGTCTACAGAAAGAGTGAGCACTGAAAGAATACCCAACCTTTTTATAGCTTTTCCTTCACTGTTAGATTAGCACTCAACCCTCCACCCAATCCCCAACTAGAATCTGCAAATATGTTTATTTCTGACAATCCCCACTTTACCGGTGGATTATCTTCCAAAAATCAGCTTATAAATCACTGTTTACAACCTAGGGCATTCTTCTCATAGTTACAACTTTGTAACTGGATTTCAGGAAGCAACTCTGGCCCACAAATGCTCACTTATGCCCACAATGAAGTTGAACTACAATATTAATGATTGTGTTATCAGTTTTAATGTCTGGAGTAGGATGCAAGAGGACCTGGGGTTAACAGGAGGCAGAGAAAGCAAAAAAGAAAATAGGAGTTTTCTTTGGACAGGAGTAGGGCAAGATTTAGGCAAAATTTTATAATGGGATGGCATGTGGATTTCACAACTTCCTATCTTTTTCACTCCTCTTCCTTCTGAGTATCCCTTTCCTCTCATATTGTCAACACCCCTAGCTAAAGAACTCAACTGGACCTGCTAACGTCTCTATATTTTTTGCCTCTTTACCTACAGGAAGTGTGAGATGCTGGTTATTTCCAGGGAAGGATTCTGATGGCACTACTTCAGTTGGGTCCCACCCTGCCCAGCTCCCAGTGTGCATTTTAAAAAGAGGATACTTTCGGCTGGGCATCGTGGCTCATGCCTATAATCCCAGCACTTTGGGAGGCCAAGGTGGGTGGATTGCTTGAGCCCAGGAATTCAAGACCAGCCTAGGCAACACTGTGAAACAAATGTCTCTACAAAAAATACAAAAATTAGCTGGGCGTGGTAGTGTGTGCTTGTAATCCCAGCTACTTGGGAGGCTAAGGCGGGAGGATCTCTTGGGCGTGGGGGGTGGAGTTACAGTGAGCTGAGATCACGCCACTGCACTCCAGCCTGGGGATAGAGATCCTGTCTCAGAAAAAAGAAAAAGGCAGAGGCAGAGGCAGGAGAGGCAGGGGGGGGGGGGGGAGAGGGAGGGGGAGGGGGGAGAGAGGGAGAGGGAGGAGAGGGAAGGAGGAGAGGGAGGGAGGAGAGGGAGGGGGGAGAGGGAGGAGAGGGAGAGGGGGGAGAGGGAGGGGGGAGAGGGAGGAGAGGGAGAGGGGGGAGAGGGAGGGGGGAGAGGGAGAAGGGGAGAGGGAGGGGGGAGAGGGAGAGGGGGGAGAGGGAGAGGGGGGAGAGGGAGAGGGGAAAGGAAAGGAAAGGAAAGGGGAAAGGGGAAAGGAAGAAAAAGAAGATACTTTTTAAAGCAACTGAATTACAGACTGAAGGAGTTTCAAATGTGTGCAGTGCAGAGACCATGTGTTCGGGTCAGGGAAGCCCAGTATCTACACTGAAATCTCATAGCTAGCTAGCTTGTTCCTGCTCTTCAGCTTCTCTGTTCTCTACATTCTAACCCACAGTTCATTTAGAAGTGGCAGGGGGACATTGTTAGGGGAGGGGAGGGCAGCTATCCACTTCCATCTGGGGTCCTCAACCTTGGCTGCCTGTGAGACTCTCCTGGGGAGGTTTAAAAATCCAGATACTCACAGTATGCCTCAGCCAGATCCAATCAAGATCTGTCAGGAGACCTCAATCGTCAGTGTGGTTTTAAACTCCCAGGTGACTCCTAGGTGCAGCCAGGGCAGGAACCAGTGATTTACACAGACAACACATTTCTTTTTTTTTTTTTTTGAGACGGAGTCTCGCTCTGTCACCTGGACTGGAGTGCACTGGCCGGATCTCAGCTCACTGCAAGCTCCGCCTCCCAGGTTTACGCCATTCTCCTGCCTCAGCCTCCCACGTAGCTGGGACTACAGGTGCCCGCCACCTCGCCCGGCTAGTTTTTGTATTTTTAGTAGAGACAAGGTTTCACCGTGTTAGCCAGGATGGTCTTGATCTCCTGACCTCGTGATCCACCCGTCTCGGCCTCCCAAAGCACTGGGATTACAGGCGTGAGCCACCGCGCCCGGCCCAGACAATACATTTCTAACTTAGAAGGTAAAAAGTTAGTGGAGTTATGCCAGGATGGCTTCAATAAAAAGTGCAAGGGTAGAAAGCATGAACAAAAATCAAAAATACATTGTAAGTAATCTACATTTAAAATACTTTAAAATTCTGGTCTTTTAATGTAAATATGTAAAAATATTTCGAATACCCCACATTTAACTACCAAAATCATTTTTTACAAAGATTTCCTGAATTATCAGTGCTACCCCCACTCCCACCCATCCAATCTTATCACTCTCAGACCCCACAACCAACCAGCTTAGCTGTCAGGTGCCTCCTAGACTTGACCAATGAACTATCAAATTGTCACACAGTTCTCTCACCAGGCTAGTAAGTGTCTGTATCACAGCCAGTGGCAATTTTAAGTGGTCCAAGGATGAAAGTGTTGAGCAACTAAGACAGAGCCACTTGTGAACCCCAAGAGCCCCCATGGCCCCAGGATAGGAAACTGTGCCACTCTGCCCTGGCTTCCAACGAGAGGAGTCCAGGACTAAAGGGAAATTAGCAGCTTCTGTTCTGGGCTTCTCAGAGATTGAGCAGAGGCCAACAGTCATGTGGCACACAGATCTTCAGGGCTTTCCACTTCTCTCCGCAAGTCCTAGTAACTTAATATGGAAAACACTTCCAAAGGTACTGCACATCCCATTTCCCCTCAGTAAACCACAGCCCAAGGGTAAACGTGGCTCAGGCAAGGGCACACATGGTAGAGCTAAGATAGAGCTCTGTGAGTGCTGCCGGTGTGAGTTTATGCCCACTAGTCACTTCCCGTGCACTCTGGTGCTGAGGAAGTAAGGGAAGAGGCTGCATAGCCATTTAGATCCTGGAAGCAGGAACCTGAGAGGTGTGGTACCAACAGGCAGCCTCCACCCAAGCGGCCTTCTCCTCCACCTTTTGCCTGGAGCAGACACTGACCACAGATGGTTACAGTCCTCACTGCCTAACTGATCATCACCTGTGGTCATACTCAGAGCAGGGCTTCTAAGCCTGAAAACCTAGCCCACTGAAATGGACGAATACTCCTTATTTAAAATTTAAACACTTATTTCATATGCTGACATGTATTGTGAAATGTGTGCTTTCTTAAACAAGTATAGGGATAAAATTCAGATTTTTTAGAACAGAGCTGCTGACCACAGGCCCAAGCACATCAGGTTCTCTCTAGTCCCTGCGAAGGGTCATTATTACCATAATGCTAGTGGTACAACAAAGGAAAATCCAGTGTTCCCTCCCTCTTTAAAGTATGGAAACTGAAGCCCCATAAGGGAAAAAACTTTATCCCAAGACTCCCTTTTTCTCCCTCTCTTGTAAACTCCATTTAAAAATATGGAATTAAAGGCCCCCAGAAAGGGTCCCACCCATGTCCTCCCTGTTGGTGAGAGCCATCATCAGAACTCAGATCTCCAGAACCCAGGCAAGTGCACCTTCACCAGGCCAAGCAGGCTTTCTACTGGAGCCCTGGGTCTTCAACTGGGAACGTAGGAGTCTTGTTTTATTTAGAAGGTAAAAAGTTAGTGGAGTTATGCCAGGATGGCTTCAATAAAAAGTGCAAGGGTAGAAAGCATGAACAAAAATCAAAAATACATTTTAAGTAATCTACATTTAAAATATTTTAAAATTCTGATCTTTTAATGTAAATATGTAAAAATATTTCGAATACCCCACATTTAACTACCAAAATCATTTTTTACAAAGATTTCCTGAATTATCAGGGCTACCCCCACTCCCACCCATCCAATCTTATCACTCTCAGACCCCACAACCAACCAGCTTAGCTGTCAGGTTAAGGAACAGAAAAAGCATTCAGTTAAGTTTAAAAAAACAAAGAAAGAAAAAACCATCCATATACCCACCATTTAATTGTATACTTGAGGTTTGGTTGACTGACTGTGCTATCATCTAGGAAAATGGTGGAGCAGGAACTGTATTTCCTTGCTATTTGTCCTGGAGGATGCTAGAAAACAACAGCAACAAGATTAACATCACCCCCTTAACTTGAGATAAGACCACAGAGGAAAAATGTCTTAGCAAGAAAATGTCAACATTACCACCAAGAACAGTACAAAAACACTTTATTCATAAAATGAACTTCCTTGCTCTTCCATATATAAAAGTCACCAGGACCATGCCTAGTCCCTAACTTCCTGCATCAGGAGAACAGTAAACTCTTGCAATCAAGCATCAAAAAGTATGTTTCAGAGTCCACAAAAATCACCTGCCCCATGGCTTGTATGAAACATGGGATCTACTACACTAACAAAAGCCTGCAATTTAGATGGTGGCCTGGTTTTATGCATAAGATCAAGACAAGTGTCCACTGCACCCACTTTCCTTACTCTTGAAATACAGTTGATTTAGGGGCCATGGAAAATGCAACCAATGTTAATTTAGAATCTCCTGATTAATCTGCTTGAATTTCAGCAGGTAAAGTTATAATGAAAAAATACTGCTTTGTTAAGGACAAAATAAGTTTTAAAGGGGAAGATTATCTGATACTTTTGAAAATACAACCATGAATGACCTTTAGGTAGTTCTTTGTGTGGTCTTTTTTTTTTTTTTTTTTTTTTTGAGACGGAGTCTCGCTCAGTCACCCAGGCTGGAGTGCAGTGGCCCGATCTCAGCTCACTGCAAGCTCCGCCTCCCGGGTTTACGCCATTCTCCTGCCTCAGCTTCCCACGTAGCTGGGACTACAGGCGCCCGCCACATCGCCCGGCTAGTTTTTTAATATTTTTTAGTAGAGACAGGGTTTCACTGTGTTAGCCAGGATGGACTCAATCTCCTGACCTCGTGATCCGCCCGTCTCGGCCTCCCAAAGTGCTGGGATTACAGGCTTGAGCCACCGCGCCCGGCCTCTTTGTGTGGTCTTATGACAGGTTCTTTCATAATTGTACAAGTGCTGGGCTCTTTGGAGAACTTTAGAACAGAATTTCTTCTAGAAGGTACTGGTGAAGTAAATAGAATTTATAGCACACACTGATAACAGCTAGCTGAACACTAAATAGATTTCTGGCAACAATCGGGCAATATGATAAGTACACATCAATCTGGATAGCTTCTGATCAAAAGCAAACTAGAAAAAAAATTAAACTATGCAAACAAGTTTCCATGTGCCTGATGCTATGTTGAATGTCTGAGTGTCATTTTCAGCAACAAAAAAACCAACAATTCCTTGGGGATCCCAATATCGTATGCCTGACCTGGCTGCCTGCAACATACCCTGGTATACACAGTTCACGAATTTAGTAAAGGAAGCCTCAATGTTAGAGACCAAATGCCCTGTTCAGTATCTTAAAGTTTATTTCCTATTTAATAAGATTTCCTCTTATTAAAGTAAGGAAAATGTAATAAAGTAAGGAAAATGTGAGGCAGCCTGAGAAATATATAAACAACGTTATAAACAGAATCTCTTCTCAAAACTAGATAAATGATACTAGTTACTTCTTTGGGGTTCCAATTTCTTAAATCACAGACAGCACTGCACTGCTGAAGCATCCTGACCCTCGGAGCCCCAGTCTCACATCAACAGCACATGGGTCAGAAGGAAAGAACCACAACCAGGAAATTCAGACGCTAAGGCCTCTCCCCAGGGTTCTTTCCTTAGGCTTACACTCTCAAGTGCCTGTATGGAGACAGGGCATAGAGAACGTTTGTGAAATTCAAGTCTCAAGTCAAATGTCAGTTTTCACATGGCATTTAACATCTATTAAATGAATCACATTTCATTAAGACAATCCAGACATTAAAACAATTCTCTTCCTCTTTTTAAACTCTTGTAGCAATCACATGTAAGTCATAAAAGACATACTAAAGCCTCAGACTCTAATAGCAGCTATTACTATAGGTAATAAACTAAAAATGCTTAGGGAATTTTTCCTACAGATGTAAAATCTACTACAAACAAAAATCTGTCTTTAACACAGACACTATATTTAACATTAAAAGCCAGTAATTACATTTTTTCTGGTGTTAATAAATTTTTAGAGATATGGGATAACTTTAGAAATCCTAACAACGAAGGAAAAGGACAATAATATTTCATTTGTGTTTCTTGTGGGGTTTCAATTGTTTCCTCTGATGCAAACTCCTTCCCGATTAAAATGTAACAGGGCTCGCAAAGAATAAATGGTTTCCCTAAGAAAATATAAGCCATGAAGTCAGGGAAAGAAGAGTGATACACGGGGTCATGGGACCTCTCAGGATACAGAGAATATCCCATCATAATCTAGGAAGTAACCTTTGTAAGTTAATGGGCAGGAC
Source organism: Trachypithecus francoisi (assembly GCF_009764315.1). Lineage (NCBI taxonomy): Eukaryota > Metazoa > Chordata > Mammalia > Primates > Cercopithecidae > Trachypithecus > Trachypithecus francoisi. The sequence goes on from NW_022680462.1 coordinate 369,652, forward strand.
ACCCCTCTGTGTGCACCATCCCTAAGGTTCAGAGAGTTAACTCAAAGCCAGCCACACAAAGGGACCCTGCCCTGGCCTGAGGACTGTCCTAGGTGCAGGTCTGAGCATCCCAGAACTAAGGGCTGATCTGCCATAGCCCTCAACCCCAGGGGGATGCCAAGCCAGCTTTTAAACTATTTAATAACTTTGAAACTGAATAAAAGTCCCAAGTGTTGAGTTATAAAGGTTTTAGTTTCAGAGTATCTCAACACTCTAAAGACCATTTAGGCACTAAGTCATTTGTTGACTGTCAGGACTACAAGACTCACAGAATGTGAACTTCGCTTAATCTGAACCCCACATCACTAAAAAGCTGAAATAGCTGTAATCCTTCCACCAGAAACGCTTTTGACCCCAGGGTTGTCGCTGGTTTTTGTTGTTGTTGTTGTTGTCGTTGTTGTTGTTGTTGTTGTTGTTGAACTGGTTCTCTCAGGGTGTGGTGGAGGAAAGTACAACACCTCCTGCTGTGTGGTACTATCCAACAACTGACTGATGCTTGGCCTCTGGACGCGGCAGAGGCACATCACTCAGAACAGGGCACTCTAATTCGATAGTTTTCATAAGCACACGTGTCAGGTAGTTCTCAATGTTACACAAAATGTTTTTGTTAATGTATTGCTCCATGATTCTGAAAACACTAGTATGCTTGTACATGTGTGTGCGCGTGCACACACAGACCCTGCTACTTAGGTACCCATCTTTGCTAGTAAATGACACGGCAAAGTGATGTGCTGGAGAAAGAGCAGGGCACGACTCTTAGTAGTCAATCTGACTTGGACATAGCTAGCTGTGTGGCCTGGGCAAGTTACCTGGCCTCCTCTTTGTCCCTCAGTTTTCTTAGCTGTAAAACAGAGATGAAAATGACAGACCCTACCTCATGGGTCTATCAGAAGGAGTGCACGAGTTAGTATTTGTAAAGCACCTTGAGCAGGGCGAGCATGTGGAAAGCACCTGTCGGTAATCGTTAAGTAGAAACTGCATTAAACAGGTCAACAAAGCAACAGGGATGTTCTTTATGCCTAATGCTTACAACATTTTGGAAAAACATAAAAGGAAATGCCTAAGGCAATGTTTTACTTGCAAACGATGGACATCATCCTATAGACAACTTAGAAAGATTGTCCCAAAAACAGCAAGTGTCTTAGCGAGAGCGCAGATACTATAGAGTCAACCACGAACTGCTTAGAAGAGGAGCCTGATGAGTGAGAAGTCCAATTATGAGTTATTCTAAAGAAATAAAATTTATATCTTTGAAATAATGTGAACCTTACAGATTAAGTTACGAATATGCAGAATAATCAAATTTTAGAGCTAGACTGAAGCAAGTTCATTTAGTCCACGTATTCACACAATGTCTACAGTACAAAATGTGATTTACATCAAGGTCCACTAATATATGAAAATTGCTGAATGACATATTTAAGAAGATTTTATTGAAGAGTTATCATGTGTCCCAAATAATGAGATTATCCCCTTAGATAATTCCAATACTGATGTATGACAGATATAAAGATACATGGATATGCACATGTACATGCACACACAAACATACAATCAAAGTGCAGGATGAAAAGATGGAGGAAGCAGAGATAAGACTTCCACTGGACCTTCCACAATGACCCCAATCTTTCTCCCAACTATTTCAACTGCTCCCACCCGCGACACCTCCTCAAACCCTCCACCCATCACCATGCTGAGCTCCCCACAGGGAGTCTGAGTCACAGAACCCAGAGGCCACCAGACAGCATCCCCTCACTTTCTTGCCTCTTCTTCCTTGGCAAATCGGTCATACCTCCCTCTACCTGGAGTAGAAGCCCTAACTCTCTTCAGTCCAGAACTAATTAATACCTTGGCTTCTTCAAAATGTCTTTCCGAACTGGCTCAACCTCCACACTTCCTCCCCATTCACAAAAATCTCTAAGTCTGCTATGCAGATGGGTCCTCTGCAGTCCTCCTACCAATCTGATATTTGAACTGAAGTTTTTTTCTTTCTGGGGTTTCCTCCTTGCTTTCTCCCATCTTTCCGGCCACTCAGTCTCAGTCCCTTTGCGGACTCTGCTTCTCTGAATTTCCTTAGATGTGATGATCTTTTCGTCTTCCTCTAAACACTTTCCCAGGGGACTCTCACCCACTCTCATTAATTCAACTTCCTTCTGCCCTGTGTTGAGTCCCAAATCTCTCCTCTCTGGCCCCAACTTCTGTTCTGAGCTCACTACTTACTGCCTGGTTGACCCCTCCATCTCAATGTTCCTCATGGGCACCTCAAATGCCAAACTAATTTGTTCCTCTAATCAACTGTAATGGCTTAAAACCAGAAATCCTCGTTTTCCTTTCTGTTGGTTTCTTTGTATCAAGTGCTATCAGTTCTACTCCAAGTACACTTTCACATCATCCTTTCCCCTGCACCCCTCTAGCCACTATCTGGTATATGAAAGCCACATGGTCTCTCACCTGTATCACTGCAGTAACCACCTTGCCTCCAGGCTCACTCCTCTCCAAACCATTCTTCTTTAAGTGCTACTGTCATCTTAATACAAAGCAAATCAGATCGTGTTGCCTCCCTGCCTAGATGGTTCTGAGGTTCTCCACTGGGGAGAGGCACACGAGTCAACTCTCCATCTCTCCAGGTTCACTGTTTACTTCCTCTTTCCCTGCACACCACACTTGGACATAATTCAAAGATGAAAGGAACAATGGCCAGTTTTATTTAATGGCCATCAAGGATGAGCCCACAGTGTTCTGGGTTACTTTACGTGTATTCATTTAGAACTCACAAACATTTAGAGCCCTGCAATGCAGGTAGAATTGCCATTTTAAAGATAAGGAGATCAGAGAAATGAAGTAGCATTTCCAACATCAAATCTAAGACACCAGAGCACAAAGCCATGTTTGTCTGACTCCCAAGTCCGTGCCTCCCTCCCTGAGGTTCTGCAGCCCTTCCCTTGAGCTGTTCTCTCCTAAATCTTCTCATATAATACCCTAAAGACCTTTTCCCCTCCCTGACTCCACTCATCCTTCAGCACTCTGCTGACAGTGCTTCCTCTAGATGCCTTCCCACCACCACCAGACCACCTGGGCTGGGCACCCCTCTGTGTGTTCTATGCCCATGTTCGCCCTCCACAGCACCAGTCACTCTCCATTGTTGTTTCTGGCTCAGTTTTCTATGTGTCTCTAGGGTCTAGACTGCAGATGTCTTGGAGGTACAGACTGGATAATTTTCTTGAATCAGCAAATGAAGAACAGCTCCATCTCGGGACTAGAGTACTCACTTCTCCTAAAGGTGGGAAGTCATCTACCTCCATGACGGCACAGGATCCTCTGTGAGGGAGACCACAGTGTGGCCACAGCAGCTGTGTTACGGCAGAAAGGGGCATGCTGTGTGGCAATGAGCTGGCGACAGGGGCCTGCACCACTGGGCAGTGAAATGCTGACACATGCATAACACACGAAATGGGGCATGGCAGGCAGATCAAGGAGCCAAGTTCACGTGGACAAGGCACTCCAGACAGGCAGCGCGGCAGCACAGTGGAGTCAGAAAGCTCAGTGCTGGGCTGCAGCTCTGTCACTGATGAGTTGTGTAAACGTGGCCAAGTTACTTACAGAGGACAATCACACATACTGGCTTGATCAGGACAGCCGTAGTTTATCCCTGTTGTCCTAGAATAACCAATAATAGTACCCCTTTTCATAATCAATTAAAATGTATAAGCCTATCACCTTAAGCTTAGCCTCCCTAAGCTTCAATGTCTTCATCTATAAAATTCAGATACAGAACCTGCCCTTCATTGTGGTGCTATGAGGAGTAACACCTGTAAAGTACTTAGCATGTAGATGAACTCAATAAATATTAAGTCACTTAACACTTAAGAGTCTCTAGGCTTTAACTTCCCATTTTCAATGACGGTCTTACTTCCTAGAAAGGTTTGTTAGGATCAAAAAAAAAAAAAAAAAAGCATTAAATAATGTAAGGGCCAGGCATGGTAGCTCATGCCAATAATCCCAGCACTTTGGGAAGCCCAAGTGGGAGAATCAATCGAGCCCAGGAGTTCGAGACCAACCTGAGCCATACAACAAGACCTCATCTCTACAAAAAAGAGAAATAAATTAGCCATGTGTGGTGATGCATACCTGTGGTGCCAGTTACTCAGGAGGCTGAGGCGGGAAGATGGGTTGGGCCCAGGAAGTCAAGACTGCAGTGAGCCATGATTGTGCCACTACACTCTACCCTGAGTGACAGAGTGAAACCCTGTCTCACAAATAAATAAATAAATAAAATGAAGTAATATTACTAGAGGAAAATAAGCAGTAAAACTTTGTGAAAGGAAGTAATATAAGTGAAATCTCTAAATATGAAAGCTCCACAATTTTTTTTAATCTTAAGGAGGGCAAACTATGACCTTGATAAAGGAGGCAGGTTTCGGTCTGCAGCCTCCTTGGGCCACAGAGAAAGGACATTTGCACTGGCATACCTTGACTAGGAATGAACAAAAGGCCTGCTGGAGTGCAGAAGTGGAGGGGAGGCTGGGTTGCAGAATCATACCTGCCACCTGCTGAACTCCCAGCTCACAGATAGTCTCCATGAAACCATAAAGGCCACTCATTTTGCAGAAGTGTCTTTGCCTCATTCACACAGCTAATACAGGGTGGAGTGGAATTCAAGAACTTTGTGTGGAATTCTGAAGCCTGTGAAACCCAGAGCACTGATCAGCAAGAGCAGGCGTGCTCACAGGGGGATGCCCATACGTGGAAGGCACCAGGCTGGGAGAGAGGAAAGCATCATCATCACTTTTCCAAGACCACCAGGGGTCACGGAGACACAAAGACAAAAAGCAAAACTATGAAAAAATCTTCCTCTCTGACCTCAAAGTGTTCACAAACTAACGTTCCATAGAAAGAAAAAGAAGGTGCAGGTTAGGCGCAGTGGCTCATGGCTGTAATCCCAGCACTTTGGGAGGCCAAGGCAGCTGGATCACTTGAGGTCAGGAGTTTGAGACCAGCCTCGCCAACATGGTGAAACTCTGTCTCTATTAAAAATACAAAAATTAGCTGGGCATGGTGGCGAGTGCCTGTAATCCCAGCTACTCAGGAGGTTGAGGCAGCAGAATCACTTGAATTCAGAAGGCAGAGGTTCCAGTGAGCCAAGATCACATCACTGTACTGCAGCCTGGGTAGCAGAGTAAGACTCTGTCCCCCTACCCCCACCCCTCAAAAAAGGGTACAGCTTTTAGTGGGATCGATTTTTTACAGCAAGACAAAAGTAGAAGGCAAATGACCATGGAGTTAAACACAGGTGAACCAAATCATTCTCTATGAAAGCGAGAAAATAAATCAACTTTGGATCTCAGAACAAAAACTGGAAAATGCCAACTTTATGGTAGAATTCTGCTCTGTCGATATGTACTTGGCCATAAAAAGGAATGAAGTTCTGAGATACATGGATGAACCTTGAAAACATTATGCTAAGTGAAAGAAGTCACTCAAAAAAGGCCATGCATTATATGATTACATTTATATAAAATATCCAAAATAGACAAATCTACGGAGACAAACAGTAGACTAGTCGGGGAGGGGAAGGAGTAGGAATGACTGCTAATGGGTACAGGGTTTCTTTTGGGGGTGATGAATATGTTCTAAAATTGACTGTGATGACGGCTGCACACATCTGTGGTTATACTAAAAACCACTGAACTGTACATTTTTAAAAGGTGAATTTTACATGTTAATTGCATATCAATAAAACTTACTTTAAAAAATAAGTTTTCCATTAGAAATTAAAAAGTCAAAGGCCAAGGTCAAGAAAAAACCCTATGGGATAGACTGGAATTGGAAATTTAAAGTAATTCATGATTTCTGAAATGTCTGTTTCCTAGCTACACCTGCTAAATGGGCCTAGAAGCAATAACACCGTAGCAGCAATGAGCACACATGGTGTCCAGACCTTGGTTCCAGTACCATTTGCCACTAAAAGGAATCAAGACTCCCTGGAGAAATGGCTATCCAGGGTTGAGGCAAAGGTACAAGATGAGCCTGGAATATCTTATTGTGCCAAAGAGCAAAAGAATTCTCAAAACAAAATGAAAGGAGGGAGCATGTCACAAGAACACAAAAGACTGCCACTACCCAAATCTAGGACAGTTTGAGCATCAAAATATTTAAGCAGAGGCATGAACTAGGTATCACTGGAAAAGCAGAAATCCAGGAATCTGTACTGAAAATGGCTGGATGGACAGACAGATGGACAGATGGGAAGAGAAGGCTCTCCCTTGAAGCAGAACACCTACTGACAAAGTGAGAGGAAGTATGGCAGGGTTGGAAAACCACCATTCTGTGACCAAAAAAAATAAAGATTTGTTCACATAAGCCTGATCAACAGATCAGGGGGTGGGGATAAAGCGCAGGATATCTACATGGTTTTCAAGTACCTGCCCAGAGACTGCTTGTTAGTTGCCAAGGGAAAATGAGTAAACAGACAGTGGAGAATCCAGGCAGCACCTTGTCCAGTAATTAAAATCAACACCAGCAACAAGAGTCAGATGATACTGCCTGCCTCTCGATTTGATGCCTTGAAAAAGGCTACACTCCATGTAGTACTCTAGCTGTAAATGTTTAACTGAATCCTTCGGGCAAATCCAAAATGAGAAACATTACGTTATTATTTTAAAAAAACAAAAACAAAACAATAAAAAAAAACCTGACCCTGTATTATTCCAACAGTGTCAACGCCCTGAAAGACTGAGAAAGGCCTAGGATCTGCTCCAGATTAAAGGACATCGAGGGTACATGCCAACTAAATGCCATGTGTCAGCCTGGAGTGAAACCCATACCACAGACAAACATGCTGTAGTGGACATTAACGGAGCCACTTAACACCGCTGGAATATGGTCAGTTAATTAGAAGAAACATATCAATGTTAAATTCTTTATTTTGACAATATTGTGGTTACACAGAGAACAGCCTTGATCTTAGGAAACACACAGTGGAGTATTAGGGAGAAAAGGCAGAATGCAGACAACCTACTTACAAACAATTCAGAAAAAATAATAAAGGACAATGACCAAGGATATGCAGAATGTGAGGGAATACTGGTTTAAAACTGATGAATCTGGCTAAAGGGTAGATGAGAGTTTTCTGTATTATTATTATTCTTATTATTATAATTATTCTGTAAGTCTGAAATAAAAGTTAAAATATACATATGTATACACACACATACATATATATACACACACATATATATGTATCTATAAAGTCAAAGAACAGATTATAACAACAAGGCTAAGGGTAACAGAGTCTGCTTCTTAAAGGCTTTTCTGACAAAGTTCCTGCTTCAAATACAATGCTCCTTCAAGGCTTCACTTGATTCCTTTCTTCTCTCTACTCCAGAAGTCCCTGAGCAAGGTGATGAAGTTGAAAACTGAGGAGGTTAGGAGAGCAATGAAGTGACAAGTAGAATGCACAGCGAAGACGCACTCAGTGCCTGCCCAGCTAGCAGGAGTGGTTGTGCTTCCCCTGACCCCAGGAATGGCAGCAATGGAACCAAGCAAGAGTCAGTGACTGACTAAAATGAGAACAGCTCCTTCCCCACACATAGCAGTGTCTGAGCAATGCGAAAAACAGGCAGCTGTGGTCAAGAATTTGTGCTGGCTAATTAAGGGATGAGATCCTAACACTATATACAAAAGATCAGGGCTTCCAACATAGAAACTTCCACGGAGAACACACCATGAGTTACCAGGATAAATCGTAACATCAGCTCAGTGGCCCCTTCACTTGGGTGTCTTAAAAAGGACAACGTAGCTTTCAAAATGACCTTCCACAAAGGCACTAGGGAAGCAATTCCACCTGTCAGCTGTCCTGTATTTGAATGGGCCATTACACTTTACAAGTGCCACTTCCTTTGTGCCTCGTAACAAGAGTGACAGCATGAAGGAAGGAAAGAAGAAACAGAAAGAGGTAAGAAAAGATATAGTCCTCCACAGACATAACCAATACACTCAAGGAATTGATGTCCTACACAAGCTTCTCAACGTACCAGTATTTCCACGTGTAACGTTATCATTTCTAAACATTCCACAAAAAGAGAAGAAAAAACAAAAAGAAGAGAGAAAATAACAAAATATCTACCCCATTTCAACATCCCTGGGTGAAGCAGAACAGGAGGTCTGACAACCAGGGCATCTAAGGTTCCTTTAGTGACATGAAAATCCTGTACTCTCAATTATTGCTGCTACTTTTCTATAAATTTGAAATTATTTCAAAGTAAAAGCTGGATTTCTTTAATCGTACTGGATTTTTTAAATTTTTACTGATATTTTAAAACTGAGTCTTCCTTCACATCCTCCAAGCATATGGCACTGATGCTAACACAGCAGCTGCTCAATAAACTTGCATTCTATTAAGAGTAAATCTTCCAGAGGCAAAAGCAAGATTAAAATGTTTTAAATTTCAGTTCCTAGATGTAGCTCACTGTATTACCTGACTTTTATGACTTACAGATGAAGCTTATAACCAGAATAGACACCATTTTACAAGGAATCCTATTCCTACCTCACTCAAAACTAAAAGGCAGAAACTGATTTGGAACTGAACTACATTAAGAGCAGCAAACTATTCAAGTCAGTATTTCCCAAAGGGAGCTGAAAAGAACATACTCATCCCAGAAAATCTTGGTCTTAATGATTACGAAAAAACTATATCCATACTCAAAATACCAGCAAGACTTTCATCAGTTTTGATATTGAACTTTGAAAATCAAATCAAATTTACCTAAACTCCAATGGGCAATAATAATACAACATACGTATATGGTGTTATAATTAGGCTGCAAATCATTACATTCTTTGAGTCAAGTAGGTCTGAAATTATGACCCATCCTAGAAGATAAGAGAACTGAGATTTCAAGATGTTTCCAAGACTGCCCAATTAGCAGGTGGCAGAATGAGGGCTTGAACAAAGTTCTTTTGGCTCCAAGTCCTGCTAATAATGTGACTCTTGCTTAGCTGATAAGTAACAACCCCTAGTTGCTTTACTTACTCACAAAGTTTCCTGAACTATCACCAGACTCAGTGTTGAGACAAATGCTTTGGTTTTTTTGAGGATGACACTACACATAATCCCCAGTCTGGTTTTCTCGTTTCAAAGTGCACCTATGGCAAACAAGACAAAGGAAGCTGGCTATTCAACTCCTGATTTATTCTGTTTTCATACCTTTTTTTTTTTAACTTCTTAGAATAATCCATTCATTTCTGGTATGCTATCACCAGGTAGCAGGAAGATAATCATAGAAAAGTTAGGCTAAGGTAAAAAGCATGCATTCTCTCTGAGTTTCAGGAGTGATTTTTTTTTTTCAGGAGTGATTATGAACTCCAATCACCTACAATGTCACCCACAATCTATAATCAAATATTTTCACACTTTAATTAAAAGATTCATAAAAATAGCTAACCTTAAAAAAAAAAAGCAAAGTCAAAACGTCAGCAAATTTTAAACAAAGTATACACTTTAACTAAAGTCCTTTACACAGCCTTTTAAAAATACGTATATCTTTCATATGCATTAAATTTTCCTACCTGGGTGCAGTGGCTCATGCTTGTAATCCCAGAACTTTGGGAAGCTAATAAGGTGGGTGGAACACCTGAGGTCAGGAGTTCGAGACCAGCCTGGCCAACATGGCGAAATCCTGTCTCTACTAAAAATACAAAAATTAGCCGGGTATGGTGGTGCATGCTTGTAATCCCAACTACCTGGGAGGCTGAGGCAGGTGAATAGTTTGAACCCGGAAGGGGGAGGATGTAGTGAGCCAAGTTTGTGCCAATGCACTCCAGCCTGGGGGACAGAGCGAGACTCCGTCTCAAAACAAACAAACAAACAAACAAAAAACACAAAAACTTCCTATAATTGTTCACTTTATTTACATCTAAAACATAGATGTTGATTAGAATATTAACCTTTATAATTCACCCTGGTTGAACTTGCTGTCAAAACATCCCAAGTGGTTTATTTTCAAATGGTTTCAAGCTTTAAAACCTGTAATAATTCCTTGAGAAGTGGTCTCCTTTTACTTAATCCTCTGAGTCTCTCTTGGCTGTTTCGAGCCACTTAAAGGCTCCTCTCATTTTCTAGCCTGGGGTTCCATTCTCTACTGCCCCATTTCCTGGAGAATGTCCTGGGTCAAAGCCCACTCTTTTCACTTGCTCATGTGTGTTGTTTGAAACCAGAAAAGCCCTACTTTTCTCTACCTGGAGGAGGTTATTTCCCCTGCAGTTATCATGGTCCTGGGAGTAGAGGAGAACACCCACCTTGCCTTAAATGGCTTACCTACACAACTGTATTCATTTCTTTTAAATAGTAACCTCTTTGTAGGTTATCTTAGCAACATGCACTAAGTGGGTTCTTCAAAACTTGAAAGAGAAATTAAAGAAACAACCTCCCTCACAATAAGGCAAATAAAAAATGAAATGGTATAATAAGGGTGAAAAATAACTGTCACTCCAGAGTTCAGTAACAGACTAAATGATAAATTTTAGTTGAGATCCATATTCAGAAATGAACCCTAGAGACTGTGCCACACAAATTTAATTATAAATGTTATCTCTAACTTCAGATAAGCAAGCTAAACAACCTCTGTCACACGGGAACCGGTGTCATTATCTGAGGAGCACAGAGGATGCGAGCTAAATGGGGTGCTGAAGCAGACCACCTGGAACTCAACCTAGGCTCCACTGTCTACTTGGCTAACTTCTTTGTGCCTCGGTCTCCTCATCTGTAAAACAGTAATACTGAATTGTACCTACCTAGCACGGCCATTGTGCTAACTAAATGCGTCCATTAAACCAATTACAGCAGAGCCTGGCACACACGCTTTAAAGCACTCAGCAGATGGTACTGATTATTATTATTGCTCGTCTTTTCTCCACCGTTCTAACTTATTATTCCCAAGTTTCAAAACCTGCAAAGTACAGCTGCTTTATGAGCCTAATTGATTCTGCAGGTAATTTCACTCAAATGATATTTCAGCTGGTTGGACTGGCACACTTCCACGGCTTTTCCCAGTGTGGCAGGACTGATGGCGCTCATTTGCAGTGAGGTCTGTTCACAGTTTGGAGGGTCGTGCTCCTTGTTACAGGATCATTTGTTATATAAGAAACTTAGCACCCAGATTTCTTTTCTATAGGAATAGGTGCATTTGAATAGATCTCAACAACTGTGCAATTTCACTCTGTGTCATCAGATGTGATTTTACAGAGGTTTGAATGCTGGGCTAGGTTTTAGAAGCTATCGTGCATGAGAATGCATGACCTCCCATTCTAATCCACGTGCTGGGTGCAGAAAGTGTGTACTGAAGTGTGTGGCAGATGCTAGGACTGTAAAAGACACAAAATGGCAAGGTTAGGTGTGTGCCTGGGTGGAGGGCAGGGGTGTTAAAAGAGGTATGCAGGTTAGAACTGTGTGAGCACACCTCTGTATCATCAGTCGCAATGAGAACAGAGCGGCACAAACTCCTATCCTCCTATTTCTTCAATGCACCTTCCATGGAGCTGCAGTGAACAGGAAAGATGGCCTGGATGCAGTTCCAGCTCTTCCCTTTCCCTTGCAAGCTCCTTGGCAGGCGTGCTAATTAGTGTAATGAGAGGAAAGCATTCAAGTGCACCCAGCAGGCAAAGAAATGGAAGCAAGGATTTAGAGAATTTGTTCCAATCGCTCGAATTTTTATATCCAGGTATATACTGCTTTAAAAAAAAAAAAAAAAAAGCATCGCAATTTTCATATTTTCCTCATGACACAGACTGCAATTTCAAAGGTGCTTTACATGGATGTTTTGAAATTTAAGGGGCTGAGGGAAAAGGTCACAGATTGCTTTAAGAATCTGCTAAAAATTATAAGCCCTCTGACCCCTAGAAACTGTATATGTGCATATATATTAACACTGACTACAAAGAAGTTATCAATCTCCTATGGGCATAGCATCACGTCCCTTAAGTGTAAGAGCCCAGCTTATGAATTTCTTCCCAACTGCATTTTGTCCATATTTTCAAAGGGCAGAGAATACAATATTATGGCTTTAAGTCTCTTTAATACACAGCTTTAGGAATAAGTATTTCAAGATCTGCAAATACATAGATGCAGACAGTCTAAAAATCCTGAGAAAGACCCTTGTATGGTTCTGTTTTTAGAATGAGGACTTACAGCATACTTATTTTGATAATTTACACCTGTTTCATCATTCCATACCTCTCGGAGAGTTTTCTTTCCTAAAGGGGCATATTTCTAAGAAGGGGTGGCTAGGACTTGCCTGGTACATAAGGTGTGGAGTCGGCGCTGGAGCCAGCCAACTACACCTCTGCTCAAAGAAGGAAGAGGGATAAAGTTTCTCAATGGGGCACCTGCACCTGGCCACCAGGGGAGGGAGACATGGCTAAGAATGGCCAAAAGACTACAGCCAAATGTTTGAACATCTTTTTTTAATTTAGTGTTATCAAGTTTATCCTCTTTCTTGGAGCATCAGAAGAACATGCAGACTCTACTGGACCCACAAACAACAAATGGGAAGAGTCAAGTGTGGAGACAGAGAGCCTCATGGAAAACAATTATGTGTTTATTCAAATGAAACTGAGCTACAAGAGTGAAAGAGTAATTTGGGGGTGAGGGTAGAGAAAGGAAAGGATTCAAAATTAAAAAGAAGTGCCTTTCGCTTGGACTTGCTGGGTGATGTTTGAGATGTTATTGTTCACACACATCATCTCATGAACAATAGTGGTCTAGGGCTTCTGGAAAAATATTTGGGACAGTGGACAAATACCGAGTAATGCTTGTCAAATTACAAACCTCACTAAGCAGCAACATTCTTCCAAGTATCTACAAAGCACATGAGCCATTTTCAACCATCACAGACACAGTTATTTCAGCTCTTTATACCGTACAGTCATTATGAAAACCACAGGGAGACAGCTTCACTTACATGGTTAATGAAGAGACTCTTGCGTTTTTCTCTCACTGTGAAAACAAAAGATGCAACAGAAATGTTACATGCCTGCATGCCAACCCCTGGCAGGTGGCTGAGGACTGGGCCCCTGTGTTGTGGTCCCATCCTTCCACCAACCAACATACCCACTTGCTCATTTATCAAACATAAGAATATGGGACCTGCACAAATGCAGATCTGAATGAACTTGGCTCACAAAGGGAAATATACACCCATTTAAACAACAGCACCCTAACAATATAACCGCAGCTGAAATCAATTAAGGGGTAACAGATTCCATTAACTGAATAAAAAAGTAATTAGTAACCGTCATGAAACTCATATGCACCTATTAGTTTAACGTAATTAATAAATAATAGGACTATTTATTCCCAACCCTACCAGACCCATAAAGCTCCACAGCATATAAGGGAAATATAAATAACAACAACATCTAGAAAGCATTGAGATCCAGGAAGACGACGTACATCAGCGGCGTTACTTATCATGGAAACCCATTATTCTCCATGCTGGGTGCTGGTGAATACAGTGGGCCTCTGTCTGGGAGGCCCCTGGAGCTCCTTGTGGTACCCACCCCCAACCCCACAAGGCTGACAGAGGTCACCATAATTGATACTGCTCTAACAAGGTGGCTTCTCACACTGCTGTTTGTACGCATGGCCTGTGTTGAGCAGCTCAGCCTCCAGTGTCCCCAGACACCAATGTTTCTCAGAATGGAAGCCTGCAGCCCCAGAGAGGTAGAAGGGTCAGTCACAGGGAACACGAAGAGCTTGCAATAACCTAGTATCACTGAACTTTGCATTTTCTTTTCTGAAGGCTCATTTTGTGGGTACAGATTAATCCATCAACACATTTATTCGTTACTGTAAAAGACATGAAAAATAGGTTTCCTTCAAGGAGATAACATCCTAGGTCCCCAAGAATCAACAATGTTATCTTGGGGTACCCTAAAACAACAGTGTACAAAAGATAGAGGAAGGCTTTCTCCTTACAGTCCATGCCCCCACAAAGCAGATTCACTACTGTTTTGAAAGCCTTCCTGCTGATCTGTTGGAGGGATGATGGAACTGTTTTTCTAACATTCATGCGCTGTTCTTAGGCTCACAAAAAAACACTTCTCTTTTCCATGGAAATCTTGTCCTCTCTGGAATGAATGCTGCTTTCCACCCTTGATATCTCAAAGATAACAAAAGCAAAAATGCAAAACCAAAAATTTGTCTGAGGATACTGTTGGGCACTTTAAAAAGAGACTGACACACAGAAGGTAGCTCGATGGACCCATGTGCAGGCGATTAGCCCCCTGCTGTCACAGGACAGGGCATCCTGGCCATGCCTGAGGCCAGACTACCACACAAAGAACATGAGTGCACAGACAGCAGCGACAAACTGGTCTGCTATGCATAGCATGGAGGCAGAGGGATTACATTTTACCTGACTCCAAGGAAGCATCCACATGTAAACCATAGCAAAACAAACAGGATGGTCTGGCTGGAAGCTCTGGGTTTTAAATTCCTGGCATGCATGCATGCATGCATATATACATACATACATACAGTGTGTGCATGCACGTGTGTGTGTTTTCTTTAAATCAATTTATACTAAACTATTATGCATGCAGCCAAGGATAGGTATATGATGATAATTCTATGGTGATTTCCCACTGACTGAAGGGATCTGGAAACCCTTTCTACATGGGCGACAGAACTCACAGGGAACCCACAATATTCTGAGATGACAGTCCTTCTCAGAGCATCCCAGTGATAGGTTTGTGCAAAAGAGACTTGTGTCTCCCAATTGTGGGGACCACCGCATATACTAAGGTCACCTCAACACCCTACATCAGCCCCTGCCTTCAGCAAATGAAAGATATCCATGCCTCAAAAATACCAGCGCTTCCTATATGGGTACTATTGAGAAGATAGGAAATATTCACACATAGAAGTAATGGCTGAGATGCATAACCTTCAATAAGTCTGACCAAGAAAGCTGATATGGTTTGGCTGTGTCCCCACCCAAATCTTATCTTGAATTCCCATATGTTGTGGGAGGGACCCAATGGAAGGTAATTGAATCATGGGGGCAGGTCTTTCCCATGCTTTCTCATGCTTTTCCCATGCTTTTCTCATGATAGTGAATAAGTCTCATCAGATCTGATGATTGTAAAAAGGGGAGTTTCTCGGCACAAGCCCTCTTCGCCTTGTCTGCTGCGATGTGAGACGTGCCTGAGATACCTTCCACCATGACTGTGAGGCCTCCCCAGCTACATGGAACCATAAGTCCATTAAACCTCTTTCTTTTGTAAACTGCCCAGTCTGGGGGTATGTCTTTATCAGCAGTGTGAAAACGGACTAATACAAAAGCTTTCAAACAAACAAACAAAAAAAAAAAAACTACAGCAGACACAGAAGACTATTATAAACACACATGCCATTCTTGTCTGCCACCTACAAGGATCAATCTCAGGGAGGAATCAGGTCATTTTCATGAACTCCAACTGGCTGCAATCAGAATGGTGAAGAAAAACGAAAGTTCAGAAGACTATTACAAAACACCTGAGGATAAGCTATCTGCATCTATTACAGAATCTCTCAGGCATTCACTGCTTCTATGCAAATGAACACCTACACACTACCCTATTTCCTCAGAGCAACCTGGGGCTCCTGGGGCCTGAGTCAGGTGCCACTTTCCTGTATGGTTTTGTAATGCCCCTTCTAAGATAAGAGGGCCTTCGGCAGATGAAGTCTGCACAGTTTCTGAGAAGATTTTCCACACATGAATCCCTATGGCCGACTGGCTTTTGGAGTGTCTTCTGCACCCCCAAACCAACAACCTATCCCTACATAAATGGGGAGAATTCCTGACATCCATGTTAGACCAAGTGGCCCACTACTTTGACCATCCTGCCTGGATTGGGGGGATACTCTACCCTCTCTGGGCTAACTCCTTCTCCTGGGAATCTGGAGTTGGGACATACTCGAAGGGCTCTGCTCAACCTTAACTGAGGGTATGATGTGTAAACTTCAGACTGGGGTGGGGCTCATCTCCTGCTGTGCAGGAAAGAATGAAGCAGCAGATCTGACTGCCATCCTTAAAGCACCTGTTGCGAGGCTGGCCCTTGGCTGGTATCTGGGAACTCGGATTTAGAAGGGTTCCCTTCCATTATTCCCTAACTGGTAAAAGTGGCTCACTGTGCCTAAGCTGTCTGAACAAACAATATGCTCTATGCCGCATACAGTATGGTTTATTTCCTTCTGGGAGTCTGGAACTTTGGTACTTAACAGGCAGACCCTTCTTACATAAGCAGTCCTCCATAAAAATCCTGGGTGCTGGGTTTCTACCCAGGAGTTTCCCTGGCTGACAACATTCCACAGGTGTTTTCACAACTCATTTGTGAATGGGGGGATGAAGTGCAACCTGTGCGGCTCCATGGGCAAGGACTTGCCCCATGCACCTCTTCCCTGTACTGAGTTTGCCTCATGTGCTTGCACTGTAGTAAGTTACAGTCATGAGTGTGACTGTATTTTGTGTCTTATGATTCCTGGACCCCCCACACAGCTGCCATGCAGAGAAGCACGGTAGTGGGAGATGGGCAGAAGGCAGGTGCTGCCTTAGTCCTAACGGCTTTTTGGACCCAGTTCCACCAATTTGTGAGCTGTCTGAGATACCCTCAGTGTCTTTAAAATTAATTACTCCTTTTCCCCTAAGCTAGCTGGAGCACAACCAAGACACTACTATGGGGGAATAAGATAAGTAGAATCTTTTTTTTTTTTTTTTTTTTTGAGATGGAGTCTCGCTCTGTTGTCCAGGCTGGAGGGAAGTAAGCTGACTCACTCCGCCTCCCAGGTTCAAGCAATTCTCCTTCCTCAGCCTCCTAAGTAGCTGGGAGTACAGGCGTGCACCACCACACCCAGCTAATTTTTTGTATTTTTTAGTAGAGACAGGGTTTTGCCATGTCGGCCAGGCTGGTCTCAAACTCCTCATCTCAAGTGATCCGCCTGCCTTCTTGGCCTCCCAAAGCGCTGGGATTACAGGCATGAACCACCAGACCCAGTGATAAGCAGAACATTTTACAGTGGCATATCACCTGAAAAGACTGACAGAATTGCCCAAATCTAAATCTGGCTTTAAAATAAATTTGAAACCACTGAGGTTGATGTTGGTACAGCTCTAAAATTAAAAATGCTTTAGCTATTTTATGTAATGGTATAAGCAATATGCCAACTCATTCCTAATAGCTGGTTTCAGTCATCTTTAAAACTTCAATATTTTTGGTCACTATAACGTATCAATCAAAATCTCTGGAGTTTTCTGAGTTAATGTCTAACTGAATTAATTAATAATCATGTTTTGCTTCTTTAGGGAAAACAGGCAATAAATTGATATAGATCATAAATTTTTTCTTTCCTGGGAGAGGAATAATAGCAATCTCCTTTGACACAATCTATGATAGTTAAGAGGATTTTTAATTGGCTAAAGTGACAGTCCATAAGGACGTAAACAGAAAATGTACCAGTGGCTTTAAAAATAAGCCATCTAAAATCAGCAAAAACAATACAGTTGGCATTAAAAGTCTTCTCCTGATAAAATGGGGAGTTAAGAGAGTAAAAGGCAGTCCTTGCAATCTGAGGGACAAACAAAATTACACTTACGTTGCTATGGGATACTCTCTTGCCACAATGTCACGCAAGTGACTCTTTAAAATACAACTTTCAACCTAGTGCCTGATTATTAATGAGGATTTATTAACAATCTAAACATAATTTCAGCTGATTCCTGTCATAGGTCGGCATTTAAAAGACTACCTTGGTTTCTCCTCTTCCATTTCCAATTTTTTTTTTTTTTTTAAGAGATGAGATCTCACTATATTGCCCAGGCTGGTATTGAACTACTGCGCTCAAGCAATCCTCCTGTCTTGGCACCCCTCAAAGTTTTGGGATTACAGGTATGAGCCACCACACCTGACTCTCCTCTTCCATTTCTAAAATAGACCGACCTTCCAATGGCAAGTGTTAGCCACCACCAAGCCATAGGATGCTGGTGCTAAAAAGGTCCTAAGATATCTAAGATACCCAAGATACCCTTTCTTTGGCAAATAAGGGAAGAGCCCAAGCAGGCCAAGAAAGGGAGGGCCCAGAAGAAGAGAGGAGATCGCGTGAAGGACCCCTTCCTCTATACACCCGCCCTCCAACAGGAGCATCACTGGTGTGAACAGACACCTCTGGCATCTGCATAAAACGAGTCCCATTTAAAAACAGAATGACAGTTAGAACCAGGTATGAACAGAGCTGTGCTATTCTACAAAGAAAATCTACTTAACTGATTACTCTGGATGTGAAGGACTGGCAGGCCACACAAGAGGCAGGCTTCAACTAAAGAATGATAGAATTTTGTTTGGATATACGAAGCTAATTGCTGAGGTAGCTCCAATGCAGATCACAAAGATCTGGCTGAAAAGAAAAGGTTTCATTTCCCTTTCCTTCTTACTGTGGGTAGCATAGATCAGGCCTTGAATAATAAAATTAAAAGTTCACTATTAACTTTTCTTATAGTAAATTTGAGATTACCACACAGTTCCTACAGTTTTCAATAATTCAGTGAATTCACACACTCAATTCAAAACAACTGTTGAGCACCTGTTCAGAGTGCACATGGAGGCTCCTGCCCTGCTGAGCTCCTGCCCTGACAGGGAGGTCGTCATGAACACAAACGGCCAGGACACAAAGTGCACTGTAGCAGGAACATCACCCACACTTTGGAGCTCAGAACAAAGCATCCTGGTGTGGCCATTTCCCCCAGAGGCACACCTCCTGTGCTGCAGGAAGGAAGCTTCCAATTAGACCTCTGGCCTGCTCTGAACTGTCCCGGACCTGCACTTATTTCTAAATCTGGGCACAGAGGAACATGACATTCTGTGCATTCCAAGTGAAATCTAAATAAGCAAAGCCAATGAACAAAAATGAAAAGACACAGAAACATGTCTAAGATGTTGAGGGCACAGCCATCATGGAGAGGAGAAAATTCCAGGGAAGAGAATAGGAAGCAGACGAAGGAAGAACATAAGAAGAAAACCATTCAAAGAACAAACATCCATCTAAACTGCCAACTCACTCGAGAGGTTTTCTGTTTTCCATAGAGAATATCTAAGGCCAAAGGATTTCTTCAGAAGCACAGAAACTTCAACTAAGTGGCATCCATTTAAAACTTTTCTGCTAATTAGAAAAGAAATGCATGCTTATTGCAGAAAATTTGGAAAATACAGAGCTGTATAAACAAGAAAATGCGACTGCAAATAAAAATTAAAAGCTTGCTTGGAAAACACAGAGATACATAAAACATACACACACACACAGACTGAGTATCCTTATCACCCCTTATCTGAATGAAATGCATGGGTTTAGAATTTTTTTATCAGATTTTGAAATTTTGCATTATTTGAGCATCCCAAATCCAAAAATCTGAAATCTAAAATGCTCCAATGAGTAAGTATTTCCTTTGAACATCAGGTTGGTGCTCAGTAAGTTACAGATCCACCTTGGAGCATTTCAGATTTCAAATTTTCAAATTTGAGAGGCCCAACCTGTTTAATCCAATAATCCAGAGACAATCACTATTAATATTTTGACGTGTATCCTTTGAGCCTCTTTTGTGTGCATGCATACAAAGCAAGCATGACGGATACTTTTGCATATGAATGTATTTGTATATAAATACGTGCAAGTATACATGTGCTCATATATGAACATGCCAACAAAAATATGCCCATTTTTCTATTGGTGTGTTAGCATTTCCACTGATTGTATAATAATTCTTTAATACATAAAGGCATTAATCCTTTTTCATATATATTGTGGTATTTCCATCACTGATGATTTCATTGTTAGGATGCATTTTGACATGAGTTTTCACTTTGGCAATTTCCTCCATTGCTTCTACAAACTTACATGCCCCTTCCCCATTCTGACACTAAATATTCATGTATACTATTTCTAGATGATTATGATTGTATTTGTTACCTTTACTCTACCACTAGTCAATCCATCAGAAATCTATCCTGACACATGGTGGAGGTGAGGTTATCATTTTATTTTTTAAGTAAGACTTAAAGTGTTGTGTATTCTATTATAACGAGCTGCTATCAAATGCTGGCTGACATAATTTCAGACCTGGCCTCCTTCTGGTTTGCTTCCAAGGTGTGTTGAAGCAACTCTTTTTTTTTTTTTTTAAATCTTTATTTTTTTTGTAGAAATCGCAGCGGGGGGTGGGGTCTCACTATGCTGTCCAGGCTGGTCTTGAACTCCTGGGCTCAAGCAATCCTCCCCGCTCAGCCTCCCAAAGTGCTGGGATTACAGGAGTGAGCCACTGTGCCTAGCTTGGAAGCAACTCTAAGATGTGGGGGTCCATGATCTATCTTTATCAAAGAAACACAGAAAGACGGGACAGGGCACAGCAGTGCACAGAAGCCACCCTCTACTCTTGTCCTGGCATCCATCCCTTCTCCTCCTGGTCAGGCCCAGTGTTCTGGTGCAAGGTGTCACAGTCAGCACAGAGGAGCTGTCAGCACAGACAAGCTAGAAGATGGCACAGACCCAAGTCAGGGTAGAAACTCAATCCAACTGAACAAATGAGAACCTACACTCCAGAGTAAGGATTGTATTTACTGAGAACTTATGCTGCCTTACGTACAGGGCTCGGTGCTTTGATGGATTATGCATTTAGTCCTCCTGACAATCTCACAAAGAGGTACTAACTCCATTTTACAGTGATAAAACTGAGGTTCAGGGAAATCATGTGGACGGATCATATGCACCAAGATTATGTGGAGAGTGTTGGATCTAAGCCTCCAGCTCAGGCAGTCTGATTCCAGAGGATTGCTATCTTCAGGCAATCATTCCAAGGCATTAACTATTCTTATATGGTGACCGCATCAGATTATCCTGAAATTCAGCTGCCTCCCTAGATGTCACAGGGCAGCCAGCTGAAAACATAGCACGTAAGGTAAGCTATAAACATGGTAAGCTATGAAAAGTATTTACAAGGTTGTCAGTCTGTGCCAACTGAAGGAGAAATTCAGGTGCTCAGAGTTTTTAAAAAGAGAACTGAAAAGTAAGAGTTTATGGCTACCAGCAGGCCACAAGTGCTGTTTAACAGTAAGACAAGGCTGTGGTAGACAGGGCATCAAACTCCCCCAGCCTGGGGGAATTATCCCTGCTAACCTCTATTCTGGATCTGTGCTCACTGAGCCCTGGGAACAGGGCAGGTCAGGAGAGAGGATATGATAAAAGGCATACTGAGAAAACTGACATTCTGGGTCTAAATGATTCATTTGAGTTTGTACTATATCGGCAGCTTTCTCCACACTGGAAAGCCCAAGAGACGAAATACTGGAGTTGGATGATGTTCCCAAGAAAAGTGAGCCACGGCACCCAAAGAGCGCCTCTCCTGTGCATCTGACTTACAGGGCAAGACCTGGCCAAGAGATCTGACACCTGCCCTCCCCTCCCCCATGCACCTCAAGAGAAGACTGCAGAGGGGAGAGGGGAGAGCTGGCCTGAGGGTGGCACGGTATGAGGAGTTCTGACCCAGAATAGGAAAGCCCAAACACACCACCTGAGCCTACATCCTCCTGTCCCTAAATAATGGATGTGTTGTTTTCTAACAAAGCTAGGGAAGGTAGGAGAAGGTAAAGCTGCAACACAAAACAGAAAGCCACTACTCAGGAAGACTGCCACTGTGCCACAGCAGGTCTGCCCAGGGTGGGTCATGATGCCCTGCCTTCATTCTTTCATTCCCCTGTCCTTGTAAGTTTCTTCTATGTGCTAGCCACTGCAGAGACTATGGAATGTGTAAGGCACAGTTTCTATTCATGAGCAAGACGCAATCCAGCAGATAAACAGGCTATTTATTTCTATACCATAAAAATCATCACCTCCACACGGAGGAATATGCAAACTGCACTGAACGTAATGCCACTGATTTTCTGGCAAACCATTACTCTATGTGTCACTAAGAAAGAAAAAAAAAAAAACGCCAATTAAATTTTGGCAAGTCACTGTGCTGATTTCAGAGGTGTTCCAGCCAAGTAAAGGTGTCTATCAGAATCAATGGAATGAAGGGAAACAGGGGAGCATCACCTACGAGGCAGTCATTGGGTCAGCAGGGGCAGAGGGCAGGTGTTGTGGGCAGAGCATCCCACAGGTGATGGTCTTGCAGGCCTGCAGGGGAGGGGACCCACAAGAAGGTGAAAAGGGCTGTGTGTGTGTGCTGGCATCTCACTGTTCCACTGGTGAGGAAACAGACGGTCAGACAGGGAGGAGCCTAAGAGAAGCTCCACTTGCAGGCAGGTGGAAGAAAGGTGAGACAGGACATGATGGAAGCAGGAGGCTGGGAAAGGGCCTTGCCACAGACCAGGTGAGGAAGGAGGAGAGGAGGTCAGGAGATCGAGACCATCCTGACTAACACGGTGAAACCCTATATCTACAAAAAATACAAAAAAATTAGTCAGGAGTGGTGGCAGGCGCCTGTAGTCCAAGCTACTCGGGAGGCTGAGGCAGGAGAATGGCGTGAACCCAGCAGAAGGAGCTTGCAGTGAGCCAGGATCGTGCCACTGTACTCCAGCCTGGGTGACAGAGCGTCTCAAAAAAAAAAAAAAAAAAAAATAGATGATGAGGGAGAGAAAGCTAGCAGGAGAGGAAAGATGCTGACTTCTGATATGGACATGCCAACCCCAAGGAGCAAGTATGATTTCCAGACTGGCTGCCTACCAGGCGGTAGGAAACACCTCTGGAATGCATGCTTACAGTGCCAGGACGGGGTGGCTCCTCCTTGCCAGGGGTCCTGGGAGAGGTTGGCTCAAGGGATTCCCAGTGAGGATCCCAAAGTACCTGTTACATCACAAGTAATGAGCAGACATTGCTGAGGGCTCGCTGTGTGCCTGGGACTCACCCTACTGCTTCAGGAGAGCAACTGTCTGAGGAGACAGGTGTGCCCACTGTCAATTTACAGGAAGTTATGACCCAAGAGATTATGTGACTGTAAATCCAACTAATGGCAGGCAAGGGCCTAAGACAGAGCTGGGTCCTAGAGCCTTACCTAACTGGAAGCCAGAGGCTAGTTCCCTGCCACCGGGGTGGCCACAGGCTGGCGAGGGCATGGGCAGCCCAGCACGCACAAATGAACCTGTCTGCATACTCAACTACTCATGGCTTTTGAGTACCCACCCTCCTCCACACACCCCAAACTAGAGGGAAAGACAGGTGAGGTAGTAGTTTTTGCAATTCTTTTATTGAAATGGTCTGTCACAAGTAACTTAGGGCTAGACTAGAGCAAAGGTCCCCAAACCAAGTATTCAAAGAGATCTTTAAAAGGGCTGAGGTGTGATGCAGGAACCACCTTCCTCCCTCACAGCTTCACAAAGAAAGGCAGGCACACCCGAGCTGGGACCTGCACCTACCTGGTGTGAAAACCTCCAGGGGCGCCAGACAAAAAGACAAGCAGCCACTGGGGTTGTGGTAACCACCTTCAAACCAGGTTCATGTGTCTTTCCTCTCCTGCCAGCCTCCTGTGGCACAACCTGGATGCTTCTTTGTCCTATGGATTTTCCCTGGAGGGGTGCTGGAAAGACTTCTGGCTCTGAGTTTACAGATATCATAGTGAGGAAGGTTTCCAACAGGACCTGCCTCTTGAGGCGTTAGACTCCCAAGCAAAGCTCAGGGAGCAGTGAGGGCAGCAGAGCAGGAGGGCAAAGGGCAGGGTGGGAAGGTGCAGCAGACCGCAGACTGCTGTCCAGGCATGCACTCCCCTGCACCTGTCTGGCCATTTATGATCAGAAGCACAAAGGCAGCCATGGGCATGCACATTAACATGTTATATGAATTGGAAAAATAAAATCAGACTTTTTCTGACAGAAAGTAAGACTGATTATAAGAAACAGGTGTGACAGGCAAAAATAAAAATAAATATCTAATTAAAAAGAAAGTAAGACTGATTTGACTGGCTGGATTGACTATGATGCCTGGCTTTACCAACAAAGTCATATGAAGAACCTGTAGCATTCTGAGGAAAATATATTTAAAACAAAAGAGAAGCTGAAAACATTAGTTCGGAGGAAAAGAGCAGGTGGGGGTTGCTCAATTCAACATATATTTGAGTTCCTTCTATGGGTCTGGCACTGTGAATGCCAGAGATATACAAACGTGAAGACTTGGAATAAATTACGATACAGTGAAGATCTCTGCAGCGACAGAGGGGCATGCAGACTGCAGTGGGGCAGCAGTCAGGGAAGGTGTTCTAAGATGAAGCCTAGATTTATTCTCCCAAAGCTCCCAAGGGTTTCAGGTTAAGCTAGGTGCCACCAAATGTAGAGTAGTAGATATAATTAAAAGTCATGTGTTACATTTGGTAAACCTTTTTTGATGTACTTCCCAGAAACTGTAAAAATGAGTGACGCCTCTGAGTAACTCTTTTGCAAATCAAATAGATTCCAGTTCTCTACTGTCAATAAAACTGAAAGGGAACAAAACTGAACTGTAGCTGATTATTAGGAATTATTTTGGTTGATAAATCCCTTGGAGATTTTTCGACATATAAACTAGACAAAGTAGAAAGAATTCAATGATATGACTATAATAAAACTCTTTCTATTTCTATCTATTTATATAGATGAACAAAGTTCCTCAGCACTTACATCTATAAAAACAAAGGCCTGGCCAGGTGCAGTGGCTCACATCTGTAATCCCAGCACTTTGGGAGGCCAAGGTGGGAGGATCACGAGGTCAGGAGATCAAGACCATCCTGGCTAACATGGTGAAACCCCGTCTCTACCAAAAATACAAAAAATTAGCTGGGCGTGGTGGCGGGCGCCTGTAGTCCCAGCTACTCGAGAGACTGAGGCAGGAGAATAGTGTGAACCCAGAAGGCGGAGCTTGCAGTGAGCTGAGATCGTGCCACTGCACTCCAGCCTGCACTCCATCTCAAAAACAAAACAAAACAAACAAAATAAACAAAGGCTTTGATGATGAAAAGTGCCTCGTTTCAGCAATAAGTAATATCCAACCACAGAAGCATCTCACCAAGGAATGTTTTTCCAAAAAGTATTTCACTTTTCTGTTTAATAATTATTCGTTAAAACGTACAGGCATCCGCCACCACGCCTGGCTAATTTTTTGTATTTTTAGTAGAGACAGGGTTTCACTCTTAGCCAGGATGGTCTTGATCTCCTGACCTCGTGATCCACTTGCCTCACCCTCCCACAGTGCTGGGATTACAGGCATGAGCCACTGCGCCCGGCCTAGGTCATATGTTTATAGAAAAGAATATGATAGTGTGATAAATGACTTTCTAAAATCAAAATATATCATACTACTATAAAATTTTATGGAGAAAATAGAATGGAAATACAAATTCAAGATGATAAAGGAGTGATATGAAATTTCCAACTGTTCAAGAGGAGCATGTTCATACATTTTTAAAGGACTGAAGGGTATCAAATCACTATGGTATTAAATTTCATCTGAAACATTTGTTAAAGACAGTTTATTTTAAAAAATCAACATTTATAATACATCAGAAATTATGTGCTTTGATGAGGTAAAAAAATTTTAAGGTCAACATAAAAATGCCTGAGGGAGTTGTTTTTCAAAATTGTTTTCCATGGTATGTAAGCAAAGGAACAAAGCATGAAAATCACTGGTGTATGCTTAGGTCTTCCCTATGGCACTTGACATGCCCTGAGGAGACACACCGAGCAACTGAGGGCAGCTAGAGAAAGGGGCATCCCAGCATCTGCACACACAAAGGAGCTAAAGACAGCTGGGAATGCAAGTGAGGTGGGGAAAGCAAGGTCATGACAGCGCTCAGAGGCAAGTGATCCCGACAGGGCAGCGGAAAGTTGCTCCTAAATGCTAGATAAAAGGAGGACAAAAAGGGCAGTTGTTTCACCATGCAGAAGTTCAACACTGCCCAGGAACCAAAACACCACCCCAATGAGGACAGCCACAGAGTATTTTTTCAATTTCTGTATTTCTAAAATGTTGTGCAACAAAAACTATGACATATTTTTATTTCTGAATTTTAATGTTTCTACTTTGGCTTCAAGTCACTCAAGGGATGGACAGTTTTTATTCCTTTAATTATTTCAAGGGACTCCTGAGAAACATAGATTTCGCACACTTAGGGTTTTTTCCTCCAAATTCTTTGTTAAGACAATAAATCTCTAAAAATCATACTAATTAAAAGGAAAAAGATGTGGCTTGGCTGCTTTCTCATATTATTTAAGAATATTAAGCTCTCACATCTCTGACAATGATTAACTAAAATAAGTACAGAAAAGGAAAGGACATGAGGAACTACAATTCTTCCCCACAAGTAATGAGAGTAGCATGAAAAACCGTGGCAGGCCTCAAACTTCTCTCTGGCCTGGCAAACTTCTCCACCCCCAGGAGGAACTCTTGGTCCCTTCTTTGCTGAACGGCTCCTGTACAAAGTCTGCAATGCCATCCTCTTTGTGTGAAGAAAGAAAGCAGTCACTCTGGTTTTGAATAAAATACCCTTACCTTCAGCCTCTGGAGGGGTCTGATGAGCAGGCTACTTACTCAGTTTGTTGGAGTTTAATACTATTCTCCTGCTTGGAACAAGAAAAAAGTTCCATGTCCAGCCTAAATCTCTTGGATATCCAGAAGGAAAAGGAATTCAGCAATCACGAAAACTCTTGATGACATCATGCAGGTGCCATCTAAATCAGTCTAGTGAACAGCTGGGAGGTGGGATGCATGGCCGACAACTTGTCTGTCAGATCATAAAGTGCTGAGGGGAAAGAGAATGTGGGGTCTGCAGAAACACAGCTGTCAAGACCCAGGAGCTGCATGTCTGTGGTCCAAGCAACAGCTGCCCTAACATGACTGTCCTCATCCCAACTATGGCTCCCTATTCACAAATCAAATCTAAACTACTGTCGAAGTACATCAACCTGAATGAAGGAAAGAGATCACCAGATTCAAAAGAAAGGACTCTACCAGAAGTATGCATTACTGTCTCAGACTACATTTCTTCCAATTAGAAAAAAAATAGAGTAGAAGATCCACAGCTGTGGTCTTGTAATGGAAACATAAGTTTATCCAAGTGATGAATTATCACAATCAAACCAAGAATGTTTCCAGGTTTTGTCATCTTCCTTCTTTCAACCAGTCAGGTTGGCACAAGGAATACTGACATCCAGTATCACGTGCGCCTTTTCCTCTAGGGGCTAGCGGGTGGTAAAGACAGAAAGGTGGTTTTAAATTCCACAGTATGGTTCTGACGATGAAGAAAGATCCACAGGCTACTCCTATGGGAGCTCACCAAGGGTCCACTCAACCCAGCCTGATGGGTCAAAGAGACCCTCAAGGAGGAAGTAACAGCAGGAGGAGCCTGGAGGACAGAAGAAATCAGCTGTGTGAAAAAGGGGAGGAGAAATCCAGGTGTGAGGCAAGTGGCAGACTTGAGGAAGCAAGTGATTTCAGTATGGTGGAAGCTCAGAAGTACACAAAGAAGAGAGGAAGTTGCTGGGAAGGAAGGCAGAGGCTGGATCACGATGGGCCTCATATTCCATGCTAAGATGTTTGAAATTTAACTCTAAAGCAACTGGGGAGCCCTTAAGAAAGGTTAAGGAAGCCAGTGGCACAATCATATCTGATTCATGGGAAGTCCTGTTAGCTAGCGGCAGCACAGACCCGGGACTAGGGAGGGATGAGGTCAAGGGCAGGGAGCCCAGTCTAGAGGCTGCTGCAGTAACACAGGTGGGGAACTGAGTCTGAACTAAGGCGGCAGCAACTGCAATAGGAAATAGTGGTCAGGTTCAAGGCTGGGTAAGAGATGAAACTGAGTACACCTTGGAATGCCTGGATGCAATGGTGTGCTAGTAAATGTTTAACAGTCATGTGTTTTAAAAATGCTCTGATTTGGGGCCGGGCGCGGTGGCTCAAGCCTGTAATCCCAGCACTTTGGGAGGCCGAGACGGGCGGATCACGAGGTCAGGAGATCGAGACCATCCTGGCTAACACAGTGAAACCCCGTCTCTACTAAAAAATACAAAAACTAGCCGGGCGAGGTGGCGGGCGCCTGTAGTCCCAGCTACTCGGGAGGCTGAGGCAGGAGAATGGCGTAAAACCCGGGAGGCGGAGCTTGCAGTGAGCCGAGATCTGGCCACTGCACTCCAGCCTGGGCGATAGAGCGAGACTTCGCCTCAAAAAAAAAAAAAAAAAAAAAATGCTCTGATTTGTAGCATTTGCCAATTTCCATGGTGTAAATACTCTTGACTATGGCTATTTCATGCCGTCAATACAATGTCACCGAACCTGGAGCTGGGAAGAAATGTATCTCCGGCACCGCTGCCCGCCTCTGAGAAGAGGAGAGTCTAGGAAAATCCAAAGCCCTTCTTGGCTTAGGGACCTGGGCAGGGTAGACAACGCAGAAAGTTAACTGGAATTCTTAAGTTCTGTCTGGGACATACTGAGTCAGGGGAACCTACAGCCTTCACTGGAAAGATGTCCAGCAAGCAGCTGAATACATGCATTTTGAACAGTCCAGAGAAAAATATGGTTAGACATGACAGTTAACACAAATGCCATGAGGAACTGTGTGCAAATCAAAAAGTTAGAGGGTAAAGGAGAGACCCTGGGAAATACTACATTAGAGGGACAAATAGAAGTTTATGAAGATGTCTGAGAAGGAGTTTTCAGAAGGGCAGGATTTCTCAGGACCAATTTGCCAAAAGCCAATTCACCAAGTAGCCAATTCTCTGATTATCATGTCACCAAATAATTAATTCATTAAAGTTACCAAATCTACTTATTTTTAAAATTGATTTTTTTCTAATTATTTATAAAGCAATTGTTCATTAGTGGCACTTAATTTCAGCAAATTGCCCATCTGAAAACAGAAGGCCAAAAAGTTTTTTAAAAGCACGGAATTCTTGGTGACAGCAAGTGCCACATATGTGGGCAATAGCCCAAGAAGAGAAAATGTCCTTAGGTCACTCTACCGCAATGCTCCACAGAATGGCAGGAGTAGGAGGAAGTTCCCAATGGGAGAGTGGACAGGGAGAGAGGTAGATATGGCATAGAAGCTTTCACCTGAAGAGAGATATTGGTTATTTTCCCTTTTTCTGTGAGGCTCGTGTATGTTTACATGTTGAGTAGAAAGATCCAGCATTTAAAAAGAAACTGAAGCAATAAACAGAGAGGTCAGAGTAATTGATGCCCTGATGTTCCAGAAGAGGAAAGGGAAAGATATCTAGTGCAAAGGTGATGAGGGAAGATAGAGTTCCCTAAGCTAAGTCTGGAACAACCCTGACTTAGGTCAAGTTTCCTTCTACCAGGACAACCAAGGTTTGGGAAATCCACTTAGAGGCTCTAATGCAATTTCATGGGAATCTTGTTAGCACATCTTCTGAATGAAGTTGGTGTGCACCCTGAGTTCACAAGAAGCAAGAATGAAACCTGAAAGTAAGCCAACTTTGTTTCTTGTTTTTATAGTACTATCAGTAAGTATCTGCAAAACTTGGTTTTGACCCTCATTTTTCATGGTTCTAAACACCCATCTTCATTGCCACTCTCCTTCCTTTGTATTATCCCACCCCTCCCAATGGCTTCCTGCTTCACCAGAGGAAAAAAAATGTTTCTTTTGTATCCAGCACACCAAAAACTTACTTCAGTTTTGCCATTACTTTTAATGGCAAAAACCGAAATTAATTTTGCACCAACCTAAATACTTGATGCCTATATTAATTTATTCTTGGAAGTGTTTACTTTTCATAAACACATCAAACTCTTTCAAATCAAGTCAGTGTCTTGCTTAACCAAAGATTCCCAATAATATTAAATCAGCACTATACCTTGCCAAAATTGTTATCTGTTACTGAAGTGTTATCAATTCTCATATATGAACTTACTATCTTAAACATGTTTGGTTATTTTCTAGTCCATTTCGGATCTTCTCCAAATTAAAGCTTAGCAATTGCCCAAAAAGTTAGGAATAGAATCATGCAGGACTCCAGCATCCTAAAGTAATATCCTGGTCACGATGTCATAATTTAACAAGTTTCTCCTGCCACCTTTTTCTATAGGAATCCAATGAAGATGTGTGTTTGCCACATTGTGTAAGTTTTATCTTTTCTCTCCTTTGCAGCCAAGGCCCAGGGAAGGGGCTGAAAAGAGAGAAAACCCCTAGGAGAAATTCCACACACACCTGGGATGAACCACAAAGATTGTACGATCTATAAGAATAAATTTAGATATGGTTGTTATTATTATAGAGGTGGCAAAAAAAAAAAAAATCTGCACCTAGTGTACGGGTTCAATTCAGCTCTCAACTGACACAACAGAGCTAGTTAGTGGTACTTGTATTTAAGGATTATATTTTGCTTTCTTTTACATACTGTCTAAATTAACAAATACTTCTGATCTTATGGGAAATTATGCAAATATCAATTCTAAAAGGAAAATTTCTGACTCTTAGGGTAGAAACTCTCATGACACAAAGTATGTAGAAATAATACAGCTGATTGACAAAATGAGGATAGATGCTTCAAATAGGAAATTCTAAAAACACTGCAAAAGAAAAAAATCCCCAAAGATCTACCATTAAACAGTATATGTGTGGGTCACTAAAGGGACTCTATTTCATATTGAAAATTAAATCTAGTGAGAAACCAAAACTAGGCGAAGTACCAACATAAGCCTTTTTTTAAAAAAGAAGCATAAATTAAGGACCTACCGTCTGTCTGAGATTTACTGAGGAATATTGTGCTGGCCCGAGGATGATCTGAAGGATTGAATTCCATGTTCAAATCTTTAAAGAAAGGAAAAGAAATTATATGAATAAATCATCTGATAACTAAGAGGAACCAAGATTGACTCAATTCTTTTTCAACTTTAAATTGCTAATACATTCAAGGATTCTGGAAACCTATAGCTATTATGTTAACAGATTCTTTTGGTTCAATTCAGAACACTGCTATTTAGAAATCTGAAAGTCATACATAAAAGTAGACAGCTGGCTAGACATCTATTAGCCTAAGAAAAACTCCACTTTCTTCTGAAAAAATTCTGCTCTGCACCCGATATTATAAAATAGCAGGACAGAGTTATGGCATGTGATTAAAGAGAGTTATGTGCTACAATAGATTCATCTAAACATTACAGTCAAGTATGTTGCAGTTCCTTATTCAAGGTGATTAAAATAGGAATATCTCAACTCGTTAGGGTGAATCAGCATCCACATACCCTGCTTAATTATTTTCTGACAAAGCAAAACTTATTCCTTAGAGCAAAAGCTACAAATCGGCCATTTGTGGACCTAATCTGGGCCCCAGACATGTTTTGTTTGATCCCTACTTTTTAAGAAACATTTAAAACAACATATAAAAGAGATTTCAATCTCTCTCTCTCTCACACACACACACACACACACACAACACACACACACACACACCCCTATTTCCAGCTTCCCTTGAGAAATCAGATCGTTTGGCAATACCCTGCCTCCACCCCAATGGTCACAATCGGCTGAAGCCAAGCAGCTGTGACCCCTTCACAGCAGCTGTGTCCCTTATGGGACACAAGACTCCAGCTCCCCAGTGACCACCCCTCTCTGCTTTATTGGCAGGTTTTCACAAGCATTGGATTTTGCAATCTTAGAACTCTTAGAACAATCTCCAAGGTCTACAACTTGTCAGGATGGTATAAACAACTTAGAATGCCATCACAGAAGAGTTTTTCCAGTTTTTTTTTTTTTTTTTTTTAAACTGATCCCATAGAAAATAAGCAAAACAGAAGAATTAAGTTAGGGGAGGAAACAGAGATCAAAATTATTGGAAAGCCAGAATGATCTTCAAATCAACTTACAGTCAGAAGAAAACTTTTTGGGTTCAATTATTTCAATAAATTTGCAGAGAAACCTAATCAACACTAACAAAAACAGATGGGGCTATCCTTAGCCTTAATAGCTAATCAATCAAAGATAAAGTGAAAGACAGACAAGGATGGTCAAATAAATGCACACTGGAGGTAACACCTAATTACTTTTCCACAAGGAGATTTATTCTCATCAAACTTCTGAAGCGTGGTGACTTTTTCCTATATCAGCCAATGGCTACTGGGCCAGTTCCTAACTTCTCCCTGAGTACCTGATTAAAGAAACATCTGAATCTTAAACAGATGCTACTTCAATTATCTGGTCCTTCTTGTATTATATAACTTCTGTTAACATTACACAATAATTTCAGAGTTAAAAGGTATTATGGAGTTTTGATGGAAGCAGAAAGATGGGTGGAAGAGACACTGAATTTTTCGAATTTGCTTCAATTTGCACTACAGTTAGTCAAGAAATTTCATGGTGAAAATGACTCTGCAAGGAGGTTTCCTGCTCAACTAGGATATAAAAGGGGTTAAATAACAAATGTGCTACTAAATGTTTTGCGGGCTTCTGCATTATCAAAATGAGGGCAAATATAAAATCCTAACCATGATAGATGCTTTTAATGTCCCAGAACCTTAACACAGAGTCCCCTAGAAAAGTATCACTGGAAACACAACACGTATGCAGTTCCCACATGCCAGCAAGGTGACACCAGAAAATCGATGCTTGGCCTCAGACAGCATCTGGACTAGCAACTACTACCTTATTCCCTTAATGCCCAACTGAGACTCATCTACCAGACCAGTTTTCTTTAAGACCCACTTTTATTATTAAAATATATCAGTAGGGGTTTATGGAACACCACAATCAAAAAACGTAAAGCTTTCCTGTTTGGAACCAAAATAACACGAGACTGTCATTTCTTGGAGAATTGAGATCCTGCTCCTAAGTCCAAGAATGTCCTGGAGGACAATCCCCTAACTGCCTAGAGATTGGGGTTCTATGCTGTTATGTTCACAAGCCCTCGAAGTTGTTAATAGGGATGTCACAGATTCTAAGGGACAGCTTCCAATAAAGGGGCATGTTTAATAGTAAACAACAGTACTATCATTTGGATGGTGAAATGCTATCATACCATCTAAAAATCACATGAAGAATATTTTATTGACATGGAACCTATGTATCATAGGTCATTAGGTGACGAAAGCAGTATGATACCCTTTTGGGGGAAAATATGTGTAGGCATAGAAAATACATTAAGAGAATATATACCAATATTTGGTTACCTTTGAATAATGTGATTGTTTTCTGAGTTTTATGCACTGTAAACACTTTTGTTGGTTTTTTGGTTTTTGTTTTTGAGATGGAGTCTTGCTCTGTCACCCAGGCTGGAGTGCAGCAGTGCAATCATGGCTCACCGCAGCCTCAATTTCTGGGATTCAAGCAATCCTTCTGCTTCAGCTTCCTGAGGAGCTGAGACTACAGGCATGCACCACAAGCCTGGCTAATTTTTTTATTTTTTGTAGCTACAGAGTCTTACTATGTTGCCCAGGCTGGTCTCAAGCTCCCGGGCTCAAGTGATCCTCCTGCTTCAGCCTCCCAAAGTGCTGGGGGATTACAGGTGTGAGCCACTGTGCCCAGCCTATTGGTTTGCTTTTTTAAACTTTTGTTTAAAAACTACTTGTGAAAACTGATTTGACCCTCTGAGTGGCTGGACTGCCTCTCCAACACACAGTGGTATTCCCAGGAGATGCCCTGAAGCCTGAATTCAGAGGAGATTCACACAGTCACCAAGATGAGACTCCACTCGGCAGTGTCCACTGTCATAGAAACTCAGGGTGAAAACTGACCGCCTCAGAGGCACTCCTTTGCAAAGGCACCCTTGCCCTTCACCAGCAGCTCCTGTGCCTCTCCACTCCCCCTCAAGAGGGCTGCAGCGAGGAAAGGCAGAAGGACCCACTTGTTCTTCTGTGGGGGAAGCCAAGCAGCAGAATTATGTCTCACACTCTCCCTATGAAAGGTAAGCACCAAGTAGGAGGCGAAGAAAAGTCTGTCACGTTTCCTTCACAGCCAACTTATAACTCTAAGTCTGAAAAGAATGCTCCCTGGGCCACAAGTGGTCCCTAATGGCGACAAGCCAGGTGTCATCTCTCCCCAGTGCGGTGACACACATCAAGTGACTTGCAGAGTTCAGAGACTTTAAGACCAGTGTCTGATGTGAAATTCACAGATGAGGCGAGTACAGACCAGATCTTGAAGAAAACTATGATAATTACAATATGTGTTCCGTCATGGCAACTCCACCTCTCTGGGGAACAAAAAAAAAAGAAGGGAAAAGCCACCATTCTCATGAGCCAAGCAAAATGAACCTGCTTTATCACCCCAACTTCACACTGAAGCCAAGCACGACAAACAGTGCAATTTTAGCCATAAAGGAAAAAAATCTCATTGCAGAGTCAGGAAAAATGATATCCCCAATGTTTACCATGAGGTAGAACACATTTGGAAGAGCGTAGTGGTTTCAGTTCACCTCTATGATGTTTTTCAATGACAAAAATTAAAAGGAATAAATTCATGGAATACTGAGCTTAAAATTAGAGATTACAGACGAAATACACTTCACTGCTAAAGTATGCTGACCACTTCACTGAAGTCAGCTCTAACAGTTTATTACTCATTTTTAAAGTAATAATCTAAACACTGTTCACATGATCCTCCCTTAATCCACCCCAAAATCACATATCCCTCACCCCTCACGAAGCCCCTCTTGGAACCTCACACAGCTGGGCCTCCCTTAGACCTGCCTTTGCAGCATGCAGAGAGCTCTGACTCTTCCTACCTGCTCCCATCAAGCTCTTGAAGTACCTCATGTGCTAACTCACCCAGAAGAAGAACTTACAAATTTAAATAGTTACTCTACTGGGTGTCATTGTAACAGAAACCACTGCCTTCCTGAAAGAGTGAAGCCCTACCAGAGCATTTCCATCCCTGAGAAAAGACTACACTACACAGAAGCTGAGAGCTCTGCCATGAGGCAGGCGGGCATGTGGTCGGCCTCCAGGAGGGGCAGAGACATGTATGGCCTGGTTTATCCTACACAAACTTACAACTGATTCAGGGAGTCAAGATGAAGTACATGACATATCAGAGTACAGAACCAGCTAGGGAACAATGAAGAATAAAATATGTGACCAAATCCTAGGAGACCACAGAATAGCATGCTTACAAGAAAATAGCTTAAACAAAGCACTGGACTCATAATTTTATGAGTCAAAAATAAATATTGCTTTTTTTTTTTTCCTAGCAAGGCTATTCAGTTGAATTCAGTTAAATGGACCAACATGCATTGAGTCTCCACTCTATGCTAGGTATTATGTTCAATCCTGTTCGTATCGAAATACTACTTTGGGGTAGTAACCACTTGTGTCATTAACTTTCCTATTCTACATGACCTATTTCATGGTCATAAGAAAGCATTCTTGGTTTTCAAAGGGCTACAGTCAATTAATGGTGAGATAAAACATGTATTTAGCTGACTTCAAAATGCATCCTATGACATTTCTATCATTTACCTTCATGATTATACTGTGGTAGGATAAATTAGCATTTCATTAGACGTCACGAGTATATACCGAGAGGTTGTCAGGGCCAGTCCATTCTGCCATGGTTTTCATTCATTCATTCTTTCTTTCTTTCTTTCTTTCTTTCATTCATTCATTCAACAAATAATCACTGAGCATCTACCAGATACTAAGTACTGCTGAGTTACAGGTACTGAGGATACAGAAGTAACAAAAGAGATCAAGTTTCAGCCCTACCCTTCTAGGTTGAAGGTATAAAGTATTTCAGGAGAAAACAAAAAGAATGAAAAACCCATCAAGACTGACTCTATAACTCACATTCAGAAAGCTGAATTTAGACTCTCCAGGAGTTCTCAAAATCATTCATTCCCCAAAGAGATGCTCAAACAGTAGAAAAAGAATTACACATTTTATAATGTAAAAGATCCAGATTTGAATTCGTTTTTGCTAGCTCTATGGCCTTAGGCAAATGGTGATACTATTCTGATCTCATTTTCCTTATGTATAAAGTGGGCTAATGACACCTAGCTTCGAGGACTGCTGTGAAGATTAGGAGTTATGTACTAGTGCAATGGGCAGGATGCCCACCACACAACAGGGGTCCCAGAAATAATGGGTATTAAAAACATTAAGCCACAGCACTTAGATCAGGGCTGAAGAAATAAAACTCTCAATACATAAATGTTAGGCTTAGAGACATTAAAGACTGTTAAATTTCATTACACAATTTCTGTTCTCTAAAGAGTGCTGGCTTGAAATTGATGTTTAAAACTTTGGTGTTGTATACCCTGACTTAGAGTCTCTTACCTCCTAAAAGAACGGCAAGATCATCCATAAGTTAACCTCTGAGGAAGTAATGCTTTAGAGGAAAAGGCAGTTTTAAGGAATGTCATGGAATCCCGAGTTGACTTCAATCTAATATTTAGGAAGCAGAGTTTTAGCCTATTTTTGTTTATGATGTTGATACCTATTAACATACATAGCTGAATTAAAATATTCAAAAACAGTTTTCTAAGGGCCTCCTGCCAGACTCTGAGGTGACAACTGAATGTTCGGTCACACTGCTTTCAGTCCATGTGTCAGCTGAGCACAAGGTAAAATACAATGCCTTTATTCAAAAGTAAAAAACTGAACAGCATGTGGCACAGTTTAATTCGGCAGTATTCTCTTATACCGGGCAACCTCATTTTCTTCAATCTTTTCCACAGATGTCACAATAACAATGATCCACAATTGCTCATCTCAGCTTTTAAACCAGCACCAAGTTTACCTTCCAGTATTATAAAGGATCCAGGTAATAAGATAGTGGCTAAGAAAAGCAGCCGTCATTAGCTATCATTAATGGTCTGAAAAACTAGTAAAAAGCAAAGCAGAAAAGCACAGCAAGACCTAAACAGCACTGGATGTAGAGGAGGCGCCAAAGCAAGCCTGCAAAGTCAAATCATCCCCTCCCCCTTACATCCCCCTTTCTCTGCACTGCCACACCCCAAACTGATAATCACTCCCATAAATCATCTCCACAAGATGAGCTGTCCACCTAGGTCTAGACAGTGTCAGTGAGCAGAGCCCAAAGGAATCAAGGGTCCTGTGATTCCTTGATAGGTTCTGGAATTTCAAGATATATAGAAAGTGAGCTCCAACTGGGAGGCCAACTGTGATACAGCCCCACCGTTACCCTCCAAAGACATCACTCGTTCTATTTCCTGTTTTTGAGCAATATTTGATATGGTTAAAATCTCAAACCCCTAATTTCAATTTTAGGTAGTCACATTTCCAAATCTGGCTATGATGTGGGAGGCAATTATGAAATCAACAAAGCCTGTTAATTTTAAATCAGATTGTTTCTTTTGTTGTTACTATTGTCCCTGTCACTGCCTCAAAATCAGTGATTATTTCCACTTGTTAGTGCCAACAGGATGAAATCAGGAGCTGACCTGGCTGGTTTGCTGCAGGAGGCTGTCACCAGGCAAGCCTGAGACCAGGAACCAGCATCAGCATTCCCATGAGAGCAACAGCTGCTGCAGCCAAGTGCTGCTACTGCAATTCTGGTTAATCCCACCTAAAGCCAACTTTTCTACTCCCACTGACTTCAAGTTTATTTTCTGGACTATTATAACACACTTATATTTAGTTGTTTCCTATTTTCACTCTCTTTCAGCTGCTGGTGCCCCTGCAGGTGCTCTCCGTGTATGTCTTTGCAAGTGTGTGTCTCTGTGTCCACACGTCTACGTGTGTGGGCCTCCAGGGCAGTCTCTCCGGGAGTGGGCTGCTGTCTGAATGGATGTGTATCTGTGTGCAGCTCTCTGCGCACACACAGCCAGCCCTCACTCATCTGCTCTGTCTGTCCCTCCATCTCTCTGTTCATCTCTGCATCTCCCTGTTTGCCTCTCCTTCCCTCTGTTGGTTTCTCCACCTGCCTGTCCATTTCTCCATCGCCCTGTCTCTCCATCTCCTGTCTGTCTCTCCATCTCCCTGTCTGTCTCTCCATCTCCCTGTCTGTCTCTCCATCTCCCTGTCTGTCTCTCCATCTCCCTGTCTGTCTCTCCATCTCCCTGTCTGTCTCTCCATCTCCCTGTCTGTCTCTCCATCTCCCTGTCTGTCTCTCCATTGCCCTATCTCCCTGTTTGTCTCTCCATCTCCCTGTCTCTCCAGTGCCCTAGCTATCTCCCTGTCTCTCCAGTGCCCTAGCTATCTCCCTGTCTCTCCAGTGCCCTAGCTATCTCCCTGTCTCTCCCTCTCCCTGTCGGCCTTTCATCGCCCTATGTGTCTCTCCATCACCCTGTCTGACTCTCCATCACCCTGTCTGACTCTCCATCTCCCTTCTGACTCTCCATCTCCCCCTGTCTATCTGTCTCTCCATTGCCCTGTCTGTCCGTCTCTCCATCTCCCTGTCTGTCCATCTCTCCATCTCCCGGTCTGCCTCTCCATCTTCCTCTTTCCAACCCATCTCTCAGCCTCTCTTCTACTCCTTCTCTTTTCCTCGCCACAACTACCTGCTTCCTTTTTCCCTTCCTCCCTCCCCAGTTCCTCTCTGCTGCCCTATTTTTAATTTTCTATCTTAATGTATCTAATATTACATCTGAAGATTAATCAAGGAGATAAGATAATGTTAAGACTAAAGACAGACTCTTCTGCTACTGCACAGACCAGATAACCTAAAAGCTCTCATGCTACAGGCACTTCGAAATGTGAGTTAAAATATAATACAGCCTTTTAAATGCCTATAAGAGTGTGGCAAGAAAGCAAGGTAAACGGTCTAAGGCCCGAATCAAAGAGAGAACTGAAGTCTGTGGCAAGACAGGGGATATCCAGCTATGTGAGCTGGTCTTGGGTTTTGACGAGGTGACACACATGCGGGTTCACATCAGTGATGTGGCATAATTAAGAATTCTAACTCCCTCTACTCTCAGAAGTGTCTTAGTTTGAAGACACTATTATTTTAACCTCCTGCAGGACAGGATATAACACGGAGTTGGAACTGACACTTGTACATATAGCTAGAACTCTCAGAGGGCTACGATGTTAGCAAAAACCTGAATTAAGAAAAAGTATCTATGAACCCAAATGAAAAGGAGGCTGGGCCTGGCAGAGGGAGCAATTGCCCAATCTCCCAACAACTGGTAACTATCAGTCTGTCTGTATCTCTAATGTGGTTTTTGACATTCTACTTTACACATGTAGCCCAGAAAACTCCTGGAAAAGAAATTCACACCAAATTGGCCAAATTATAAACCACTCTAAAGCAGGCTGTCTCCCAGAATTCCACCAGATTATGTCCTCTGATGACAGGCTCACCATCTAAAATGGCAAGACACAGGTGGAAAAACAGTCTCGTGACTCTTGAGCAAGAGTAAAGAAACTCAAAAATAACACGATCGGACCCTCAAAAACTTGAGATAACAAAACTAAATAAAGACCACAGAATAAATTTGTGCACAGTGGGGAAAATCAAAATAAATATTAAAATAAGAGGGAATAGATACTCTGAAAAAATAAAAGGGAGTTTTTAAAAAGACTCCCTTTTTGTCTGTCTGTTTAAAAAAGAACCATGTTTGTAGGATTCATATAGACACACACATATACACACAAGTGTCTATACATGCACGCAAACACAATCACTACAGACTGAATATTTGTGTCCCCCCAAAATTCATACACTAAATCCTAGCTCCCAGTGTGACAGTATTTGGAGGTGGGACCTCTGGGAGGTGACTGGGTCATGAGGGCAGAGCCCTCATGAATGCGATTAGCGCTCTTATGAAAGAGGCCTCAGAGAGTGTCCTTGCCCCTTTTGCCATGTGAGGTTACGCTAAAAAGAAGATGGTCATCTATGAATCAGGAAGCAGACCTTCACCAGACACCAAATCTGCCTTGGTCTTGAACCTACCAGCTTCCTAAACTGTAAGGAATACATTTCTACGGCTTATAAGCTACCCAGTCTATAATATTTTGCTATAGCAGCCCAAATGACTAAGATGGTCAATGACATCTAAAATTCAATAGATGAGTTAAACTGCAGGTTAGACATTCCTAAATACAGAACTGGTGACCTGAAAAACAGATCTGAGGAAATCACTTAGAATGGAGCACAGAGAACAGAGTTACATTGTATAGGATGAACTAAGTTCAAGTAACAGGGGCTCTATATTCCATAACCACCTAGAATAAAAACTCTCAGCAAACCTCCTTCATCTGATAAAGGCTATCTGCCAAAAACTTACAGCAATCTGTACAATCTTAATGGTGAAACATCAGACACATTCTCAAGTCAGGAATGAAACTGGGATCCACCTACCATCAACATTGTACTGGGGGCCCCAGTCAATGCAAAATGACAAGAAAACATAACATACAAGGAATTTATTGAAATGGAAACAAACAAAATTATTGTTATTTGCATATAATCCTCTACATAGAAAATATAAGACAGTTTAAAAACCTCTTGGTGCTAGACACAAACCGACATATAGAAACCAATTTCATTCTTTCATCCCAGCAATAGTGCTCAACTTAAGAAGCAATGTCA
The DNA here is from genome assembly GCF_009764315.1 of Trachypithecus francoisi. NCBI lineage: Eukaryota > Metazoa > Chordata > Mammalia > Primates > Cercopithecidae > Trachypithecus > Trachypithecus francoisi. The sequence goes on from NW_022680462.1 coordinate 410,172, forward strand.
TCCTCTTCACCCTAGGGGTGTTCAGCAATGTGTGGAGTTGTCACATGTCAAGTGGCTGCTACTTGTCCACACCAGTGTCTCACACAATGAGAAACTGTACCTCCCAAGGCCAACAGGGTATTTATTCACTGAGAAACACTATGGCCCAGAGCAATAAACAATTAGCATACTAATAATGACAATAAAAATAACCCATTTACTAAGCAATACAAACAAAACATCATTAAACAAAAGATGTGTAAAGACCTTATATAGAAAATTATAAAAAGCCAAAATATGTCTATAATGTATAGCAATATATTCTACTCACATACATACACATCTGTACATACAATTATTCACACCTACACACACCCTGCCCTGTGTCAAGTCATGGGCTACATGCTGAGCTGGGCACACAGCAGTGAACACAAAAGATATGGCCCCTGCTCACAGAATTATCAATCCTTTTGGGACGTTTAAAGATTATCACTCTTGTCTGATCACAGTTCATTTTACAACCTACTTTCATTTTAAGATTTAAAATTCAATTAGCTGGGCATGCCGGTGCAGACATCTAGTCTCAACTACTAGCGAGGCTGGGGCAGGAGGATCGCTTGAGCATATGAGTTCAAGGCTGCAGTGGGCTATGACTGTGCCACTGCATTCCAGCCTGGGTGACAGAGCGAGACCCTGTTTCTATTTAAAAAACATAACAAAGCCAAACCTTAAAATTTAGGTGCGGCTTTGCCAGGAACCTTGCTTCACCCTAACACTGCTCCCTTTTGAGCACTCTCCTGCTTACTGCCACATTCGCCAGAGGCCAGGTAAGGAAAACCACAAAGAGGGTTATGGAAAGTCCAGGTGAGGGTGAAGGACAGCAGGAGCAACAGGATAAATGCTAGTGCCTATTCCCTTCTGTGTGAGGTTTGACAGAAGCATGGGCACAGGCGGACACACCTGAGAACTCTCTCCAATTCACAACACTGGGACTGGCAAGCTCTCCCTGGCTGCCATACCTGATCATCACCCCTACGGAGCTGGCCTGCTCCTCCAGTCTGGCCTTGTTTCCCATATCTCTTCGCCGCACACTTTCTGCTCTGGCAACTTTGCCACCACATAATCTTCTTTCAGTTTTTTCCCAGGCTTGACCAGGCCATCCCCTCCGCCCTGAATATCCTCTCTAGGGGAAGCCATCTGGTCTACTCCTGCTCCCACCTCAAGTGTCAGGCAAACTCCTAAGCCCTGGAAGCCTTCCTGACCCTCCTAGGCTCACTTCTGTGCCTCTCTCCCACTCCCACCAAACCTAGTACATGCCTGTGTACTTCTTACGTCCCTATAAACACTGGTTTGAATGTGTGTCCCCCACACCCCCAAAATGTATACTGACTACAGAAATGAGCCAGTAAATTAGTTCAAACGTCTTCTATATGCCACCAAGGAATGGAACTGAATGGATTGCAGAGAGATATTTCAGATCCAGTCCTCGCTCTCAAGGAGCTTCTTTCCACAGCAAACACAGACACACACACACTCTCTCTTCTCCCTACCCCGCTGATAATCCTGAAGCAAGGCAGAATGCAGTAAGGATCACACATACAGCAATGATGGGCAGTGCTCCAAGTCTGACTGGTGGAGGAGAGATGACTGCACAGAGCAGGCGAGATTTCGGCAGGCCTCACAGAGAGCTGGATTTTTATTTGGAGGACTGCTCAGAGGAGGTGCATCTCACCCAGAAGGAAGAGGACAGGCCAAGGCACATAACGGACAGAGAAAAGTTTATTAGGGAACTGCCAGTAGACATGCAAGGCAAGACAGCTGAGGAAGAAAAGCTGTGGATAAAGAGAGCAGGCAAGGTGGATTCAGGCCAGACTATGGAAAGCCCTGGGTGCCAGAACAAGAAGTTGTACTTTTCCTGAGGACAGAGGAACAAATCACTGATGACATCTCAACAGTTCAAATTTGACTGCTGGTGTTTATGTTTAGGACATTCATCAAAAGAAAATGTGAAGGTGAAGTGACAAGTTTCAATTCAGAGAAAGGAGAAAACAAAAATCACGCATCAGAGAAATATACATGACGACCTCACTGGGTTCTAGGACGATCAGAGTGACAGTACCAGTTAAAGCCAGCGGTGCTCGGACCCCAGCACAAAGGCGGGGGGGGGGGGGGGGCGGCGGCAGGGCAAGCATTGGTCAGTGGAATCAGTACCACATTAGAACACGAACAGTACTCACATAAAGTACAAATGTTCAACAGTCATTAACAAATAAGCTGAATAACGAAAGGAACATAAAAGAATGATCAAATGAAATACCTCTTCTCAACAACTTAAGGAAAGAAAAGGAAAAACTGGCAAGGACCAACCATTAACTCAAATGCAGATGAACTCAAAGAAAGAATCTCCTAGCAACCAGCCTCTCCTGAGAGCCATGAATTAGCACTATCATTGGAACAGGAAAAATACCACTTGGATGCTGATATTTTAATACCCGGCAAATAACTAGGTCTTTTAACTAGGAGGCAATATTGATGAAACCTGCTGTTGCAGACAGCTGAAAAGCGTATGAAATGACAACACCCTGAAAGCTAGAAAAAAGGCATTTGAGTCCACTATCATTACTCCATTAAACACTCAACAAATACTTATGGAGAATCAACTCGGTGTAGGTGTTCCTTAAGAGAAACATGACGGTGAGGCCCTGTGGCCCCCAGGGTTAAAGGCTGGGGGTGGGGTCTGAGGCAGACAAGTCAGAAGCTTTTGCTCCAGGTAAGTGCCTCCAGGAAGAATGGGTTAGTTACCCAGGCTAACAAGGGAGCAGGGGAAGGGTATAAGAAGCAAAGTAGATCAAAGACACAAGAGTTAATTTAAAAAAAAAAAAAAGAGCGAGCATACTGGGCATTTCAGACACACCATGAGAAGGGGGAAGCAGTGAGAAAAAATTGGTGATGTCTGAATTTTTATCCCCAGAGAGCCAGGGAGTTACTGAAGGAGTGGAGTGACCAGACCAAATACACACTTTAAAAACACCATTATGACCACACGCTGCTGAAAAAATGAGCCCAAGGAAGAAAAGTTGTCAGTTGGGAGCTGTGGTCATCATCTACATGGGAAAAGGGTTGGAAAAAAAGGATGGATATGAAGATCTAGAGGAGACGGGATGCACCTGGTAAGTAATGAAAGCTGGATCATGAGGACAAGGAGGCAGATGAGGGTGACAAGCAGTGGTTGACAATGGGGCCGTACGCTGGGCTAAGGCACAGAGGAGGGAGCTGGAAGACCCAGTTCGGGGGTGGATACGCTGCTGAATTTAACCTATCTGTGGGAAAACCATGGCCTGTCAATCCAATTAAGCCCCATCCGCTGACAGCTGTGCCAAATGCCTGACACCGCTCCTCTTTCCCATTTCCTAGAACCTTTTCCTCCAGACTCAGTAAGATAAAGATAGCCTGTTACCATCTCCAGCTCTAGAGGCAGCAGCTTCCTGCACCTTCTCTGCCCCCTGTTTACTCTGAAGCTTTAATGCTGGCCAGACAGGACCTTCCATAATGCAGCTTCTCTACTGATGATCAGGGAATAGGTCAATGTCATAAACTTACTTCCCAAATCCAGTTAACGAGTGGTTACTTTCAAGAAAATGATGGTGTAAATTTCAAGCGCTGGAAGTATTTATCATTTGCCTACATCCATAAATTACTGTCAGAGCCTCTGATTTCTTTCTTTGCCTCTTCCTTTCTCTCCAAGTTGAGGATGTGCTGCCAAATTTAATAATGAGTTTTAAAACAATTTCCATAAATCTTTTTAAAGTTCTGCCTGACAGTTGTTTCCTGAGATGTTGGTATATGATGTCATTTGTTATCAAACTGTAATTTCTTAGCTTCATTGACTCTTTTTCCTTTTAAACTTGGGGCTTCCAGGGTTTCACTATTTATTACCTTCCACAAACTTATGCTGCTTTAGAGTTCAGTCACCAAAACATCCTTGACTCTTCCTTCTGTCAGATTCAGTAACTTACATACATATATGCATATACTCTGGATCACCTGAGTTAGCATATTCTATGTCCATTGTTACTGAGGTAACAGATGCTTTCTGAACATTAACTCTATGGGTAATCAAGAGCATATGGAAGAAACTAATGTTTAGTAAGCATCTACCATGTTCCAGACATGTTTATTTAATCCTCACAGACACTCTCTGAAATAGACATTACTAATCCTATTTTTTAGATGAATAAAGAGAACCAGATAAGGTAAATCATACAAAGTCGGACCCCTAGCACATAGCACAACTATGGTTCCACATCTAGCACATCTGAATGCAGAACCCTAGCTTGAATCCCTCTAGAAGCCTAGCTTGAATCCCTTCATGGCTTAGAAGCCATGAAGATTAGGAACCTCCATCTGCCAAAAGGCAGTGTCAAGGAGACACACCTTCACTTTCAGTGTGCAGAACCCCCATTTACCAGCAGGTTATACATTCCAAAAGTGCCGCTACAACTATTTCCCCAAGTATCTCTAACTAAGGCCTAACATAGCTGATACACAACACAATGCTGGGAATGCCAAGATCCCATTGTCCTCTGCTCTGCCTTCCTCACAGCACAGCAGTGCACCCTGCAGAGGCACTCAATGGAAGGAGCCCTCCTGACAGGGGCACCACCCGCACCGAGATCTCGGACATAACTTGCGCAGGCTGTGAGTAGAGGGATGGCTGGTGTTTCTAACCTTGGGTGGTGGGCAGCTTTCCAATCCAGCACTAGCCCCTCTTCTCCAGAATGACCTCTCCACCCGCATACTCTGAGAAGCTGTCACAGAGAGCAGCTGCAGCGGCAGTGAGTGCAAATAAGCAAATAAGACAGGTCCTGGCAGAGAGGACCTTGCCCTCTGCGTTTCTGAAAGTTCATCTGCTTCCTGTTAGGTTCAAAGTAAGGCTCTTGCTTCCAGCCTCAGCATGGTCTCACTGTCTAGGTAGTTCACCATGGTTTCCTGATTTTCAGAAGAGGATCTTCTCAGATCATAATGGCAAAGCAATAGCAGAAGGTGAGATGAGGGTGGAGATGCAAAGTGCAGGAAATCTCAGGAGCAAAATACAGGAGAAAGGGAGCGGATATACTATCCAATCGTGAGACCACGGTCCTTCTGCCACTGGTGAGCCAGCACCACTACTGCCATTCCTAAAGAGGCATCAAAACGAGCTCCACCTAACATGGCTGCTTTGAAGAAACACTGTTTCTGCGATGTAAAGGTGTCACAATGTTACTTTAGTGAAAAACATCAATTTTATTACATTGTGGTAATATTCACATTTAATCATCAAAATTCCTATTTAATCCACTTCCAGAGGTTTATGGCTGAGATGTAAAGACTTGATTTTCCAGAGTTAGGATCAAACTTCAGTACTAAACTGAGTGCCTTAGAGTGTGATCACCATTGAAGCAAATGCCTGGAGATTAGAGGAGCCTGGGATATAACTATACTGAGTGTAAGAAGAGGGGCAAAGAGTGGGATGTGCTGGGGAAGAAAACAGAAAATCCAGTCCACAGAAAATCTACAGAGAGATTTATTTATGCATTTACGTATGCAAGCTGGATTGAATAACATTAGGGACAAACGAAGATGCTAACATTGGGATACCTCAGTAACAAATCAGAGATTTCCCCTTTCAAACACAAAACCATTCAGTAGACCAAAGGCCCATACTTTGCCATGAATAATACACATGGAAGGCATGAACGCTAGAAAAAGGGCAGCAAAAGAGACCTTGGGTTCAAATTTTCATCAAGTGGTCTCAAGTATTCTGAAAAAGATCCCCAAGATGCTGGGGGATGACTCTAAAGAGTCTTTGCTTGGCCAAGCTTTGGTCAGGCGTCTCAACCTTCTCCTGGGCCCATCTGTGTACTTCCTTATAAACTCCACTTTTAGCAAAGCACCCTGCTAAGTCAGATCAGCAAAAACCCCTGACCATTGATGTCTAATCAAGCTCCTTGTCCTTGACCACCCTCAGGTGATCCTCCGGGCCTGCCTTCAGCAAGAATCCTGTCGGGTTGATTTAGCCAGAATTCTCCTTGCTCCTGATGCTTCCTCTTAGTAATTTTCCATTCACTAACCACATCCCTTGTTCCTGGGCTATAAATTCCCACTTGCCCATGCTATATTCAGACCTGAACCTAATCTCTTTCCCCCACCACAAAACCCCACTGCCGTGGTCCCTCTACCTATTAAGATGGTCCTTAGTCGAGTACGCCTTACAGTGCTTTAACAAGAGTCATGGAATATTTTTTTCTTTTTAACACAACCAAACCTCAGGCACAGGATATATAGTGTCATCCTTCAGATCCCCCACTTGCTTCCATAACCAGGAGACCTTCACCCAGCCCAGTGGTGGGCCTGGGAGCTGTCCATGCCATCATCTCCTATTTCAGGCTGGCTCAGTGGATCATCAGCCTCTGCCACCCCTGCCCACTGGTCCCCACTCCTCACATCCCTCCCTCAGTTTATATGTGGATGTCCTAGCCCAACCTCCACATACAAGTTCCTTTGATTACAAATCCTGTATCCTGTTCATCTTAGACACAGCACAGTGCTTGGCATGCAGCATCACTTATCATCCATGCTCTATAAATGATTGAATAACAAATAAAACAAGAGAACCTCAGCTAGTGAAAGGAGGAAGTAACTGAGTGAGGAGTACTATGATACTGTGCCATGCCATAGGTACTGTGCTGCCACATTCAGGACACTTTAGAAAAACCTTATGTAACAGAATGGATAACACATTAAATATTTTCACAAACATTTCATGCTGATTATTTCCTCTGAGCTCCTGCTAAAGGTATTTTTGTTTTTCTCTTCCATTTGTTCAAATCATATTTATAACAACAGTAGCTTGATGCTTACCAAATGAATGTTATGTGCCAGGCACTGTATCCAGGCATTTCACCTAAATAAATTCCAATTTCTTACAAAACCTTGAAACTTCTAATTATTATCCTTGTGCTGTGTGTGTGTGTGTGTGTGTGTACATACAATTCTTCTTCTTCCAATGTGGCCCAGAGAAGCCAAAAGATTGGACACCCCTGGTGTAGATGAATGAAGTGATGCTTCTTCCTAGGTATGATGACCCTGTCTCAACAAGGTGGGACCCTGAGGGACACGGGGCATCACCACTGTTTCTCTTATACAATGCCTACAGTGAGTTGATTCTCAATAACTATATTTTTATAAATATATATATGTATATCTCATATATATATATGAGTGAGTGAGAGAGAGAGAGAGAGTGATTTTTTAAAAGAGGCTCAGAGATGTTAAAGAACATTCCTAAGTTCACACAGCTGCCAAGTAGGAGGGAGACCCTAGGTCAGGGATATCAGGGAGTTCTACCTGAAACAAAGGCCATTCTTTCCCATGACACTATGCTGCCTCACCAAGGCAGAGATGCTGTTAACATCCCCTGCTGTTCCACTAGCATGCAGTGGAGGTTTTCACAGCTTTTGTATCTTTTTTCCAGGCTATCAGATGTTGTTTTAGGCTGCATTTATATCTACTTCAGCCAGTAATCCTTTTTTTTCCCCCTCCTTTTAATTAGCTAGGGACTAGAAGATCAGTTAGCTATACTTGTTAGTCCTGGTATGAAGTACTCCCTCCAAGTACGTATTGCCTCCAAGTACCCAACACAAAGAGAGCCCCAAGCAGGTGCGCATCCAGTACACATCCGATTCAATAACCGGTATGTTAATTATCTGCCCATTCCTCAACTTCCAGGCAAGTCATGATAGTGCAATGAGAGCATGCTCTATAGGGGGTCAGCTGATGCAGGAGGTGGAACCCGCTACTAGCCTGGGAGGAGTTCTGAGAAAACTCTGCATCCTCTACCGTTATTACTTCCTTTGTTTGTACCCCTATAAGACAGGGTCCCACCTTGTCGAAACAAAGTGCAGCCCTGTCAAAATAGTATCATCATGCCTGGGAAGAAGCGTCACTTCATTCGTCTACACAAGGGATGTCCAATCTTTTGGTTTCCCTGGATCACACTGGAAGAAAAAGAATTGTCTTGGGCAACACATACAATACAATACAGTAACACTAACAATAGTTGATGAGCAAAAACCAAAAAACAAAATGCAAAAAAAGGTCATAATGTTTCAAGACAGTTTACAAATTTGTGTTGGGCTGCACTCCTGGGCCACATGCGGCCTGCAGGCTGCAGGTTGGACAAGCTTGGTCTACATCTTTGGAAGAGATTCTGTGGCCTCTCAGACAGTAGTGCTGGCCCAGGAGCCTCTTGACTCTCAGCTGTGCCTCTCACGGTGTATCTGCATCACTCCGGATTCAACTAAGAAATCCCATCTGAACAGATTTCCATCTATTTTTACCCTCTTCTGAACTAAAGCTTCATTTTAATCATCATTTTAAACAAGCTTTTTTACAAAATATGACGGGCTTCCCTCCACGTGCTAAGCAGAATTTGTTCTTCTCTGTGGCTCAGCCTTGAGGTCCTCCGCTGATAGAGGTAGCTTCTGCTTCTCAGGTTTGGTCTTTCTGTCCCCTGCCTCCCTATCTGCCCCTCACTCTCCCATTTTCTGCTCTGAATCAACTAAGGGCTGAGAAAGGACACTCTCTCGTTCTTTAGAAGTTAATGCAAAGAGGAGCCTGAAGAGCCTCAGTTCCCTGAAAGAGGAAAGACTTGTGAAAAAGACTCACGGGCAGGCCTGGGAGCAGTGGTTAAGAGTTTCAGTGCACACAATTCAGGACGGGCTTGGCTCACACCCTCATATGTCCCTGGCATTCCACACAGCTGAGGCTACAGACGCGGAAGGTAAGATTACAGTACTTATTTTGCTTGTCATCTGTCTCTTCCCTCCTCCCACACTGGAATGTAATTTCTGAGGAAAGGGACCGTCTCCTTTGTTCACTGCAGAATCCTCAGTGCCAAAGAGAAAACCCTGGTCAGAAGCTAACCCAGAATGGGAATACTAAGGTGCCACCCTAACCCTGCAACCAGACTCTCAATAAATATTTATTGAATGAGGAATTACTGAATAACATTTCTAATTAAAATTCCTCTTCTATAAACAATATCCTTATAAACTCTATATGGTCCGGAACAAGTAAACTGAAAAAAGAGAATTCCAACAAACTGTGGATGCAGGGAGAAAGCTGAGATTCTCTCCACCCTTGGAAGAGGGAAAGGACAGTGTCATCACACCAACACATTACAGCTATGCTGCCTCAGGGATCAGCAACTCTGAGGTGCAATGGGTGGGGTTTTTGGGACACTGACATACCCGCAAAGCCCAATTCCTCTACAGTAGTCAAGCACAAGTATGCAGAAACAGCTTGTAGGAAAACACAAAACACCACTTTTTCCCCCTTTTAGGGAGGAAGGTACTACTTCCAATTTTCTTTTAAACAAAGAACACATACATAATGTCCTGCTCCACATCTTCCCCAACTCAAAAAACATGGGAAAAGAGAAACCAAAAAGAGGAATAGTTAAAACAACAGGAGAAAAAAATTCAGAAGGAATCCAACTCGTATTTCTGCATTCATGATTCCCCCATAAGAGAATTTAAAAATACAAGTATGGGCTGGGCACGGTGGCTCACGCCTATAATCCCAGCACTTTGGGAGGCCAAGGCTGGCGGATCACGAGGTCAGGAGATCAAGACCATCCTGGCTAACAGGGTGAAACCCTGTGTCTACTAAAAATACAAAAAAATTAGCTGGACTTGGTGGCGGGCACCTGTAGTCCCAGCTACTCAGGGAACTGAGGCAGGTGAATGGTGTGAACCTGGGAGGTGAAGCTTGCAGTGAGCTGAGATCGTGCCACTGCACTCCAGCCTGGGCAACAGAGTGAGACTCCATCTCAAAAAAAAAAAAAAAAAAACTGTGAATTCGGGTTACAGTAGAGTGTGCAGGATCCAACATGGAGATTAAACATATAGATCTGTTTTATGGTACCATTACAACTGATTTCAAGCAAGATGCATCTTCTGTCCAGACACAGGAAACACAGAGGGGCAAGGCCTCCCTGGGCTGAGTTTTGCCCATCCAGCAAGAAAGAATAGGCAGGTGTACACACGAGAGAGACCTGTGGACAACGCGACCACAAGTGAGAAACGCAGCACCAGGCTGCGACGGGACTGAAGCAAGGCAGTCATCTGTGGAGACTTTAATGAGGGCGCCATCCTCACTAAAGAGGGACATTCAGATTGAAAAGAACCAACACTGAAATCATGGCTACATAATCAGAAATCACCTCAAAGAGAATAAAAAGGAGAAAGCACATAAAGAAACTAATATTTTTAAAGGTTATACATCAAACATGAAAAAGAACATGTAATTCAGGACAAATACAGTGGAGCCAATCTGTAAGAAAACTTTGATTGGATGGCTAAACCAAAATGTGAATACTAAGGTAGTTTCCCCCCCTCCATTTTCATAGGAGAATAAAGAGCTGGTTCACTATGTGAATCACAAGGCATAATATTAACAGGTGACAGAGAAAGCACAACAATTCAACCTCTTTTTACAGACATGTATATCCCACAGACTCTAAGTGTTATTTTTTTGACCCGTGAATGGTGTTCTAGGCCACGTCTATGATTCCTGATGGCCAAGCTCACAGGCATATCTGCAAGTGAAATAATCACCTACAGTATTTTCCTCACTTTCAGACCTGATACATATTTTAAGAGAAAAAAAATCGAAAATTTATTTCCTACTTCATTCTATAACTTTAAACTGCCTTTCAAACATTCCAGTTCTTGAGAAAGTAGAAAGGCAATACTGTAGCCTCTGAGGGTCACCTCAGACACAAGGAAATGTGATGCATAACTAATGATAAAATTTGAGATGCCACTATCAAGGCAGAGCGGTTCTGAATTTAATCAAGTCCGTCAAGCTTTGGAAGGATGGATAACAGGCAACCAGATGGACAAGATTTGCATTCAGAAAAGCTACCCTGAAAGATACATATGAATGTGCCTCCGAATCCTGTGCAATCAATGATCTGCTGCCCAGCTTAATAAAACTTGAATTAAAACAATCACAAAACCAAAAATGTTTAAACAACTCATTTCACTTATACAGCTGAATCAATAATAAGGCAATTAGCCCAGCACAACAGAAGCTCCATTCTCTTTCTTTTTTGTTCCATGTGAGTGCTCAAGAAGCACATGGCTGCCACATCCAGCTCTGGTCTCGGCTACACTGAGGGAGACAGAGACGGAGATGCAGTGGGAGCAAGAAGACAGGAAGTATCTCTCCATAAGCTGGTGAATGGTGAATGTAACTTTACAACCTTCAACACATGTGTGAGTGCAATTACATACATACCAGTACACACAACTGTCACTCTCCTGCAAAACCTGAGCCATTGAGACACGGGGAAAAATATGAGCAGAAAAATACTGGGCTGTGATACTGCAGCAAGGTACCTAAAGTTGACTATTTTAAGTCATCATGACTATAAAAGAAAAATAAAGCTGGGCACAGGAGCTCATGCCTATAATCCCAATACTTTGGGAAGCTAAGCTAAGGTGGGAGGATTGCTTGAGACCAGAATTTTGGAGCTGCAGTGAGCTATGATTGTGCCATTACCCTCCAGTGTGGGCAACACAGTGAGACCTTGTCTTAAAAAAAAAGGAAGTATCCCTTGGAGCCATCAGAGGATCACTGAGATTTTCTGGTCTGTTAACCATGTAAATAATGTTCAATAAAATATGCCAAGAACCATGGGCGTGGCACCGCGGTCCTGGTTCATGTTCTCTCAAGACTCAGAGAGAAAACACGAGAGAAAGGGAAGAGGAGACAATGAGCACTGAGCCTTATGAATGCTCGGTCATGTTGAAGATCCTGAGGCTCTCAAGGCCCCACGGTGCACTTGAGGAAACTAAAACTCAGAGAGGGTCACTTGCCCCAGGTCCCAAGGCCATTACAAAAGAGTGGGAATTCAGAACCACCTCTTCCCACCAAGCCAGCTCACCTGCTGAGCCTCCCTGTGCTGGCTTAGTTAACAATGACCTCAGGACAGCATTTTCTTCCCTTGTTTGATGGAAGTGGAGGCAGGACCCTCTAGTAGATTCCCTGTGCTAGAGAACAGGAGTAGGAAAATCCACATATCCTGTTGTTTTCCTACTGTAATCCGCCAAGTTTGGTAACATTTGATTTTAAAGGCAGTATTTTTTTCAGCATTCCAAGAAATCCAAGATCAATAATATACTTTTATTTTCTATTTTTAAGCTCCAGTCAATCAATGTGACTAGGCTGAAAATAAGAAATGCTACTTGTTGCCATGATACAATGAACCTGCTCTTTGGGAAAAGAGTGTTGTCTGCTATTAGTTTGATTTCAATGATGGTTTCACCTGGTGAGGGAAGGTGGCATTTTCTGTCCACATGAGTTAATTAAGATGAAGCTCTTCAACAGTTATTGTATGGAATGGAAGGGTACACTGCATTCAGGGAAGGTTTTCAGGTTCATCAGGCCCTCCTGAAAACCCTCTAGTCAAAATCTCTTTCCATTTGGTATTTGCAGCTGGTCATATCACCCTTCTGAGAAGTTACAGTGGGGCAAGTTTTGTTGGAAGTTACTGTCAAGCTCCCTTCCCAAGCACTCACTGGCCTTCCTCTTACCCTGGCAGAAGCATCTTGGTAAGGAGGACAATTCCACAAGAAAGCCAGGAGGAAGGCTGCTGCCAGAGAGCACATCCGCCTCCAGGCTTACCTAAGGATGCTGTGCACGCACCACCTTCCTGGGCACCTCATGCAGGGCCCCACTGGCTGGTTAAAGGCAAAGGGCAGGGGAAGCCACTGAGGTTCACAAAACCCGAAGGAAGCCATCGGACTGACACTTTTAACTGATCCTTCTAGCAGCTGTGGAAGATGCTCCTCTGCTGATGGAAAACTTGCTTTCCACCCCTAACTCTACCAGGCTCCAGGTTTTTTTTTTTTTTTTGAGACAGAGTCTCGCTCTGTCGCCCAGGCTGGAGTGCAGTGGCCAGATCTCAGCTCACTGCAAGCTCCGCCTCCCGGGTTCACGCCATTCTCCTGCCTCAGCCTCCCGAGTAGCTGGGACTACAGGCGCCCGCCATGTCGCCCGGCTAGTTTTTTGTATTTTTAGTAGAGACGGGGTTTCACCATGTTAGCCAGGATGGTCTCGATCTCCTGACCTCGTGATCCGCCCGTCTCGGCCTCCCAAAGTGCTGGGATTACAGGCTTGAGCCACCGCGCCCGGCCCAGGCTCCAGGTTTTTAAAGGGCAAATGTCAGAGTGCAAAGCCTCATTTCACCCTGGTTGACTTCTGCTTGTGCCACGGTTTCTGGGGCGGGGACGTTCACAGTCCATCCCAGGTGAACAGCCTTTGGTAAACCTGCACTGAACCGCTTCGGTGGAGTCTTTCCTGCAGATCATGTGCCTCTCCTCCAGATGCCTTGGTGTCCTTCAGGACAAGGGAAGCTGGAATAGCTTCTATGCTGCTGGACTGTGAGACCCTGGACCTGGGGGCCACCCAGAAGTGGCTGTGTCCAAGCTTGACCACTGGTAGTTGTGTGTCATTGGGTAGGGTACTTAGTTAGCTTCCTTATGTCTCACTCAGGTACTGCCAGGATGAACGAGTACAAGATTCCCACCCACACACAGGAAAAGTAAAGGCAGTCAGGGAAATAAGCCATGTGTTCCTCTGAATTCACTGTATGTCACAGTATAGTACAGTGTTTTTCAAACTATGAGTTGGAACCTCTAGGAGATTATGAAATCAATTTAGAGAATAATGGCTCATCTTTTAAAAAAAATGGAATGAAACAGAAAGTTCAGAATATAACATTATGAAATGCATAAAGACAAATATTGTTTCATGTGTGTTTATCAATAAGAAACAAACTGGATTCAAATGTAAATTTTTTTACTATAGATCTTAGTTTGAAAATTGGCAAATCATGTATATAGCAGTAAAACGTCAGTATGGTCTGAGCCCCAAGTGTGGAATGCAGTACAAACTACTGTCTGAAGACGTCTTCAACATCACAGCCAACAACTGCAACTTCAATATGTAAAAATCATTATTTACTGTATGTTCTCTGGTATTCAACAGCACAAAAGCCAGCACTTGCTCCCATATAAATTAATTCATGTAGAAACAAGAAGAAAATTATTAAGCTAGTAAACAAAATATTAGTCTGACCTTGGCATAAATTACTATTTGAACTATTAAAGAATAAAAAGGAAAGACAGTGTCATATTAAACACTTCACTATAACACAAAGTTGAGATGAAATTATGAGTGAAGGAGATTGGCAGAGGACACTGCCAGGCCCAAAGTCACTGCCATCCAAGCCACTGTGGAATGTGCAGCTCATCTGGGTGACAGCAGCAGGACAGGCGTGCCCTGACCACTCCCCCTGCTCCTGCCATGCCTGGAGGTGAGGTGGTAATGACCTGCTGGGCTGCACTGTTGTAGACGGTAAAAGACATGAATCCCACACCTGCCCTGGTTAACAGGCCCAGCCCCATGTGGCCCAGGCACTATGGGGGACTGGCCTCAGGAGGCTCCTGGGCTTGTGGGTGTCCATTCTCAACCTGCCTAGTAACACTGTATTTCTCGAGCCTAACCAGCTCTGTCTAGTGCCATACAGAATTGGCCCTCACAAAAGCACCAACAAAAGAGGGACCAAACCAACCAAAACCTGCTCGGAAAAGTGCTCTGGGTTTCACTCACTCACCTTCAGGCCATACTCAGTTATCAAAATACGCCTTCTGTTCATCACCAACTTTCCCGTCATTTTAAGACGACATGGAAAATGACCCACCCATTCTGGTCTGAGGCACTTGGTAACATTTACAACTGCCCAAGTACACATGAAGAAAGCTACAGACAATACAGCAAGTTCTGCTCACCAAGCAAAACAACTACACCCAGGCAGTATCAGTCCATGATGGTGCAAATCCTGTTTCTTCTTTCCTTCTCTGACTCCTAACTTGTTTTTGTAAAAAAGGGGGAAGAAGTGGGAGAAGATGATTTCACAATTTATATAAACACACATGCTAATTGTGGGTCTTCTTGAAGTACTTATCAGTAGTTCCTTCTCTGACGGGAAATACACATTTATTCTGCCTAACACTCTTCAAAAAATACTAATTTGCATTAGGTATAAAATGTATTTGTTTTAAAGATAAAGTTTTAAAAACAAAGAAATTTGAGATCGTGGGCACAAAAAACATGCTTCATAAACCAATAAAGTAGAGTTTAATTCTAAAACCAAAGGACCTTAAAGATGAGCCCCCCACCCTTTCTTTTCAACAGTCCCAGAGGAAGTAGCTGCTCCAAAGTCACAGGTGCTGGTGACAGGAAGGCTCCCAGCCCACTGCTCCATCACTGTCATTCTCCAAAACAGAGGACAGAGAGAAAGTGAAAAAATTATGTCGAAAATATCTCCCACTGAATTTAAATAAGTAGGCATTTCTTATTAAGAAATACTGATACACAAAATGTAAAAGAGAAAGAAAAAAAAAAAAAAGAAAAATCTCCTCGTAATACTGGCCTCCCCAAGTGCCCCATGTTCAAAATTCAGAAATAAAGATGCAGCTCCACAATGACGGGAACCCACAAGATGCCCTTCCCAAAGTGCCAGTAGCCTCAGGACCACAACCTTTCCATCAGAAGAAACCCTTTATCCCCACTTGGCTGTCAGCTCAAGAAGCCGACAACTCCCATGCTGTCCCTTAGTATTCAAGCTCTGAGCCCGGAAAACTCCAAAGAGCCTCTAATGCCATCTCCCAACTTCCAAAACCATCCCAAGGAGCACATCCCCAGCACAATGTCCTACATCCTCCATACGTTGCTGAAACCCAGGATGCCACTCCCCTGCAAGGCCTAGTGTTTTGCTCTTAACCTCCACCCTCCCCCTGTAAGTCACCAAAAGGACTTCCTGTTCTCAAAGTTGAGCAGCCCTTTTCTGACCCTAATCTCCTACCTTCCCAGCTCACTCCCTGACATCCCAACCCCATAAATTCTTCCACCCACCAGGACCACAGACCCCGATTCCACCACCTCTCTGCCACCCCTCCACCTGCTACATCCTCGCTTCCTTCTCTACCCGACTCAGAGCCACAGCCTCATAGTCATATCGGCTACCTGGTGCTCTCACATGCCACCACACCCCTCTGCCCTCCAAAGCACTTTCTGGCAAATCCCAAGCTGATTAAATCTAACTCCCCATCTCCTCTGCCCCAAGCAGCTGCACACAGCTGGATGAGATGCAGAATCCTGCTGATCGGTCCCACTATAAACTCTTGACACCCCACTCAGGTAAGCCCTGAGTGATGTGAGATAGCATCACTGGAAAGGCCCTTTTTGTCTCTCCCCCAACCTCCAACACTCCCTGGCACTCTCAACTTACTGTCCATCCAGCTGAGAAGACAGAGGCCAGGAGAAGCACTGCAGCCCTCTTGCCTCCATTCTGCTCACCCTGCCATCTCTGGCCCCTGCATCTCTCTGACCTGTGGTCCTGAAAAAGGCACCTCCCTGGGGCCGGCCCCGCTACTTGGCAATGGATCCCTGCCCCTCCCATCCTCTCTCTCCTGCATCATGCATTTCCCATCAGCACAGGCACACGTAATAATTACTCTCATTCCAAACACCAAAACTACAGCTCTCAACCAGCCTCTCCTCTGTAGCCTTCCCTCTATTTCTCTGCTTCCTGTTCAGCCAGGCTCCTGCCTGCTCCAGTTTCTCCTCCCTGTTCTCTCTGCAGTCCTGCCCAGCAGGGGCATTGCTCCCACCCCCAACTCTCCAGCTCTTACCAAGGCCACTGCTAATTCAATGGCCACATCTCAGTCCTTATCTTACTAGAGATGCCCACTTTATCCTCAAAATATCTCCCTCATTGACTGCCGGGACCATCTCTCTCTCTTCACCGCGGCTCCCTGCCCCTATCTCTGCCCCTCCCCAGCTCCTTCTCACACACACCTCTGCTGCTTCCTTGTCCCTTCCCTCCCTGCTGCTTGGTGACCTCAGTCACAAGATTGTAATGAATACCCTCAGTATGCCAATGGCTCCCATGCTATTATCTCCAGCACTGACTCCACTGAACTCCCATGCTGCCCGTTCAGCTCTCCTGTTGACTAATACATAAATCGAAATCAACAGGCTCAAGACCTGCTCCTTCTAGTCTATCAGTCACTAAGGAACAACTCCACCCTTCAAGGCCTGCACTCATCCTCCACCCTCGCTATTTCCACCCAATCCAGCCCACCAGCAAATCCCCTGACCTTGCCCTTGACATGCCTCAGGGTCTAACCCCTCTTCAGCACCCACACTGCACCCCCTGGGAATACTCCATTGTCCATTCTCTCCAGAGCTGCCAGAGGAATCCTGCCAAAACTGCATCAGGAGCACATCTGCTCAAACTCCACAGTGGCCCCCATCCCAGAGTGTGAGGTACTCACAGTGGCTGCAGGACTGGCCATGCCCTGCCCCTGCTGCCTCTCTGATCTCTCCCCTCCATCCCCCACCCTCCCTCTGCCCCTCAAACCCACCAGGCATATGGCCACTCTGCTGGGAAGGCTCCTTCCCCAAGGATTCACATGGTTCAGCCCTCACATCCTTCAGGTCTCTGAAGGATGTCACCTTACGTAAGAGTAACACCATAATATCCCTTTATATAAGCACTGTCTTAATACCTAACACATAGCAGTTACATGGCAGACATCGTTCTAAGAATTTTACATATGCCAATTTATTTAGTACAACTCATGTAATAATAATATTACCCTCATGTTACCTACGAGGAAACAGGGAGAAGTTAAAGGGCTTGCCAAAGTCACACCGCCAGTAAGTAATGGGAATTCGCATTCCAACTCAGGCAGCGTGGCTCCAGAATTTCTGCTACACCCGCCCCACCCATGTCCCCACCCTTAACTTCCTGTTTTGTTTTCTCTCTTGTCTGCTTTGTTCATGACTGCCCCGGGGCACCAGATGGTGTCCAACAGAGAGCGGGTACTTGGCTACTACTTGTTGAATGAGTTAAAGAACGATTCAATCACACTGAGCCACCTGCAAAGCTGTCATCAATCTGTTGCTGTACAGGAGTCACCAGATCACAATTAAAATAAGAGCCGCTGGTTCCCATAGTGAAGGTGGTTTCCTTCACTGGCTGGAGGATGGGACAGTGACCTGGTGCGAGCTGAGCCAAGGAGCACCAAAACAAATGGCCTTTCTAACAGCTGAAAACGAATGAGCAGCTACACCATGAATAGCAAAGCACAGCCTCAAACACCTTCATCACGGGAAATGCCAGGGGCAGGCCTACATTTTTTGGTTAAAAGCATATCTTTTGTTTTCCTGCCTGTTATGCCTTTATCAAACTATCTGTGGTTTACAGTCACGTGTTCCAAATTCCAGACCAAGCACAAACATACAACCTGTGCCAAACAGACTGAGCAAGCCAGAGAACAGAAATCACAGGAAGCCTAGAAACTCCCCAAAGTGTCAGACGTGCCCATTATTTCTGGCATTTCATGGCAGAAATGCTACCCTTGGGTTATTACTTATAAATATTTCAAGCTACTGCAATGACACTGCTACTAAACAACACCTCAAACCTCTTGAAATCTTAGAAATTAAGATTGTATTTATATTATTTTAGGGTTTAGCAAGTTTTTCTTAAGACATGGAAACGTGCAGGTAAAATCAAGAAGTGTGAGAAATAACAGAAACGATGATGATGGTCATAATCATCCCACTGTCTCAAGACCACAGTAGTGCTTCCCCATCATCTGCCCCTAAATATAAATAAAAATTGCTATCTGGCTTACCACGTTATCACTAGTAAAGCCTCCTGTCTTTTTGAAACATGATAACTGTCAGGCCTCTGAGCCAAGCTAAGCCATCATATCCCCAGTGACCCGCACATATATATCCAGATGGCCTGAAGCAACAGAAGATCCACAAAAGTGAAAATAGCTTAACTGATGACTTTCCACCATTGTGGTTTGTTTCTACCCCACCCTAACTGATCAATGTTCTTTATAATCTCCCCTACCCTTAAGAAGTTTCTTTGTAATTCTCCCCACCCTTGAGAATGTACTTGGTGAGCTTCACCCCCTGCCCCCAAAACATTGCTCTTAACTTCACTGCCTATCCCAAAACCTTTAAGAACCAATGATAATCCCACCACCCTTTGCTGACTCCTTTTTTGGACTCAGCCCTCCTGCACCCAGGTGAAATAAACAGCCATGTGGCTCACACAAAGCCTGTTTGGTGATCTCTTCACATGGACACATGAAACAATAACATCTGAAAGTCTCGCTTACAAAGCCACATGTTAAACTATGGTTTTTCTAGAATTCGAACTAAACCACCTTTCTTAGATGGAGTCTTGCTCTGTCATCCAGGCTGGAGTGCAGTGGCGCGATCTCGGCTCAATGCAAGCTCCGCTTCCTGGGTTCACGCCATTCTCCTGCCTCAGCCTCCTGAGTAGCTGGGACTACAGATGCCCGCCACCACGCCCAGGTAATCTTTTGTGTTTTTAGTAGAGACGGGGTTTCACCATGTTAGCAAGGATGGTCTCGATCTCCTGACCTCATGATCCACCTGCCTCGGCCTCCCAAAGTGCTGGGATTACAGGCGTGCGCCACCGTGCCCGGCCCTAAACCACCTTTCTTTAACCTACATGGTAACTATATGTTTTCCAAAATCTGCATAATCAATTTATCTAAAAATTACATTAGAAATTAGGAGATACTAATTTTTAAATCTAGAACTTATCTCGACATGCAATTTTGAAACTGTCAGGAATGAAGAGACAAACTGCTTATTACACTTCTGCTGGAGAACAACGAACAGCTCTGGGGTGGTACCCAGAGGGCCATCAGCCCCATAGATCCCACAAGGGGCAAGAGGAACAACCCAGCACTGTTAGTCTCTGTTCCATCCAGGATCCAGTGAGCCAGTGACAAGGCGGAGTTGGCAACAAGAAGGCCACCACTAACCACAAAGACCCTGGCAAAGGGAAGCTGCTCATGAAACATAAACTGGATATGACTGCTTATTACAATTCCTGTTCATGAGTTCATGTCCAAATCTACATTATGCATAGCAAATCTCTAACTATCCATGGCAAATCTACACTACCACACTTTTACTAAAAGCAGGGAAAGGACAAAGGAACAACTTCTTGCACACAAATGTGTTCTGGAGGCCAGTTAATTTAGGACAATTAAGTACTATTTAAATGAAAGAAAATCGGTATTTAGTGGGGGAAAACCCCCACATTTTCCACTGAGCGTGTGTGTCCAGTATCTTCATCAAGGAGAATATTTTAGGTATCTGATATGTAAGTATTTTGAAGAGACTTTTGAATCTCACTGACCTGTTACCTGACTTCTCAGATGATAAAGTATTGTACCGTGGAATCGAACATTTAGTACTATTTTTAAAAAGCTGAAATAGCCATCATTTCCTTCCACCTTTTCTGTTGATCAGCAAACAATCAAGAGACCAAAATCTGAAAGAACAATTATATTTTAGAAGTTTCCAGTACAGTCCAAGTCCCAAATTTCCTGTGTTTAATCCTCCTGTGAGACAAATAACCACAAAATATTTAAGGAGGCAGGCAGAGTACTCCAGTTATTTTTAATAGATCTGCCCAATGACCTTTCTTATGAGAGTAAAGGGTGCTAAACGAAGCCTAAAAATCACGAAATATTTAGAAGTAAAAACACCTACTTACTGTCTGCAACTTATTCTCTAATGGTGCAGAAAAAAAAGTAGTAAGAAAGAAAAAAATGATAAAACAAATGTGGCACAGTGTTAACACTGGTGATTACAGGTCTACTTCAAGTTTGAAATTGTTTCAAAATAAAATGTTAAAGAACACGTATCAGCAGGATTATTACATAAAAGGATTATTTAAGATATGAACTATTTCCTACACCTACATACATGCTCCACCCCTCCCTCCCTCTGGTTTCCAGACAACCTCCATCCTTTCCTAGTCAAGATCCTAGGAAAAGTAGTCTCTCACCTCCTACTCCTGGCTCCAAATAGCCTCAAAACATGACTTCTGTCTCCCTCTCTCAATTAAAACTGTTCTCACCAGAATCATCAATGACTTCCTACTTCCCAAATCCATCAGCACATTCCAGCTCTAACAGTCTTCCACCCTGGCAGAAATGCGGACTCCAGTCCTGCTTCTCTGCTCAGTCTCTCCATGCAGTCTCTTCCTCTAACCCTTACATTTTGCCCCAACTCCTCTCAGCTCTCCAGTGCACTGCCTTGAGAAGATTCTGAGGATCCCACAGGCTCCATGGGAAACAGCAGTGATGATTATTAATGTCTGCGTGGGTGGAGAGTGGGCGGCAGGAGAGCAGGGTGGCAGCATGGCTCTACCTGGAACTTGACTTCCTTCTCTAAAGGCTCTCCTTCATGGGTTAACTCATCTCCTCCTTTAATTCCAACTATTTCTAACACCCACCAAAATCTACCTTTTAAGGGACACTCCTCCACTGACTTCCAGACCTACAGTGCCAGCCACCCACAAGCAGTTCCATTTACTGTTCCACAGATGTGAACTCTTCTACTACCAAAACATGCTCTTCTTTCCATAATCCCAAACTAAGTTAATGGCACCACTGATCACCCTGAAGCCAAACCACAAATACTAAAAATGTCCCTGATTTCTATTGTTCCCTCATCCCTTATATCCGAATCTATTTGGAAGCTCCTCTCATTTCCATCACTGCTTCCACCACCTTGATTTAAGTCCTCATCATCTGTTGCCCGGACTATTCAATATCCTAACATCTCTACCTCTCGCCTCCTCCACCCCTACATCCATTCTCCACGTTGCTTTATTAGGATTATCTTTTCAAAATACAAATCTAATTTCATTTGTAAAAGATTTTAAAACAAAAATTCAGTCATGTATTGCATAACAACATTTTGGTCAACAACAGACTACATCAATGACAGTAGTCCCTTAAGCTTATGATGGAGCTGAAAAATTCCTATCACCTAGTGACATCACAATGTAGTGCAACATATCACTCCTGTGTTTGTGATGATGCTGTTGTAAACAAACCTACTGTGCTGCCAGTCATATAAAAGTCTAGCACATAAAATTATGCATAGTATATAACACTTGATAACGACAATAAATGATTATTTTGCTGGTTTATGTATACTTTTTATTGTTAGAGTATACTACACTTCTACTTATTAAAAAACAGTTACAGCCAGGTGCAGTGGCTCACAACTGTAATCTCAGAACTTTGGGAAGCCGAGGCAGGTGGATCACTTGAGGTCAGGAGTTCAACACCAGCCAGACCAACATTGTGAAACCCCGTACCTACAAAAAATACAAAAATTAGCTTGGCTTGATGGCGCACACCCATAATCCCAGCTACTTGGGAGGCTGAGGCAGGACAATAGCTTGAACCGGGGGGGTGGAAGTTGCAGTGAGCTGAGATCATGTACTGTACTCCAGCCCCGACGGCAGAGCGAGACTCTGTCTCAAAAAAAAACAAAAACAAAAACAAAATACAGTTAACTGTGAAACTGCCCCAGGCAGGGCCTGCAGGAGGTACCAGAAGAAGACCTTGCTATCATGGGAGATGACAGCTCCATATGTGCTGTCGCCTCTAAAGTCCTCCGAGTGTGTCGAAAATGGGTATTCAGTGTCGCAGAAATCAACACAAAGACAAAAGATCTCTCAGCAAGGCTAATTTACTTTCTGCAGAAAGGGTGCTGCTCACTAGCAGTCTTGCCAGGAGAGCACACACAAACAAAGGAGACAGGGTCATTTATAAGCCTGATGCGTCCACCCTATGGCTGTGTCCAGTTTCCACTGGCTGGAACAGGACCTCACATTCTGTACTTGTCCTGACTGGCTGGCAATTTAGAACTTCCCAAAAGAGGCAGAGGTAGAGGAGAACAAAGGAAAGGAGGAAGTAACTTGTGGAATGCTGAGAAAGGCAAAACACCTCCAAATAAGAAAGAGGAACAGGCTATGACCTAATGCTTGCTTAGACCTGTACAGGTATGCCAGGGCAAATGTCTAGGCTAAAAGATGGGGGCTAAGAACACAAAGTATATTGCTTTCTTTATTATGGCTAGCAGATAGTTAAGAATATTAGCACAGGTCTTTGAGTAACTTTTGCTTCTAAGAGAGGCTACTATTTATTCTCAATTAGACTGGGAGGAAGGTCCCTTTGAAGAGGAACCTCTACTTCATTTTCTACAGAGTGGGACAGAGGTGCTGGTGGAAGACAGTGATATTGATGATCCTGACCCTGTGTAGGCCTGGCTGTGTGTGTTCGTGTCTCATTTTTAACAAAAAAGTTTAAAAAGACAATAAAAATTTTAAAACAGAAAACAGCATACAGAATACGGATATAAAGAGAAAAAATATTTCTGTATAGCTATCCAATGTGTTTGTGTTATAACTGTTATTTCAAAAGTCAA
The DNA here is from genome assembly GCF_009764315.1 of Trachypithecus francoisi. Taxonomy (NCBI): domain Eukaryota; kingdom Metazoa; phylum Chordata; class Mammalia; order Primates; family Cercopithecidae; genus Trachypithecus; species Trachypithecus francoisi. The sequence continues at coordinate 433,617 of NW_022680462.1, forward strand.
AAAGTTTTAAAAATTTAAAGTTTATAAAGTAAAAAAGTTACAGTAAGCTAAGATTAATTTATTAGTGAAGAAAAATATTTTGTATAGTGTGGCCTACATGTACAGTGTTTGCTAAGTCTCTAGTAGTATACAGAAATGTTCTAGGCCTTCAGAGTCACTCTCCACTCACTTGCTAACTCACCCAGAGCAATTTCCAGTCCTATAAGTTCCATTCATGGAGACGGTAAACAGGTATACTATTTTTTATCTTCTATACTGTGTTTTTGCTGTACCTTTTCCATGTTTAGGGATGTTTAAATATACAAGTACTTACCCACTGTGTTCAAATTACCTAAAGTATTCAGTCCAGTCAGATGCTGTACAAGTCTGTAGCCTAGGAGCAACAGGCTATACTATTCAGTCTACATGTGTAGTGGCTAGACCATCTAGATCTGTGGATAAGTACACTCTCTCATGTTCACACAATGATGAAAACACCTAATGAGACATTTCTCAGGAAGCACTTCCTTACAACGTATCCCCTTCACTAAGTGACACATGACTGTATATGAAATAAAGGGGGAAAATAACACAAACCACATCCATAGCCCTTCCTGTAGCCATCCCCAACAGTTTCTTTATTCATACTTCCAAATTCATTACTCATACTCTATATGTTCCTACCATGAAAATGTCTTCTAATCCCCAAATACATTATGCTGTTTCATATCTCTGTATTTCAAATAGTTTTCCCTTGACTAAAACGTTCTTATCCTACAAGCAATCTCCTGCTTGTTTTTAAAACCTATTTTCAAATATCAAGTCTTGTAGGTAGACCACCCTAAACTCCCAACAAAGTACCTCCTATCCAGGTCATTTGTATGAGTCTCCGGTCTCATTATTTCACTACCTTTCAATTATAAAGCCATCTCTCCTACCAGACTTTTTAAACTACTATTCAAAATGCAACAACAAATCTAAGTTCTTTAAAATTATGTCATCGTTTTAAATAAAACCATAAATGGGAACTTTTCCTTTCATACAGACTTTACAACAATGGGTGTTCTCTTAAGTATGATCAGTTTAAATCATACAGCCAAATTTGTTTTCCAGGGAAACACATTTTTATTTTACAATAGGTAATTAACTTCATTTAATGAAATGAACTTTATTAAAGACATCTACACCTTAAAATAAGATATACCAGCATGAACTCTTATCAAGTCTATGCTAATAACCTACTGCTTTTTCTTTTTCTATTTTCATACAGGGCCTCACTCTGTTGCCCAGGTTGGAGTGCAATGGCACAATCTCAGCTCATGCAACCTCCATCTCCTGGACTCAAGCAAACTTCCCACCTCAGATTCCCAAGTAGCTAGGACTACACTATAGGCACGCGCCACCATGCCTGGCTATTTTCTTTTTTATTTTTAGTTGAGACGAGGTTTCGGCCGTGTTTCCCAAGCCAGTTTCCAACTCCTGAGCTCAAGTGATCCTCCTGCCTCAGCCTCCCAAAGCACTGGGATTACAGGTGAGAGCCACCGCACCCAGCCTCCTACTGCTTTTTCCATTTAAAAGCCCAATTGCTAAGCCAAAGCATAGTAATAATAAGGACCCCAAATTAAGAAAACAAGAAGCGTACACAATGTGGATACATAGGAAACTCTGTACCACTCTCTAAGGCCACAAACACTTAACATCAGGGAAAGCTCTTATTCATCTTGTCTCTGTTCCTTCCAAAGTGAAAGCCATTTCAAAGAAGACTGCTTCTGCTTCTTTGCTAACAATAGTTTAAAGGCCAACTTGTTCTTGGCTTACAATGGTTCCATTCTGCAACATGATAAAACAAGGCAGTATTCAGAAGAAGCCAAAACACCTGTCAGTGCTACAGACTCTCCCCGACCCTCATACCACATGGGGCCCCATTCTAGCTCCTTATGGGACTCTTCCTTTCCGTTTCAGGCAAATAGGGTCTTACAAGCAGTGCTAACAATATAGAATGCCTTCTGAATTGGCAATTGCAATACTCTCTCATCTAGAGAAAAATCCAAAGCAATATGATAGAAATAAGAGCACCCACCCTTAACTTCACAGGTACACTTGTTAAAACAAAATGAGTATGAAAAGAGATGTCTTAAAATAGCAATAACATGTGAAAATCTAGACATATTTCAGCTTAGTTTATGAATTAAGACTACCTCTCTCACAGCATAATTAACAAATGTGTGTAATGCTTCTCAGAAGTAAAGATAAGCAGGGACTGGAGTCCCACGTGTGCAATTACACTTCATTCTACTTCGGAAACTGTTCTAGGCTCTGTCCTTTCTGATGCCCAGAATCTCTCTTTCTAGGAGCTGATTGTGAAGTTCTCCCCCACAGGTGATCACCACTACAACACTGTGCTCCGGACAGTCAAGAAATGTGCTGCACTCAAGAAAACTCCAGAGTTTATTCTGAAGACATCTAGGAAAGAGTCAGCTCTACGAGGGGTAGGAAGCAAGGGTCTAGAGCAGGGTAGGCAGATTGAGGCCAGGCTGTTTTCATAAGCAAAGCTGAAATGGAGCAGCCAGGCCTGTTCTCTTACATATCGTCTATGCTTGCTTCTGAAGTTCAACAGCAGAGTTGAGCAGTTCAGAGACCATTTGGCCCTTTCCAGAGAACCTCTGCTAACCTCTGTTCCAGAGTGGCCAGGGACACAAGGACATGAGAAATGGCATAGGGGTGAGTTCCCTGAGTTTCCTTTTTGCTTCACATATCTCAGATAAAAGCTGAAGGAGACAATCTGCAAACAAGAAGGGTGCAGACCAAAAGAACACCTGCTCTCTATGTCCAAAGAACAGAAAGGAGCCTGTCTAGCAAGACAGAACATTTTTAGATAATAACCACTCTACTCCAGACAGGCATCAAAAACGACTGTGGCTCCAGTCCCACCCACACCAACAAAGGCTGAGTATGAGGCCTAAACTTTTGCCATTGTGAAGTGGTACGAGATGCCCCAACACTTCTAGGTCCAAGGGTAGGGTCCAAGAAGGCCAAGTAGGGGGCCAGGACTTTCATCCTCCACTGCCAGTAATAACCAGCCCCCTGCACTACTGCACTATCAATGAAAACAAATGGAGAGGTGAGACTCTCACTAACTATAACAAAGAGCCCCAGCCACAGCCCCTCAGTGTCAACAGCAGCTAAGTAAAATCTGAACTTCTGTCTCCACCTGGCAGTAACAAGGGAGTGGCCCACCATCCTCTGCCAGAGCAATGCCATAAGTCAACTAAAACAGAAGGTTTAAATAATATCCAAAATGTCCAGGAGGTTTCAATTAAAAAAAAAAAAATCACTCACCCCACAAAGAAGCTAGATCTCAAGCCGTACGAAATGAAGAAAATACATGCCAGCACTGGGATGACAGAGATGTTCAAGTTACCTGACAGATTTTAAAGCAGCCATAGTAACACTCTTCAATGAACAAGGACACACACACACTTTAAACAAAAAAAAGAGAGAGAGAAGGGGGCAGCAAAGAAAAAGAGGCTCAGCTCAGCAAAGAAATAAAAGCTATAAACAAGTACCAAATGGAAATTTTAGAACTGAAAAATATAACAACAGAAGTAAAAAGCTCAGTAGATGTGCTCAATAGCAGAACAGAAGGAAAAATCAGTGAACTCGAAGATGGAACAAAAGAAATTACCCAAACTTAACAAGAGAGAGAAATCGAGAAATAGACCAGAATGAAAAAAACTAGTAATAGAGCCACAGGGACTTGTAGGACTGTGACAAAAGAACTAACATTCTCCATCAGAGTTCCAAGGGAGAAAAGACAGAGGGCAGGGCTTGGAAAGTATATGAAAAAATAACAGCTGAAAAGTTCGCAAATTTGGCAAGAAACAGAAACCCAAGACTCAAAAAGCTAGTTAAACCTTGAAAAACCAAAGACAGAAACATTCTTGAAAGCAGCCAAAGAAAGATGACACCTACCGATAAGGAAAAAACAATTTGAATGACAGCTGATTGTTCATCAGAAAACAGGAAAAGTCAGAAGAAAGTGGCACGATGCTTGCCAGGGATTGAAAGAAAAGAGGTGACAACCCAGAATCCTATATCAGCAAAAATATCATTAAGGAATGAAGAGAAAATCAAGATACTTTCATGAAACTAAGAGAAACTGTCACCAGCAGACCTACCCTGAAAGAATGGCTAAACTAAGTTCTCTAAATGAAAAGGAAATCAAATGAATCAACCTTGGAACATCAGGAAGAAAGGAAGAAGAGGGTGTGTAAAAACACAGGTAAAATATAAAAGGCTTTCCCCCTCCTTCTCTGGAATCTTCCAAATTACATTTGACAACTGAAGCAAACAGTGTAACAATGTCTACTGTGGTTCTAAATGTATATAGGAGAAATATTTAAGATGATTACATAGCTCCCACATGTACTAACTGACCTGTTATAAACAAAAATATTCACTGAATAACAGTGAAAGATTACAAATAAATGTCCATTAATAGAGGGTTGGTTAAGTTAACAATGATACAGCCATACGACAGAATATTATACTACCATTAAAAAGACAGTTAGGCCAAGCATGATGGCTCACGACTGTAACCCAGGCACTTTGGAAGGCTGAGGCAGGAGGATCACTTGAGCCCAAGAGTTCAAGACTAGCCTGGGAAACATAGTGAGATCTCATCTCTAAAAAAAAAATGTTCTTTTAATTAGTCAGGCATGGTGGTGTGCACCTATAATCCCAGCTACTTGGGAGTCTGAGGTGGTAGGACAGCTTTAGCCCAGGAGGCTGAGGCTGCAGTGAGCTGTGATTGCACCACTGCACTCTAGCCTGGGAAACAGAAAAGGCCTGGTCTCGGGAAAAAAAAAACTCTGAAGATATGTTGTTATGGACAATAAGCAGGGCCATAGCAGTGTGTCCTGGATGCTATCATTTGTATGAAGATAAATATGCATGCAGAGACTCTCTGGACAGACACACAGAAGCTGGTAAGAGTATTTGCTGCTAAGCAGAGAACTGGCATCCAGAGATCAGAGTAGGCTGTGGGGTGAAGGCGACAAGTTTCCCTGTATACCATTTTCATTCCTTTCCAGTTTATTATCTATTTACTATCGTTAATTTTAAAAACTTTTTTTAAAAAGTGAAAAATTCCCAACCCAAAGGCAAGACTTGGAAGAATTCAGCTAAAGCTAAGGGGAAACAGTAAAACAGTGCTTCCATGATAGCTAGGTGTTTACATGTATTTAAACATGGCTACAGAGTTTATGAAATCCTGGAAAAAAACCTGTTCTCACTCTATTCATACTAGCTTCATTGAAAAGGTGGTGGTGGTTTGTTTTTGTTTTTGTTTTTGTTTTTTGAGACAGAGTCTGGCTCTGTCGCCCAAACTGGAGTGCTAGAGTGTAGTGGTGTGATCTCAGTTCACTGCAACCTTTGCCTCCCCAGCTCAAGCAATCCTCCCAACTCACCCTCTCGAGTAACTGGGACTAAAGGCACGTGCTACCACAACTGATTAATTTTTGTATTTTTTGTTGAGATAGGTTTTTTGCCATGTTGCCCAGCTGATCTCAAGCTTCTGGGTTTAAGGGAGCCTCCCCTCTCCACCTCCTAAAGTGCCAGGATTACAGGTGTGAGCCACTGCACCCAGCCTGAAAATGATACTTTTAACGGTCAAATAATAATTTATTGAAAAGTGTTCTATGAATGTTGATCCTAAGGCCACAGCTAGGGAAAAATCTGATTTCAAATTATTAGGCCTTTGCCTGAAGACACAGCAAATGTGACATCAGATTCTCAAGGATCCTGGCATTGCAAACCTGGTTCCGTCAAGTGACGATGATTTGATTTGGCTCTGTGTCCTCACCCAAATTTCACCTTGAATTGTAATAATCTCCATGTGTCAATGGTGGGGCCGGGTGGATAAGTGAATCATGGGGAGGTTTCCCCCATACTGTTCTCGTGATGGTGAGTTCTCACAAGATCTGACGGTTTTATAAGCATTTGGCATTTCCCCTGCTGTCATTTCTTCTCTTGCCTGCTGACACTTAAGATGTGTCTTCTGCCTTCCACCATGATTGTGAGGCCTCTCCAGTCATATGGAACTGTGAGTCCATTAAACCTCTTTTTCTTTATAAATTACTCAATCTCGGGTATATCTTTATTAGCAGCATGAGAACAGACTAATACAGATACCAAATATAAAACTTAAAACTGAATATTATAGATCATGAACCTGTAAACCAAATCACCAATAGAGAAGGAAAAAAAGAAACAGGAAAAAATTAACTCATTTTAAGATTTTTGAAGATTTCGTTTTCATCCAATGTACAGAAATCAAAGCCAGCACCAGTTCTAAAAAGGTAACATATTTAAGGATCTCAAAGTAATGGAGGAAAAGAGCAACATGTGGGTAAGAGCAAGTGCTATGCCTCCAGCATCCTTCCACGAAGCTCTGCCATGTGTCATAAGATCCACAACCCCAGAAACATCATGACCCCCACAACAGCTCTCTCCCTGGAGCAGGGCACGAAGCTCAGGTGAAACCAGGTCCTACACCGTCACCCTCCAGAGACTAACTGGAAACCCTTCAACCAACTGCAGGATAAAGCCAGCAGCAGCAGCAAACCTAACCCTGAGAGCCAGGAGCAAGAGCTTCTGACAAAGGGGAGGGCGGAGGTCACTTTATGCCCAAGATAATCTTTCTAGATACCTGCTGAGGGATGGGAGACCCATAAGAATCAGCTCACCAGGAAATTGTTACCATGTGAACACTGCATCCCACCACCGCACTCACCTTTCTAAAGCCCTGCCTTTTCAAAAGACGACGTCTGAATCCCTGCTCGGCACTCAGGGTCCCACAAGTAACTCCCGGGCTTCCCTCCTGGCCTTGCCCAGTCCCCATGTCACACTTCCCCATGGTCCGGCTGCTGCTGCTTGCCCCACCCCTGCCTGACTCTCCAGCTCCCGTGTCTGGGCTTCTCTCTCCACCTGAAACAGCCTCTTGTCCACTATCCAAACTTCATCCCTCTTTCACAACCGAACTTCCTTCCTTTCTGGAACTTCTGCTGACCACCTCCCACCCAGAATTAACTTCCTCCTTCTGAACTACAGGAGGGACTATCCATTGTCACTACTACCATCATAATTAGGAAGAGGAACTTAAACACTTTAGCCATTACCTGTGCCAGATGTTCTCCCATTTAATCCTCACCAAAACCTAGCATTTGGTTCCCACAGGAGAGAGGAGGAATCTGAGGCCCAGAGAGATTTAACGAGAACCTCTGAGCACATGTCCACTGAGTCCTCAACACAAAAGCTTCTGACTATACCAACAGCTCACAAAGTTTGTGATTGAAATGGTCTAATAAACAAAAGTGTATAAATAAGTAACCCAGAAAGAACACAGAGACGTAATGGCAGCTTGACTGTGTCATGTTTTATCTTTAAAATAAAGTTTAAGTATTGTATTGTACAAGACAATGTATATGATTATTTTGGTATAGAAATCATCTTTCATATTACTTATCCTCAGGTAAAACCAGTCCTCCATGCAGATGGGCCACATGGGCCTATGAGACAGCCCAATATGACCCACTAGGCCACACTGCTCCCCAAGGGTATGGGGCAGGTTTATTCTATACATTGGGCTTAATCCCTTACAAGCTGCCTTTAGGTACATCCTATCTTATTTCACCTTCACAATGAGCCTGTCCAGAGGTAGAATGGATAGTTATTTCCATTATCTCACAGACGAGGAAACTGATTACCAGGTATGTATAAGTGCCTCACCTATAGCTACTGAAGGCCCTGGCAGAGATGGGGACCTGGAGCTTCTGACTCCTAGCCTTGTAATCTGTGTTTCCAACCATCCTCTTCTGTTTATCTGCCCTCGATAGACACTGTCTCCAGCCATCTCTCAGATTCCACATGTTGATGTCTCAATTCATTGTCCCAATTCAGGTGCAGCCTCTGCAAGGCAGGGGGGCTTTGGGTTTCCTCACTTGCCTCCTCGCCCCTGCCTTCTTCACCAGTCCATCATCCCACAGCGTTCAGCACAGATCAGTCTGTTCTCTGACATTCTCAAAGTAAAAAGGAGTCGAGAAGCAGGAGATAAATTAAGTAGAAAGAAAGTGTAAGGGGTACAAAGTGAGGAAAGGGGAGAAAAATAGAAGCAATAAATAACTGAGAGAGCAGAAAAGAGTCTTATCCAAGCAGCAGCCTCAGCACAGAAGGGCAAATGTGCCTAGACATGGGTCAAAAAATACAATCATTCTCAGAACTGTGACACGAAGAAGGCAAACAGGAAAAGTCATTCTGAAAACACCTACTTACTGGTTTCATTCAAAGCATCCCTCTGAACAGAGAGTAATACTTCCTAAGTAGAAAGGAGAGTCTTGTTCTTAAATGTTTTGTAAAAAGTGTTTGACAAAGGATCACTTAAGGGCAAAGTATACACCAAGAAAAACAGAGTTCAAAATTAATCACTTCCCATTTGAAAACTTTTTTTAATACCATTTGTCAAATAGTACAAGTCTCTAAAATCATAAAATGAAATATGAGTAGTATTAGTACCAAAAGTAAGAGCAGGACAAAGCTCTCCCATCCATAGCCAGGCTCCATCCCTGAGGATGCACAGCTCCACAGTATGCTCAGCTGGGCACTCCCTCAGGGTCATAACTCATTCGTGAGGGTGGAGAGATTACACAGCCATCACTTTTCCCTGAACCCATTGCACCTAAATCCCCATTTCAGACAGAGGGAGACAACTTAATAACTCATGGCAATGGGCCAGTCTTTTCCAGACTTACAGCCTTTGTGGGTAAAAACCAAAGCCACAATGAGCATCCACATCAGCAGCACATTAGCAACGCGGGCCTCACCCGCCATCATGCTACAGGTCACTGTTTTTTAATACCCTAAAGAGCATAAACTAATAGAAGATTATTTTCCAGCAAAGACAATTCACAGGCAGGCTCTTGCTCCCCTTCCCTCTCTGTCACTCACAAGTGTGTAAATACGACTGATGAGATTTACAGCACTTAAGTTCACATACAAGGAAATATTGCCAATATTAGTCAAATTCCTGTGGTAACATGCATCACTTTCAGAAACAACTATTTCTTAGCCAAGTGTGGTGGCTCACGCCTGTACTCCTAACACTTTGGGGAGGTCAAGGCAGAAGGATCACCTGAGGTCAGGAGTTCGAGACCAGCCTGGCCAACATGGTGAAACCCCGTGTCTACTAAAAATACAAAAAATTAGTCAGGCATGGTGGCACGTGCCTGTGGTCCTAGCTACTGGGGAGGCCGAGGCAGGAGAATCGCTTGAACCCAGGAGGCTCAGGTTGCAGTGAGCCGAGATCACACCACTGCACTCCAGCCTGGGTGACAAGAGTGAAACTTCAGTGGGGTGCGGTGGCTCACGCCTGTAATCCCAGCGCTTTGGGAGGCCGAGGCGGGCGGATCACAAGGTCAGGCGATTGAGACCATCCTGGCTAACATGGTGAAACCCCGTCTCTACTAAAAATACAAAAAATTAGCCGGGTGAGGTGGCGGGCGCCTGTAGTCCCAGCTACTCGGGAGGCTGAGGCAGGAGAATGGCGTGAACCCGGGAGGCGGAGCTTGCAGTGAGCCAAGATCATGCCACTGCACTCCAGCCTGGGTGACAGAGCGAGACTCCGTCTCCAAAAAAACAAACAAAAAAAAAAGAGTGAAACTTCATCTCAAAAAACGACTATTTCTTAAGATGGTAGAACCAAGTACTAATACATGTATCATATACTAGAAAGTTCATGTTTTTATCTTTTTATTCACAATAACTAACATATCTGTTTTTCTACTTTGGAACACTGAACATCATTTTGCACACCTTTTCTTTGACAACGGCTGTGTTATACTGCTTGACAAGAACTTGTCAAATAATTACCCTGAAATCCTCTTATGGTACTGAAGATATGAAAAGAAACCTCAAAATAGAGGTTTTATTAGATAAATAAAAATAAGGCTGAAAAATGTTCTACGTGTTGAGAAAAGTAAACTTAAAAGCTGAGAAGAGAGTACAAAGGAAAAATGTATTTTATTTCATTCAAAAGGTTTTACAATAGGAGGAGGGAGATAATCAATGAAAAACCCCACCTTAGTTTACAGGTAGTATCTTTTATATTATTTTTTGTAGAGACAGGGGTCTCACTATGTTGCCCAGGCTGGTCTTTAACTCCTGGGTTCAAAGGATCTTCCCGCCTCAGCCTCCCAAAGTGCTGGGATTACAGGTATGAGCCACCGCACCCGCCCTACAGGTAGTATCTTAAAGAGATGTTAACCTCATATGCACATCAAGAATCTGAATACTCACTCAGCTGGTAAAACCAAAGTGGTAATGCTAATGGCACGTTAGTCCAGTTCAAAATATTTTTTAGTATCTTAACCACATTCCAGACACGTTAAGGATCAAAATAAGATGCTGGCAAAAAAGACAGCAAAGGAATACACTGAGCCCTTGAGCACCTTTGCCCCCGGAACAGCACTCAAGTGAGACCCCCGAAGCACCTAGACTGGGCTCTGCCGCTGACCAGCTGCAACTCCTCTGAGCAGCAAACTCCTCAGTTGTGAAGCAGGAGGGTTAACTCGATGTTCTCTTAAGGCTACTTTCCTGCTTTAAAGTTACACATGGTGAAGAAACTACTCACGAAGATGAAGGAAATAAAATTTATTGGGGTGTTTGCCCATTATTAGGCTGCATAATTAAAAGATTTGTTTTGTCTCTCACATTCTAATAATGGATTTTTCCTAGGGAGAACAGAAAAGTTATTTAAACATTTTAATTTCCAAACTTAACCATAAGTAAATTTATGAAACCCAAAATATGAATTTGTTTTTGTTTTCATATTAAGGAAATTTCATCTTGTGATCCTAAGCTTTCAGTGGAAGGAATAGATTGCCTCTCTCAGTAAGATGGCTGGTGGATGGATATATATGCTCTACCAAACAGCTTATTAGGAAGAAGTACTTAAATATTACAAAATACACAAAAATATCATACTCTTATGCCCAAAGCATAGTGTGTTTAGGAAAGTATGTTCAGTTATTAAGTGTCATGAAAATTATATGAAGGTCTCACTAAAGTTCAAAGTTTCAGTCAAAGGTAAGCAGTTTGACAGAAATATTGGTCATTTACTTACAAAATCTAGAGAATCCCCATTTATTAGGGCTTACTGTGTATCAGCACTCTTAGGTTCTTTGGTATAATCTCATTTAATCATCTATATTAAATGAGATATAATCTCATTTAATCATCTATATTAAATGAGATATAATCTCATTTAAGTCCTCTTAACCACATTAAGAGGTAGCTATCATTATTCTCATTTAACAAATCAGAACACTGAAGTGGAGAAAATAAAAACACCTTCCCAAAGCAGAACAGCAAGTCACAGAGCCAAGATTCCAACATAGCACTTCCAACTCAAATCCAATGATCCTTCCCCTACACTTATACAATCTGGGTTAGCTTATACTAATAAAAATATGCCGCATGGCTCAACTATTTTAGTTACTGATATACCCAGATGATTCTCACACTGACATTCACTCCATAATATGACCTCCCTATTTGTGCTGGTGCCACTCCTTGACAAGAGAAAATGAACCATAATTTTTCTCAGACACAGCACTGAATACCTTATAAACTTCCATACCAACAAATCCATCCTTTATTTTACAGATGTAAAAAAAAGAGGATCACAATAGGAGGCTAATCTCTGGTGGTTTAGAAGCTAGGAGAAAAAAACAAAAAACAAAAAACCAGGAGGCTAAGTAACCAACTCAAGAAGGCCACATCTTGTAAGTGGTGGAACCGAGGTCTAAGGTAGCCTGCGGGGCTCCAAGCCTGAGCCTGGGACCTGATGCTTTGAGTGTTTCTTTCTCCCCAACGAAATGAGCATGGCTTTACTGGATTCTGCAGGAAGAACACCTATCAAAACTCAAAAGAATGACAGTTCAGTCAATGAAAATGAAGTTAAAAATACAGCATTTGTTTCCAAAGCATTTGCCAGATAGATCAGACAGAATTCAAAGGTCAGAGCAATGACAGACTGTGCTAAAACCTCAAGAAATGTTTCTCTCTCTCTCTCTCCCTCCACCACACACACAGACATACACAGTGGCGTGAAGAGGGGATATGAGAGAGGGAGGGAGGGGGAGAGAGGAGGAGAGGGAGGGGTAGAGAGAGAGAGAAAGAGAAAGAGAAAGAGAGAGAGAGAGAGAGAGGAGGGAGGGGAGGAAGGGAGGAAGGGAGGAAGGGAGGAAGGGAGGAAGGGATGGGGGGAGGGGGGAGGGGAAGAGGGGAGGAGGGGAAGAGGGGAAGGAGGGAAGGAGGGAAGGAAGGAGTGAAGGATGCTTCCAAGTGTGAGTAGTTTCACTTCCAAGATCAAGCATTTAAAGAACATTTAAAGAATAGTAACGGAGTAACTCAAATTATGCTTCTCTGTAATTAGCAGGCTTAGTCTATAAACATATTCACTAGAAAAGTTTATGACCAAAGATTAATGTATTCATTTATATATATATATATATATTTTGAGATGGAGTCTCATTCTGTCGCCAGCCTGGAGTACAGCGGCGCAATCTCAGCTCACTGCAACCTCTATATCTCGGGTTCAAGCGATTCTCCTGCCTCAGCCTCCTGAGTATCTGGGACTACAACCGCGCATCACCAGGCCCAACTAATTTTTGTATTTTTAGTAGATATGAGGTTTCACCATGTTGGCCAGGATGGTCTTGATCTCTTGACCTCGTGATCCGCCCGCCTTGGCCTTCCAAAGTGCTGAGATTACAGGCATGAGCCACCACGCCCGGCCATATTAAATTTTTAAAAATTCTATATACATAACATTTTTTGAAATATCCCTCCTACATAAAATTATGCCTACCTACATAGTTATGCTAGTGATACACATATGAGCAAAGAAATCTTTTTCTTATTAAATTCTGTTAAATTTCAAATAACCATTATCCTCAATTCCAATGGACATTGAAATAACAGTTAAACTTCCACCCTCAATCCTCTTTTGTTAAGTAGTTAATACACTACACTACAGTTGCTATTATGTGGTTAATCTATTTCTAAAGTAAAAAATGCCTGTGAAATTCAAATGGTTTCTCCTAATTTATCCATTTGATAACCTGATTTTCAGTCACAAGATGATCACATTCTCCCTCTTTCCTTTCCCACTCTTCCCTTCACCTGTGTCTTTAAAAAAAATTACCATGAAATTCACTATGGATGAATGTGAAACTCTATAGCAGGATTTCAACATCTCATCACTTTTTTTTTGTAATGATGAAACTGAGATAAGGAGAGACTTAGGAACAGAACAAATGGGACACGCAAAGTCTTCTATGTTCCAAAGCTGTTCTTTCACTTCATGCTAAATCTGCTACTAACAGAGCCAGTCACTATTGAACTGTAAGTCAAATATTCAAGGTTAGCTGCCGAATAATCAAGGGCTATTTCAGATAATCATACTCTCTACAAATTTTGCAATTCACTTGTTTAAAAGGCTTTTATTAAATACCTGTGTTAGCAACAACAGAAATTTCTTTCATAATACATGGCAACATACCTAGAATAGTTTGCAATGTAGATGAAATGACCCAATAACAGCAACCACAAATGCAGCTACTGATTTATCCATTACTACATACCAGCAACTGAACTAGGTATGTTACAGTACATCACCTGCATACTCCACACTCACAGCAACCCCATTTTCTCCGTTTTACAGATATGTAAACTGAGGCTAAGAGTTTAAATAATTTGCCTACTATCACAAACCCTAGGATGACCCACAGCAAATATTTTCAAACTCCTTTGTCTCAAGACTCTATTATAAATCAAAATTATTGAAGACCCCAAAAAGCTATGGTTTATATGGGTTCTATCCACCAAACAGCTTATTAGGAAATTAAAACTGAGAAATTTTAATAATATTTATGTATTCATTTTAAATAATAGAAGTAAGTTCATTTATGTTATAATAAAATCTATTTATACAAAAATAACTTCCTCAAAACAAAAACTGATGAGATGATGCTGTTTTACATTTTTGAAAATCTAATGTCTGGCTTAAAAGAAAACAACTAGGTTCCCTATCTGCTTCAGCATTCAATCTGTTTTAATATGTTGCTTTGATTGAAATACAAGAATACAAAGAAATCACAAAGTCAAAGAAGACACTTCACTACCAAGCCTGGTTAGATTGCTAGAACCTGGTAAGATTCTGGTAGAAGGTGACCAGAAACACATTATTTTTGAGCAAAATGAATTTTTAAAATCCCCAACCAAAACAAATATAACAGGAAAAATTATTACAACTAAATATAATGTGCTTGTTCCTCAAATTGTTTAAGTTAAAAAAGAGCCTTGCTCTGAGTAAAGGGCCCAAGGGCTTGCTGCCCTAGAGTGGGTTCAGGGTACTTTTCCAACTTGGTCTTCCTCCACTATTCCCTGAAATGCATGCAACCATCATCCATCCCATTGCACAAACCAGAACACAGCACCCAACACATCTCTAAACCACGTCCTGTCAATGCCACCACCTAAATCTCTGTCAAACACATCACTTCTCTTCACCTCCACCATCTTCCACCTAGACCACAACTCCTCCCCACATATTGAATCTCAGTCATTCTGATCCACTCTCTGGAGGAGCCTGCTGGCTCTGTCTACCCCATTCTCTCTCCTTCTCTCCCTCCACCCTTACCCCTTGCTTAAACCCTTTCAATGGCTTCTTACTGCTCTAAGTAAAAATACCAAAATTATTAATACAGCCTACACAGCCATGTTTAATCCGCTCCTGCCTACCTCTCAGGGCTCACCCTCATCATGCACACACACATGCGTACACTCTCTCGTTCCAGTCAGACTGGCTTTCCTGCAGTTCCTGGATGGCAACAACACACAGGCCTTCTTTCTACTCAAAACACCCTCTACCACCACTATACACCCAACCACCCTTCAGGTCTCAGCTCAACCACAGTGTCTTCAGCAAAATCTTCCTGGAGCCCCAGTCGGGATCAGATTCTCTGTTTTAGGCAATCAAGGAACGTACCTGCCACTCATCGGAGTGGCTTGATCTGGGTTGTGAATGCCCATCTCTTCCACTAGACTATAAAGAACACAAGAGCAGTGACAGCATCTGCTTTGTTCCACATTTTAACTCAATGCCTGCTATAGTAAATACATACTGAATATCCATTAAATGAATGAAAGGACAGCATAAATCTGACAATGTACATACATATGTACAGGAAAGAATGAGTCAATCAAGACAGTCAGTCCAATTTACTTTCCTTCATCTTCACCACTAGGTAACAGCTGGTATTTAACAGAAGGAAGGGGAGGTACCCACCAAGAGCCACCACCAGGCCCAGGTGGGGCTGGATCCAGAACAGAACTTGAGGGGCTAGGATCCTCTCAAGCACTGGCAACTGTCAGTACTTGTTTTGCTGCTCTTTCCTGCAGGGAAAGTTTAACTTCACTCTGCTTCACCAAGAACTCTGATAGGCTCCCGGTGACATTGTACTTTATGTTTTGGAAAATCTCTGAAGCTGGTTTCAACTTCCTTGTGATCTATGCTATTTATTTACATATATGACCCTGTGGGTCACAGCAAATTTGCCTTCTATATATGTAACATATATGTATGTGTGTATCGTAATAAATATTATCACATTGAAATACACATTCATTCATATTTATGGAGCACTTAGATGCCACATGCATTCTTTCAGTTAATTCTTACCACAAGGCTTTGACAAAACCAAGGGTTAGAGGGGATGTGTAACTTTAGTGCCCAAGGTGACAAGCCGGTAGGTGGCACAGCCACCACTCAACCTGGATGCACATTAGACTCACCTAGGAAGTTTTAAAAAACCGTGACATCTGGGTGTTTCCACAGGAGTGGGATGGACTCAGGCAGGGCAGACTGTAAAGCTACTCAGGGGATGGATTCCATGGGCGCTATGCTCAGCCAGGTGGCATTATCTCTAACACCTGCCCAGTTCCTCATTCCAACATTCTCCTGCCTCAATCCACCCAGCTACCAACAATGCTCGACTGGCAAAACTCACTGTCCAGGCATCCCGAGAGCAGCTGGTGCTGCAGCTGACATGGTAGATTTTTCAAAGATCTTTAACAAATTCATGACAGGGTCTGTGGCATTTAATTACTACTTTAAAGCCCCCAAATATTAAAAGGATTTCAGTTCTCCTCTGTATAACACACAAATATACTTTTAAAAAGTGTACTAATGTGTCTTAGAAATTGTTTCTGGTATTGTGGTTCCAACCCTGTGGGCCAAGACAGGGAGCCCAGAGGCACAATGGCTTCTCATTATAATTCAATCTAATAACAATGAATGACCCACAAGGCCTATTGTGATATGCAGGCTGTGGAAATTTCACTCCTTCCCCAGAACAAAACCAAGAGGTCCTTTCTGTCAGTGTTTGCCTATGCAGATTTGCTAATTCAGAATACTGCACCAGTGGGGAAGGGTTTCTGAAAGACTTCTGGCCTCAAGTTAATGTTTTATGTTTTGGACAAAGGGTCTCAGGAATACAGATACTGGCTTTAAAGTCATCATTGATTCAGCATCAGAGAATTTCCAGATAACTGACACTTTAATGTGCCACACTGTCAAAGCAATTTTAATAACATTCTAAAAACGTATGACACACAATCCTGCCTTCCTAAACAAAGCATTTTAAGCAGTATTTTGCTTCTTCTTGATGGACACCCAAAGTTATTGTCCTAAACCCCAGGGACTGTACTGATGTGATGCAGTGGCTGCTGCCTGCAATGAACTATGTGCACCAACACTAAAAGGAGTTTGAACTGTGGTGTTTTCTGGGGTCTCAGCTTATGTTTCTATAGTTTTTCTATCTCCTTCTTCACTATCAGGCCTTCTTAATAACCTGTTGACAGCTGGAAAACTGGACAACACAGCATGTTTGCAGAGAAGGTTTGAGAGCAAAGACCTAAATGCTAGCGTGTGTGTTTGTGTGTGTGCGCGCGCGCTGGATCAGTGCAGAGAGAAGAGATGCGGGGGTTCAATTTGGACAGGGGCCCAGATGGCAGAAGACTGAGTGGGCTCCCTGGTACTGCTGGCTATGGCCAGGATTCAGAGTCTCCCCCAGGGTGAACAGGAAGCTGCAGTCCTCTCCTGAAGCCTCTCAGCAGCATAAAGATGGAGAAACTGCCCTCCTAGAAGAGAATTGGGGTCAGAGTTGGTCACTAAGGGCACTGGATGAGTCACTGACAGGGGTAAGTTTTTGTTTAGTTTGTAGTTTTTCTGATTACAAAAGCAATACATCTAACTAAACATTTACACCAAACACAGATGTAAAAGTTAGAAAGTAGAAAGTCCTCCATAGCAAGCTTACATTCCCTCCACTAGGTATACTCCTGCTCCCAACTATTACAACACATTTTTCCAGATCAAATCATTCATTTCTCCCTTGGAGTTCCCACACTACACATGATATAAACAAACATTGGTTCATTCTTACCACACTGTTCTTTGTTATATATTTTTGGATACCTTTCCATATTCCTACTTACAAAATTTATTTTAAGCCATATATAACATCACACTCTATGAATGTACCATAACTCAATCTTCTGTTATGGAGTTATAATAAACAATGCTATGATGAATTTCTACTTTTGCAAACATGTATGAGTATTCCTGGGATAAATTCTGTAAAGTGGAAATTCCTAGGTCAAAGCACATGAATAAATTTAAACAGCTGCTTTCCAGTCAGGAAGTACCAGTTTACGAGACCCAATTTTTTAATCTAATACAATACCAATGCAATAATCCTTAAGCCTATGCAAGCCTCCTGATCAAAACAGGAGAAAACAACAAAGAGTAAGTCAAATGAACTGTTATCACAAAATGATATGGGAAATGGGAACTGCAAGCCTAAAGCCAGTCTTGTTTGGAGGGCAGAGGCTCCCACATCAGCCTGGCAGTTTCTGGGACAGAGGGACAGTGTGTGTCTCCCGTGCATGCAGGAGGTATGACTGTACATGCTCACAGCACAAGTGGAATCTTCATGGCCACTCCTGGGAACACAGCACATAGCAGCAGGACTTCTTTGGGACCAGCCATTGTACTGGGGAGGGAGTAGGTTCTCAAGAGGCAGAAACTATGGTTCTGTTTTTGTTTTTAAAACCAGTGCCACCCCTTACATCTTCACTTAGACTCCCCAACCTGATGTGGCTGTAGAACAGTGTGGATTAGGCATTTCCCTAACACAAACAGGTTCTTGGCAATGGCTTGAGGAACTTTCTAAAGAACATACTGCACACAAGTTTTTTGGGGTTTTTTTTTTGTTTTTTTTTTTGTTTTTGAGACGGAGTCTCACTCTGTCGTCCAGGCTGGAGTGCAGTGGCGCGATCTCAGCTCACTGCAAGCTCCGCCTCCCGGGTTTACGCCATTCTCCTGCCTCAGCCTCCCTAGGAGCTGGGACTACAGGCGCCCGCCACCTCGCCCGGCTAGTTTTTTGTATTTTTTAGTAGAGACGGGGTTTCACCATGTTAGCCAGGATGGTCTCGATCTCCTGACCTCGTGACCCACTCGTCTTGGCCTCCCAAAGTGCTGGGATTACAGGCTTGAGCCACCGCGCCCGGCCACAAGTTTTAAAGTATCGATTTTGTACCTTTATGTGCCTGGCCAGGTACACTTGGTAACACACCTTACTTGTCAGCTAGACTTAGGAGTTGCAAGACTAGGCTCTCTGATCAGGCCACATGAGAGCTGGGAGACCCTGGCAAGCACTTAATAATATCAGATACGCCTCCCTATGGTGATTTTGTAAGCATCAAATGAGATGTGTGAGAAAATACTCTGTAAGCCACAAGGTACTGCAGAAATGTAGGAGGTTATTTACTACAACTATTAGAAAATAACAGCTGGGCGCGGTGGCTCATGCCTGTAATCCCAGCACTTTGGGAGGCTGAGGTGGACAGATCACCTGAGGTTGGGAATTCAAAACCAGCCTGACCAACATGGAGAAACCCCGTTTCTACTAAAAATACAAAATTAGCCAGGTGTGGTGGTGCACGCCTGTAATCCCAGCTACTCGGGGGGCTGAGGCAGAATTGCTTGAACCCTGCAGGCGGAGGTTACAGTGAGCTGAGATCATGCCATTGCACTCCAGCCTGGGCAACAAGAGTGAAACTCCGTCTCAAAAAAAAAAAAATTTTTTTTGAGAACTTATGTTGGGGTGGGTGCTGTCTGAATGCTCTAAGGTATACCGACTCATTCAATCCTCACAACTACTCTGTAGGAGCCATGATTACTAACTTCTTTCTCTTGACAGATGACAAGCGAGGCTCCGAGTACACACAACTTAGAGAAGTCTGCAGAGCCCCAGGCAGCATGGTCACAGAGCCAGGCTCTCACCCTCTCTGTTCTGCCACCTTGTTACCGGTATGGAAATTACCTCCCCTAACCCCAGCCTCAGTTTCCTCATTTCCATGTTGAGGTGATCATCTCAGATACCATCTGAAAAACTCTTCTCTAACCCCAATCTTCTTATAATTTGTTAGGTGAAGAGTAAGTGACCTTCACATAATTGTAAGCTTACAGGAGTTCAGAATAAGCAAATTTGAGAATTTTCAAAGGATCATGTCTACAAAAGAGTTCTGCTATTTTTAATCACTTACCTAATCTGGTCATGGCCAGCAACTCAGGACTGAGGCAGGTCAAAGCTCTTCTTAGACAAAAAGTTTCTTTGCATGGGTCTCCAAAGGATTCAGTTATTGAAACCAAACTGAGACATCCGCCATCATTCAACAAACCCCGGAGGAAAAATCCCTTAATAAAATGTACAGTGTACCAAAATAACGTGCTGCTTATAACAAACACTCGCAATGCACATCTCCCCATCCTACCTAAAAAAAAAAAAAGCCTCTTTCAGTAGTTTTTTTTGTTTTTTTTTTTTTTGGGGGGGGGGGACAGGGTCTCCCTCTGTCACCCAGGCTGGAATGCACTGGTATAATCACAGCACACTGTAGCCTCAACCTCCCTGGGCTCAGGCAACCCTTGGACCTCAGCCTCCCAAGCAGCTGAGAATACAGGTGTGTGTCACCATGCCCGGCTGATTTTTGTATGTTTTGTAGAGACGGGGTTTTGCCACGTTGCCCAGCCTGGTCTCGAACACCTAGGCTCGAGCAATCCAACTGCCTCGGACTCCTGAAGTGTTGACATTATGGGTGTGAGCTACCATGCCTGGCTGAAAAATTTTAAGTAAATGAAAAAAGACTCTATAAAAAAGGAAATGAATTAAAGGCAAACATCACACAGACTAAACACCACCAAAGGACAACCAGTCATTTTACTTTAGGAGACTGGGGAGGTGGAAAGTTCAGCATACAAAACACTCGAAATAGATTCACAAATCAAGTAATATTTCAGTCCCATTAACTAAAGCAGTAACTGTGGTTGATTTAGTACCACCTAACAAAATGTAAAGTCAGTTACAAAGACTGTACTTTAAAAAAAGCAAATACTATTTTATTGTGCTTTTAGAGAAAATTTTTATAAAGGCCTTTACTGGCTAGACAATTAAATGAGTCCATGTTTTTTAGCAATAAAACAAAAAAATCATGAAGGATAAACAGATATCTTAACGCGTAACTAATGTTAAAAAGATTTCATTTAAAAGGCAGAATTCTTTCTATTCCTTTAACTCTTAAATGACAAAAAATAAGCAAATATAAATAAATAAATCCCTAATGGAATGCTGATTAAGAGACCTCTCTTCTTGGCCTAATGAATTAGAAACCAGAATTAACTGACTAAATGTAAACATAAAACAACATATCTTGAAAGTTTATAACAGCTTTCAACTTTTTAAATTATTAGCATAATAACTGCCATTTTCTGACTGCCTTTATGCATCAAGTACCTTGTTACTTACTCACATTTAATGTTCTCAAATGCCCAAGAGTCAGCTCATACCACAAGACAGGGAAACGCACGCCAGAGAGGTTACAGAGCTTAGACAAGGCCACACAATCAGTCATGCACTGCAGCCAGAACCTCGGATCTAATGCTAACTCCAATGCTTTTTTCAAAACACAACTGCCTATATAGAATTGTAGCTGAATATCATATGAAAAAGCTAACTCATCCTGGGAGCAAGGAGGCCACACAGAAGATTCCAGAGAGCAGAGGTGCCACAAGCCAGCAAGAATATAGAATAATGTTTTATTGATGACTGTAGGTTTTAAACTTAAATTTTAAAAAAGTTTTAAAAGAATAGAAAGGTGTAAAATTGGATGTAAAAATGAGTCAAAAATATTTATAGAATACAAAATAAGTCAAAAAATGTTTTAAAAAGAATATAGAATAACATTTAAGAGCGCAGGCTCGGGAGCCAGGTTTTCTGAGTTCAACCCTGACACCCCCACTTTGCGCCCTGATGACTGTGGGACACTGACTTTCTCTGTGCCTCAGTTCCCCCTCTGCAAAATGGAGATGAGTACCCACCTCACAGATTGTTATGGAGACTGAGTTAAAATTCACCCAACACTGAGAACCGTATCTGGCCCATAGAAATTACTGTATTTATGTTTACTGTCAAGAGAAACCTGTGAAGAGAATGCAGAATGACTAGATTCAGATCTAACAGGCCTGGTTATAAGAGCAAGGGCAGAAAACAGGAAAGTAACTGAAAACAAGCAGGATGAGCTGTAGGGAACGGCATCCTGGAGGAAAACAAGTGACTCAGCTCAAGAAAATGGGAGTCCATCACAGACTCCAGTCAGCAGGGTCAGCCAGAAGAGAACCAGGCAACGCGGACAAAAGCCAGAGAGGCATGAAACTGTGACCCTGACAAAAGCCTCCAGATGCTTCCAAACACCAAGTGGAGGCAAAATAAAATTACTTGGTCTTAAATTGGAGGTGAGAAAATGAAGGCAGACCAGCAAGCTCTGTGTTCTCTGGGTCGGGGGTTCTAGAATAACACAGAAACAGAGCACCTGCCCAGGACTGGAAGGCAGTGATCCAGTGAACCTGTGTCAAGCTGACCATCAAGAGACTGGAGTTAGGATCCACATAGAGAGAGAGTGGTACCAAGCACCCATGATAAACCGTGTCTCTGAACCTCCTGCAGCACAGAGATGGGAGCTTGTGGGGAAGAGAAGGTAACAAAAGGGCCCTGAAACCAGGAATGAATTTAACAAAGAAATTCCCTCTCCTTTTATACTTGGCCTAGAAAGGTGATCCAGGAAGAACAACTGAGTGGGCTTCTCCAGAAACGGCCGGTTCAACCTGTGTGGCCGTCCTCAGCCAGGTCCTTTGAACCTCATCCTATAACCAAAATCCTGCCCCAAAGCCGAGCCAGCACTGGCACAGGGGCACACAGCCTGACTTCAAACAGGCCTATCCACTCGGCTGGCTCTGTGACTAACAAATAAAAGTTAAGTATGCAAATTTACACTTAGCCATGACTCTCTCAAAATTGGCTTAAAACGCTGCAGGGTATGATTCTGAATTACTAAACAATACATTTTTCACTTCAGTCAGCCAAACACAGAGTTCAAATAAGATTTTGAAATTAGAATTCAGGGCCGGGCGCGGTGGCTCAAGCCTGTAATCCCAGCACTTTGGGAGGCCGAGACGGGTGGATCACGAGGTCAGGAGATCGAGACCATCCTGGCTAACACGGTGAAACCCCATCTCTACTAAAAATACAAAAAACTAGCCGGGCGAGGTGGCGGGCGCCTGTAGTGCCAGCTACTCGGGAGGCTGAGGCAGGAGAATGGTGTGAACCCGGGAGGCAGAGCTTGCAGTGAGCTGAGATCCGGCCACTGCACTCTAGCCCGGGCGACAGAGCAAGACTCCGTCTCAAAAAAAAAAAAAAAGAAATTAGAATTCAGACTCATTGCCATCTAGGCTGTGAATTAACAGTTAAAAATTAGTCTCTGTTCACATTCAGCTTAGGTTTGATGAGCAAAACTACCAAAAGAAAGCATCTGTTTTTGCAGTTTGAAAACATATTTACTTTTTAAAAGTTTACTTCATATTCAGTTCCTTCTTTTTAGGTGAGAGTCTGATTTTGTTTTCCTGTGAGATTCTGGAGTGAGAATGCGACTTCCTCATGAGATGGTCATTGGGAACCGGGTAAGGTGATCCTAGATCCCACACTGCACTCTCCAGAATCCCCATCAGGTGCTGAGTTGCAAAACAAACATGTTCATCTCGAACTGAAGATATGCAGAAAGAATAGTTGCAAAGTCAGTGAAAAGCTACCTATGCCAAGTGAGAGACCCCAAAATATCACGGCAGCTTCACATTTTCATGAGAAACAAGAAGGCACAAGTGAAGGAGACCCAGGAAAGCCCAGGTGGGCCTAGTTTCTACAGCTCGCTGTTTTTAGGGCCACTGGGGTCAGATCCCACTCCACCTCCACTGCTCACCAAAGCAAACAACAGCTTTACCAAACATTCCTCTTGCCACAGAGCAATACGTGATTCATTCAGCATCACTATACTCTCCTACAACAAACAAAGGGTACGCCATGATGCAGATTTCTTTAGGAAATTAGCAGCTTAATGAAAACTTCCTAAACTTACATACATGATGATTCTTCCACTATTTTATCTATAAAAGATAGTCACAGGAAAAATCAGGCAAGCACAGACATAGGACCTAAATTAAGAACAATAGAAAATTAAGAACAGGAGTCAGCAAGGCTTTTCATGTAGAGAAAAATAAAACTAGATAAGAAGGAAACCATTTGCAAGACCAAATGGCACCGTTTATTTTGAACTGTGCTTAAAAAAAAAAATTCACAACCATATCTATTTCTTTTAGTTATAAAGTTTGCCTAGAAATTAGTTATCTGTCAACCTATTTCCTAATTTCAGCAGTCACAATGCTGTATGAATGACCTAAAAGTATCAAAACCTGAAGTATTATATATACACACACATACACATACACAGACATACACGCACACATATATTTATGTAAATGTATATAAAGAAAGAGAGACATGAGATAAAGCAGTTAAAATCAATCTGTAGGACTAATTGAGTTGTATGTCAAATGAGTTTTGAATTATCTCCAAATTATCTATCCAATAACTTCCTCGAACCTATAACTTAGCACCTTAAAAATCTGCCAAATTGCTTTAAAAAAAAAAAAAAAAGGAACAGTCTAACGCAACCCAGTCCTTCCCTCATAGTCCATGGACACCACCCTAGCACACACTCTGGGTCACACCTAGATTACTTTTTCTCCCATCAGCCTTCCTGCCACCTTTCTTTCTACCTCGGATCCAACCTGTGCCATTCTGACAGGGTTGCAATACCTCTAAAACACTTCCTTCATAACATTTCCTTGCTTAAAATTTTTAATGCTCAAAGGATAAGTCCAAATTCCTTCACACCGTATCACATTAGAGATGCTTCACAATAAACTTCAGCCTACTTTTTAATTAACTGTTCTTCAAGAATTCCCAAATAATAGTAACACAATGGAACACTCACAGTATGTCAAAATGGTATCCTAACTACTTCACATGCATTAATTCACAAGGACATTAGGACATAAATACTATTATATCCCACCCAGGCGCGGTGGCTCACGTCTGTAATCCCAGCACTTTGGGAGGCTGAGGCGGGTGGATCATGAGGTCAGGAACTTGAGACCAGCCTGGCCAACATGGTGAAATCTCATCTCTACTAAAAATACAAAAACTAGCTGGGTGTGGTGGCGCGTGCCTATAATCCCAGCTACTCGGGAGGCTGAGACACAAAAATCACTTGAACCCAGGAGGCGGAGGTTGCAGTGAGCAGATAGTGTCACTGCACTCCAGCCTAGTGACAGAGAGAAAAAAAAAAAAAAAAAAAACTATTATATCCCCATTCTACAGATGAAGAAACTGAGCACAGCAGAGTGAAAGAAACTGCCTACATCATATCTCACATGAGCAAGCAACAGGGCCAGGGTTCACACCAGGCATTCTGACTCCAGAGCCTCACTGGGAATTGCTAGGCTGTACTCGCTCTACCTCCACTGTCCCCACATACGACCCCCACATTTGAGCACCAGCGGCATATTCTCAGTTACCGCTTACCCCATCTGTCATCATTGTTATGGGTGACCACAACCACACCACCCGAATGCACAGGAGAGGGCCTGTGGACAAGAGGCCCCATATTTAATTCTGTCCGTAGGACATGGCTCCCAGTGCTTCACAGACGAAAACTGACTGCCCAATTTCTCTGTAGGATCAAGCAAGGGTATGTTTTTTTCTATCTTGTTCTCTCCATCTTCCCTCCTAGTAGAAGAGCTTTGCAGCACAGACACAGGTTTCCTTGAGAAAATACAGTGATCAAGCTTGGGGTAGGGGTTTCCCAGTCTTTTCATTCCTCCAGCCCCGGCTACAGGCAGACACAGTTACATATTTGGTGAACAAGCTCATTAAACACTCCATCCAGGCCACTGAAGAAAATTTCCTACTTCCCTGCTCCCTGCTGTTGATATTCACAAGCACTGATATAAAAGAGAGCATTTAGACAGTTCTGTTACATAAACTCTCAGCCCTTCACTAAAATCGAAGCTAAATGATTCAGTTTCTACTTTGCAGCATAAACCCCATTTTATACTCAACAGTCTTATCCTGAAGTTTTACTGATGATTTTTCCTAAAGGAGACATATTCCAAAAGGCCTGGGCTTAGAGCTTTTTTAGACTTACTGGAAATGGTACCAGCTGAATGTCACACAGCATCTTGCTGAAGGCTTTTGGAAACAGCTGATGAAAAAAAGAGAACAGATTGCTGGAGAGGTGAACTATTCTTGGTAGCTTCCTCTTCACTCTCTCAATTCTGTCAACCCAGAGACAGGATTAGAGACCCCTAAAAATGTAGTGAAATCTCTTACAATTATCTGGAGCATAGCAGATTTGGCTCTGATAGATGGTTTGTTCATTATTATCAGAATATAAGTTAAAAGAAATGAATGCCATTTGAAGATGCAGGTCTGATTCCATTTATGCAGCCAACAGACACATGAAAAAATGCTCATCAGCAGTGGCCATCAGAGAAATGCAAATCAAAACCACAATGAGATACCATCTCACACCAGTTAGAATGGTGATCATTAAAAAGTCAGGAAACAACAGGTGCTGGAGAGGATGTGGAGAAACAGGAACACTTTTACACTGTTGGTGGGACTGTAAACTAGTTCAACCATTGTGGAAGACAGTGTGGCGATTCCTCAAGGATCTAGAACTAGAAATACCATTTGACCCAGCCATCCCATTACTGGGTATATAGCCAAAGGATTATAAATCATGCTGCTATAAAGACACATGCACACGTATGTTTAATGTGGCACTATTCACAATAGCAAAGACTTGGAATCAACCCAAATGTCCATCAATGACAGATTGGCTTAAGAAACTGTGGCACATATGCACCATGGAATACTATACAGCCATAAAAAAGGATGAGTTCATGTCCTTTGTAGGGACATGGATGAAGCTGGAAACCATTATTCTCAGCAAACTATCACAGGAGAAAAAACCAAACACCACATGTTCTCACTCATAGGTGGGAATTGAACAATGAGATCACTTGGACACAGGAAGGGGAACATCACACACACACACCGGGGCCTATTGTGGGGAGGGGGAGGGGGGAGGGATAGCATTAGGAGATATACCTAATGTAAATGACGAGTTAATGGGCGCAGCACACCAACATGGCACATGTATACCTATGTAACAAAACTGCACATTGTACACATGTACCCTAGAACTTAAAGTATAATAAAAAATAAAAAATAAAAAAAGATGCAGGTCTGATTCCTTAAAACACCTAAAAGAAACCACAAACGGCAAACACCCTAGAATTAAAACTACATGACCAAAAGCTCTACAAAGCATCTAGTGACTATAAACACCTCTCAAGGAGTTTTGTTTTAACCTCCCCCTTTATTAAAACAAAGAAAAACATGCTCAAACATTTTAGCTAAAACTGACCACCATCAACTTCTCTTTCCCTCATAGATAAAACTATGAATGTAACAATCATTTCATATTTTTAACAGTCCTATCAGTGACCCCATTTTACAGATGGTGACAGAAAGGCAGAAAAGTTAAATGATTTGCTCAAAGTCACATGGTAAGTGGTGGATCAAGAGCTCAGACTCAGATGCCAGAGCCCCTGCTCTGGGCCGCTCTGCTCCACAGCTAATGAGATCAGCTTGTCCTCTTACTCCCTGAAAGGCACTGAACACCTCTTTGCAATCCACAAAGAGGATTGATTCTATTTTATTTTATTTTATTTATTTATTTATTTATTTTTTTTTTTTGAGACGGAGTCTCGCTCTGTCGCCCAGGCTGGAGTGCAGTGGCCGGATCTCAGCTCACTGCAAGCTCCGCCTCCCGGGTTTATGCCATTCTCTCGCCTCAGCCTCCCGAGTAGCTGGGACTACAGGCGCCCGCCACATCGCCCGGCTAATTTTTTTGTATTTTTTTAGTAGAGACGGGGTTTCACCGTGTTAGCCAGGATGGTCTCGATCCCCTGACCTCGTGATCCACCCGTCTCGGGATTCTAAATACCTCCTTAACAGAAAAGCTGTCCTGAGAGTAAAAGCAAAGACTGGCATTCCACGTGCTTCCCGGCATTTCCTGGTCATCCTTGTGATCAGCTAGGGCCACAATGGAGATTAAGAAGTGACGTGTCTCACTTCCACAGACAGGCAGTAAGTATGCCTCTCCTGACTCTCTGTTCCTGCTGAAGAAGGTAGCCACGGGATGGAGGAGGGTTAATCTGCATGGTTTTGTTTAAGCAAGAAATACATTTTCGTTTGTTTGATGGGTTATGAAGGCTAGTATTAATGACCCTCGACTTCAGTTTGTTTCCTGCTATACTCAGGCTGGGCTTTCTCTTCCCTGGTTTCCTCTAGTCTAGAGTTTAGTCCTGCTGCCACCTGTCTGAAGAGTTGATTTTGCTCCCACAGGCCAGCAACAGTCACAGCTGGAGTGATCTCCAGGGCAACAGGGCCACGAAAGCAGGTGGTCCGCGGCCCTCCTTCCAACTGGGCCCCATTCCAACCGTCAGTTAAAGGCTGCTCATGTTCAGAACCAGACAGCAACAACCAAATAAATCATGCCACATCGTTTCATATAATAAAAAAGCCCAGAAGGCAACAGGGAATCTTTTGTTCTGTGGTATCTTCACCACCATTTGCTCAATTAAGTCCAATTTTGAAATTTAAGAGATAACTAGGTAATTACATGTCACGGTGCTTCCCCAAACTCATGACTTATTTTATGACCCTTTCCAAAATTACATTCTAATTTCTCCCCAATCAAAAAGAGTCCCCGAGGGGGGCGGAGCAAGATGGCCGAATAGGAACAGCTCCAGTCTCCAACTCCCAGCGCGAGTAACACAGAAGACCGGTGATTTCTGCATTTTCAACTGAGGTACTGGGGTCATCTCTCTAGGGAGTGCCGGACAATCGGTGCTGGTCAGCTGCTGCAGCCTGACCAGCGTGAGCTGAAGCAGGGCGAGGCATCGCCTCACCTGGAAGCGCAAGGGGGAAGGAAATCCGTTTTCCTAGCCAGGGGAACTGAGACACATAACACCTGGAAAATCGCGTAACTCCCACCCCAATACTGCGCTTTAAGGAAACAGGCACACCAGGAGAATATATCCCACACCTGGCCGGGAGGGTCCCTCGCCCACGGAGCCTCCCTCACTGCTAACACAGCAGTCTGCGGGCGATCTATCCGCAAGGTAGCAGCGAGGCTGGGGGAGGGGCGCCCGCCATTGCTGAGGCTTAAGTAGGTAAACAAAGCCGCTGGGAAGCTCGAACTGGGTGGAGCTCACAGCAGCTCAAGGAAACCTGCCTGTCTCTGTAGACTCCACCTCTGGGGACAGCCCACAGCTGAGGTCCAATAGGGAAAGCAGCGGGGGCGGTGCAGAGGCGAACGACTCTGTCTGACAGCTTTGGGGAGAGCCGTGGATCTCCCAACGCGGAGGTTGAGATCCGAGAACGGACAGACTGCCTGCTCAGGTGGGTCCCTGACCCCTGAGTAGCCTAGCTGGGAGACATCCCCCACTAGGGGCAGTCTGACACCCCACACCTCACAGGGTGGAGTCATCCCTGAGAGGAAACTTCCAAAGGAAGAATCAGACAGGTACACTCACTGCTCAGTAATATTCTATCTTTGGCAACCTCTGCTGCTGATACCCAGGCAAAGAGGGTCTGGAGTGGACCTCAAGCAATCTCCAACAGACCAACAGACAGTCCTTCTGACTGTCAGACGGAAAACTATCAAACAGGAAGGACACCTATACCAAAACCCCATCAGTACGTCACCATCATCAAAGACCAGAGACAGATAAAACCACAAAGATGGGGAAAAAGCAGGGCAGAAAAGCTGGAAATTCAAAAAATAAGAGCGCATCTCCCCCTGCAAAGGAGCGCAGCCCATCGCCAGCAACGGATCAAAGCTGGTCAGAGAATGACTTTGACGAGATGAGAGAAGAAGGCTTCAGTCCATCAAACTTCTCAGAGCTAAAGGAGGAATTACGTACCCAGCGCAAAGAAACTAAAAATCTTGAAAAAAAAGTGGAAGAATTGACAGCTAGACTAATTAATGCAGAGAAGATCATAAACGAAATGACAGAGATGAAAACCATGACACGAGAAATACGTGACAAATGCACAAGCTTCAGTAACCGACTCGATCAACTGGAAGAAAGAGTATCAGCGATTGAGGATCAAATGAATGAAATGAAGCGAGAAGAAAAACCAAAAGAAAAAAGAAGAAAAAGAAATGAACAAAGCCTGCAAGAAGTATGGGATTATGTAAAAAGACCAAATCTACGTCTGATTGGGGTGCCTGAAAGTGAGGGGGAAAATGGAACCAAGTTGGAAAACACTCTTCAGGATATCATCCAGGAGAACTTCCCCAACCTAGTAGGGCAGGCCAACATTCAAATTCAGGAAATACAGAGAACGCCACAAAGATACTCCTCCAGAAGAGCAACTCCAAGACACATAATTGCCAGATTCACCAAAGTTGAAATGAAGGAAAAAATCTTAAGGGCAGCCAGAGAGAAAGGTCGGGTTACCCACAAAGGGAAGCCCATCAGACTAACAGCAGATCTCTCGGCAGAAACTCTACAAGCCAGAAGAGAGTGGGGGCCAATATTCAACGTTCTTAAAGAAAAGAATTTTCAACCCAGAATTTCATATCCAGCCAAACTAAGTTTCATCAGTGAAGGAGAAATAAAATCCTTTACAGATAAGCAAATGCTTAGAGATTTTGTCACCACCAGGCCTGCCTTACAAGAGACCCTGAAGGAAGCCCTAAACATGGAAAGGAACAACCGGTACCAGCCATTGCAAAAACATGCCAAAATGTAAAGACCATCGAGGCTAGGAAGAAACTGCATCAACTAATGAGCAAAATAACCAGTTAATATCATAATGACAGGATCAAGTTCACACATAACAATATTAACCTTAAATGTAAATGGACTAAATGCTCCAATTAAAAGACACAGACTGGCAAACTGGATCAAGAGTCAAGACCCATCAGTCTGCTGTATTCAGGAGACCCATCTCACATGCAGAGACATACATAGGCTCAAAATAAAGGGATGGAGAAAGATCTACCAAGCAAATGGAGAACAAAAAAAAGCAGGGGTTGCAATCCTAGTCTCTGATAAAACAGACTTTAAACCATCAAAGATCAAAAGAGACAAAGAAGGCCATTACATAATGGCAAAGGGATCAATTCAACAGGAAGAGCTAACTCTCCTAAATATATATGCACCCAATACAGGAGCACCCAGATTCATAAAGCAAGTCCTTAGAGACCTACAAAGAGACTTAGACTCCCATACAATAATAATGGGAGATTTCAACACTCCACTGTCAACATTAGACAGATCAACGAGACAGAAAGTTAACAAGGATATCCAGGAATTGAACTCATCTCTGCACCAAGCGGACCTAATAGACATCTATAGAACTCTCCACCCCAAATCAACAGAATATACATTCTTCTCAGCACCACATCGCACTTATTCCAAAATTGACCACATAATTGGAAGTAAAGCACTCCTCAGCAAATGTACAAGAACAGAAATTATAACAAACTGTCTCTCAGACCACAGTGCAATCAAACTAGAACTCAGGACTAAGAAACTCAATCAAAACCGCTCAACTACATGGAAACTGAACAACCTGCTCCTGAATGACTACTGGGTACATAACGAAATGAAAGCAGAAATAAAGATGTTCTTTGAAACCAATGAGAACAAAGATACAACATACCAGAATCTCTGGGACACATTTAAGGCAGTGTGTAGAGGGAAATTTATAGCACTAAATGCCCACAAGAGAAAGCAGGAAAGATCTAAAATTGACACTTTAACATCACAATTAAAAGAACTAGAGAGGCAAGAGCAAACACATTCAAAAGCTAGCAGAAGGCAAGAAATAACTAAGATCAGAGCAGAACTGAAGGAGATAGAGTCACAAAAAACCCTCCAAAAAATCAATGAATCCAGGAGTTGGTTTTTTGAAAAGATCAACAAAATTGACAGACCGCTAGCAAGACTAATAAAGAAGAAAAGAGAGAGGAATCAAATAGACGCAATAAAAAATGATAAAGGGGATATCACCACCGACCCCACAGAAATACAAACAACCATCAGAGAATACTATAAATGCCTCTACGCAAATCGACTAGAAAATCTAGAAGAAATGGATAATTTCCTGGACACTTACACTCTCCCAAGACTAAACCAGGAAGAAGTTGAATCCCTGAATAGACCAATAACAGGCTCTGAAATTGAGGCAACAATTAATAGCCTACCCACGAAAAAAAGTCCAGGACCAGATGGATTCACAGCTGAATTCTACCAGAGGTACAAGGAGGAGCTGGTACCATTCCTTCTGAAACTATTCCAATCAATAGAAAAAGAGGGAATCCTCCCTAACTCATTTTATGAGGCCAACATCATCCTGATACCAAAGCCTGGCAGAGACACAACAAAAAAAGAGAATTTTAGACCAATATCCCTGATGAACATCGATGCAAAAATTCTCAATAAAATACTGGCAAACCGGATTCAGCAGCACATCAAAAAGCTTATCCACCATGATCAAGTGGGCTTCATCCCTGGGATGCAAGGCTGGTTCAACATTCGCAAATCAATAAACGTAATCCAGCATATAAACAGAACCAAAGACAAGAACCACATGATTATCTCAATAGATGCAGAAAAGGCTTTTGACAAAATTCAACAGCCCTTTATGCTAAAAACGCTCAATAAATTCGGTATTGATGGAACGTACCTCAAAATAATAAGAGCTATTTATGACAAACCCACAGCTAATATCATACTGAATGGGCAAAAACTGGAAAAATTCCCTTTGAAAACTGGCACAAGACAGGGATGCCCTCTCTCACCACTCCTATTCAACATAGTGTTGGAAGTTCTGGCTAGGGCAATCAGGCAAGAGAAAGAAATCAAGGGTATCCAGTTAGGAAAAGAAGAAGTCAAATTGTCCCTGTTTGCAGATGACATGATTGTATATTTAGAAAACCCCATCGTCTCAGCCCAAAATCTCCTTAAGCTGATAAGCAACTTCAGCAAAGTCTCAGGATACAAAATAATGTGCAAAAATCACAAGCATTCTTATACACCAGTAACAGACAAGCAGAGAGCCAAGTCAGGAATGAACTTCCATTCACAATTGCTTCAAAGAGAATAAAATACCTAGGAATCCAGCTTACAAGGGATGTAAAGGACCTCTTCAAGGAGAACTACAAACCACTGCTCAGTGAAATCAAAGAGGACACAAACAAATGGAAGAACATACCATGCTCATGGATAGGAAGAATCAATATCGTGAAAATGGCCATACTGCCCAAGGTTATTTATAGATTCAATGCCATCCCCATCAAGCTACCAATGAGTTTCTTCACAGAATTGGAAAAAACTGCTTTAAAGTTCATATGGAACCAAAAAAGAGCCCGCATTGCCAAGACAATCCTAGGTCAAAAGGACAAAGCTGGAGGCGTCACGCTACCTGACTTCAAACTATACTACAAGGCTACAGTAACCAAAACAGCATGGTACTGGTACCACAACAGAGATATAGACCAATGGAACAGAACAGAGTCCTCAGAAATAATACCACACATCTACAGCCATCTGATCTTTGACAAACCTGACAAAAACAAGAAATGGGGAAAGGATTCCCTATTTAATAAATGGTGCTGGGAAAATTGGCTAGCCACAAGTAGAAAGCTGAAACTGGATCCTTTCCTTACCCCTTATACGAAAATTAATTCAAGATGGATTAGAGACTTAAATGTTAGACCTAATACCATAAAAACCCTAGAAGAAAATCTAGGTAGTACCATTCAGGACATAGGCATGGGCAAGGACTTCATGTCTAAAACACCAAAAGCAACGGCAGCAAAAGCCAAAATTGACAAATGGGATCTCATTAAACTAAAGAGCTTTTGCACAGCAAAAGAAACTACCATCAGAGTGAACAGGCAACCTACAGAATGGGAGAAAATTTTTGCAACCTACTCATCTGACAAAGGGCTAATATCCAGAATCTACAAAGAACTCAAACAAATATACAAGAAAAAAACAAACAACCCCATCAAAAAGTGGGGAAAGGATATGAACAGACATTTCTCAAAAGAAGACATCCATACAGCCAACAGACACATGAAAAAATGCTCATCATCACTCGCCATCAGAGAAATGCAAATCAAAACCACAATGAGATACCATCTCACACCAGTTAGAATGGCAATCATTAAGAAGTCAGGAAACAATAGATGTTGGAGAGGATGTGGAGAAATAGGAACACTTTTACACTGTTGGTGGGATTGTAAACTAGTTCAACCATTATGGAAAACAGTATGGCGATTCCTCAAGGATCTAGAACTAGATGTACCATATGACCCAGCCATCCCACTACTGGGTATATACCCAAAGGATTATAAATTACTCTACTACAAAGACACATGCACACGTATGTTTATTGCGGCACTATTCACAATAGCAAAGACTTGGAATCAACCCAAATGTCCATCTGTGACAGACTGGATTAAGAAAATGTGGCACATATACACCATGGAATACTATGCAGCCATCAAAAAGGATGAGTTTGCGTCCTTTGTAGGGACATGGATGCAGCTGGAAACCATCATTCTTAGCAAACTATCACAAGAAGAGAAAACCAAACACCGCATGTTCTCACTCATAGGTGGGAACTGAACAATGAGATCACTTGGACTCGGGAAGGGGAACATCACACACTGGGGCCTATCATGGGGAGGGGGGAGGAGGGAGGGATTGCATTGGGGAGTTATACATGATATAAACGTTATGCACATGTACCCTAGAACTTAAAGTATAAAATAAAAAAATAAAAAAATAAAAAAAAAAAAAAAAAAAAAAAAAAAAAAAAAAAAAAAAAAAAAAAAAAAAAAAAAAAAAAAAAAAAAAAAAAAAAAAAAAAAAAAAAAAAAAAAAAAAAAAAAAAAAAAAAAAAAATAGCCTACCCACGAAAAAAAGTCCAGGACCAGATGGATTCACAGCTGAATTCTACCAGAAGTACAAGGAGGAGCTGGTACCATTCCTTCTGAAACTATTCCAATCAATAGAAAAAGAGGGAATCCTCCCTAACTCATTTTATGAGGCCAACATCATCCTGATACCAAAGCCTGGCAGAGACACAACAAAAAAAGAGAATTTTAGACCAATATCCCTGATGAACATCGATGCAAAAATCTCAATAAAATACTGGCAAACCGGATTCAGCAGCACATCAAAAAGCTTATCCACCATGATCAAGTGGGCTTCATCCCTGGGATGCAAGGCTGGTTCAACATTCGCAAATCAATAACGTAATCCAGCATATAAACAGAACCAAAGACAAGAACCACGTGATTATCTCAATAGATGCAGAAAAGGCTTTTGACAAAATTCAACAGCCCTTTATGCTAAAAACGCTCAATAAATTCGGTATTGATGGAACGTACCTCAAAATAATAAGAGCTATTTACGACAAACCCACAGCTAATATCATACTGAATGGGCAAAAACTGGAAAAATTCCCTTTGAAAACTGGCACAAGACAGGGATGCCCTCTCTCACCACTCCTATTCAACATAGTGTTGGAAGTTCTGGCTAGGGCAATCAGGCAAGAGAAAGAAATCAAGGGTATCCAGTTAGGAAAAGAAGAAGTCAAATTGTCCCTGTTTGCAGATGACATGATTGTATATTTAGAAAACCCCATCGTCTCAGCCCAAAATCTCCTTAAGCTGATAAGCAACTTCAGCAAAGTCTCAGGATACAAAATAATGTGCAAAAATCACAAGCATTCTTATACACCAGTAACAGACAAGCAGAGAGCCAAGTCAGGAATGAACTTCCATTCACAATTGCTTCAAAGAGAATAAAATACCTAGGAATCCAGCTTACAAGGGATGTAAAGGACCTCTTCAAGGAGAACTACAAACCACTGCTCAGTGAAATCAAAGAGGACACAAACAAATGGAAGAACATACCATGCTCATGGATAGGAAGAATCAATATCGTGAAAATGGCCATACTGCCCAAGGTTATTTATAGATTCAATGCCATCCCCATCAAGCTACCAATGAGTTTCTTCACAGAATTGGAAAAAACTGCTTTAAAGTTCATATGGAACCAAAAAAGAGCCCGCATTGCCAAGACAATCCTAGGTCAAAAGGACAAAGCTGGAGGCGTCACGCTACCTGACTTCAAACTATACTACAAGGCTACAGTAACCAAAACAGCATGGTACTGGTACCACAACAGAGAAATAGACCAGTGGAACAGAACAGAGTCCTCAGAAATAATACCACACATCTACAGCCATCTGATCTTTGACAAACCTGACAAAAACAAGAAATGGGGAAAGGATTCCCTATTTAATAAATGGTGCTGGGAAAATTGGCTAGCCACAAGTAGAAAGCTGAAACTGGATCCTTTCCTTACCCCTTATACGAAAATTAATTCAAGATGGATTAGAGACTTAAATGTTAGACCTAATACCATAAAAACCCTAGAAGAAAATCTAGGTAGTACCATTCAGGACATAGGCATGGGGAAGGACTTCATGTCTAAAACACCAAAAGCAACGGCAGCAAAAGCCAAAATTGACAAATGGGATCTCATTAAACTAAAGAGCTTTTGCACAGCAAAAGAAACTACCATCAGAGTGAACAGGCAACCTACAGAATGGGAGAACATTTTTGCAACCTACTCATCTGACAAAGGGCTAATATCCAGAATCTACAAAGAACTCAAACAATATACAAGAAAAAAACAAACAACCCCATCAAAAAGTGGGGAAAGGATATGAACAGACATTTCTCAAAAGAAGACATCCATACAGCCAACAGACACATGAAAAAATGCTCATCATCACTCGCCATCAGAGAAATGCAAATCAAAACCACAATGAGATACCATCTCACACCAGTTAGAATGGCAATCATTAAGAAGTCAGGAAACAATAGATGTTGGAGAGGATGTGGAGAAATAGGAACACTTTTACACTGTTGGTGGGATTGTAAACTAGTTCAACCATTATGGAAAACTGTATGGCAATTCCTCAAGGATCTAGAACTAGATGTACCATATGACCCAGCCATCCCACTACTGGGTATATACCCAAAGGATTATAAATTACTCTACTACAAGACACATGCACACGTATGTTCATTGCGGCACTATTCACAATAGCAAAGACTTGGAATCAACCCAAATGTCCATCTGTGACAGACTGGATTAAGAAAATGTGGCACATATACACCATGGAATACTATGCAGCCATCAAAAAGGATGAGTTTGCATCCTTTGTGGGGACATGGATGCAGCTGGAAACCATCATTCTTAGCAAACTATCACAAGAACAGAAAACCAAACACGCATGTTCTCACTCATAGGTGGGAACTGAACAATGAGATCACTTGGACTCGGGAAGGGGAACATCACACACTGGGGCCTATCATGGGGAGGGGGGAGGAGGGAGGGATTGCATTGGGGAGTTATACATGATATAAACGTTATGCACATGTACCCTAGAACTTAAAGTATAATAAAAAAAAAAAAAAAAAAAAAAAAAAGAGTCCCCATCTTATTTTATTATTTTTAAAAGACAGCATCCCACTATGTTGCCCAGGCTGGTCTCAAACTCCTGGGCACAAAGAATCCTCCCATTTCAACCTCCCGAAGTGCTGGGATTACAGGCGTGAGCCATCATTAATAGCCCTCCATTTTAAATAAAGAGTGCTGCATACCTGGCTAAACAGCACATCTGCAGAAATCCACCAATGTCAGCATCATCCAAGTAAATGGTAGGTAGCCAAGGAGAGAAGTAACACCCTACAAGGCCACACACACACACACACACACACACGAGTGCCACAAGTTTCCAGGTCAGGTGACATGGTAGTGAACAGCACCCCATGGGTACCAATGTCATAACCTGCCAAAAATGCCAGTTTTCTTCTTTGATCTTCTTTAACATCAGCTGCCAAAAACATCGTATAAAGTTGCTCTTTCAGGAAGGATGGGGAAAAAAGAGCAACTATTTCTTCCTGACATCCAATATACCAATTCTACGTGAAGAAAAGATGCCTTTTAAAGAATCATTGGTTTTTATCTATGAAACTCTGTCTTGATCTGTGTAGTCAGAGCGGGCACTGCCACCTGCTTGGCCCACAGGATGGCTGAGTCCACGTGTGAAAGGTACAGCAGGAGGGAGCTGGCCTACAGTGATCTGGAAGTAAGCAGCCCGATTCCTGAGTGGGGTCACACATTCCCAGTCTCCCCCAAACCTCAGCCTGACCCAGGCTTCTCAGGATGCAACAGAAGCTGGGAAACACGTCAGCAGCTCTGACTTCTCGGCTTACATCTTTTCTTGTCTCCTGCCAAGAGCAGAGGAGACAGATGTGAGCAACCAACACATTCCCAAGCAGTTTCCCCTGCAGCTGAGGAAAAGAGCCCAAAACTAATCCTATCATTACCCAGGCTAAAAGCCCTTCTGCCCTCAGGACCCAGCTCCATCTCCTCTGAGAGTCCACAAAGACCTATCTGCCTTCAGGAAAGGGTTTCCATCTTCTCAAGGCCCAAAAAGGCTTTCTGCCCTGAGGATCGGGCTCCAGCTCCTCTGACGGCCAACAAAGCCCTTCTACCCTCAGGGCTAGCAAGCTATTCCAAATACTGGTAATTTGTTACACTGCATTTGTGATGTACCCTGCTTCCAACCAGACTGTTACCCTAAACCCCTTTTATGTGTGAAAATTCTGGAGCTACCACTTCAAAGACCAGTTCACATCTCACCTTCACTGTGAAAATCTCATCTGATAGTGAAGTGAATCACTCCCTTCCACCATGGCCCCCAACTTGCTGAAGTCATGCTGCAAAAGTCTCATGATTACAAGATGTACCATGGAGTTCTACTCTGCGGCAGGCAGGTCTAAGGTTCTCACCCACCCAATGACTCTCGCCTCCTGGTATTCATGCTCTTACGTAATCCCCTTTCCTAGGTGCGAGTGGGGCCTGTGACTTTCTCATAATCAACAGAATAGGGCACAGGTGATGTCACCTCTGTGCTAAGGCAGCATGATACAATGACTTCCCCCTTGCAAGCTGTCTCTCTCTGGCTGGCTTTGATGAAATGGTAACTCCCATGGTGGAAAAACCCACAGGACATGGAACTTGGGGCAGCCTCCAGCCAGGAGCCAGCAAGGAACTGTGGCCCTCAGCCCCGTAACTTGAAAGAAATGGAATCCTTCCAACACCCAGGTTCTGCAAGGGAACTTGGAAGGGGATCCTGCCCAGGCAAGTCTTCAGATGAGACCCTAGCCATGGCAGTACCTTCACTGCAGCCTCGTCAGAGACTGGGAAGCACAGGACCCAGCCAAGCCATGTTCCGACTCATGCCCCACAGAAACTGTGACAGAGTCAATGTGTGTTGTCTTAAGCTGCTAAGCTTCTGGTAATTTGTTACACAGCAAGGAAACTAACACAGGAAAAAAATAGGCCTATTTTTTAGCCTAGAAAACCTTGGGCAAAAAAACAGATCTTTATTTGCAAATCCACATTCTGACAGCAGCTCAACCGCAGAGGGGAACCAGTGAAGTCCAGGTCAGCCTCCGTGGCTCTGCTTCTCCTCCCTTTGTGAAGTGGGGCGAAAGCTACGTGCTGCTGCATGTCAGAACTCCTCTCTCTCCCCCTCACTTCTCAGTCAAGTTCTGAAAAGTCGAGTCTCCAAGTCTCTACCGCATTTCCCGCTTGAGTGCCACTGGAGCCTTTTTCTTCAACTTCTGACATTCCCATAGCCATGGTGCTGGGTCCTGAGCTTGCCTGCCCTGCAGTTAGTGACAGCCCACTCTCTCCTGCTGAACGCTCTACTCCACACAGGACATCACCTTCCCTGGTTGCCCTCTCGCTG
The DNA here is from genome assembly GCF_009764315.1 of Trachypithecus francoisi. Taxonomy (NCBI): domain Eukaryota; kingdom Metazoa; phylum Chordata; class Mammalia; order Primates; family Cercopithecidae; genus Trachypithecus; species Trachypithecus francoisi. The sequence goes on from NW_022680462.1 coordinate 473,162, forward strand.
TGAGAATATCCCCTTCAAATCTTCAAAAAGCTTCCTCCCCTGGCCATTCCTACACTGTGTGTCCCAGAGCTTCTGTCCCAGGCACTTCCAAGTTTTACACAGTCTCACTCTACAATTTCACCCATTCTAATGATAAAGCTCAAATATACATTTTTAGGGCAGAATCACATATATCCAATGACTCATCGCATATCCTCACCTCAGTGTCTCACAGTCACCTCAAACTCTAAACATGACAACAAAACACATCAGCTTCCCTTTCACTATTTTTGCTCTCTGTCTACTGTATTCCTAGCAGTGGTGATTTCAGTCACCAATATCCACTGACCCACCACCCAAGTCACCCCACATTCCTTCCCCTTTAAACTCCCCATATCCAACCACCCCTTAAATATGTCTGGAATCTGTCCCACCTTTTCCTACCTTCCTTCAGACCTTCACCACTTCCCTCCTGAGACTCGTCTCCCCGATTCTAGTCTTAGCTTCTTCTAATCTAGCTCCCAAGTGTCCCATGAAAATGTCATTAAAATTACCTCTTGGTGTCTTCCTTTTTGGTTCCTTCGTTCTTATCCCTCCAATACAATACCAAAAGACTAAACCCACCATTCATTTACCAGTCACTGTTCTGGACACTGGAGATACAGCAGCAAGCAAAACATGGCCCCCAGGAAGCAGCCCACTGTTTCCGGCCTCCAGCTGCAATTATGCCATCCCTGGCCCAGAGCCTGATCCCTATCCTCTTGCCCACCGCACAAATTCTTTTTTTTTTTTTTTTTTTTTTAGACTGAGTCTCGCTCTGTCACACGGGCTGGAGTGTAGTGGCGTGATCTCGGCTCACCACAACCTCTGCCTCCTGGGTTCAAGCAATTCTCCTGCCTCAGCCTCCCAAGTAGCTGGGACTACAGGCACACGCTGCCACACCCAGCTAATTTTTTGTTGTTGTTGTATTTTAGTAGAGACAGGGTTTCACCACGTTGCCTAGGCTGGTCTCAAACTTCTGAGCTCAGGCAATCCACCCGCCTTGGCCTCCCAAAGTGCTGGGATTACAGGCACGAGCCACAACACCCAGCTGCAAATTCTTAATTAAATCCTCAACACCTAGGCTGGATGTCCCCCCTCCTCTGAGAACACTGACCTCATACTTCCCTGCTGCCAGCCCTTCCCACCCTCTTCTCTGCAGCCTCTGTACTTGGGAATGCTGTGATTCTTCTATCTGTCAAGTTGTATAGCAATTTATTTGATTATATCTCCCTCTGTCCTTCTATACTGAGTTCCTCCAGGGTTTCTACTGATCTCTGAATCCTACATGCCTTAGCACAATGCCTAATTTTTTGTAGGTAATCAATAAATGTTAAGGTAACTGAATATTCCATCTGCTGTAGATTGGATTACTGTTTCCAACTGCCCACTCCCTCCCTGAAACAAAGTTACAACTTCCCCCTCTGCCCCACAGTCACAGGCTGTGTCCTTGCATGAAGTGGGAGGTCACTGCTCCACCTCTCTGACCTTGGCACCCTCAGCCAATTAGATGGACGCAAACATGGCATCTTCCCCACCTTGCACTCCAGCCCTTTCCCATGAGAACAGCATGTCTCAGACCCAGACAGGAGCTGCTCCTTTGGTCTGGGTCCTGAAGGAAGAAACTTGGAACCAAGCACAGCCCTGCAGAGCCACAGTTCACCTGCAACCTTCCCATGATATGAGCAAGAAATTAAGGCTTGTTAGGGAAAGCCAGTGAGACAGTGGTGTTGTTATCACAGCAAATCCATTCCGGATTTAAACACCTTGGTCTCTTCCTTCAAGATGCTATCAAATTTTGTCAAAATCTTCAAATGTGGTGCTAGAACTGCACTAAATACAATAGATATGGCCTGACCATGGAAGAAATCTCTCAGTAGAACGTAAAACTTGTCTTGGGTTTCCCAGGTAGGGGTAAGAAACAGGTTGTCAGATGGAAGAGATATAGTCCACCTTAAGGTTATCTCAAACAACACTGAGGTCAATCCAAATTCCTAGGCCTTTATCCCAGAAGGTATTGTAGAGCCTCCTGTAATTAACTGCAGTCATTTTACATGTATCACTGCTAAATCTTTTTGTTGTTGTTGTTGTGACAGAGTCTTGCTCTGTCACTCAGGCTGGAGTGCAGTGGCTTGATTTTAGCTCACTGCAACCTCCGCCTCCTGGGTTCAAGCAATTTTCCTCCCTCAAGAGAATCTCCAAGTAGCTGGGATCACAGGCACATGCACTATGCCTGGCAAATTTTTCTACTTTTAGTAGAAACGGGGTTTCACCATGTTGGCCAGGCTCATCTCAAACTCCTGACCTCAGGTTATCCTCACTCGGCCTCCCAAAGTGCTGGGATTACATGCGTGAGCCACCGCACCCGGCCTATCACTGCTAAATCTAACATACCAAGATCATTTAAACCCTCAACCATTCAACATTATTAGCTAGAATCTTTTAGTGTTTCAGGTTTGAGAAACATACCTTTTTGTCATCTGAGTCCCTGATGAAATTACTTAACAGATGAGGGTCAAGACCAGAGTATTCTGACAAAATACTAAAGACAATTGTCCAAGTTAAAATAATGACAACAAAGTTGCCCACTGTTTAACCAGTCAAAAGCCCTCACCCTCCACACACCACCATTAATATTCCCAACTAATTTCTCAATATTCTCCAAAAGTTAAAAGTCTTCCCCAAATCCAACAACACTAAGTATACTAGCAGTAGTTCTCTAGACTAGCGACATCAGCGTCACCTGGAATCCTAGAAATGCAAATTCCCGCCCTACTCCAGACCTACTGTCTCAAAACCCAGCCCTCCAGTGACACAGATGCAGCTGCGGTTTGATAAGCAGAGTTCTGGTGCACTTGCCTGTCCTTGGAACAACCCTCTCAAAACTGAAGGTGGTATGCTTGCACTGATTTCTTCTTCTTGAACTTAAGCTTGCTTTTAGTTAGCTCTTTGTTTTCCAAATGTCCAAAACTATTTAATCAACCTTTCTATCACCTTTGCCTGGAAGCAAAGTTAAGCTCACCAATCCACAGTGCACACAAACTCTTTCCTCTCTTTTTGGAAAATTAGGACCCTATTTGCCTTACCTTGTGACATTTTTTTCCCAGTGTTAACAATTTCTTAACATTTATCTGCAGTGTTTCCGTGATCACATGTTCTCTTAACATCTGGCACATCATAATTTTTAAAAGAAAAAAATCTCTTAGAAATGTCTCTCCTTATCTGGGTTTCACGCTGGCATGCCAATAGAGCAGGCACTGGGAAGAAAGTTGGAGAAAAACAAATTGTTCAGTTGACATCCTCTTCCACGTATTGATCATTTCTCTTTCTTGGTCCTGTTTGAAATGTAAAACTCTTTTTCCTCTTTTGTTTTGTCTTCAGCATTTGTGTAAGGCTCAGCTTATTCCAAGCTTTGACACTGTTCAAAGTCCGTACTTACCATGTGTCTGTCTCTGGTTCCCTCCTCCTAGGTGACAGGACAAGGTTGATATTTTTCCTTCCTTTGCTTTTCTGTACCATCTAAGTTGTATGGAACAATCACATGGCTGGTGCAGTGGCTCACGCTTATATTCCCAGCACTTTGGGAGGCTGAGGTGGGAGGATCACTGGAGCCCAGAAGTTCAAGATCAACCTGGGCAACACAGCAAGACCCTGTCTCTACAAAAAATAAATAAGCCAGGCATGGTAACACACGTCTGTGGTCCCAGCTACTCAAGCGGGGAGGACTGCTTGAGCCTCCTCATGGCTGCCGTGAGCTGTGATCATGCTACTGCACTCCAGCCTGGGCAACAAAGCAAGACCCTGTCTCAACAAAACAAAACAAAACAATCACAGATTACTTTTTCAGATAGGGGCAGGAAATCTTTACATTTTTATTTATTTTTTTTTAATGCAAGTTATTTGGAATATTTCCTATACTGTCTTTCACACTTGGGAATTATCCGTAAATCACGGTGTAAATTAAGTTTTTTTTTTAATTTTAGAACTTCATTTTTCTTTTCCCTCTCTGTTCCTCAGCCTCTCATCACTATGGCCAGGCCTCCAGAGAACAGGCCATCAGTCTTTTTTCTGTTCACAGCTGTTATTTCCCAGCTGCCTATAGTCACTTCACAATGACTCACACTTCTTGGAGTATTGGCCCTAACACAGATGCCCAGACGGCAGCTGCAGTGGCAGCATACCCTCACCACAGCCAGCACCCACGCCGAACTTAGTGTGGGAGACTCTCCCAGGAAGAGGATCTGAAAAAAGGCAGCGAAGACTTCTAAGCTGTAACTGTTCTGACCTGGGCACACCCCAGCAAGCTCACTGGCATGCAACTTGATTCCAGTGGGATGACAATCACAGATGCGAGACTGCCTGGCAAAAGGCAGCTGGCAAGGCAGCTGGCCACACTGTACCAGAGCCCCCAGCTTGGATTAGGATCAGGAGCTTGACAACTCCTGGTTGCAATACACAGTCTAACAGCCATTGGAGGAAAAAAGGCCTCCTTAATGTACTTCATTTCTTTGCTCAGTAACAAGCTATTACATAGGGTAAATCTGATTTCTGCTTTCATCTCTGCACTGGGTCAAGGCAAAATAACTTTTTTTCTTCATAACTAGAATTAAAAAAAAAAAAAGAGGTGAGCAGGGTAATGGAAGGAAAGAAAAAAAGTGGCGGCATTTATGATGAAATAATACAGTTTGTCTACTTGAATCCATTTCTAGTTTAAACCTCTGCTTATCCCAGCATCAACATTCTCCAGTAAAACTAGAAATTTTTTTGTTCATTTTCTCTTACTATTGCTAACTTTGAGCAAAAAAAAAAAAAACTTTCAGAGGGAGAAAAGAAGATGCCTTTGCTTATACCTCCTAAGAAGAAAAAAAGAAAAGAAAAGTTCTTTGGGAAATTTAGAATTGATCTCTTTCCTGGCAAAACAAATTTTTGTTATAGCTGTTTAAGAAGGAAACTGGCAGATAATCAGAATTGGACTGCAAAGTGCTCTGTGATCCTCTTGCAGATTCCAGGGTTTCAGTATCACCTCCAGCCATGCTGATTTAACCAGAGAGACAGACAGCACTATCACAAAAGAGCACGCCTGCAGCTTCCTTTTCCGGTAAGCAAATGGTCCTCTACACAGTCCTCTGCACTCATCTCTGCCCCTCAGCTCCCTATTCTATTCTTATTAAAACTGAGAAGGAACTATCACAAGGGCAGGTAGAGTCCAACAATTCTAAGCACACAGAGTTCAGTATAAAATTCTACAAAAAACAGGAACTGCTGATGCTCGACACAGCTGAAACTCAGCTGCCACCTGGTTCGGGGCCAGCCAGTTGCTGGGCCTCCACCCTAGGTGCTGCTGCATGCCCTTCAGAGCACAGTTACTTCAGTAAACTATTCCACAAAGTGTACATTTGAGAAAGTCTCTCCTCTTCTCTACTACCTTCTATTTCTCTCAAAAAAAAAAAAAAAGTGTACATTAACAGTTCAATGTCACGGTGTGTCTACTACTACAAAACACACAATAGTCTGGAAAGTCATGCTAGAGTTTCCACAGCAACTGCACTATGGCTCAATTTGTAACAGCAACCATTCCATTCCAAAATGCTTTAAGAGACTCTAGAAAAGAGAGAGAAGTCAAGTTACAATCCTGGGGGAGGAGAAAACACGCCCTTGTTTTCAGGTACTTGAATCCTCCCCATCAAAAATACTGTTTAAGTATATATTGCACCATTAATAAATATTCCTGCTCCTAATTATCTAATGAACAGTAGATAACTCTGGAAATAGCCACTGATAATTCTTTTAGTTGGCAGGTTGGAGAAGATGTTGGTCAGAAAAAATTATTAATATTTTAAAACAGAAATATGCTTTCTCAACAAAGCATATTCTTAAACCAAGCATAAAAGGTTACTTCGGGTAATCCAATCAAGTCAGCAATTACAAGGCTCCATTCCCCGAAGTGAAGCATCTTTGAACTGGCTAATTCCAAGAGACCAACCTAAATGCCCCAGGCATTCATTCCCAAGGTGAGGGGAGGGAGAAGACAGGGAGGGATCTGTGCAGCTTCCCCTCCAAGAAGGGAAACAACCCCACCCCACCAGCCCTGCCACCCCCTGCACTGTGCTAGGAAGATTCTAAACCGAATGCCTTTTCTCAAACCACTAGAAAGCGTTTTTAGTATTTCAGAAAGTCCAAAAGAATTCCTCTATAAAACTGCCTACATCAACTAGATAGTGCTGGAAGAAAATCCAAATATAAAGAACAGCTATCCACAGGGCTAAAATCAGGCAGGGGAGATCTGGGGTGGGAAGCAGGCAGATGTCAGAAGGGACCCATGGCATGTCCCTTCTCTGAGACTCCAGCTCCACATATTTTCTGAGTCCCCATGTAAACTGGAGAACATACCTAGCCTTCCATGTCAACAGAACTTTAACTCTACTAGCCATGTATCTTATTCTAAAAACAAAATCACCAGTTTGGAGGCTAATCCTGTGTTCAGCCAGAACATCTCCAATTTACAGGAAGAAGTCTTCTCAGGGTTCTCCACACAACAGTCAGAATTTTCTCCCCTACATGGCACTGAAGGGAGCATATTACTGGGATCTGCTAAGGGGGAGTCCAGTTATGTACTTCCCTATCAGTACTCAGCACAGAAAAGTAAAAGATCCATTGCCAAAGAGAAATAACCCCTTTTCTTTTATGTTTATTTTTGTAGAGACAGAGTCTCGTTATGTTGCCCAGGCTGGTCTTGAACTCCTGGCATCAAGCCAACCTCCCACCTTGGCCTCCCAAGTGCTGGAATTAACAGCGTGAAACACCACACCCATCCTGCTCCTTTTCAATTGAGGAAAACAGAATAGCCTGTGCCTCCCTTCACACCTTGAATGAAACAGCGTGTGTCCTGTGTCGGCCACCTGGAAGGTGGCTGGTCTTCAGGTCATGTCACCTCCTCACCACTTCACACACTAGTACCCAAATTCTGTGGTGGAGTAAAAAGATTTTAGGAAAAGTGGAGGAGACACCCAAGACACCAGTCCCCGAGAAGAACCTCAAACATGGATAAGCATCCTGGCCATGCAGAAGGACCCCTTGGGCAGTTAAGCCAAGAGTTAGCAGCCAGACATGCAGTCCACAGCCTCCACGGCCTAGCAGGGAGCTATGACCTCACCATGCTCAAGAGGGACATCAAAAATGCCACCCTCACTTTCAAGCTGCCTTTAGTTGTCTTACTGCCAAGCACACATGGTTAAAAAGCAGGAACTTTATAAAATGTGGAAAGAAACCATGTGAGAAACCCAGTCAGCTCACGCTTTCAAGTCAGTTGGATTCTCAAAGTTCATTTGTACAACATTTGCTTGGAACTTAAAATGCATTTCTGCAGTGAGTTTGCTACAAGCCTACGCTATGAGGGACTGACATACCAAGCTGAAAGGCCAGGAATGCAAGCACAGCGTATGTCTGATTCTTCGCAGGGGCAGCTCTGTCAGGCAAGGCAGGTCTTATCCCTTCCCAGGCCCCACCAGGTCTCAGGTTAAACCCCCTTCTCAGAATAGCTTGGGAATATCTTACCCTCACAAACGTGGTCTGGTTAAACTAAATAAAAATTGAGCATATTTTCAGTGATTTTAAAGGAAGAAACATGTAAGGGTATTTTATCTGCAAATTTACTTGGTCACTTTCCAGTTTTTTGTTTTGCTTTTAGACAAAAACTACTGTGCATTTTGTAAAACGCAAGGAGAGCACCACTTCAAGAGCAGTTAGCAAAACTTACAGCCTTAGGAGTTTGAATTACACAATGACATCTAGAGAACCATAAAGAAAAAGATTTCGACCACCGGGAACTTGGCAATGCCCTAATCACACACAGCTGTTGGTCCCAGCAGTCAAAACACAGGAACTGGATCAGTCGGACACATAAATGACCCCAAGTAGTGACCAAATCATGGGGCTCCATGGCCATAACAAAAGGACCCGAGAGGATTAGCACAGGTTGCAGTTCCGAATCTCCACCATGCAAAAAGACACGTGCAGGTTACTTCCGAAGAACACAACCTGTATCTATATCATGTCCACCAAGGACCTTGCTGGCTTTTGAGCCACTTCTATGTCTCTGGTAAAATGCATCAGTCCTCTGAGAGGATCACAATCAAATCTGTCCCTATACTCACTGCAGAGAACAGAGGGCCAGCTCTGCCCAGAGCCGGGGCCCTAGGATCCAGGAGGTGGCTCTCATGCAGCAGAGGGGACCTCCACTGGCTTCCCAGTCATGCTCCTTGATCAGGTGGCTTTGCTCTCAGCCTCCACAGGCCCCAGGAAGCCCAGGTACTACCCTCCCTGCTGCCTCCAACCATGCCCACTCCACATGGATGAGGGTGTTTCTCCTCCAGCACGGCTCAGAGAACAGAGTCGGGTCTCACTGCACCTCCCCATCCCTTGGCCCTGGAAGCAAGCACATCACCAGAAGGGGAAGTCCTGCCTATACTGCGCCATCACTCCTCTGAGAATCCTCACTCAAGGTTAGCAACTGGCAGTTTAAGGTCCTCTCTTTAATCCACCTATGGATCAAAATGAAAAACTAGAAGGTTGGCAGAGGGAAAGGACACACATGCCTCCAGGCAGGAGGGATGCAACAGCCCACACACACCTGGGGCCATTTCTGATGGAGTTCCCTAATTCTGGAATCTCCTGGGATGATTCAGACATAACTCAAGCACTGCCAGCACTGCCACTCCTGGCCCAAGTTCACAGTCTTTGGTCCCAAGGGCAGGGTTCATTTGGTGCCCTGCATACAAGGCTGACCTGACCCTAGAAGAAGTGTTATTCCCTCCCACCACCAATGTTGTGTCTCTCCCCTGCCTCCTAGAACTCCTCCTCCCCAATCCAGGGCCAAAGAGGGAAACGGTGCCCCCATCAGTGACTAATTCTGCCCTCCAAAGTATCTGAGTACCTCTAAGGTAGGGTCTGTGACAAGCTACCTCCCAGAGATAAGGGGGGAAAGAAGCAAGAGCTAGCTCCTTAGGATCCCAAAGGTACAATATTTGCTCCTGAATAATTATAAAGGTTAGGGAACTTAGTAGAAGGATTTCATGCACTGTGCTAAATATAATGACGTGGGGTAAGTAGGTTTGAAGGGAGGCACCACTGGAGACACCACTGATGCCTGCACAGGGCCGCCTACCAGAACAACTTCCTGGACACTTGCGTTTTATTTCCACATTTCCTCTGAATACAAAGGTTTCCTACTAGCTCCAAGTTTGTTTTATGTGTGTGTTCTGCACAAAAGTCCATGCAGCAGTGACAGAGGGACCTCAGCCCTGGGAAGAAGACGGCTATGTGGTAAAGTGCAGGGTCCAAGGGGCACCTGGAGCTGCCAAGTGAGCAGTGCTAAGAATCTGCTCCCTCTGAGCCAGACCCCAGAATTGTAACAGACAGAAAAATTGATCTGACTCCAGTACTTTGAAGTTTCCTTACCCAACTGGAGGTGAGATTATAACCCTTTGTAATTGGAATCCTAGAAACCCAGAGCTTAGAGGAATCCTGCAAGCCAGACAAGGCTGCCTGAACAGTCTGGGGCCTCCAGATCCTGCCTTGGGAACTTCACGGGGAGAGCAGGAAGAGGACTGCAGGGGCACTGGGACACAGCACCCAGCAACTCAAGCACCTCCAGCGACCGCTCCCACGCTGCAGGGTAGGAGTGCCCGGCCCAGCAGGAATCCTTTTTTCTCATGGGAAGTGTCCCTGAGGCCTAGGTGAAACTGTCTGGACCTCCTCACCAGCCCCTGGGGCATGGCTGGAGCGCTGTCTCCCCACCATGGCCCTGTCAGATGCAAGAACCCACAACAGAGAAATGGTTCATTTCGGAGTCAGTGAGAACACTGGGGCACCCTGGCCCATTAACGGTACCAGAAAAGTGGTATAACATTCAATTACAGAGGGCCAAGAAGGAGGGCTCATTCTGCAATTTGCAGATACTAAGGCTGGCTGCCCACCACTCCACCTTCTTGCAGCACCTGCCTCTTACAACTCAGCTATGGGGGTGGGGAGCAGAGCAAATGGGGAGGTGAAACTCCAGTTGGCCTGTCTGTTGAATGCTTTGGGAAGGTGTGAGAATGAAATGACCTGTTGAGAGAAAGCTTTTAAAATAATTATAGCTTTCCATACTCCAGGCTCTCTCCACTAGTTTCTAAACTGTGATCCCCCGATCCTATCACCATGAGTATAAAGAACCGAGGCCAGTTTTCACAAACGACCTTCACTGCTTCACACACTACATATCAAGCACGTGCTATGTGCAAAACGCCATGCTGGAGATGAGAGGATGAAAGAGCCAGTCAGGATCCCAGCCCTCTGGAACCCACCATTCACAGAGGCAAACAGAGGGAGTCACCATAGCATAACACAGTAACACGCACACTGAGACTGACCCCAAGTCTCTCACGGGGGCCCTATGCACCCCACAACACCCACACACTGGGCCAGCTGGGGGTGCTATAAAACCTCCGCAAAGGGTGAGTGCTGCCTCCATCCCCAGGAGCAAATGGAGAGGCCCAGCCCCAAATCCAGCCTCAGAGATGCACCCAGAACAGCTGAAGGTGAGGGTTTGTCCTTTCAACTGAAAAAAGACAGAGCACAGGACCTAAAAGTAACACACAACCAGGCGCTGACAGCGTCTCTCTCTGACCAACTTTAGTCGGACCGCTCTTAAGGCTCTTCCAAAATGGACCTCCACCTTTGGTCTTCCATATCCTTCTTTGCATCGCCTGACTTTGGCAAGAGCCCTGCTAAGTCAGTTTAGCTGAACTGCCCCCTCCTCAACAGCTGATCACCGTCAATATGTGATGTGTCCCTCGTCCTCCACCGTCCCCCACAACCCCCCAGGTGATGTCTGATTCTCCTGGCTTGCCCTCAGCAAGAATCCTCACTGGGTCAATGAAGCTAGAATCCCGCTGACCCCTGAAGTTTCCTCCAGTAATTTCCATACAATGACCCTCGCACTGCTCCTTGGCTCGGAATTCCCAGTGGCCCATGCTGCACTTGTCATTGAGCCTGGTTTTATACTGGGATCTCTCCTCCCCTATTGCAATAGTTTTGCTGAGTAAAATCCATTTTCACCACCTTAACTACTATCCAGCTCTGGTTTTTTTCTCTAACAATGCAACAACACATAGCTTTTCCTCAGGAAGCCAGTACTATTACCCATCACTTTCTGGTAAAAACTTTTTAACTGTTAGTACCCTGGGTAGTGGGACCACAGGGAGAAGACTGAGAGAGTCAACTGTCTGAGTCACCTTTAAGGGAGCACACTACACAGCAAAGTGAGGAGGATAAAACAGAACTATTACTTTATTAAAGCAAACAAAGCTGCTTCATAATACTTCTAGCTTTCTTCTTCAACTCCCAAATTTTAATTCCTATTGGGGCTGGGAGGGAGGGAAGAACACGTGGAGAATGAATGTGAAGTTTCCCAAGAGAAGCCCTCAGTGAGTTTTACAATACTCTCATTTAATTTTCCAAGGCACAGACTCACAATGTTCAGAAGGTGAGGGCCCGTGATGAAACATTTTCTCCTCTGCTTTCAGCCACTGGGGTTACCTAAACAGGAGAATATGGTGTGGTCACCAAGGCCCTTCAAAACAGAGGCTAAGTAAGGAATGAAAAACATGCCCTAAAAACGAAACAAACAAAAATCTTGAACTAAAAGGTACAAGAGGTCAGAGATACTTTAAATATTAACAAGTGTCTATGTGACAGCATACCAAAAGACCAGTCTGGCTGAAAACCAACTCAGTGTGAAAGCCATGAAGTGCCACCCTTCCCCCCTGACCGGTCCAAACAATGCCCTGAAGCCGTGTGACCCATACACTTCAACTTCAGATCGGATCTTAAGCGAATCAACCTAACCCCCTTTGTCCCCATCATGAGTCTTTTTTTTTTTTTTTTTTTAATTATACTTTAAGTTCTAGGGTACATGTGCATAATGTGCAGGTTTGTTACATATGTATACTTATGCCATGTTGGTGTGCTGCACCCATCAACTCGTCAGCACCCATCAAGTCATCATTTATATCATGTATAACTCCCCAATGCAATCCCTCCCTCCTCCCCCCTCCCCATGATAGGCCCCAGTGTGTGATATTCCCCTTCCCAAGTCCAAGTGATCTCATTGTTCAGTTCCCACCTATGAGTGAGAACACGCGGTGTTTGGTTTTCTCTTCTTGTGATAGTTTGCTAAGAATGATGGTTTCCAGCTGCATCCATGTCCCTACAAAGGACGCAAACTCATCCTTTTTGATGGCTGCATAGTATTCCATGGTGTATATGTGCCACATTTTCTTAATCCAGTCTGTCACAGATGGACATTTGGGTTGATTCCAAGTCTTTGCTATTGTGAATAGTGCCGCAATAAACATACGTGTGCATGTGTCTTTGTAGTAGAGTAATTTATAATCCTTTGGGTATATACCCAGTAGTGGGATGGCTGGGTCATATGGTACATCTAGTTCTAGATCCTTGAGGAATTGCCATACTGTTTTCCATAATGGTTGAACTAGTTTACAATCCCACCAACAGTGTAAAAGTATTCCTATTTCTCCACATCCTCTCCAACACCTGTTGTTTCCTGACTTCTTTTTTTTTTTTTTTTTGAGGCGGAGTCTCGCTCTGTCGCCTGGACTGGAGTGCAGTGGCCGGATCTCAGCTCACTGCAAGCTCCGCCTCCCGGGTTTACGCCATTCTCCTGCCTCAGCCTCCCGAGTAGCTGGGACTACAGGCGCCCGCCACCTCGCCCGGCTAGTTTTTGTATTTTTAGTAGAGACGGGGTTTCACTGTGTTAGCCAGGATGGTCTCGATCTCCTGACCTCGTGATCTGCCCGTCTCGGCCTCCCAAAGTGCTGGGATTACAGGCTTGAGCCACCGCGCCCGGCCTGTTTCCTGACTTCTTAATGATTGGGATCTAATTAAACTAAAGAGCTTTTGCACAGCAAAAGAAACTACCATCAGAGTGAACAGGCAGCCTACAGAATGGGAGAAAATTTTTGCAACCTACTCATCTGACAAAGGGCTAATATCCAGAATCTACAAAGAACTCAAACAAATATACAAGAAAAAAACAAACAACCCCATCCAAAAGTGGGGAAAGGATATGAACAGACATTTCTCAAAAGAAGACATCCATACAGCCAACAGACACATGAAAAAATGCTCATCATCACTGGCCATCAGAGAAATGCAAATCAAAACCACAATGAGATACCATGAGTCTTTTAAACAAATGTGAGTTACTCAAGTCTGCAATCAAATGAACGCTTTTATTAAACAATTTAAATCACAATTACTAGGCTTTTCACAGCGTGAAATTCTTTTAAAGAAAAATGCACATGTTAATTGAATCAAGGCAGTTTGGGCAGTTCTTGTATTTCAGCATTTTCACTATTAACCTATGCTTATAAGTTATCTCCACCAGGCTTCTCAAAGTGCAGGCAATTAACTAAAGCTTTAAATTAGGAGTGGAGAAATCAGAAAACAGACAGATGGTCTCTATGAGGTAGACTTGGGGATTACCACAGCCATAAGGCCATTTCTAGCCACAGCTCCACACCTTTTGGAGAAGGCTGTTTCCCAGCAGGAAACAGGAGGGGAAACATGAATTGCACAAAGCACTGGAGAGTGAACTGAACCAAACACTGGCAAAGAAAGGCTTAACCCACTCCTGCTGTCTAGTCACATCCCTGTCTCTGGACAAACTGCATTTTTTTTTTTTTTTTTGCTGTTATTTCATTTTCTTTTTTCTTTTATATAGATTAAAAGCCTAGATTTGTAAACCTTTTTGTTTTTCTTAGAGACAGGGTCTCGCTATGTTGCTAGGCTGGTCTCGAACTCCTGGCTCCAAACAATCCTCTGGAGTGGCTAGAACTAGAGGTGCGTGCCACTGTGCCCACACACTGCTTTCTTTAACAGTCCACACACTGCCATCTGCCCTTTCCCTCCTGATGATACTCATCCAATGATGCCTTTGCCATGCACTAAAAGGCTGGAGAAAATGGCCTGGAAACCTACTGAATGCAAACAAGCTCTAAAGCCACAGCTTACCTAGTGAGCTGCCTCTTCACAGAGAATGGCTGGAAGCCAGGGAAGGGAAAAGATGTAAGAAAAACACAAGGGAGGCAAAACGAGCTGCAGGAAGCCTTCAGGTCAACATCAGCCTTTACACAAAGTCTCCAGGAGCAACCTGTGAGTAAGGCAGGTGTCCCTACAACAGGGTGGAAGGGAAAGTGGAAGGTGAATTTAAAAAGGAAACGCAGGGGTACTAAACGCCACCAATTTGCACTGGTTCACAAACATGCCTTCCCAAATAGTAACCAGGCCACGATTTCTGAGTCAATAAAAGACTCAGGACACCACTCAGGACAATGACAACAAAAAGCCCAGGACAGCAAAGTTTGAGAAAACACTGCTATTTGATTGCCTCATCTTTCCTCCACAAGTCAATTCAATTCATCATATACTTATAAGAGCATCTCTTTACTAGATCTGTGTAAAAGAAAAAATTACTCTGGCGCTTATTAAAATGGTGAGGAAGACTTTCCCAGGACTACTGTGATAGATGCTAAGACTATCCTAATAGGAGAAGGAGACGGAGCTCAACTCAGAAAACACAAGGCAGCTGGGGACTCAGCACCAATGCGCAGAGTGAGCGGGGTCAGTGGATGGAAAATAACTCACAGGAGACAGCAAGGGGAGGGGGATTCTTGCTGAAGGCAGGCCAGGGGAGGAGAGCTCAAGAGTGGGAGGTTGTAGTTAAACTGACTTAGCAAGGCTATGCAGGCTGAAAACAGGACCCAAGAAAAAGGGCTGGTCAAAAAGAGGACTGGAAGGAGCCCGAGTATCATCTGGTCAAGGAGATGGTCGTTGTCATCTAGGCTAGGCTCTGTAATGGCCACAACTAAAGTCCTCCTGGCCGCTCCATCTCAAACCTTCCCACTGGTCCTGTCGCCTGGTCATGTCACTTCTCCACTCCCAACTCTGCTGTGACAGAGTTGCCGTACAGCTCTGAGGACTGGCCTGGCATTGGAGGCCCAGCTCCCCAGCCAACCCTCTCCTCTGTTTCAGCCATTGGGGTCACCTAACCACATCTCGCACTTCACTTCCCCACCACTAGAATGTTCTCAGTGCCATCTGGCCATCTGTCAAAATCCTTACTCCCTTCAAGATCTGGTTCTAATTCCAATGCCTCCGAAGCTTTCTCAGATACCCCAGCAGGACTGGACCTCCTCATCCTCAATGAGTCCACGGGACATTCTCTCTGTACCAGTAACTAGATTATTTTTTTAATAGCATTTAGTCCTATTTGAACTATGAGCTCCTGAAGGACAGAAAACCTGGTCTGGGTCCCTCTACATCCTTCACAACACCCAGAGCAGTGCCTTCCTCTGGTCTTTACGTTCTCAACTTCATGGAGGACATTCTTTCCTCCTTTGCCATAAAAATCAAAATCTCTTTCAAATGAGGTAATACAACACCACAGACTTAAAACTAATAGTTTTTAATCTATTAAGTATGAAATGGATGATTCCCACTATATTTATGCAGCAGGAAAAAAATATAAAAAGAGTTCCTATCTTGAAAGATCCTGTAGTTACATATCTTCTAAATCTTCTGCAATAAACATATATTTCTTTTACAAACATATGTTCCTTTTATAATGACATAAAATGTTATTTTGAAAACATTTTAATGGAATAAATAATAAGTGTTATAGGAATTTAGAGAAGGCTGCGGTTCCTGTGACTAGGAACAGGCAACGAGACAGTCATGGGAGAAGTGAGGCCAGCACTAGTCAGGCCATGAAGGCTGGCAGATAAAAACAGAAGGAAGAGGGAACAAGAGGAGGACTGGTAGCAGGGGTGGAAGTAGAAGGGGGACAACAGGAAGACGGAGGAGGGGCAGAGAGAAGAATCACAAAGCGACAGTTATGGCTACCACTGACTGAGAACCTGCCTGATCCCAGGCTCCTCCCAAGCACGAGCTCATCTATCTTTGCCACCATCCAGTAAGGCAAGTACTATTATTCCCATGTTAAAGATGAGAAAACTAAAAACTAGGGTAATGTTAAATATGGTGAACCCCAAGTTTCTCTTCAAAGAATCAGTATGTCAGTAGGTTCAGCTCTCTTATTCTTTGATTCTCCATTTTAAAGTTTAACTTCCTGGTTCTCATTGCCCACTTGCTTCTAGTTTCAGTAAACAACTTTTCCACCAGTCCTAATCAGTAGTTCACATCTGTTCCCCTGGTCATCTGCTCCGTCCTAATTCCGGTCATCCACTTTGACCTGAGTCACCCTTGGTCACCTGCTCTGATCTAAGTCACCTTTAATTACCTGTTCCTAACTGTTCTTCCCACCAAACTACTCACCCTGACACTCTGGCTCATACCCCTGACCTCTTTAAAATAGCCAATCGGAATTAGCTTAGACTGTGCGGTCCAACTCTAGCCAATAGGGGAACAACACAGCAGCAGGGACTACCTGCATCAGGAATAAGAATCCCTGCCCATTCCCTGTTCAGGTGTGCTCTCACCATTGTTCCATCTGCAACAAGCACCCTTTCTGCAGAAAGTAAAAATTGCCTTGCTGAGAGAATTAAATTTATGTTCGAGTGCTATTTCTTTGTGGCACTGGGGAACAAGCATTTCTAACAGTAACTTGCTCAAAGCCACACACCTCATCCATCTAGTAAGTGATGGAATCTGTGCTCTTTCTACTTTAAGACTATTTCAACTGAATTCTGTGTTCCCAGAGGGATTCCTGTATACTTGGCCTCAGGCCCCAGCTCAGCAGGGCTCTGGGTTCCCACTCATCTTCAACCTCAGCGGTTCCACTTTAATTCACGTGATGTATCTTATTTACATGTCATTAAAAATAATAATAATAATACAGGAGTTCCATGACTTCCAAAACTAAACAACAGTTTGAAAACCATCGCCCTATGCCATACTGCCAGCTACAAAGGCATCTCTGGCGGCGGGTGTGCTGAGCTGGGACTGAGGGAGGAAGAGGCCTGCCCTGCACATAGGCTGGGAAGCAGAGGGAAATGAGACTGCAACTCTAAGGCCCAGAAAGTTTCGAGACACTGAAGTAAGGGAAAGGTAAAGGAGCGCTTTTATCAGGTGACAACTGTCAGTCATTGGTTCACACCAAAACCAAATCTGTAAGCACATCCTCAAAGCAGCCAGTATTTAAATAAAAAGTTAAGAAAATCTGTTGTTTTCTTTAGGGCTAGCTTTGATATACAAAATTTCAAATACCAAAACAAACACAACAGATACACAGCTCTATTTTAAAACCACCTGAATGTGTGCCAATCTTGCAGAAGAACATGGGTTTCCTCAGCATCTGGATCCTGGGGGGGAAATACTGTCTGCTGGCACACCAGGCATCCTGGGCAACTATTTTGGGGTGTTTTGCTATCCTAGGTTTGCTTCCTACTAATTAATCATTGCAAGGCATTCAGACAAGGTCAAAATTAATTTACAAGAATTTATCTATACTCAGCCACAAGTGCATGGTCTTCAAATTATGCTACCGTGCTGATTTAATTTGTATGCTATATTTTGTACAAACAATCTGATAGTTCTCACATTTTGAGAGTATAATCCTTAAAAGGAAGCCAATGAATGCTTGGTAGGAGATCTTCCTCATTTTCCATTAAGTAAACACTGAGCTGATTTATGACTAAGTGATACTCTGTTTAGGAGAGAGCAGTCTTCAGATACACAGGCAATAATTCACTTTGTTCATTTTGTTCTATGCTCATGACCAGTATCAGATGATGCCTTTATGAGAGAAGGCAACAATAACACATTCTTATTGCATACCCAAGTTTTCTTCCACGCATGAAGAATTGAGCCTGGCATTTCACAGTTTTATGGAAGTCAAGATAAAAGGGTTTTTGAGTTCTCACTACTTTAAGAGTCACAATTCTCAGCTGGGTGTGGTGGCTCATGCTTGTAATCCCAGCACTTTGGGAGGCCAAGGGGGGTGGATCATGAGGTCAGGGTTCAAGACCACAGCCTTGCCAACACAGTAAAACCCCGTCTCTACTAAAAATACAAAAATTAGCTGGGCATGGTAGCAGGCGCCTGTAATCCCAGCTACTTGGGAGGCTGAGGCAGAAGAATCACTTGAACCCGGAAGGCGGAGGTTGCAGCGAGCCGAGATCATGCCACTGCACTCCAGCCTGGCGACACAGCTAGACTCCGTCTCAAAAAAAAAAAAAAGCACAGTTCTCTGTTTCTTCACAGTTTGTTCATACGTAAAATCAGGGAGTTGAAAGAGTTCCCTTTAGCTCAGCAAACACTTACTAAGCACCATTATATGTACACCAGGGGCTGTGGTAATGCCAGGATTCAAATATGAAACAAACAGTGCCTGACCTTGAGAAGTCTGTAAAATGTAGTAGCAGTAGTAGCAGCAGCAGTAAAATATATATAAACAGACAACTTCTAATATAACCTGATACAGATGAGGGTTCTAAGCAAACACAGAAAAAGCCTATGGCAGGCAGAATAATGTCTCCAAAGAGTACACCTCCTAATCCCTGGAACCTGCAACCTTACATGGCAAAGGGGAATTAAGGTTGAAGATGGAATTAAAGTTGCTAATCCACTGACTTTAAAAGAGATGTTCCTGGGATTATCTGGGTAAGCCTAAAGTAATCTCCCTCCCTAAAAGGGGAAGAAGAAGGCAGAAGATAAAGGGATGTGCTGACAGAAGTATACTCCAGACATGTGAGGCCACTGGCTTTGGAAACAGAGGAGGGGGCTGTAAGTCAAGGAATGTAGGCAATCTCTAGACACTGGAAAAGGCAAGGAAACAGATTTTCCCTGAGAGCCTCCAGAGGACCGCAGTGCTGCCAGCCCTTTGATTTTAGCCTAGTGATACCCAGGTCAGACTTCTAAACTAGAGAAGTGTAAGATAACACATTTGTATTGTTTTAAGCCAGAAAATGTATGGTAATTTGCAGTGGCAGCAACAGAAAATGAACACAGAGACTTTCCGTTGGAAAATGCAATTATTTATATGTCAAAAGAGAATACTCATTCCTACCAACGCTTCCATCAGCCACATCCAACAAGGAGAGGAAGCTCATCAAATTTAAAGCTTGGTGCAAAAATGCAAATGTCAAGAGGTATATATCCATTATGTGACACTAAGTTTCCAGTGCCTGCTCCCAGAACATCCTTCATAGACTCGCCAGTCAACAGAGTTGTGATGTGGGAGAAAAACTACTAGCCAATACAAGGCCATAACTATTCATACAGAAACTGCAGTGCCACCTAGCACTCCTGTGCCACATACATGAGTGTTCATCTGGGCCTTCTGAGATGTCTGCTCTCAATCTATTTTGCTTCAGCCTTTGTCAACTGAGACACTACAAATACAGCCTACCATGGAGCACAACATTTAAATGTGATACCAGGAAAAGCTACAGAAGACAGCCCACCCCCAGCCTGGGGCCAGAGCATCTCCTCCCCTAGAATTCTCTTTATGAGTCAAAAATAGCCCCACAGTTATCTGTCAGGCCACATTCTGAAATGCTAAAGGAACACGAAAACACACAAAGGGGCTGCTTCCTCCTGGACACTGGCGCAGCATTTGTTCACTTACTTGAGATGACTCAGAGGAACACAGCCTCAGCAGGACTAAGGCCAGAGGGGAAGGGCCACACCTAATTTGGCTATTGTCAGGAAAGCTGTGCTTCAGTATGGAATCCTACAGCTGTGTTCAGAATCCACCAATGATCTGTGACTTTAAATATTCTTACATGGATCCTGGCAGTGAGCTCACTCAGGAAGAAAATGCTTAATTCTACATGCTATACATTAACTACTAAATTTATTTATACAAAACCCAAACATTTAACTTGCCTTATAAAATACATTTAGAAAACTTCCCACAGTAAGTTTTTAAATAACAAGCAAACTGTATGTGTATGAGCACTTTTCAGAATACATGCACACCTGCACTCCCCTCCTCCCTTCTGTGGATTCCTTTCCTTTCTTTACCCACCTCTTCTTGGCATTATCCCCTGGCATCTTCCCTTGCATATCTGATCAGTCGACAGTTTGGAAGCCATTCTTCCCACCATCCTTCTCCCACATCTGCCCCACACAGAACACAGAGCAGGCAGTCTTACGGTGGCCCAGAGCTCACTGCTGTCCAGCTGTGAAGCAGCCTCCTCTGCATTTCAATCCAGAAGGGGCAGAACCCTCAAGCCTCAGAACCACCTTCATCACCAGACATTCTTAGGGGAGCTCCCACAACCCCTCAGCAAGCTACAGGGCAGAAGGAACTCAGCATCCTGAGGAAGAAAAGGACTATCTCACTAGCAGTAACTTTTTTAAAGCAATGAATAATAAGTTTTGTTTTCCTTTGTTCATAAGTTAATCAAAGAGGAGTGGGAGATTTTTTCCTGTGTATTTTTTAAGTCAGTCTCATTTCTCTCCCATAAAAGTTCAGAATAGATTTACCTCTAGAATAAAAGGACAGTGGAATTCCTCTCAGTAATGTAGTATATGTTGGCAGCTCAGGGGAGCATAAAATTTAGTACTAGCTATGTTTTGGCCCAACAGCAGGAAATCACTGAAGGGCCCGCTGGTGTTCACTGAAGAATGTGAACGTGCACAAAGGCAGCACTGCAGTTTGGGCCGCTGTCAGCTTTTCACTACCAACACTTTCAGAGAATTGCACCGCCCCCCATCCCTCCATAAAAACCAAACAACAAACAAAAAACAGGTTTTACTAAAGACCTTCATTATTAAAAATCAATGAAGGAATCTTGACATATCTAAAGAATGCACTTTCCACACAGAATCAATCCTACAAAAGTAACAATATACTGTAAATGCCTCATTTGAAGATTAGTTCCCAGAAAACCTCCAGGTTTCCTTCAACTCTGTCAATATTGGAAGGCTGTACACTGCAAGATGCGCTCACACAAGTCAGCACCAGTGGACTCCAAGTCCATTTAAGTCATCAGTTTAGCGAAAACTGCATTCTCATATTGTAAAAGCCAATAAGTATATTTTTATGATGGAAACTGACATAATGGGATACTGCTTATATACAATAAAGCCCCAAACCATGAATACTACCTAGTATTTATTCTCCTAGACTCATTCACCACCAAAGAACAATCAAGTCTAACTTTGGATATCAGAGGCCCCTTCCTCACCTGTCATCTTCTAAGAATCAGGATGCACAGCTCTCTTAAGAGAGACCTGCAGGACGAGAAAAGCTGCCATGCTTTACCAGGAAATCCCTTTCTACTCCAGACCTGCCTTTTCTCTAGCATCAAGGTTAATGGGAGCTAAGTATATAAAAAGTTCCACAGACTCTGACATGAATACAAAGATTTAAAAAAGATAAATTCACAGAATGTAATGTATGACTTATCAACCAGCCGGCCCCAAGTTAAGCATCCCCAGGTCACTAGCTCTCTTCTACAGGAATGACACAAATTTTTGGCTAAATCTAATGAAATTGCATATCCAGAGGTCCAAAAGCACACCCACTTCCTATCCTTCTGTTTCCCATTTCAATCGGATTGCTGGGGGGCAGGGGGGTGAGGGAAACAAAGACAAAGGAGCAAGACATTTAAAATATGAGAAACGCTAGGGCAGATATGTAGTGACATTCAGAGCTCACATATGCTTATGGTAAATTCTGTTTTTGTGCTCAATGAAATCCACAAGATGATGCTGACCTTTTCTCTTTTAAGAGACTGAGCAAAAGGCCGGTACCACTCTCCACCAAAATAACTAAATATCTAATTCATGGAAGAGGAGATCACAAAGTTCTCATTTATGGAAGGCACCCCAAGACTGTATGGTTCTGATGACAAACACTGCAAAGTGCAACTGGGTTTTAAAACTTTATTATCTAATATTAGGAAGATCGCAGTGAAACTCAATTTCACATGTTTTAAAGAAATACCATGTATTGGTAACAATATGGGGCAACTGGAATATTCTCACCTTTGCTGCTGAGCGTATACACTGGCATAACCACTTTGGAAAACTGTGGACAAAGCATTCCACATACTAACTAAAATTTGCAGGTACCAAATGATATTACACCTCAGGTTTAGTTTTTAATTTTAAACACAAATAAAAACTAAAGTGGTCACACAGAATGAGAGGATCACAATCACTGAACTAACTTCATTTATCTGAGTCACCCATTTAGTACAGGAGTACCACAGGAGTTGGAAATACAAACAATGTACAAATAATCCAATTGCTGGCAAAGGGGGAGGGAGGGAGACCACTCACATCTCCCTGCTCTGGGCTAATCACTTTTCACAAATCCGGGCTAAAAAGAATAAACAGTAAGAGTATGATAATTTGAATTCACATATTGCTATATTTGAGATTTAACAGTATCAAATTACAATAATGAAAGACACAAGTAACCAGATTATGAGCCACTACCAATTCTCAATCCGTCAACAGCTGTTATGTACCTGGATCTCTGCTACTATCTTTCTGCTATAATCACTATAAAATACAGATAAACTCAATCCATATGGTGGGAACAAAGGCTGTGGATTTGACGTTGTGCATTAATCTGAGTTCCTAGAGATGACTGCCATTAGCACAAGTGGTGCCCAAAAGGAACTCATCAGTCACCCGAGCACTGGCAGGAACTTCCTGAGGCAAACGTGGGTGTGGACCTTTGGCAGAAATTAGATAACCCCACCAAGGCATCACTTGAGGAGCTAACAGAATTCTCAGAGGGCAGGCCTGCTGCCTCAGAAGCCCACATAAGCACTTTTTGAGGAAAGCTCTTCCCACAAACCTAAACTGAAAGGGTCCCAGAGGCACCCTGTCCCTGGGGGAGGAGGACAGGCAAACTCTGTGCCCAGGACTGGCCTGGTGTCATCTCCACACATGAGTGTGCAGACCCAGATGGACTCACCCTATGTGAGTCATGATGTGTACTCACCCCGCTCCTCCACTGCAGGGCCACTCGAAAGCCAAGTAGCTGTGAAAGGAAAACAAAAACTTGGGACTCCAACTCACTGTCAAAAGGAAAAATATTATGCTGAAAGCTGCTTTTCCTTTTGTTCCCAAGTAGATAGCTACAGAATAAACGTTAAGTATCTCCACAGGTTGCTACTCTATTGTTCACCTTATCTAGGTAAAGTGTTGATTTACTGAGCTCCAGAGAAATACATAACTGACTATTCCCCTACCTGCTCCTTTTCTCTTGCAACATGTGGATTCAGTAATACCCCACCCTCTTTCCCCTTCAGCCTGCTTTTCCCCTTTAAATACTGATGCCCTCAAAATCATCTTTGGAGAAAAGCACAGACTATAAACTGCTTGTGTGATGCCATGTTTCTTTAATCCCCGTCATTGTCCTTAATCTTGGCAAAATAAACTTCTAAACTGAATGCGATTTGTCTCAAATACTTTTGGGTTTACATAGCTATTCTGCTAAAATGTGAAAGGGAAGGAAACCCTCCTTTAATCAGAATTTATGGTGAGGGAGTTGCAATTGTTTCCCAGTGTGCTGTCTGTGAAACATCATCAGAAAATGTGTTTAACAAAACATTCCATAGTTAAGTTTAGGAAATATTACTTGATACATACATTTTTTTTACTCTCATTCCCCACAATGCATAATACAATTTACCATTTACCATATAAAGTGCTTCAGGAAAGAAACCTGCTTTATTAGACGATAAATCTTTTTTCTACCTAAAAGAACAGTCCCCAATCTAGCTTGATCTTAAAAATCATCTAGGACTATCATGTTAAAACAGGATTCCCCGATCCCTTTATCAAAAACTTTAAGGGAGGGGTCGGGTAGCTTAAGAGGCATATGAGGTGACACGATCAGAACAGCTGAGAAAATAGACAAGCTAACATTTGGCCAGAAATATTTTCTTGTTTTGAAAATGTTTCAGGCCAGGCACGAGGGCTTACATCTGTAATCCCAACACTTTGGGAGGCTGAGGCGGGCAGATCACCTGAGGTCAGAAGTTTGAGACCAGCCTGGCCAATATGGTGAAACTCTGTCTCCACTAAAAATACAAAAATTATCTGAGCATGGTGGCGAGCGCCTGTAATCCCAGCTACTCAGGAGGCCAAGGCAGGAGAATTGCTTGAACCTAGGAGGCGGAGGTTGCAGTGAGCCGAGACTATGCCACTGCACTCCAGCCTGGGCAACAGAGCAAAACACCATCAAAAAAGAAAATGTTTCTAAATGTTTCTAGTTCAATTTCCCACTTTACTAAGTTTCATACACTGAATATTGATTCAAGGTCATTATTCTAAGCACTGTTACCCATTTACAGTTGCCCCTAGGTTATCTGCAAGCAACTGGTATTTGGACAAACACCAAAATCTGTGCATGCTCAAGTATCACAGTCGGAGCTGTAGAACCCACAGATACAGAAAAAGGCAGTTCTTGGTCACGCAGGTTTTGCATCCTGCAAATACTGCGTTTTTGATCCATGTTCAATTGAAAAAAATCCACATGTAAGTGGACTAATGTGGCTTAGATCCAAGGTGTTTAGGGTCAACTGTGTAGTACTAAGGGTACAAAGAGTGTAGTACGTTGACTCTCTACAGATCTTAGGTATATCACAGCAGCAGTTTTTTTTATTTTTCTACCTTTTGGATTTTATTTTCACTAAGTTAATCACAATAATAACAACAATTATAATTACTGAGCTCTTAAATGTACTGTCTCCCATAGTTTTTTTGTTTTGTTTTGCTTTGTTTTTTCATTATACTTTAAGTTCTAGGATACATGTGCACAACCTGCAGGTTTGTTACATATGTATACATGTGCCATGTTGGTGTGCTGCACCCATTAACTCATCATTTACATTAGGTATATCTCCTAATGCTATCCCTCCCCCCCTCCCCACAATAGGCCCCGGTGTGTGATGTTTCCCTTCCTGTGCCCAAGTGTTCTCATTGTTCAGTTCCCACCTATGAGTGAGAACATGCGGTGTTTGGTTTTCCATTCTTGCGATAGTTTGCTGAGAATGATGGTTTCCAGCTGCATCCATGTCCCTACAAAGGACACAAACTCATCCTTTTTGATGGCTGCATAGTATTCTATGGTATATATGTGCCACATTTTCTTAATCCAGTCTGTCACTGATGGACATTTGGGTTGATTCCAAGTCTTTGCTATTGTGAATAGTGCTGCAATAAACATAAGTGTGCACGTGTCTTTATAGCAGCATGATTTATAATCCTTTGGGTATAAACCCAGTAATGGGACGGCTGGGTCAAATGGTATTTCTAGCTCTAGATCCTTGAGGAATTGCCACACAGCTTTCCATAATGGTTGAACTAGTTTACAGTCCCACCAACAGTGTAAAAGTGTTCCTATTTCTCCATATCCTCTCCAGTACCTGTTGTTTCCTGACTTTTTAATGATTGCCATTCTAACTGGTGTGAGATGGTATCTCATTGTGGTTTTGATTTGCATTTCTCTGATGGCGAGTGATCATGAGCATTTTTTCATGTGTCTGTTGGCTGTATGAATTTCTTCTTTTGAGAAGTATCTGTTCATATCCTTTGCCCACTTTTTGATGGGGCTGTTTGGTTTTTTCTTGTAAATTTGTTTGAGTTCTTTGTAGGTTCTGGATATTAGCCCTTTGTCAGATGAGTAGATTGCAAAACTTTTCTCCCACTCTGTTGGACGACTGTTCACTCTGATGGTAGTTTCTTTTGCTTTAGTTTAATTAGATTCCATTTGTCAATTTTGGCTTTTGTTGCCGTTGCTTTTGGTGTTTTAGACATGAAGTCCTTGCCCATGCCTATGTCCTGAATGGTATTACCTAGGTTTTTTTCTATGGTTTCTATGGTTTTAGGTCTAACATTTAAGTCTCTAATCCATCTTGAATTAATTTTTGTATAAGGAATAAGGAAAGGATTCAGTTTCAGCTTTCTACTTATGGCTAGCCAATTTTGCCAGCACCATTTATTAAATAAGGAATCCTTTCCCCATTTCTTGTTTTTGTCAGGTTTGTCAAAGATCAGATGGCTGTAGATGTGTGGTATTATTTCTGAGGGCTCTGTTTTGTTCCATTGGGCTAAATCTCTGTTTTGGTACCAGTACCATTCTGTTTTGGTTACTGTAGCCTTGTAGTATAGTTTGAAGTCAGGTAGCGTGATGCCTCCAGCTTTGTTCTTTTGGCTTAGGATTGTCTTGGCACTGCGGGGTCTTTTTTGGTTCCATATGAACTTTAAAGCAGTTTTTTCCAATTCTGTAAAGAAAGTCATTGGTAGCTTAATGGGGATGGCATTGAATCTATAAATTACTTTGGGCAGTATGGCCATTTTCACGATATTGATTCTTTCTATCTATGAGCATGGTATGTTCTTCCATTTGTTTGCGTCCTCTTTTATTTCACTGAGCAGTGGTTTGCATTTCTCCTTGAAGAGGTCCTTTACATCCCTTGTAAGTTGGATTCCTAGGTATTTTATTGTCTCTGAAGCTATTGTGAATCTGTCTCCCATAGTTTTCACAACAACCTTATGAGAAAAGTACTGCTGTTATTTTTCCCATTTTGAGGAAATGAGGAAGTAGGCCATACAAGTTTAAGTAACTTGCCCTAAGTCAGTGTCTCAAGCTCAGCACTACTGGATGACTGGGGTTGGTAATTCTTTACTGGAGGGGTACAGGGGCTGTCCTGTGTACCACAGGACAGTTAGCAGGAGTCATGTCTTTACCCACAAGATGCTAATAGCAGCCCCTGTCCAGTGATGACAACTAAAATGTCTTCAGACTTTGCCAAACCTGCCCTAGGGGCAAAATCAATGGAGAAGCACTGTTCTACATGATGCTAGAGATAAGAGTAGAGAAGCTAGGGCTCCGGCTGAGTTCTTACCACTGCAAAGGTGCCATGGCCCCCTCCCAAGAGAAGGCATCAAGTCCCCTTTGCATGCTCCAAGCAAAGGAGCTGGCAGTATCTCTTGCCACTGTCGCATACACAGTCTGTCAGCACTGCAGACAGGACTGAGAAGCTTGACAAATATCAAAGTGAGATGAAGCTATACCAAGCACCAGCAACTTCTGGCACAGAGTAATCCTTCAATACAAATAATGTCCTGTGTAACTTTCTTCCTATCCTAATGGTTCCAGTTGCACATATGAAAGATTCTCAATCTCTTCACTTAAAAACGAATCATAGAAAAAGCCTTCTGACTATAATGGCATATCTAACACATTATAGACACCTAGGAAGGATCATTTTTTAACACACCCTCCATCTATGAAAAAAAAAATTTTCAGTAATAGTTATGTAAAAATCATTAACTATTATTTTCTAGATTTGTTCTTTAGTTTTAATACAACTGTCTTAAATGATAAGTGATAAATTTTAATTTTACAGATATTATTTTTGTACTTACCAAGCAAAAATATTACACCTCACAGTTTGCATTCTGTTTCACTATTTTAATTTTTAAGGACTCTTGGACAAAATCTCCAAGTGATCACACAGAGTGACAATTATAGTCATCAGTAACACTATCATTTATTTCAAATCTACTGTTTAAAAGCAGATATATGTAATACTACAGGGTTAAATACATAAGACTGTCCTAAGCAAGCTTTCTGAACAATTCTAAAGTCTTAAGAAGTTACTGTGGAAATGAATGCAAGCAGCTGAGTCCCCATGTGTTTAGGGCTAACTATATAATCAGGAGTGTCAGATTTAACTTCCATGCTGCATACAGTATTTTTTTTTTTTGAGACAGAGTCTCACTCTGTCACCCAGGCTGGAGTGCAGTGGTACGATCTTGGCTCACCGCAACCTCCACCTCCCGAGTTCAAGCAATTCTCCTGTCTCAGCCCACCCGCTCCAGTAGCTGCGATTACAGGCACATGCCACCATGTCCAGCTAATTTTTTGTATTTTTAGTAGAGACGGGTTTCACCATGTTGGCCAGGCTGGTCTCAAACTCCTGACCTCAGGTGATCCACCTGCCTCGGCCTCCCAAAGTGCTGGTGTTACAGGCATGAGCCATGGCGCTGGGCCTACAGTATCTATTAAAGGCTAAGTACTCCAGAAGTACTCATTTGAAGCTTACATATATATTATTAAAACTCAATAAAGCAATTATTTAGAACACTGACAAAAGATTTTCGGGGAAAGAATATCACCGACATTGTTTAGAACTACAGGCAAAATTCTAGACATTTAGACTTTACAGGCATACTTCTGGATGCTTTTATTAGTGTTATTAAATCCTCTATAGACAATGCACACCTCATCACCGGCACTGGAGCAGACCACTCCCACCACCCCAACCTTAGGATGCTGCTGTCTGCCTATCAGAGTTAAAATGGTACCGAGACTCTTTAGGCCCAGAAAGTCAGTTGCAAAAGAGTAACGGAAAGAGAAAAGCCACAGAAAATCACAATGAAAGAAACAGTGAAGGAATGAGATCTCTTGGTTCCACTTCTAGCTGGACCTCAGCTGACTTTGTATGTCAGGCAAACTTTAAAACTTCTTCAGGCAGTGCGGCAGAGAGGGAGGTGGCTGCAGACTGGGAGACCCCAGGCAACGTTCTTCATCTCTCTGGGCCTGTCAGTTTTCTCATCTTCAAGAAAGGAAATATATTTGTATCTACCCGCAAGAGGCTATTGGGAGGTTATAAAAGTAAAGCATGTGAAGTGCTCTGTATATGGATAGTTGTACCTCGGCAATATCTTAAAATTACTAAATTTGGGTAATATATACTCATCACACTATTCTCTTTAATTCTGTATAGTTTTGAAACTTTTTGAAATAAATGTTTGAAGTTAGTTATTATCAAGTTCCTTAAATATAACACATAAGAGAAATAATCACCTCCAAGGTCTCTTTGGGCTCTAAAACTCTCTTATATATTCCAGACTGGAAGGAGAGGATTCCCACGTGGAAATCAGGAGTGGGAGGGAAAGGGAAAAACATTAGAGAAATAAGCTGTGACCACCAGTCACCTCCTCAAGTGATCACTGCATAATAGATGTTTCACACATAAATGCTTCAATTATTGGATGCTGAGCTGATTCCAAGCGTTCATTACAAAATACAAACCAAAATGGGACCAGCACGTCCAGATCCAAGCCCTCGGGGATCTAAGACAGTTGCCTGGCAGCCTCCTTAACTCAGTATCTGTTGGAGTTCAAGTCCTACTTGCTTCCAAAACATCTTCCAAGTGTAACCTAAGCAATATCTGGGACAGTGTTCCAAGTACAAACGTTCGAATCACAAAGTAGTCCTCTCATACAAACTATTGACTAGTTCGCATTTTTTTACTGTGCTGTGTGGACTGCTTCATATGACAGCCTAGGACTGATGAGTACTAAAATTCCGGGAGAAGACGGCTATGCTTCTCCTCCTTGTGTGGCAAAATGGGATTTCAAAGCCTCCAACAGATGGTTCCATCATCTGCTGGCCGAGCTAAGTTTCCTCCCAACAACTCTCAGGGTAAAAGGAAAGAAGGGGTGGGGGGCAAATAAAGGCAATGGCAAGCAAGAGAGAATTCTCGGTAAAAGAAAGCAACACCCCTGCATTCAGGGCCTTCCTACACCACGTTATCTTCTTCTCCCACAAGCTTCACTTTGTTCCCAATAGGCCAACATTCTAAATCAGCTGAAACACATCACTTCTTCACCAGGAGGAAATGTGGAGTTCCAGGATATGCAGAGCTGTGATCATGCAGACTTCAGCTAAGTCAACAAGTTCTGCCAGTAGCTCACTCAGTCTCCCTTTGCTGGTTCTAAGTCTTGAACTTAGAATCAAATTGCTATTTGCTAGATTCCTTGAGAAAAGATGTCATTTCCTGTAATACAGAGTCTGGCTCCATTTCTGACATTTGACTGCTGACAGTTTTCAGGCCCCACCACTCCCCACCTTCCCCTTCTACCCCCATCTAGGCAAGCTGATAAGAAAGCCTGGGGCCCCCTCCTTTGGCACTGGCAGGAAGTTCAAACCATCCAGGTCCAGGGGGGCAAGGAAGGAAGCCCTCGACCAGCCCCAACCCCTAATCATGCAAAAGCCAAGCCAGTCTCCTTTCCCCGCTCTCTCAAGACACTTTTGGACCGGAGAGTCTGCCTGCTCTCCCCCAAAAGCTTTACCATGTCAATACTTAACCTTTTCTTACTCTCTGGGTGTATTGTGAGGTCTCATCAGGCTGACACGTGAACCACACTTTGTGTGGGTCCATCCCACCTCTGTACAGTGGCAATAGCATTTCCCAAAGTAAAAGATCCTGTATACTCCTTTCGACCTTCATCCAAAGATGCATGGTGCATCAACTCCACCAATGTCTCCCTTGACTCTGGCCATGAGAAACCTCTCAGTTTCTCACCAATAAAGCAAGCCTAGTGCAGCTGCAAACCAGTATGCATTAGGAAGCAGAGGCTGAGGACAGGTGCCCATTCCACTCCTAACTAACCAGACAATTCTAGACAATGCCACTGCCATTTCTGAGTCTCATTTCCCTTACCTATTAAAGAAGTGTAACAGAACACCCTCTGGGCCTAACTAGTAAGATCATGGTAAGGATCGAACGGGGCAGGATGTGGAATAGCGCTCTGCAAGCCATCCTGACCCACATGTTCTAACTCCCCCGGCACGTCCTGGGCTCCATCTCCCTCGTCCAACACTTAGCTCTGCCCTTTTACTGTCCTTCTAGCTCCCTGCTCAAATAGAAAAACCCTCCTAACTTTTCTCAACACACATACACCCCACCCTAGCCAAAGAAGCAACCATAGAGGGCTCTGGTAACCTCTTCCAGGAAGTCACCCAATATAGACAACTTAGCACCAGCACTCTATTCTCACAAATTCTCCCAAAAATCGTTTCTTCTTTTATATTGTAAAACAGTCAAGATCACACCCACCAAAGCCAACCAAAAAGACACAGGCTCTCATCACACACAAGTCAGAATTCTGGAAAACTCATATCTACCACCATGAGCTTGAAAGCTTCCCAATAATTAAGACTTTTCTAAGGAGGTCAGAGATGACATTAGCAAATGTGATTTTAGACAGAATAATGAAATGAGTCAATATTTGGAAGATCTGCATAACTCAGTGAACCAATACTTTTCCAAATGACAAAGCATGATGACACAAAATCTTGCATGTGGTAACAGGTCCATTTAAAGTATGACAGATCAATAAACTTTAATATAAATGATTTCAGATTCCACAGTGCAACTAGCCTTTAACAAACTACCATTTGTCACGTTTTGAGGTAGTGTCAAAGAATATCCCTGTTATCTCAAAAGTCTGTAAAACAATACTCCTTTCTTTTCCAATCACATCTGTGTAAGGCTGAATTTTCTTCACATACTTTCACAAAGCAACATAGCACAAAAGACTGATACAGAAGCACATATGAGGTTCTTGCTGCTTCCTACTAACCAGATATTAAAGATATAAAAGAAATGTAAGGTAATGCTACTCTTCCCACTTAATTTTTTGTTTTGAGAATTTTTTTAAATAAAAATGTATGTTAACATATAATGGTTACATTATAATGTTATTTTAAAAATTAGTATGTTTTAATTACAAGTTTTAATTTCTAATATAACTCTCTACAGACATAAAAATTCTTCTCTACAACTTCTGTTATTGAGATGTAATTCACACACCATCAAATTCACCAATTAAATATGTACAGTCATGCTTGCTTAATGACAGGGATATGTTCTGAGAAATGTATTGTTAGGTAATTTTGTTGCTGTGCAAACGTCATAGAGTGTACTTACACAAACCTAGACAGTCATAGCCTACTTCACACTTGGTTATATGGGACAGCCTGTGGTTCATAGGCTACAAATCTGTACAACATGTTAATGCCCTGAATAATGCTAAGTACTTGTGTATCTAAACATAGAAAAGGTACAGTAAACATATGGTATAAAAGATTAAAAATGGTACACCTACACAGGGTACCAATCATGCATGGAGCTTGCAGGACTGGAAGTTGCTCTAGGTCAGTCAGCGAGTGAGTGGTGAGTGAATGGGAAGGCCGAGGACGTTACCATACACTACTGTCAACTTTATAAACACTGTACACTTAGGCTACACTAAATATATATATATTTTTAAAAAGTAATTATACTATGACATTACGGCGACACTTGGCGATAGAAATTTCTCAGTTCCACTATAATCTTATGGGACCACCGTCGCATATGCAGTCAATCCTTGACCAAAACATCATTACGTGGTGCCTAACTATACAATTTAGTGGTTTTTTAGTACATTCACAAAGTTGTACAATCATCACTGCTACATAATTCCAAATTTTCATTACCCTAAAAAGAAACCCCAAACCCTTTAGCAGTCACTCCCATCCTCTTCTCCCCCCATCTCTGGCAACTACTAACCTACTTCCTGACTCTATTAGATTTCCCTGTTCTGGACATTTCACATAAGTGAAATCGTAATATATGTGGCTTTTTATGACTAGCTTCTTTCACTTACCATAATGTTTTAAAGGTTCACCCATGTTGTACCAGGTTATCACTACTTCCCTCCTTTTAACAGCTAAATAATACAGGCTGAGCATCCCTCATCTGAAATGCTTAGGACCAGAAATGTTCCGGATTAAAGGTTTTTTCGGATTTGGGAACATGTGCATTATATGCTTATCAGCTGGCCATCCCTTATACGAAAATCCAAAATCTGAAATGCTCCAATGAGCGTCTCCTTTGAGCATCATGTTGGCACTCAAAGTTTTAGATTTTGGAGCATTTCTGATTTTGGATTTTCAGATTAGGGATGCTCAACCTGTATCCCATTGTATGGATATACCACATTTTGTTTATCCATTCATCCACTGATGGACATTTGAGTTGTCTTCACCTTTTGGCTATCACGAATAATGCTGTGTACATTTGTGTATACATTTTTGTATAAACATGTTTTCAGTTATCTTTGGCATACACCTAAGAGTGGCACTGCTGGGTCATATGGTAACTTCATGTTTAACTTTTTGACGAACTATCAAACTGTTTTCCTCAGTGGCTGTACCATTTTATACCAGCAATGTACGAGAGTTTCAATACTTTTTAACACTATACATGGTGTCCTGTGACCAAAAAGTTTAATAACTGCTGTGCCAGGTTGTGGGCTGCTGAGATAAAAGTCCCCTTCCTTGTGAGGTCATCATGTGCTACTGAAGCTCAGGCTTAGAGACAGAGTATCTGAGCCACGACCCCTCAGAGCTTCCAAGGCACAGTACAGGGAATGACTTTACTGCACCCAGCCCACCCCAGGTATGAGCAGTCCTCCTTTCGGTGTCTTCCACTGGTGCCTGGGGCTCTCAAGCCACAATGCCCACCACTCTGTTCTCACCCTCTTTTACTTTCCACCTCAGTGTGTCTTCTCTTCCTCTTGCTTCTGCTGAGCTCCTCACCGCACACCTGTCAGGTCATCACGCCTTCACCTCTTCTCCCTTCCTGATGATAAGAACCTGCTTCACCTATAGACACAATTTCTCTCTGTGCTGAGAGAAAGAATCCCAAGGTTAGACCCTCTGTGAGTGAGGTCTGCAATATTTATTACATCTGTGAAGCGGCAAAAACTAAGACTTCCCTATACTGAGCAAGCCTCAGATGACTTCTGGAGAGAACAGTTTCCCTGAACTTCAGTACCCTAACAAAATTCAAACAAGATGACTCAATACTTAGAACATTTCCCCATAACCTGTGAATACATTACCTCATATAGCAAAAGGGAATTAAGGCTGCAGATGGAATTAAAGCTGCTAATCTGCTGGTTTCAAGGTAGAGAGATGAGCCCAGATTTTCCAGGTGGACCCAACATAATCACAAGGATTCTAAAAAGGGAGGCAGGAGAGCCAGAGAGAGAAGATGTGAGAAGAACTCCATCTACCACTGCTGGCTTTAAAGATGGAGGAAGGGCCTGAAGCCAAGGAATGTGAGAAACTTCTAGAAGCAAGGAAAAGGCAAGAAAATAGATTCTCCCCTAGAGCCCACAACAGGAAACACAGCCTACTGAAAGCCTGATTTCTGCCCACCGAGTCCTGTATCAGACCGCCAACCTACAGCACTATACAATAGTAAATGTGTGTTGTTTACACCACTAACTCTGTGGTAATTTATTATGGCATCAGTAGAAAATTAACACAGTGTAAGTCCTCCTTTAAAAAAAAAAAATATGGCCGGGCGCAGTGGCTCACACCTGTAATCCCAGCACTTTGGGAGGCCGAGACGGGAGGATCACGAGGTCAGGAGATCGAGACCATCCTGGCTAACATGGTGAAACCCCGTCTCTACTAAAAACACACACACAAAAAAACTAGCCGGACGAGGTGGCGGGCGCCTGTAGCTACTCAGAAGGCTGAGGCAGGAGAACGGCGTAAACCCGGGAGGTGGAGCTTGCAGTGAGCCGAGATCCGGCCACTGCACTCCAGCCTGGGCAACAGAGTGAGACTCCGTTTAAAAAAAAAAAAAAAAAATATATATATATATATATACACTTTAAAGAATCACCGCCTTCCTAGTCTCATACCCCAACTAATTTCATAAGATAGAGGCCCTGACCTGGCCACACTCTTTCCCCTTGAGATTGTCAACTTCCTTTCTTACAGTCTGAGAACGCTTACTCTTAAACCCTTTTTTCCATCAAATGACAGGCATCCGAGAAGCTGCTTAGTATCACTTAGTGGCAAGTGTTGATAATTCGCCTCTGCCTTCTCTGCATCCTCACTTTAACAATCCAAAATTTCTTCCATGGGCAATTACTTCATTTTCCACCCCCTTTTTTGCCACTATCTTTAACATATTTACCCTACTTTTCAGAGACACATATATTAGAACCACTAGTATGCTATAAATATAAAATGATCCAGATTTATATTCATAAACATGGACACACCTGACAAACCAAGAAACAGTTCACAAAGACCACAGCTGCATGGCCATTCCATGAAATACTTTTAACTGGCTCAATGAGGAAACCATATTCCACCTGCAACTGTAAAAAATCTCCATACAATATCTTGGTTGAAAGTGTCATTTGTCCCTAGTCTCTACAACAAATAAGACATATTTTACAGCACTAAAAATTAATATGTACTCATTTATCACAAAGATGAATGAGAGATAAAACCCCTGTGACTGGCCGTGGAGATCAACAGGGCACTCTGATGAAACATTTATATTGGTTTGTCAAGTTCTCCTAGAGCAAGCTTCTTTTCCTGTTTTCTATGAGGAAGCATCTGTGTTCCTACTAAGAAACTGAAAGGATCAGCTACCCAGAAACAATGTCATATGCATTAAAAATTAATTTTAAAAAAATTAACCCCATGGTATCATTCCCTCTGGCTTCGTAAACAATATAATATGTACACTTCACACAACTGCTGCACTAAAACTTCTAGGCCTCCCCATTTGTTCCACAAAGGAAAGGGTCAAAAAAATAAATCATTAAATATGTCCAGAGTTCTGTGGGCAAAAACAATGCAAAGGGGCTTTAATTGGGAAAACTAATGCTATAAGCTGCACTGCTTGCTATAAATGTTATGAACACCTTATTATGCGTCATTTCTAACCAGTTCCCAATCTTCAAAAAACTGTACAAAATGATACTTCCTTCTATGCAATTAATGTGAAAAAAGTTATTTGTATGGGGCACTTTAGAAAACAAGTTAATACAGTTGACCTTTGAACAACTCAGGGGTTAGGAGAAACAACCTCTTCATGGAGTTGAAAATCTGTGTAACTTCTGACTCCCCAAAAACTTAACTAACAGCCGACTGTTGACTGCAACCCTTACCTATAACACAGTAGATTAATATATGTTTTATATATGTATATACCATATTCATACAACAGAGTAAGCTACTGAAAAGAAACTGCTATTAAGAAAAATCATAAGGAAGAGAAAACAGATTTACTACTCATTAAGTGAAAGTGGATCATTATAAAGGTCTTCATCCTAGGCATCCTCAGGCTGAAGGCAGATGAGGAAGAAGAGGGGTTGCTTTTGCTGTCTCCAGGGGAGCAGAGGCGTAAGAAAATCCATGCATAAGTGGACCCAGTTATAAGAGGTATGCTGTTCCTCTTTACTATATATATATATAGATCCATGTTAGAAATACAAAGTAAAGTACACCATCCTTGCCCTCAACATACATGGGGTGGGAGGTGAGCACACTCCTCCACCACTCACCATTCATCCAGGTGTTCAACCCAACACTGCTGGGTGGCAAGGAATCCACTGCTGACAGCTGCAGCATGGTCTACTAAGCACCTACAACGGAGTCAGGCATAGGTCAAATGCTTTATAGGCTTTGTCTCGTTTATTCTCCTAACAGCTCTAAGAAGTAGGTTTCATTATCCCCACTCTGTAAATCAATTAAGTGAATAAACAGACAGGATGCAATCACCCAAAACCACATCAGGAAGAAACAGGGCCAGGATTCAAACTCAAGTCTTCCTGACTCAGGCTTGTCTTCTGATACTTCATGAAAGTTTTCTTACATTTTATTACATTTAAAATTATCCCTGCATTTTAAAATCCTTTCAGTTTACAATTTAGCAAAGGAAATAAGAGCATGAATAAAAATAACCACAACTGGCCAGGTGTGGTGGCTCACGCCTATAATCCCAGCACTTTGGAAGGCTGAGGCAGGTGGATAACCTGAGGTCAGGAGTTTGAGACCAGCCTGGCCAACACGGTAAAACCCTGTCTCTACTAAAAATACAAAAATTAGCCAGGTGTGGTGGCAGGCACCTGTAATGCCAGCTACTCGGGAGGCTGAGGCAGGAGAATCACTTGAACCCGGGAGGCAGAGGTTACAGTGAGCTGAGATCGCGCCATTGCACTCCAGCTTGGGCAACAAAAGCGAAACTCCGTTTCAAAAATAAATAAATAAATAAAAATGACCACAACTGTAAGCAGTAGTTCTCTATGAAATGGGATACACAGTTAACTGACATAGAACAGACACAAAGAAAAGTGGGGCAGGAAGGGCTGATGCCCAGCAAAAGCACAAGCCAGAGTGAGCAAAGGCACGTAATCAGGAAACAATGTAGGGAGTGCTCTGAGAACGACAAGTCGAACAGAGAGTCTGAGAGGGCCAAGAGTGAGAGAAAGGCCAGAGCTGGCTGAGCCACACTTCATGCATGACCTCTGCATATCCTGGAAGGCCCAGGGCTGATCCCAGGGACTCAAGAGTGAATCATCTAAGGCTTGTGAACACAGGACTAAGACCACAGAACACTGACTTTTGGAAGAGTAATCTTTGCAGAAACAATTCAGGCTGGCCCATGCGCACTGCTAACACGTGCAACTCCTCTCCTAATCGGCAGAAAAAAATGAAGCCACCTGAATGCAGCCACTCCTCCTGCTGTCCCCTCCTCTCCTTCCTGTCAGGGTTAATGGGATCCCTGAAGTACCCTCATCCTTTCCCTCCTTCTCCATAGTGACTCATTTCATTATTTTGAATCTCTCCCTCTAACCTGGCTTTATCCTCTGAGACTTCAAAGCACATTGCATCCGCCAGTTGGGGGAAAATGTAAATATAAAACACAGTACCTGACTTTTCACACCCCAGTCTCACACAGGAGTGGTCTGCCCTTGTTGCTGCATCCTTTGTAATCTTGAATGTCAGCAATTCGGCTTCTGTCCCCATTGAAATCTTTCAGAAACACACTAGGCTGCCATCAATCACTCATCAAATGCAATGAAACTTGCTCAGTCTTCATGGACTTGCTTGAGAACTCAAAACTGCTGATCATCCTCCTCATCTTGAAGTTCTTTCCTCCTCTGACTTCTGTGGCTGCTTCTTTTGGTTCCTGCACCAGCTCTGACCACCCTTCTTGGTTTTCGCTTCTCCCCATGCCTCACAGACATAAGTGCCACATGGCCCAGGGCCTCCACCCTGTGCCCCGGCTTCCCATGCCATGGGAACAGTTACAACATCTCTACTGTGTCCCAGTCCTCCTCCCAAGCTGAGGCCTCACGTTAAAACTGTAGGGAGGATGAAAGTACCTGTCACCAACAGCCAGATTTGGTTGGAAAGGTCAGTATGAGAAATTAGAAAGGCAGGTGGAGGTGAGATCATGGAGAACCTTACATACAAGGGAAAGTCAGTGAAGGTGACTGAGAAGGAAAGTGACTTGTTCAAAGGAGTGTGGATGGATAACTAGCCTGGAAGGATTGTGAAAGATGGACCTAAAAGCAAAGAGACTAAGGCAAGGAAGACAATTAATCCAGGCTCAGTAAATCAAGGCAGGAACTAGTGTGGCCACAATTGAAACAGAAAGGAAGGGGAGGTCTCTTGAGAGTCCAAGTTAAATAACAAAGAAGCATCAGCTGATACAATGTCCAGGTCACCTCTCATCAGTCAGTCACTACACAGGTATCACATTGCTTCCGTATCCCAGCGCTGGGCTGGGTGGTGGTACTACCAACATGATCCATACAGTCCCTGCTTTGAAGGGACACATAGGCTACACAGAGAAGTCAAGAAAAGAAATCCAGCGCTCTTAAAACCATTTCGAAGAAAAGCAAGTAAAATAACCCAACAGACAATCAATAATGAATAGGTTTTAAGAGTTTTATCCCAGCTGGGCACAGTGGCCCACACCTGCAATCCCAGCACTTCGGGAGGCGAGCGGATCATGGGGTCAGGAGATCGAGACCATCCTGGCTAATACGGTGAAACCCTGTCTCTACTAAAACTACAAAAATTAGCTGGGTGTAGTGGCAGGCGCCTGTAGTCCCAGCTACTCGGGAGGCTGAGGCAGGAGAATGGTGTGAATCTGAGAGGTGAAGCTTGCAGTGAGCCAAGATCGCCCCACTGTACTCCAGCTTGGGCGAAAGTGCAAGACTCCATCTCAAAAAAAAAAAAAAAATTGTTTTATTCAAGATCAGATACTTAACCAAAGGAAGAAAAGTAGTAATTGGGAAAATATGAGGTACTTCATACTACCTGCCTAGTCTCTGGAATAACTGCACACAATAAAAACAGAGCCAGAGAAGATTCCTAGTTATTATCATCCAAGGTCTACAGTTAGCTACAGTTATAATGACAATGTTCAATATAGGCTTCATACTTAAGTCTGTTTCCAGGCACAGAGCAAGTATACATATAAACACCAAAAGAATATGGATGAGGAACGGCCAGGCATGGTGGCTCATGCCTGTAATCCCAGCACTCTGGGAGGCCGAGGCGGGCGGATCACAAGTTCAGGAGATCAAGACCATCCTGGCTAACATGGTGAAACCCTGTCTCTACTAAAAATACAAAAAATTAGCCAGGCATGGTGGCGGGCACCTGCAGTCCCAGCTACTTGGGAGGCTGAGGCAGGAGAATGGCGTGAACCCAGGAGGCGGAGCTTGCAGTAAGCCGAGATCGAGCCACTGTACTCCCGCCTGGGTGACAAAGTGAGACTCCGTCTCAAAAAAAAAAAAAAAAAAAAGAATATGGATGAGGGATCCATGGATACATCTAACAAACAATTTACTGTATATGTACATGCATATGCATATGCTTGACGGTACTCTCAAGCTCATACCCTCACCGTGAAACTCTGGAGTTACTGTGAAGCCTACACAAACTAAAGTAGTCAGTGATTCTTAAACTTTAAGGCTTACTAAAAAATGCGTGTCCTTCCATCTGATCCCTGAAAATTTAAATAGTCATCCAGATAATTAATTATAATGCAGAGAATAAACAGGTCATCTTTTTAAATGTTCTTAAAAGTAGTTTAAAAATTTGGAGTTATATGAGTCTGCACTCAAATACACTTTATTAAGATATTTGGTCACCTCTAATAAAAATATTGATAAGAAATTAAAATTTATGAAGTCCAATTTACAAAATACATACATTTAGATAATGCGCAGAATAAGAAACATTAAGCAGCATATTAATAGGCTTAA
This sequence comes from Trachypithecus francoisi, assembly GCF_009764315.1. Lineage (NCBI taxonomy): Eukaryota > Metazoa > Chordata > Mammalia > Primates > Cercopithecidae > Trachypithecus > Trachypithecus francoisi. The sequence goes on from NW_022680462.1 coordinate 513,113, forward strand.
TCTCAGAAACTTTTCCATTGCAAATTTGTATGTATCTTCAGCTCATTTAAGTGGTTGGCTCAGCACACTAATAAAAATCCTATGATAATCTCAGGCAAGATGAATTTAAATAGGAACAGCCTCAATGCAGTAGTTTTCTCAAAAAGAATGTATTAAGCCAAGAATGTATTCTCTTAATTTATATGCTCATGACTCTTACTCATAAAAAGTTGACTGGAATTTCTTCTGTGTCTTCTGAAAGCAAGAATCCAAGTTCTCAGTGATTACAAAAACAGCTGTTTAAGTCTTTACTGAGACTACAACTTCCCTAAACTGTGTGGAGCTTTGCAAATGTGGTAACAAATCCATCACTGAAAGCAAACAATGTTCATGCCCTTAACAGTTTGGCAGATTCCTCTGGTAGGAGGAAATATGGTCCAAGGTCACAGGTGGGACCTCAAGCCTCATCATCCTGCTCTGTTCCTGTCCCACTGATGCCCACACAGGAGTGGAAATCAGGACAGACACAGTCACCAGCACCTCACATACTCTTAATGAATGTTGTCTACAGTCTACTGCAAGGTCATTTTGGCCTGAATATTTATTAGCCCACAATGCTTTTTGTATGTTTAACCCTGGACAACTACCACAAAGCAAGTAGGACAGATCTCCATGATGTAAATCACCAGGAAGTTCCTCAGGGTAACAGGCAGGTTACTGCTGCTCCTTCCTGTACACCAGAAAAGTGGAGAAACTGAAAAACTTCTGAAGCCAAATAGTGATAAGATCTCAGAAGTGAACAGTGGAAGTACAGAGACCCTGCTCACTAGGCCCAGCCCCACCCTGCCAGCCTCACCTCCTCGGGTACCTCTGAGCACTGGTTAAGGAAAGCCAAGGAAAAGGAACTCTGCAGACCCTTTGAGGATCTATCTCTGATTTAGGACTCTTCACATCAGAAAGCCGCTACCTTATTCCCAAGTTGGAAGGGCACTCCTATGCCACACCGCCCACCCCACAGCAGTCTGCCCTGATGCCTGGGGCCGGGCTGTAGAGCAGTCAATGCCCGAGGGAGTCACCCAGGCGCGGACACCCCCAGGAGGAGTCACTGTGTCTCTGGAGAGCACTCCAAAAACACCACAAAATGTGGATGCGAACAGTCCAATTTGGGAATGGTTTCACTAGCAGAGGTGTGCCTGCGACATCTGAACAGTAAAAAATGACAACTGCCATGTACCACATACATGAGAATAACAACATGAGCACTTGGTAGCAGATAAAGAGTAGCAAAAAAGTTTAAGATAATTTTACATTAGAAAAACTAATAAAAGCCTACCAGTTCTGCTGAAAATGCTTTTTCCCCCTGCAAATTAAAAAAGATTATGATTATTCCATTTTAATGCAAAGCAGTTTCTGCAAATGAAAAACACTGGGCGGCCGGGCGCGGTGGCTCAAGCCTGTAATCCCAGCACTTTGGAAGGCCGAGACGGGCGGATCACGAGGTCAGTAGATCTAGACCATCCTGGCTAACACTGTGAAACCCCGTCTCTACTAAAAAAAAAAATACAAAAAACTAGCCAGGCGAGGTGGCGGGCGCCTGTAGTCCCAGCTACTCGGGAGGCTGAGGCAGGAGAATGGCGTGAACCCGGGAGGCGGAGCTTGCAGTGAGCTGAGATCCGGCCACTGCACTCCAGCCTGGGCGACTGAGTGAGACTCCGTCTCAAAAAAAAAAAAAAAAGAAAAGAAAAACACTGGGACACAGTCCACAAATTAATACTAGAGCTGAGGATGGAACCTGAAGCCCAGAAAACTGAAAGAGACTCACCGAAGGTCATGCAGCTAAAGACTAAGCATACATTATGTCAGGTCTCCAGATTTCTGGGCAGGTGTTTTTCCACTACAAAGCTGATTTCCCAAATAAGCAGCTCTCATTGTTCTAACGACCTCCAGGCAGAAAGACTCCATGGCCTCAACTGTAATCAATTCCAGACTCTATCCAATCTTTCCAGAGTTTCCTAGCATAAGAACCTAAATTGTTCTTCAGAGAATTTTAACTCATTTCTAACAGCCTTCCAAGTATGAGCCAAACATCTTAAGCTAGCATTTACACTCCAAAGTTTTTAAAGAGGTGTGGGAGAGGGGCAGTATGTATGTGACTACTTCTTGTGCCTCATTACTCAGGAGTATAGACAAAATTAGAGTCAAAACTGACTCCCACAAGAGTCAGTTTTGTTAAATGAAATATTTCACTTCCGGTAATTCAGACATGACTTTTTCAGGTTTGGGAAAATTACTTTTGTTTAACTGCAGACCAGCAATAGTCTCTAAGGGGAAGAGGCACTGACATGGGCGCACACTGACAATCCTATGCAGTTCCCAAAGACGCTGCTCCAGGCAGCGACAGGAAGGTGTGCTCTCACACTGTGACTTCTATGGCGGAGGCCACCCTGGGAAGGCAGCCGCATTCAGATCTGCATTCCAGAGAGGTTTAACCTGTTCCAACTTTTAAAGTGTCTGTTTTATTCCATAAAATCCATGCGATGTAGGCCCATGTTATCTCACAAGAAATGACCTTTACCTAACAATAGTATTAATAATAACTAATATTTATCGAGCACATTTACTTTGTACCAAGCATTTTATCTTATTTCATTTTATACCCAAAACAATTCTACGAGGTAGACATTTTTACTGTCCCATTTTACAGAGAAGGAAGATAGGAACCAGGCCCAAGGCTCCCAGCTCGTGTGTGGTGGAAAAGGGATTCTAACCCACTCTGGGACTGGAGAGATCCAGCCCTGACTGCTGACTCTTCCTTCCTTTCACTGGTAACTTCCACAAGGGTAACAACAGCCAAAAACACTGGGAAGTGTCCCTGTCTCCAGACAGGAATTCTGGTTTCCCTCCTTTTAGACTCCCTTCCAACAATATATCCTACTCACTCATACCCAATGAAACACCTTGCAACTCCAACTTTATCACATCACTGCCTTGCTGAGAAATCTTCCTCCCTGCCTCAAGAGTAAAGCTCAAATGCCCCAGCCACCATGTGACCTCGGCCAATGTCTTCATCTGAGGCAAACCTTTCTCAGAATCCTCTCTGTGCCTGGAAGGTGCATCCTCTCCTTTTCATCAAAATTAACGAGGTTCCCGGGCTCAGCTTGAAGCCTGGCCCTCCCACCAATTCTCCCCCATGGACGTAGGTCAGGCAGCCTGCACCACTCCAGGACACTCTCCGTGGGTGCCTGGACACATCTCTACAGCCACACTGAACTCAGCAATGTACGAAGAGCACGGCACAGGGCCAGGACTCGATAGGTCCACAATATACGTTAATCCATTTGCCTCTTCCACCTTCTATCATTATAAAGATTTCTTGTTTCATGACTTTTCATTATATATCTTACTTCTCACATAAACTCTCTATTCCCTGATAAGCAAGCAGTGTTATTCCCATCTTTATATAACCCTACATTCTGCACATGTCCAGTACCTGTTGAAAGAGAAAATCTTTTCACCATCAATTCTAAAGCTTGAGAATTTTGTCTCCTTGCCAGTAGCCAGCCATACACTGTCCCAGATTAACATGTTAGTACAGCTCCATTCCCACAATTTTAAAATTACTTTTTAAAAAATGCGGGCCACTTTTTCAAGAAACCTCTGAACTTGAAACCTCTCTCAAAACTAAGACAAGACAGCATCCTAACAAAAGTGTGCAAGAACAGAGGCCTCCTTTGGTCCCAAATTTAAAATAAGCACCTATCTTCAAGACCAGCCTAGAAACACTGACCACTGATACTCAGCTAAATCCAGCAGATTAGCCTGGGCTCACGAAAAATACATCACTGTGCACAGACGGGGCTGTCACTATCAGAGAGGGCAGCAGCACTGCCACGCAGGTAGGGAACACAAGGGCCCCTGTTCTATAGTTGGTGAAGAGAGAGCTGAAAGGCCCCAGACTTGCCATCCAAGGGAACAAGCCACACAAAAGGCAGCATGAAGAACTGCAGGCAGAGAGGTTGCTGATGGGACCTCCCAGAAGCCCTGCCTAATGAGCCTCAACCCCACTCATGGGGGCCCCTTCTGGACTACCCTCAGCCCGTGCCAACCCAAGGAAGCCAAATATCAAACACACCACATTCAAGGCCACTTAATTTTTGCCCTGAACAGAAAGAATAGACAGAAGAGTGTGAGATGCTGCCTTAAAGCAGCCTTTGTGTAAACACACAACCCCAAAGTGTTTCTCACTGATTAACTATCTGTCACAAACACCAATTTAGAGGGTAAACTGGTACAACCTGGTGAGGGAGGGTGCTTGGCAGCAGGTGGCACTTTTGGAGTGTGCATTAACCCATCACTACAAAACCCTAAATATATTCCTACCCTTTGACTTGGCTAGGAATTTCCTAAGTCACAAAACGAAGATATGTCCCCAAAATGTATGTGCATGATCAGTCTTCCTGAATTTGTAGGTAACATAAAAACTTTGAAAAAGGATAAACAGAAGTAAATGACTGCACATCAATAAAACAGAATACTACATAGTCATTAAAAACAATGAGACAGAAGTGTGTTTACTGACATGAAAAAATTTACGTGAAAAAAAGCAGGTTTTAAAGTGGTACCCAAAGAGTACTTTTGGGTTGCACAAAAGGCAACCCAAAAGCAAGGAATCAGCATGGTAACATCATTTCCACAGCAAGCCAATTAAAATGCTTATAAAGGGAATTTTATATGAGAACAACAGACAATTCAGTTATATGATAAACGTCTGTGTCCACTCCCTCCTTTCACACTTAAATTGGCATTCCAGGTAGACCATTTAAGGAATTAGCAGTGGTAGCCCTCAGTCTGTGCTGCCTAATATAGAAGCCTCTAGTCACATGTGGCTATCTAAATTTATTCTATAAAATTAGGTAAGATTTAAAATTCAGTTCTTCAGTCACACTAGCTATGTTTCAAGTATTTGACTGCCACATGTGGCTAGTGACTGCCACATTGGACAGTGCAGATATATAACATTTCCATCATCACAGAAAGCTCTAATAACAGTGCTGCCCTAGAACAAAAAGAGTGAGTTCCAAGAGGGTAAATGGGGTGGAACTAGTGAAGACTGGAAATGCAGCCCAATTGTCCAGGTGAATGTCCACACTCAGCTACAGCATGGGCCTAGGGAAAGCAGTTGCTGAAAAACCTTGGAGCCTTCCATCTCTATTAATACAGATAGCACTAATAACTTATAATAAACATAAATCAAGTACACAGATAATATCCTTTAAAGTTGAAATCCACAAATACCAGACTTAGTCCAATGATGCAGGAACCACACAAAGATCTGTACTATTCTTTGGAAATAAATTCAGAGCTAGTTCACTTATTTAAAAAAAAAAAAAAAAAACTCATTTCTTAAATTTAGATTCAACTCAGTATTAAAAAGTCTGATCACTCAATTTATATATGAAGCCCCAAATCACATGCTGGTTTTTCCAAAATAAAAGAATCTAATTTATTCTCAAAAGGCAAATGATTGCCACCATCTCATCAAGAAAACAAATGTGTAACAAGTCAAAATTAAATTCTGTGATATTTTTAGAAAGCCAATCACCTCATTTGGAAGCACATATTGCATGTATGTATGCAAATTGGTATCTGTCGTGTATTTTTGCATATATTCATAACACAGAAAAAGAGGTCTGCATTTACTAAACATACTCTAACAGCATCTTCATCCCCATGAGATACAGCATCAACTCTCAATTTTTCAGGTCAATGAAAATGAACAACGATTTCAACCATCCAAAGAGAAGAGAATCTCTGTCCAACCCCTACAACACATAAATCGCTTATCTCTGGTTTTGCAATACACTAATAACTTTGTAGCTGTTGAGTTAATCACTTTTTAGCTTCTTATTTGGAAATAATTTTCAGATAACAGAAGAACTGTGAAAACAGTTCAGTTCCCATATATACTTTACCCAGCTTCCTCTAAGGTTAATACCTTATATAGCTATAGTACAAGTTTCTAAACTAAAAAATTAACATTGGTACAATACTATCAACTAAAGATTTTAACTATATTTCTAACCCTTTTCACCTAATATGCTCAACTGGCAGTTTCTAAGCATACAAAGATTAAATAGAGGTAAAAGAGAAGTAACAATCTCAAAACCCATCAAAGTTAACCAAAAACATCCTAATCTGCAGTAGGTAATCCAGGAGCAGGTAACATGCAAATAAACGAGAACTTTAGCTCTTGCTGTTTATTCTTCTGCAATTTTTTATTTTTGATATTCAACATTTTTTCAAGTAGCAGTAGGAAGCACAGAAATAAATGTCTCCTCATTTTGAATTTGGAGAACAAAGAAGAAATCAATCTATGTATTGGCTTTAAGATATTAATACTGTAGTAAAAACAGCAACCACTTTTTTAAAGACACAAAGCAAGTCTTTATATCATGAGGACAAATTAAATATAAATACATCTTCTTCTCTAGCTAAGTATCAAATTTATGTTACTCTTGTTTTCTTTCAATTTCAAAAGACCTCCAGTGAAGATAACCAATGTCCTACAGAAAAGATAGCCTATCTCATTTATACTCCATAAACGTTACCAGCTCAATAAACATTACCAGATTAAGTTTGAGACAGGACTGGCTGTCAAGTACGGAGCCCAGTGATAGAAATCTTTCACTTACATATGGAATTTTCCACCTTCCAAAGTACTAAGTCCAAATTCCAACACGATGCAAATACATTTGTTTAAGTCTACTGATAGTAAAACATGCCCTAACTGGCTCGTTTCAAAAGCATATACATGGTGAGCTCGGTAACAGCACTAGGAAAATGCACAACAGAAAATTTCCACACTTCGAGAAGGGCTCAGTTCTCACTCAGAACCATTTCCCAATCAGATTTATACAGCCTTTGCTTTGGTGAAGACCTCGGTTTATAATAGACGGTTTTTAAAACTGCAGTAATTGTAAGAATGAGCTACTAGGCTAACCATAAATAAACTTCTGAAAAAATACTAAAGGAGTAGCTGGAAAAAAATGAAGTATAAAAACACACAATTCACAGAAGTGCACTGCCTAATAAATATATTAATGCAGGCAATGTTCCCTATTGAAGCTGACTTTCACAGAAGGCTTCAAAACTCTTTAGAATAAGTATGTCATCTCCTAATATTTTACACTGCTATGAACATGCTCAAATAGCACCCTACAGGCATTTGTGCCCCCACCACAACTCTATTTTTAAATTAAATACATAACATTATTTTAAACTAATTTAAAAACATACATCTGATGGTTAGCAGTCAGTCCTTCAATATATCTAATGACAGGTGGGACAAACAGCATGTAAAATTCAGTTAACTTTCTGTTATTGGTGTTCATATAGACCAATGCTATCTTGAAAAAGGTAAGAATAACCAAAAAGAAGCGTTTGTTAAATCTACACATTTGAATTCCACTCCTGCTTGCTCCTTCCATTGTTTAGATGGATGGTGAATTACGAGTGAAAGGGCTAAAATGACCAGAAGTCACGTGAGAAATGAGATCTAAGGATCCCAAACCACCAAGAACTGCTGTAAATACACATTGTCATCAAGTCAGTTGACCATAAATCCAGATCCTTCCATCATCTCTTTGACACCACTTTAGAAATCAGAACACTCAGATCTTTTTCCATTACTGGAATTAAAAAATTATATTCTCAACAGTAACACATTAAAATAAAGTTTGTAAACACCAATATCCCTTAACATTGAGCAAGACTGTATAAACCTGCTCAAATTCAAATGTCTTACCCTATCCCTCTTAAGAGCCAATCTTCCTCCTCTCTTCTCCAATATCCATACACTAAAAGCATGTTCATTCAGTTACCCTGCCTCCAAAGACTCAGGGTCAACTCTGAATCCTCCCTCTCTCTGCACCTTCAGGTACAAAATTATATTGCTGGTTCACTCACTCTTTCGACAATGATTTCATACCTACTCGGTGCCAGGTAGGCAGGGAATACGAAAACTTTTAAAAGCTTTCTTCTGACTGACAGTATCAGCATGTTCAAAACCGTCTCCCGCAGGTCGTGGCGCGGGGTGACAGCACCAGACTTGCTTCTACAACTCCCTTTCCAATCCAATACCCCACTACACAGAACCAACACAGCTGATCTCACTGACTCAGTCTTTTCCCATTGCCATCCAGTTTCCACAACTCCAGCATATTAATCTTCCGGGGTCACTTTGATCAGGTGAGCCTACTACCCCAAAATCTGGTACCCCCGCCTCTGCCCACCCGCCCCACCGTCTGGGAAGAGAGGGGCACCTCTGCCCGGCCCCCCAACCGTCTGGGAAGTGAGGAGTGCCTCTGCCTGGCTGCCACCCTGTCTGGGAAGCTAGGAGCACCTCTGCCCGGCCACCCCACTGTCTGGGAACTGAGGAGCGCCTCTGCCCGGTCCCCCTACTGTCTGGGAAGAGAGGAGCACCTCTGACTGGGCCCCACACCGTCTGGAATGTGAGGAGCGCCTCTGCCCGGCCGCAGCCCCTTCTGGGAAGTGAGGAGTGCCTCTGCCTGGATGGTGTGCAACCCTCCAATTGTGAAGTGACAGCCTTGTGTGTGATCCTTCTGCCCTCTCAAAGTCTGCATTTTCAACATTAAAGTTTACTTTTTAATTAAAAGTTTTAAATTGGAGAATAAAAAAAAAATCTGGTACCCCCTAGCTGGGCATTCAGGTCCCTACACGACATAGACCCCTTAGGCTGCAAGTCGCCCAAGCCTTGTCTGGACTATCCTCCCTGTCTTTGAGTAAATTCATTTGCCAAGACCCAAATAAATCCTGTACTTTTTCACCTGGAGGCCTTTCCTACTGCCTTCCCCACTGCCAGAAACGTTCTATTTGCAAGAACCACCCAAACAAAAGACCCAGTCCCCAATCTCTCTCCCCATGAAACTGTCCCAGATCACCCAGGCCAGAAGTCGCCTCTTCCACCTTAAACATCTTACTGCACACTCTTTTTTAACTGATTTTAGCAGCTACTTCTGTACATAGTATGTATCACATGCTGCCTTAAATGATAATGTATATACAGGTTGAGTCTCCCTTATCCAAAATGCTTGGTACCAGAAGTGTTTTGGATTTCAAATTTTTTTGGATTTTGGAAGATTTGCTGACACACTTGGGGATGGGGCCCCAGTTTAAACACAAAATTCATTTCTGTTTCATATTCACCTTATACACCATAACCTGAAGGTAATTTTATACAATAGTTTTAATTATTTTGTGCATGAAACAGATGTGTGTACAGTGAACCATCAAAAAGCAAAAGTGTCAGGTGTGGAATTTTTCACTTGTGGCATCATGTTGGCATTCAAAAGGTTTCAGATTTTAGGTGCAGGGGTGTGTGTGTTGAGGGGAGCCAACATTTTTTAAGTTTCAGATTTTGGAGCATTTCTGATTTTAGATTTTCAGATGAGGGATGCTCAACCCCATACTTCTCATTTTCACAATTATAATTTAGTGATCCACAAATCAGAGGCCATGTCTTGTATATCTTTGTAATATCTACCTAATATAATAAGGTTCTCAGTAGATGCTTAATATTTTCTTAGAGAATTAGTGAAGACAGTGAGCAGAATGCCGATTCTCAGATTCATATTAAAAGTTACTCACATACACCTGAAAAATAACATTCAGTAGTTTTTAAATTCCTGACTACTCAGTAAGTATCAAAAGTTTCATTCCTTTGTCTCATAAAGGTGACTTTTAAAAATAAGGGAACGCCCCCACAGATATGCAAACAAAATATTATATATGAGTTTTTAAAAAGATTAAAAGAAAAAACCTAAAGAACCAAAATCTAAATCTGAGCACTCAATTAATACTAGTATAAATAGTACTGTCATGATTAAATAAATCATGGAATTGATGTACCTTGTATTACCTGTGGTAATTAATAATTATGTTTTAGAAGACTGTTTAGAGGCCATACTTTTATAATAAGACAAAAACATTATAAAGTCATATTTATAGCATGGTCTCAATTATGAAAGAAATATACATCCACAGGCATATATGTAAATACAGATAACATACCTGAGAGAAAATGAAACAATAAGTAAATGGATGAATAAATACCTGCATTATGGGCCAGGTGCAGTGGCTCACACCTGTAATCCCAGCACTTTGTGAGGCCGAGGCAGGGGGATCACGAGGTCAGGAGTTCGAGACCAGCCTGGCCAACATGGTGAAACTCTGTCTCTACTAAAAATACAAAAATTAGCTGGGGCGTGGTGGTGGGCATCTGTAATCTCAGCTACTCAGGAGGCTGAGGCAGGAGAATCATTTGAACCCGGGAGGTGAAGGATGCAGTGAGCTGAGATCGTGCCATTGCACTCCAGCCTGGGCGACAGGGCAAGACTCCATCTCAAAACAAAACACAACAAAAAAACAAACAAACAAACCAAAAAACCTTGCATTTTGGTAAATCCCCACCATAGAAGCTTGATTAATGTGTCTGACCCAGAGACATTTTAATATATTATCTAATTTTCTTTAAGTTATACATTGTGTGTAATCCTATACAGATATACCACAGAGTATTATTTATGTTCATATTAATATTAAAATACTAATGTAAAATTTTAAAAACAAGCATTGCTCTGTGTGGTAGGAGATTACAGGTAATTTTTTCTATATACTTTTTTAAATTTTCTACAATCAAGGAGGGAAATAATAAATACTACTCTTAAAAAAATAAAATTTAGGCAGAGCACAGTGACTCACACCTGTAATCCCAGCACTTTGGGAGGCCAAGGCAGAAGGACTGCTGGAGTCCAGGAGCTCAAGACCAGCCTGAGCAGCATGGCAAGACCCCATAGCTACAAAAAAAATTAGCTGGGCATGGTAGTGCATGCCTGTGGTCCCAGCTACTCAGGAGGCTGAGACAGGAGGATTGCTTGAGCCCAGGAGATTGAGGCTGCAGTGAGCCATAATCACACCACTACACTCCAGCTTGGGTGACAAAGTGAGACCCTATCTCAAAAAAAAAGAAAAGAAAGAAAAAAAAGAAATTTAATTTTAAAATTCCAGTCATCCATTTGGCCTCATAAGGCCCATATAATATGGTGATACAGCCACTAACATTAAGTAACAATACAAATTAACCAAAAACTAAGCTTTCAGTCCTTCCAGCAATTCCACTTCTGAGTACATACCCAAAAGAACTGAAAGCAAGAACTCAAACAAATGTTTCAACACTGTTGTTCCTAATAGCATTATTGACAATCACCAAAAGGCAGAAGTAACCCACAACAGATGAATGAGTAAATAAATGTGATATATCCATACAATAAAACATTATTCAGCCTGAAAAAGGAAGGAAATTTTCATACATGCAACAACATGGATACACCTTGAGGACATTACGTTAAGTGAAATAAGCCTGTCACAAGGCAAATATTGTATGGATCCACTTATATGAGGTACAAATTTAGGCAACAAAAGAATAGTGGTCACCAGGATCTGGGGGGACGAGGAAACGAGGACTTGCGGTTTTTTAATAACTCAGCACGGAGTTTCAGTTTGGGAAGAAGTAGTTCTGGAGATGGATAGTGGTGATGGTTACACAGCAATGTGAATGCGCCTAATGCCACTGAGCTGCACACTTAGAAATGGCTAAAATGGGTGTGGTGAATCACGACTGTAACCCCAGCACCTTGGGAGGCCAAGGCGAGCAGATTGCTTCAGCTCAAAAGTTTAAGATCAGCCTGGGCAGCATACCAAAACCCCGTCTCTACAAAAAAATAAATAATAATAATAATAAATAAAAAAGAAAGGGCTAAAATGGTAAATTTGATGTGTACATTATACCACAAATTTGTTTTTTAAACAAATAAACAAAAAACACAGCCATCTACAAACAATGAGGCAATATCTGTTGCAGTCCAGTGGCTCTAAATATGTACAGGGAGAGCCTGAACCAGGATTCTCAAACCAATGCCAGCCATGTTTACATGTCAGATATAAGGAGGAGGCAGACAGAAAACAGGCCCCAAGAACAGACTGATTCACACAACAGCATCTGTCAAAAGAGGGGACAGGACAGGGGGAGGCAAAAAAGCTGGTGAGTAACACTGAGAGGCGATGTGATTACCTGTTATGTGAAGACATCAGTCACACTACAAGTCCAAAGAAGTACAGAAGAACAGCTCTGCCACAAATTCTTGGCAGCCCGCACTTACCTAATAAGCCACGTAGGCAAGGCCTGAAGAGCAGATGTTTTGTCTTGGAAGAATACCTCATGACCCTCCAGGAACACAAGGGAGGGGGATGCTATGTCAGCACCCACTCACCTCTCTACTTCCCTCGTAGGTGACGGGAGACAGGGCCTCACTGCCTCCTGGGTTCTGGTGAAGCATGGGACTTTCTGGGCGTCCCTCCACCTGGCCTCAATTAAGGGTCCAGAAGATAAACCCACTTAGCTGCCATCTGGATCTAGTTCCTCAGCAGCCAGAATCCTGTGACTCACGGTCATCAGCTGTGAGTTTCAGTGTCACCCTTCTTGGTGTGCTGGACAAGGACTATAGGAAGCTGGTATCTTTGCCGCCTTCTTCTTTTCTCTGTCTGCGTAAGTAATTAACCACCTAAATCTACAAGCGGCTTGTTTCATCTACAGGTCAGGCTTTCTTGGCCCTTGACTTGTCTCATGTGTGAGCTTGACAAGAAGTGGTAATAAATGGCACCCAGTTTTCAAGACTCACTACTGCTACAAATTAAATGGTAATCTTTATCCATGAGCAGGATAAAGAAGACTGTTAGTTGTGAAAATTAACCTTTTCAACTTCATTTGTTTCTACGTGCAGTACAGTCTTCTCTTTCTCCACTGAATCCTGCCATCCTTGAGAGCAGAGACATGCTCTCTTCTACTCTCTTTTGTGATTCTCTCCAGCTCCAGGCAGAACGCTTTATGCACTGGCAGTATTCAGTAAATACCGTGGACCATCTCACACAATGCTATTCTGTCCCTGAACTACAAACAGACAAGCTGCTCCTCTTAGATTTCACAGAAACAGCAAGAAAAATCATGAGAGTTTTAAAAAAATAGTAAGACTTGCTTAAGGTCACATTTTTAGGTATCATGACTGACTACAGATGTTACGGTGATGTTCTGTAAAGGGAAGTATTATATCCATACTTCTTGCAGGGGGAGAAAAAAGCAAAAAAGTGCTTTTTCCAAACCAGGACAAAAATGACTTCTAAAAAGCAGATGTCCTGACAGAAACTAAGGAAGCACTGAAGGAATGATGAGGACATAGCAAAAGAACACCACTTGAAACCAGTTTGAAGAGGCTCCCACCAGTCAAATTTTGGACAACTTAAGCAACAAAAAAATAATAATAGATTAAAACTCAATGAAATTAACAATCTGTCCATACTGATCAATATATAAATGATGAAAAGGGAGAGCTTTTCCTTACAAGAGAAAGGTTGCTAATAGATACAGAAGGACCTAAAAAACCATCAATGGATACTAAAACTTGTGAGTGAAAGTTTGATAAGAAATCGAATATTTTACAAAGTCTCAATCTCCCCACAAGTTACTTATTAATTACAAAGGGAAAAGCAGCAACAGTACACTGAAGAAACCTAGAATATGCCACAGCTTCACAAAGTGATCAAAGTTAGCATCCCCAATGCTGGGATAAACAGATATGTGCCTCCTGACACGAGGCACTGCTTCTGCCAAAAATGCATAACCTGAATCTAACCCAGAGGAAACACCAAAGTCAAATTAAGCGATATTTTACAAACTGACCAGTGCTCTTGAAAAACGCTGAGGTCTAAAAACAGAGACAAAAAGATGTTTGCTATGTGTTAAACGAATGCAGCACTTCTATTCATTCGAGTATTTCCTGAGAACTACTGTATGCTAAGTACTGTGTTAGGTGACAGAGGCATCATGGTGGGCAAGATATGTCCCTATCTTCATGGTGTTTCCATTCTGGGAGTGGGGGGAAACACAAGCAACAGGTAAATAGGATAATTTCAGACTGTGGTAAACATTACCTCATAAATTAAAGAGACTGAGTGTGATGGGGCTGGGGCAGGGGCAGGGGCAGGGGCAGGGGCTGCTCTCTCTGGATCGTATTCTTAGGACAAAACCCTGAAGAGGTGATGCGGGATGCCCAGAAGCCAGCCAGGTGACAAGCCGTGGGAAAAGCATGCAGGGCAGAAGGAAGAACATCTGTACACACCCTGAGACAGACAAAGTTGGAAGCTTGAAAAACACCGGGAGGGCCTTGTGGCTGGAGTCACCACAAGAAAGGAGGTTTACATGGCAGGCAGGGGACAGACACCAATGACTGTGAGCCACAGGGAGGAGTATGTATTTACCCTAACCAGAACAGAAGCCACTCAGGGGTTGTGAGCAGGGTAGTGGCATGATCAACTCCACATCTGTTAAGGAGACAGAGAGAAGATTATAAGAACAGTTTTAAGAGAATGCATCACGGTAAACAGTAGGAAGAAGCTAGAAAAAACTTGTTGCATCTTCCCAGCAATCGCTGCAACTACAAAGTCCAGCCTTTTTCCCCTATTACATTCTCACTGTAAACAGCAGCATTATTGCCAAACCTAAATCCACAATAGCAAAGTATGAGTAAAACATGAAGAGGTTAAGGAGTGGGTGCAGATTTTTCTGAAGGAGCACCACTCAGCCTACCATGCTAGGCTCTGTGGACCCACCCCCACCTGAAGCACACTTCCCATTGCCACATCCACCTCCTCAAACATGCGCTACACCACCAGCTTCCCCTACGTAGAGTCATGGAGAGTTGGGGGCTGGGAACAGAGCTGTTTACCATGTGGTAATTCCCAAAACCACTGCCCCAGTCTCAACTTTTAAAATCGGATTTTGACCAACAAAGCAACATCTTAAGATGTACAAGCATAAGTGTTTACCATACACTAACAAGCTTTAATCGCTGCTACTGCTGAACTGCCCAAATCCAACTCTAAGAACAAAAATGAAAACTACCCAACTATGCAACTGGTAGACTGTCTTTAGGTTTTACAGGATTCTTCTGACTTATCCACAAAGCAAAAAGAAAAACACCTCCAGAAAAGGCTTTTGGTTTCTACCTTTGTAATACAAGCTTTCTTGCAGCTAAGCCAGAGTGTGCATCATTTTAAAGTGCCATGAAAGTGAACAAGCATGCAAAAATGAAAATAATAACCTTTTCTGCATCTTTGTCATCTATTGAAATCGACTGAAGCCAAAAGCGAAACCCTATCAACACACTAAATAGGCAGTTTTAGAACAAAAAACGGTAATTTTATTTCAAGTTATATAAGCTGCTAAAAAAAATCTAATATAGGAAAGCTGACAGATGTTCACAGCCCAAGAACATTTTAAAAAGTGGATAAACCTGGAATTTATAAGGGGCAACTAAAGAGAGAGAGAGAGAGAGAGAAACAGTACTTATGATAATCAGTAAGTTTTTCAGGTTAATACTAGCCTCAGAGACTTTTTTTTTTTTTTTTGAGACGGAGTCTCGCTCTGTCGCCCAGGCTGGAGTGCAGTGGCCGGATCTCAGCTCACTGCAAGCTCCGCCTCCCAGGTTTAGGCCATTCTCTCGCCTCAGCCTCCTGAGTAGCTGGGACTACAGGCGCCCGCCATCTCGCCCGGCTAATTTTTTGTATATTTTAGTAGAGACGGGGTTTCACCGTGTTAGCCAGGATGGTCTCGATCTCCTGACCTCGTGATCCGCCCGTCTCGGCCTCCCAAAGTGCTGGGATTACAGGCTTGAGCCACCGCGCCCGGCCGAGACTTTTTTTAAATAATTAACATAGAAAAGCTTACTTTTCCACTAAGGTTTTTCTTTTTTTTTTTTTTTTAGACAGTGTCTTGCTGTGTTGCCCAGGCTGGAGTGCAATGGCACAATATTAGCTCACTGCAACCTCTGCCTACTAGGTTCAAGCGATTCTCCTGCCTCAGCCTCCAGAGTAGCTGGGACTACAGGCATGCGCTACCACACCCAGCTAATTTTGGAATTTTTGGTAGAGATGGGGTTTCACAATGTTGGCCAGGCTGGTCTTGAATTCCTGATCTCACCGCCCACCTCTGCCTCCCAAAGTGCTGGGATTACAGGCATGAGCCCACAGCACCCAGCAGGGTCTTCTTTTTAAAAAAGTGTTTCCTAACTTAGCCTTAACTTTACTTTTACCCAAATTAATTCATTTTAGCTCTACTTCGCTTGGGAATCCCTGAGGAAAAAAATCAAATATGGATTTTAAAACTATGTATTTGAGAAAATTATTTCCAAATGCTCTTCTCTGAAATTTGCTGTCCCAATGATTCACTAAACCCCTCCAACTTCATCCCGTTTATCTGTCCCCCACAGCTCACAGGAGAGTAAGGCTACTGCAGACATGTCCATACCCCCAACCTAAACCTTGACCCTGCTCACTGAACAACTTCCATAAGGGGAGCCATCCCACTAGTGGGGCAAAGTAAACTCAATCCTCTCTCCTGGGACACGGAGATTCTTCCCATTAGTCTTTTATGGTTCTAGAACCACTGGGGTGGCCATTTTCCACCATGTGTTGACAAAGAAAAATAGCTATTTTATAAAGAATAAAGATTAAACGAAAAATAAATTTGAGACATGTGAAACATAAGACTGACTTAGAAGTATAAGAGACTTTACTATTAAGATACTGAAGGAGAAAGCTGCCTCAGTTCCTACAGACTGTCCACCTTCCAAGTCCAGTTCCTCATGAGACTCAGTTATGCTCCTCACCCTTGGTCTCCATGAAAAATCCTCATATCCCATATTTATTCTCTCTCCCACTCCCCGTCTGTTTTGCTGAAGTCAGTTTTAGTGGACTTCTGTTAAACACAATCAACAGAATCTTAATCCATGTTTGTCATGGGCAGCCCTGAAGACAGGCCCCAATGTATCTCCTGGTATTCACACTCTTGTATTAATATAATACTGTCCCCTCGACTTAATGACTTGATTCTATCAAATAGCAGTGACAGAATGTCACTTCTAAGCTCAGGTTATAAAGACTATGGCTTCTAGCCAGGTGCAGTGGCTCATGCCTGTGATCTCAGAACTTTGGGAGGCCAAGGCAGGCAGATCACTCGAGGTCAGGAGTTCGAGACTAGCCTGGCCAACATGTGAAACCCTGTCTCTACCAAAAATACAAAAAATAGCCAGGCATGGTGGTGGGCGCCTGTAATCCCAGCTACTCAGGAGGCTGAGGCAGGAGAATCTCTTGAACCCAGGAGACAGAGGTTGCAGTGAGCTGAGATGCCACCACTGCACTCCAGCCTGGGTGACAGAGCGAGACATCATCTCAAAAAAAAAAAAGACTATGTATGGCTTCCATCTCATGGGTCTCTCTTGCTCTCTCTCGGATCACTTGGTCCAGGGGAAGCCAGTTGCCCTATGGAGAGGCCAATGTGGCAGGAAACTGATGTATCCAGCCAACAGCCAGTGAGCACCTGATGCCTGCATTGGCCACATAAGTGAGCCTGGAGGCAGTTCCCCTAGTTGAGCCTTGAGATGACTACAGCCCCAACTGACAGCTCAGCTGTAATCCCATGAGATACCCTGAACCAGAGGCTCTCAGCTAAGCTGGGAGTCCTGACTCACAAAAACTGAGAGATAATAAATGTTGTTTTAAGTTACTAAATGTTGGGGTAATTTCTTCTACAGCTTTTCAACTAATACAATTCCCTAAAACATAATTCTTACTTAGACTAACATCACATTAAAAAAGAAAAACATTAAGATAGGTCAATTTCTTCTTGAGAAAGTTTTACCTTGCTATAAGAACTGGTTTAAAAGAGGTACAGTGTGTTGCAGTGAAAGGATCTGACCCCAATATCAGAAGACTTGCTCTCAGACTAAGAACTGCTGTGAACCAGCTGTAGAGAGTGGAGAAGCAGCTCCTCTTGGCAGCTCAGCTATCCTATCTGTAACATGAGGATTTCCACAGTATGAGGTCCTTGATGCTCTGAACAGCCTGTGATTCTACGAAGGCTATCTTCTTCTCATACTCAACAAAAATAGCTTATTCCTTTTACAGTTCTAAAGATGTCTATTCTGTCTTCCACATTAAAACTGAGTGATCATTCTCCAGAATCTAGAGTATATAAAAATATACAAGAAACTCCAGTACACATCCATCATTGTGAAATCTCTTTCCCAACAAATGTCCTCTAAATGAGCACACTGCATTAAACGTTTGGGGACTAAGCCACAAACAAGTTCAACTAAACTACCTACTGACTTCAAAAGGAACATATGACCACCACGTGTGGTGGCTCATGACTGTAATCCCAGCACTTTAGGAGGCTGAGGCAGGAGGATCCCTTGAGCCCAGGAGTTCCAGACCAGCCTAAGCAACATGCCAAGACCCTGTATGTACAAATAATTTAAAAAATTAGCCAGGCACAGTGGTGCACATTTGTGGTCCCAGCTACTTGGGAGGCTGAAGCGGAAGGACTGGTTGAGACTGGGAGGTTGAGACTTGGGGAGTCATGATCCCAGTCCAGTCCAGGTGACAGAGTGAGACAAAAGGGAGGGGAGGGGAGGGGGAGGGGGAGGCGGAGGCGGAGGCAAGGCAAGGCAAGGCAAGGCAAGGCAAGAAAGACGAAGGAGGGGAAGGGGCAAAGAAAGAAAAGGAGAGGGAAGGAGGGAGGGAGGGAGGGAGGGAGGAGGAAGGAAGGAAGGAAGGAAGGAAGGAAGGAAGGAAGGAAGGAAGCCCAGTCCAGCCTGGATCTTTCAGAAGCAAATTCCCTGTGCCTGCCTTGGCCTTACTGGCCTCTGCCTCGCCACCCCACCCCCTTCACCACTCTTGTCCCTCACTAATCAGGCAGTGCTTACTTGCTAACTTTCCCTGACCACATCCTCCACCATCCAGGGGACTCTGGTCTCCCTTCTTCCCCTACACAACGTATTGTAATCCCTTATTTGCATCTGTTTCACCCAATAGACCATTATGTCCTTAAGTGCAAGGTCCAAATAATGTTGATCTTTGTATTCCCAGCATCCAGCAGGGAGGTTGGAATGCAGAACTTGGACTGACCAATGGTTGTTGACCTACTGAAGAAATTAACCTCGAACTCCCACAGGGGACATCCAATTCTCACATTTCTAGAAAATGGCTACGCTGTTCAGGCTACCGTATGTGTGGACCACCTACAACGGCTGTGGCTCTAAGCCTAGTCGCCACAGGCACTAGTAATTCTCTCAGCCAACTACTTGCCCAGTGAATTCTGTTTTCTCTCCAACATCTTCTCTGTGAATGAAGAGAAGGCATTCTACAAACACTTTGAGGGGATGCAGCTACTTGCTACAAATGTTAGCTTAACAGGAAAGGAAAGGAACTCCACTACTCAGCTTGTTTAGTTCCTTGGAGTACCAGCACTGTGTTTACATAACCTCTATCTATAGCAAGAATGTCAAACTGAAGAACTGACAACACTCTTGAACTCTGAAAAAATTTTAAATATAGCTTTGCAATCAGTTTTTCAGCCACTGTCACCCCATACAGTGACCCTACCATCAGCGTTAACACTTCAATGGAATAAAACAAGTGAACTGAAGGCGAAAACATCATACGCCAAACATCTTAAAATACTTGACAACTAGGTAGATCACTTACACACTCAGAAGCAAACAAAACAATGTGGCTAACTGAACTTGGAGCTCAGTGACTGCTCCCACCACAAGATGGCTAAATCCAACCACCAAACTGTATAATAAATGGCTCTTTAGATTATTAGGCTGAAGACATTCAGGAGGAGCACTGGTCTTTGAGAAGAGAATG
Source organism: Trachypithecus francoisi (assembly GCF_009764315.1). Taxonomy (NCBI): domain Eukaryota; kingdom Metazoa; phylum Chordata; class Mammalia; order Primates; family Cercopithecidae; genus Trachypithecus; species Trachypithecus francoisi. The sequence goes on from NW_022680462.1 coordinate 532,931, forward strand.
TGATTTCAAGCTATTACAAATACTCTCCCTACATATACACTACCCTAATAATTAGCTAGTTACCCTTTTACCAAAAGAGGTCCTGTAAGGATATCTCATAAGAAGTAGTGCTGTTCATCTTGTTCCAATGGTATTACATACTTAAAATAAAAATTCTTAAAATATTCTGTAAGCATAATTTTCCTTGTTTCAGAAATATATTCGTTTCCCACAAACTAAGCACCCACTATGTAAGCAGTATAAAATATATTTTGCCATATTTTTATTTTGTGCCAACAAACTTTCTAGATTAGTTGCATCTGAAAAACAGTTGATAAAACTAAAGCACGTATTTAACTTGGGTTAGGCTGGACGTTCCCTGAGAGATCTCCTATTTCAGGAAATGAGGCATATACTGAGCTTGTTTAAACTTCAGAATCACTCTAAAAACAGTACTTACAGTCACTTTGAAGGACCACAGAATACCAAACGAAATACAGAGAAAGTAATCAAGGTTTGGCAGCTTCGCCTAAACTGACCTGAAGAGTTCATCTTCCCCGTCACTTCCAGATGTGTCACACAAACAGAAGAGGTTCATTCTCACAATTCCAAATTATCTTCCTGACTGGTTGTGTACACACTGACTGAAGTCCCAACAATCATGTGCAGGGGCCCAGGCAGTCTCCCTTGAGCTCTGTAACAGCAGTGTTGAAAACTACCTCTTTAATGAATAGCTATTCTCTTATAATGATAACTTTCCTAATAAAAGTTGTGTGCTATATGGACAGAGCAAGAGTGACTAAATGCTTTCAAACCTCAGACTTTTGGAAGACACCTTCAATTTCAAGAATCAGTCCCATTTGTATATTTATAAACACACTTTCTTCTAAGGAACTGACACTTTTGGTTCAAATATCCTTAGAGACAATGTTTGTCAGGAATACTGTGTCACCACATTCTTTGGAGCTTCCTTCACCCAGGCAAGCTGAAAATCAAGACTCGAATTTCTAAACCTCTATTTCAAGAAACCCACACTGTCATTTCCTCAATCCAGCAGCAGTGCACTTGACTAATGGAAGTGACTCTTGAGATCAAATAATTTAAATGATCTCATCACTATTTTTCCTCAACAGCTCAACAGAGATGCAACAAAACAAGGGTTTTTCTCCCCTTCAAAGTTTTCCACTAAGGATGCCTTGAATGCCAGACCCCTGAATCTAACGCCTGTTCGGTTCACCACCTGCCTCAGGGGGCCAGGTCATCATGCTGCCGCTGAGATTTCGAACAGTTCACAAAGATACAAAACCAATTCAGCACCTGAACCAAGCCAAAGCTACACACTGTCAGAAAATGTAGTCAGATGAGAACTTTACAGACTCTTAACTGTCACTCCATTAAATATTCCTCATCAGAAGAGACTCTCAAAAAAAAAGTACTGTGAGTAGTCATAAAATATGAAACACACACATACAGAAGTAGCTAATGTGAAAAATGAGTAAGAAACAAAACTGCTGGATAAACGAAGAAAAATTTACTACCCTTTCAGTACGACATACTACTTCAAAAAGGAAGGAAAAAAAAGCAAAAGAAATAAGGGCCAAAAAAAAGTGAATTATGAATCTGAGTTGAAGACATTACACAACTTCCAAGCGCACACAGAAAGCTACCCCACCACCCATTGTCAGAACGGTGGCCAATGTCTTTTCTGTCAACAATACCATTAGTAACACCATCTTAAAACCTAATGTTAGTTCTAAGGAGTTAAAAGGAACAATGCAGCCCTTTGCAAAGCTGGAGGAGGAGGCACAGGGCTCATGCACATCAAAGTCTGATGCTAATGGCAATCCTGGAGCTGTGCAACCCCTGCAGTCTATGAAGTCCTCTCTGAGGCCAGGATATGTGCAAGTGACAGACACAAAGAAAACAGAACCACTGCAAGTTGTTCTACTAAATTTCTCTTTTACCTGGAATCCTACAGCCTGTAAGGCACTGATTTTCAGGCAGAGTAGAGGAGTTGCCCTCTCAGGGGAGATCTCATTTGGCCACATCTGGAAACATTTTTTTTTGTTATGGAGGGTGCTGTTGCTGCTGCTGGCATGGCATCTGGTGGACAGAGGTGGGAGGCCAATAAACATCCTGCAATGGACAGGGCAGCCCCCACCTAATGTCAACAGTGCTGCGAGGGAGAAACCCTGCTATAGCTTCCTTATCAATTCCTGCTTTAAAGTGTCCTTGAATTTCACATCAAGTATCGAGATTTAGCAAATACACATTAACATGTGAATATGACTAATAAAGTAAGAAACCCATTTATGAAAATGAGCTTAGGAAACAGAACACTAAGAAGTGTATCGTCAACTTGCACACTGTCCTTCTCTAGTTGGCATCAATATTATAGTTTACATGTTTCAAACCATGTTAAAGCCAGACACAGAGGGCAGGGAAATGCACTTGTTTGAGGCCTTGACTGTCAACCTGCCACTTCCAAAGTGAAGACATACATGTAGTCGGAGCTTGTGGGAGAGTGGGTAGCAAGGAGAGGCTCTGCTGTGTCCATAAGGCAGCTGGCTGTCTCCTAGCAGACTGCTCACGCATCTACACCACCCCTTTTGTGACTCACCTGCTGAGCTCTCCTTCCCGAGGCACCCTTCATTCTTAACTCTAAAGCCATCCCTCAGTGTCCGAGGGGGATTGGTTCCAGGACCCCTGCAGATACCAAAACTCAAGCATGCTCAAGTCCCACAGTCCACCCTGTGGAACCTGCTGATACACAAAAAGGCAGCCCTCTATTTTACATCCCAAGAACACTGCATTTTCAACCTGGTTTGGTTGGAAAAAATTCACATGGAAGTGCACCCACACAGTTCAAGTTCGTGTTGTTCAAGGGTCACTGGATTCCTGTCACAATGCCGCCTTACCAAATATCCTGGATACAAGAGTAAGGTTCATTTTCAAAACAACCCAACTTAGATTTCAACAAATGTTTCTCTCAGACTATTAGTTCCATGGAAGAAGGAAATTGTGTTCAGATTCAGACCATCCCTAACTGAGAATCACTGCCATGCTAGCTGTCCAGTCCGAGCCATTCTCCAGGACACAGCACAGAGGCACCCAAACATCGCCAAGAATAAAAAGCACCCGAGTTACTTCTGGCTGTCTGCTGCTGACCTCTCAGGGCCCTGCCAGGCTTTTACAGCCCTGCTATCTTGCAGTGGGGTCCTTCCTGACTCATCCCACCCTGGACAGGGACTCTTGCTCATATCCTCCACTCACATCTTACACTTCCAACACCCAGAGGCCGCAGGCAGCTTCCTACTGTGAGTGACGAAGTTGTATCCTCCTGCTTCAGAAGAGAACTCAACCAACAGCCAAGTGTGCCTGCAGAGCACACACAGTGCTTAAGATATGTGCCATAACGGAACCAAAAATCCTCCTCAGAAGTCAATGGTTCACAAAGCAAGAGTATATTCCAGCCCTCGGATGGACCCCTCCGTGGCTATGCCTAGCATCATCCTTTCTGAACAGCAAGCTTACTAGGCTTCCTCCAGACTCCCTACCACCAAATAGGAGAAATGGCAAATCAGACATCAGATTTATCTTACAGAAAAGTGGGAGTCGAGCATTTGCTAACATTAGAGTGAATAAACAACTTGCAACTCTTCAATAACATCAGCTTTGGCTTTCAGAAGATAGAAGGCAATCTCTAATGCTATACAAACTGCTTATCATCACTTTGCAAGCAAAAGAGCAACAAGCACTACATAGTAAAATAATGGTTCACAGCTTGAGGGAAAAAAAGCTGTGGAAAAATAAGATTATCCCTAAACTGACAAAAGTAACACTCACTGTAAATGAAAGGAATCCTTGATAAATGTGTGCATCTGGGAAACTGGATTAAACACAGCACCATGACTTCTTTCTCCTCCGGGACTTTGGCAGGATACACAGACGAGGAGCTGTAAAACCTGGACTTTTAAACACCTACACAAATTCTACAAACCTATTGTAAGAACCAGAAATAATTTAAAGGATTATTATTATTGCACTAACTGGAATAAATGTATCCAACAAAATCCTGAAAGTCAATTAAAATCCTAAGACCATGTAATCATGAATAGACAGAACTAAATTTGGAGTGAAATCTTTTCTCAAGAAGTGAAAAACAGACCTCATCCTACCCACCATGCACTAATTCCTCTGATTCATGTTAAATCTGTAGTGTGAGGCAAGGAGTTTACCAAATATAAACAAAATATCCTTAATAACTTCTTTTTCCCTATTGCCCACCAAGAAAGAAGCATCCACCCAAAATAAAGAACTTGCTTATAAAATGTTGTAAGCACTGCACTCACAGTTTTGAAACATATAGCTATATTACATAGAACTCCCATGCAGAGAATTTCCTAGTCAGCCTTCACAGTCAGAAGGTCTATAATCAGAGGCATCCAAAATAGAAGTGACTTGCATTTCACCACCCAACTGGGATTTCTGCAAAGCTCACAAAGCAAACTGGCACGGATGTGACTGTAGTTGCTAACAATTCTCCTTACTGTGCCCAGCTGTATTTCTCTCAGTACCAGGAGCCAGCTGACATGTCTAAGCTGCTCATACATTTCTGCTGAGCAAGCCACTCACATACACCATACTCAATGAAGCCCTGCTATACATCCCCAGTAGGGAATAATGTGTCTGAAGCCCCACTATACATCCCTAATAGAGGATAATGTGTCTGCACTGAAGTAATTTTAAATGCAAGCAGTATAACCATGGGAGACTAGACTTGGCCCAGAGTTGTTACCATGGTCCAAAACATTTTAGAATTTCTATTATGAAACTGTCTCTCAGATCAGTTTTTAAACCATACTAAAATAAAACACAAAATAATAACAAAATAGTTTTTTTTACAAACTAATGAGGCCAGGCACTGTGGCTCACACCTATAATCCTAGCACTTTGGAAGGCCAAGGCAGGCAGATGGTTTGCGCCCAGGACAAACCAGCCCGGGCAACATGGCGAAACCCTGTCTCTACAAAAAATACAAAAATTAGCTGGGCATGGTGGCACGCACCTTTAGTCCCAGCTACTCGGGAGGCTGAGGTGGGAGGATCACTTAAGCCCGGGAGGCAGAGGTTTGCAGTAAGCTCACGCCACTGCACTCCAGCCTGGGCAACAGAGCAAAACCCGTCTCAAAAAAAAAAAACCTAACGTATAGAACATCCATCTTCTGACAAAGATGAAAAACAGAGATTTACAGGTTTTCCACTTATCTATTTGAAAAGCAACCTTCCTGGCAAGGCAACAAAGTAGCAGTCTGGAGTTGGCCAATCCCTGAAATGACCTCTCCTGCCAGAGTCACCAAGGGACTTCATAGGCAAAAAGCTTGCTGATTTGTGGGATCCACCAATCTGAGTTGCCAGGCTGATGTGCTCAATTTTAGCTTTAGCACACCCTTCTCTCCAAGCTGGCAGATAGCAAAGGAAGACCCTAGAAAAAGTAAAGGGAGACAGACAGCCTAGCAACAGCTACCAGCAGCACACAGAGCCAACAGCAGAAAAGAAAAGGTGGGCGGGGTATCTCCCGAGCTCCCTGTAACTCTGGGTCTAGCCAGTTAGACTCCTTTCCTAAAAGAAATGGGAACAACAGCCCCTAATAACCTGCTGAGGAATGCCTGACCTTATTATTTCAGGTCACCAAGTACCCTTTATTAAAAGCAGTATTTTAATATAATAAAGCATATTTATGCAAACCTCAAAACCCTATTCTTTGAATAAATAACTAAGCAAGCAAGCCCTGGCTCCAGCTTCTACCTAAGGGTGCATGCTGACATTCCTAGGAATGTGGTTCCGAGGACACAGTTAGGAGACAGCCTGGGTGGGCTCCACTACCCCAGGAGTCAGGGAAAGCTTCTTCAAATATTCATCCCACTGGGCATCACACTGACTTCAGAAAGATGCAACTCAGAAGAGTAATGAATCTGAGAAATAGTATTTCTATTCCAAATTCTACAGCCAGCAAGCATCCCACTCAAAGGTCAGACAGCTCTATATAACCTCACCCTACCCAGCTCTAAAATTACAGTTATGTTCTGGGACTGCCTTGAAGCCTGCTTTGATGTCTTTGTTAGGATAAGCCCTTTAGGCTTCCAGCTTCTCTGGCTATGGACAGTCCAAACATAATTAGGTGTAGATCTTGGAGCATACTTCGCATATAATACAAGAAAATCAATATGAGTGCCACATTCATAATGACATAAGTTCATCTAGTACTATGTGGCTTATTAAGCATTTTAGCCTCATTTGGATCCTTACAGTACTACCTCAATGTGTAAGGCGAGACAGTGTTTTTGTTTTTTTTTTTGAGACGGAGTCTCTGTTGCCCAGGCTGGAGTGCAGTGGCACAATCTCGGCTCACTACAAGCTCTGCCTCCTGGGTTCACACCATTCTCCTGCCTCAGCCTCCTGAGTAGCTGGGACTACAGGCGCCCACCACCGCACCAGGCTAATATTTGTATTTTTAGTAGAGACCAGGTTTCACTGCGTTAGCAAGGTCGGTCTTGATCTCCTGACCTCATGATCTGCCCGCCTCAGCCTCCCAAAGTGCTGGGATAACAGGCGTGAGCCACAGCGCCCAGCCCAAGGCAAAGCAGTATTTTTAAGCACTTTTTTTAAGCAGAAGAGGAAGGTGAGGTTCAGCAGGACGGAGGCCCATCAGTAAAAGTGGAGCCACATCTGGAATGCGTGTCTTTCCATTACGAGGCTTCCCCTCTTTGCCCTCCACCACACTTCACAGAGCTGGGAGCACACCCTATAAATCCCCCGAGAAGAGCCCTCTCTGACTTTACCTTCCTTGAGCCTCTCCTTTCTTCAGGAAAGACAGGCTAGAATAATGCTGAGAATAACAGAAGAAACAGTCTCCTAACCAAGGCTCCAAGCAACAAACTACTCAACATCTAAGAGGATGAGAAATGCTGCAGGGAAAGTGAACTCTCACCCTTCTTCCAGCTACAAACTGGAAACAATACTGAAAGGATGAGGGGCTTACATCAACTGTCATTGCTGGGGACCTACCCTCATGGCCCAGTGTTGAATGATGAAAGGATTCGTACTGTGAAGTATGACAAGTATGATACTGTCAATAGCCCTCTCGTGAAAAATAGCACTGTTTCCTTAAAGTCAATCCAATGTGACACACTTGGAGCTAAATCTCTGACCTTATGTGATTAAAACAGAATTTCAAAGCCACTCACATATCCTGTTTCTTGGTATTTTTTGGTTCTGCCCCTTCCTGGATAAAAATAAATTTAATCTTTGCATTAGTTTCATCTAGCCAGAAATATAAAAGCAAGACCATCAGGCTGGGGACTGTGGCTCACACCTGTAATCCCAGCACTTTGGGAGGCAGAGGCGGGCAGATCACCTGAGGTCAGCAGTTCGAGATCAGCCTGGCCAACACAGCAAAACCCCGTCTCCACCAAAAGTACAAAAATTAGCTGGGTGTGGTGGCGCGTGCCTGTAGCCCCAGTTACTTAGGAGGCTGAGGCAGGGGAATCGCTTGAACCCAGGAGGCGGAGAGTGCAGAGAGCTAAGGTGGCACCACTGAACTCCAGCCTGGGCAATAAGAGCGAAACTCCATCTCAAAAAAAAAAAAGACCATCAGCTCCGTAGAGGAGGGTGAGAAGGTGAGAAAATCTACCACTCCACAGAATTATTTAATTTTCATTACTCTCAAAAAGCAGGCAGCAGGCTGGGCGTGGTGGCTCACGCCTATAATCCCAGCATTTTGGGAGGCCAAAGTAGGCGGATCATATGGACCAGCCTGGCCAACATGGTGAAACCCCATCACTACTAAAAATACAAAAATTAGCTGGGCAGTAGTGGCATTCACCTGTAATCTCAGCTACTCGGGAGGCTGAGGCAGGAGAAGTACCTGAGCCTGGGAGGCAGAGGTTGCAGTGAGCCAAGATCGCACCACTGCACTCCAGCCACGGCAAGAGAGTGAAATCCTGTCTCAGAGAAAAAAAAAAAAAAAGCAGGCGGGAAAGTAAAAGTCCTAATCACAAAATATTGCTAGACAAAAGCATACAGGCAATAACTGTGAGTCTCTTGAAACAAAGTGGGCTGGGCCAGGCACCAGGAGGTTCAGATTCTAGACACGGATCATTCTTTAATTAGCTGTCACAGGGCAGTTGAGGCATGGAGGCAAGCTGACAGCAGACTGAACTCCAGCTGCCACTAACAAACTGAGGAACCTTCCACAAATGTCTTAACCTTTAAGGCCCAATTTCTTCACCTAGAAAGTGGGGAGAATGATGAGAAGACTAAGATAATACAGGTCAAGTAATTAGCACTGTTCTTGGCTGAAAATTAACAGAATAAATTCTACTACCATTATCCATGATCTACATGACCTAGGCAAGCAACTACACCTCTCTGAGATTCAGTCTTCTTACCTGTAAAACGGGGGTATGGAAGCAAAGGACTCCTCGATTCTAAGCGAAAGAGAAACATATGAAAAGCAAGTAGAGATAGGTCATGGGCCCATGGTCAGTGCTATGGAGAATGGCTCTCTTGACAAATCCTTAAACTGCACGTCTCCACACAGTTAACTAATACGAAGTCACATGCTTCGTCGGAGTGTTTCCACACATCTCGCAGGCAGCGGGGCTGATAACTCTTAGCCTGGAAAGAAAGTCCACAGGTATGTTCTGCTCACTAGGGCTGGTAATGTTAATGTGGGATGAACATTCAAGAAAGTGCTGCAGAGGTGATGTTAAATAGATTGTAGACACTCAAGGAAGCCAAGAGCAATACGCAAGCTCATCCTTTAGGAACTTAGATTTCAAATCGTCCCCACATCCCCACCCTTCTAACAGCAACCATACTTTAGACAGTTATCCCTCCGCTGCTTGGGATGAGTCCCTGAGGCTTCTAGCTTCTCTGGCTGTAGAGTCTCCAAACACCATGTACCTATATTCCATAAGATACTTCACATCTCAGACAAGAAAATCAACATAAGTGACTATGTTCATAATTGCAGATGTTCATCTAGTACTTTTTGGTTAATTAAGCATTTGAGTCTCAATTTGACCCTTAAGGATGTAAGGCCACAGCTAAAGTCATTCGTTGAAAGAAACAAGGAAAAAAGACTAAAAATACCACATTAGTAAACAGATTCCCATTAGCCAGGGTTTCCTTTCAGCCTGGGTGTGTTTTCTTTTTTTTCTTTATATGCTTTAAAACCTTTAAGTTTCATTTTCAGGACATCACTCTATCTGCTACCTCTCAGGTTAAACTACAAAGCCAAAAAGTTTCACATCCATGCTACTTTCATTATGACAAGTCCTCTTCATTTTCTTCCTTCCTCCTGTTTCCCCTCACCCAATAAATACACGCGATGATGTTCTCACTCACATCTTTCAACAGTTGGTTTCACTCAACAAATTCATTCAACAAATATTTATAGTATCTTCAAGGAATCAGGTGCTACTCTAGGCACTTAGGTTACATCAGTGAACCAAACAAATATTCTACCGGAACTTACATGCTAGTAGGTGAAAGTAGCTATTATTTATGTTTATACTTATACAGTGTATCATGAGATGTTAGGGAATAAAGAAACAAGAGTGCAGGGAATATGCACTGGCATTGCCAGTGGGCAGGATGTTTAAAGGTGATTGGGAGGGCCTCCCTGAAAAGGTCAGGCTTGAACCAACGCTGCAGGTGATAAAGGGACTCAGCCAAGAGAGCACATGGAGAACACTTCAGGCAGAGGGAGAGAACAGGGGTGGAAGTTTGTGTCTGGTATGTTCCAGGAGGGGCAGGGAAGGAGACCAATGTGGTTGGAATGAACGACTGAGTGAGCTGATGGCAGGCAGATCCCAAGGGGCCCTGAAGACCACTGTACGGCTTTTACTTGTGCAATGAGGCGTCACTGCCGTTTTTGAGTGAAGGAGTAAGTTAAAGTTTTTTAAAGGATCTCAGCCACGGCTGTTGTGTTGAGAACAGACTAGAGCAGGCAAGGGTGGAAGCAGGGAGATCAGGTGGGCTGGGGGAGATGGCAGCTGCTTAGATCTTCAGAACAGCAGCAGTAGAGATCTTGAGAGTGGTCAAAGTCTGGATGTATTCTGAGGACGGAGAGCCACATTTTCCCACCAAATATGATACAAGACGAGGGAGAAAGTGAGTTGTCAAGCATGACAGGTAAGCTATAAAAATGAAAAGAATGGGCCAGGAGTGGTGTCTCACCCCCCTAATCTCAGCACTTTGGAAGGCTGAGGTGGGCAGATGACCTGAGGTCGAGATTTCGAGACCTGTCTAACAAATATGGAGAAACCCCACCTCTACTAAAAATACAAAATTAGTCGGGCATGGTGGCGCATGCCTGTAATCCCAGCTACTTGGGACGCTGAGGCAGGAGAATCGCTTGAACTGGGGAGGCGGAGGTTGCAGTGAGCCAAGATTGTGCCACTGCACTCCAGCCTGGGTGACAGAGCAAGACTCCATCTCAAAAAAAAAAAAATGAAGTTGCCATCAGCCATTTTGAGGTAAAACCCTACAAAGACTTTAGGGTACAGCTGTTACAAGTATCCTGATTTATTTGGTCTCCTCACATTTTAAATTTTCTTTAGTCCCTCCCTCCCTTTTTCCTCCCACAGAAATAATCTAGTCCTGGAAGTCTGGACTGAATAACTGTTGCAGATAGAAGAAGTTTATCTTTGAGAAAGTATGGATATGACCACAACGACAAGACACTCTATCCCAGAAGGCAACCCCAGACTAGCTAATGTTTAATGGCTAAGTTAAGCAACAATGGAAAGTTTCCACTTGCCATGTATTGGCTGTGTGACTTTGGACAAGTCATTTCTCCTCTCAATGACTCATTTCTTTGTCCTCAAGTAAGGATAATATTACCCATAGGGTTACTGTGAGTTCTAAGTAAATGAATGGAATCCAAGTACTTAGAGCAGCAGCTGGTACAGAGAAAGTAATATATAGGTTGCAATTATTACTATCATTTTTTTCTTTTCCTAAAGAATTGTTCTGAAGATTACTATCATTGTTGTTATGTGTTATTGTTTTTTCTCAATCTCTGAATGATTTTATAAAAAATAATACCTGGGGAGCATGAGTCTAATACCAATTTCAAAAACATGAATCCTTTGGGAGGCCGAGACGGGCGGATCACCAGGTCAGGAGATCGAGACCATCCTGGCTAACACGGTGAAACCCCGTCTCTACTAAAAATACAAAAAACTAGCCGGGCGACGTGGCGGGCGCCTGTATCCCAGCTACTCGGGAGGCTGAGGCAGGAGAATGGCGTGAACCCGGGAGGCGGAGCTTGCAGTGAGCTGAGATCCGGCCACTGCACTCCAGCCTGGGCGGCAGAGCGAGACTCCGTCTCAAAAAAAAAAAAAAAAAAAAAAAAAACATGAATCACCTAACACTAAGATACACTGAGTACAAAGACACATTAAGTTGCCATAAAGCACTATAGACATCTAAGTACTCGGACTCTAAAATAGTTACTGAAATTCTACAGGACAAATATTATCCCTTCATGTGTTTGGTGACAGAGGATACATATGTCATATCTCTGTGATTTAAAGACACTAACCTATCATAGAAGACCCATGAACTTCAAACCTTTCTAAACCAGCTGGGTGGGATGTTTTTCAGGACATAAAAAAAAATGGTGCTTGCCGGGCGCGGTGGCTCAAGCCTGTAATCCCAGCACTTTGGGAGGCCGAGACGGGCGGATCACGAGGTCAGGAGATCGAGACTATCCTGGCTAACATGGTGAAACCCCGTCTCTACTAAAAAATACAAAAAACTAGCCGGGTGAGGTGGCGGGCGCCTGTAGTCCCAGCTACTCGGGAGGCTGAGACAGGAGAATGGCATGAACCTGGGACGCGGAGCTTGCAATGAGCTGAGATCCAGCCACTGCACTCCAGCCTGGGCGACAGAGCGAGACTCCATCTCAAAAAAAAAAAAAATGGTGCTTGAGTACTTCAGCTTTTGATATATACTAGAATCAATAATTCTTAAAATGTAGTTTTAAAATGTTTACTAATAACCTAACAATCAATATAACTCAGTTCAAATACATACAGATACAGATTGGCAAATACAGACATACAGATGTAGTGTGTACATATATACATACTATTTAATTAAAACTGTTCTCTTCTCTCAGCCTCTAATAAAGAATTTCTACCAAAAAAGTCCCTGAACAGCAGGTAACACTCCCAAGATTTGTCCAGCCAACAATTCTCAGGCCTACCTGCATCTCAGAACCACCTTGGAGAGATTTAATTAAACATATTAATGGCAATGTACAGTACTAGATTTCTGCTTCAAATGAAACCAATGTTGAGAACTGCTGGGTGGGTCAATGCTAGAAGTATTATTTATTGAATCTGAGAGACAGAAGGTGAATTAGTATTCTGGGGTTTAAACTAGCATAATCATAAGAACTGGGATCTGGGATGAGAGGACACCCCACAGCCTAGATCGGAAACCTGCCCTATACTCTCTTAAACTACCCTGAATCTGCAAAACAGTCTTCCAAACGTTCTCTCAAAGATTCCTAATGACTGAAACTTAAGATTAATGAAAGAACACAAAACATCATTTCACTGTACTCTGGCAAAATTGTACTAAGCCTTAGTGCCAAATACCTGGTTAACTTATTTTTTCCACCTTATTTCCTTACAATAGTCTATAATAACTATGCAGCCTGGCTCTAAGAAATGTAAATCTTTTGTTTTTTTTCCTTTTGATCCATCATTCAAAACATAAAGCCTCCGCTAGATATTGCACAACATAAAGAAATTTACTGCACAGCATAAAGAAGAAATTATTTCCAAATGTTTTCGCCTGTCAACATAGTATAGGACTGGGTAATGGCTTTCTAATAAACTCATTCATTTATTCCTCCCTTTAAAGTGCAATACTTACTGAATGTTTGTCATATGCTAGACTTTTCTTTCAGATGCTAGAGAGGCTGTGAAAGTGATCAAGACCGATGTGGCCTTCATCCTTCTTTAAATGCCTTTAATGCATAGATTTTAGAAGAAAATATGGCTGTAGTTCAAAGACATCTAAGAGTATGTTTAAAATAATGGAAATCTAAAATAATAACACTAGAAACATCATATGGAACAATAATTTACTAAGCACGTACTAGAAACCAGACGTTGTGTTAGTCTCTTTATACATGGCACTCATTTAATAAAGATGCCCTCCTAAAAAGATGAAATTACCATTTAGAAGAAATTACACGAAGACAAATGAGAAAAATCTTTCCTTTAGCAGAGTTTAAACGTGGCCTTTCCACAGTAGAGAGAATATTCCATCCTAAAGTCGACAGGAAAAAATTTTTTCATATTAGTTCAAGTAGATTATGAGAAGATGTTTGGGTTAAAAAAAATCACGTTGTCATAAAAATATATTTCCAATTTCAAATCTTTTCAATTGAAAATTCTATAAACTACAGTTTAAGCATGATACATAAATATCCCTCTGTCGATATCATTGCGCAACAGTGCTAATAAATACGTTGCCAAACCAATAAAATAAAACATTACTGGGTGCAGTAATTAGTCTTAGCTTTTTTTCTTTTTGCAAACTCCAGTCCAACCAAAAGTCACCTGAATAAATCATAAATTCATAGGACTGCAATTCGGGCCCATGCAAAAACTGGGTGACTTAACCCAAAGGTGTCTTGACAATCTTTTAAAGAGCATTCTCGGGAGAAGCTATTTGACTCTAACCCTGGAACCGCCACTCAAAAATATCTTTTTTTAAAAAACGAGAGAATGGGAACGGGGGTCAGCCAAGTGAAGTCCATTTGTAAGCTTCGGAGGAACTGGTTCAAGGCAACATGTTTCTCCAACTCCAGGTTGGAGACACCGGGATTCCAAAATGGGAATCTACTCACTTCGCTTTTAGAGGACAAACACGTGCACAACTTGGCTTCGGGCTGCATTCAGGTAATGCCTGGAACCCGGAGCTCCCAGGCCGCCCCCGCCCAGCGCTGGCCGCTCCATAGGGGACGAGGACCGGCTCCAGTCACCTCGCGACCCACGCGCACACACCCGCCCCCGGCCCGCCGTGCTCGTTGCCGCGGACCTGCAAAGTTTCCGCGGCCGCTCACTTGGGGGTAACTAGCCAGGGGTACGCCCGGAGGCTGCGGGGCCCTGGGCGCCTCGGCTGCGCGGGCGAAGCCCGGGTTATGCAAGGGTCGCCGAGACCGGCTCAGCAAGCAAGTGCAGCCGGGCCGCCCCGACGCTGGGTGTGCGGCTGAAGCCGCGAGGAACGGCAGGGGGCTCGGCGGGCCGCACTCACCGTCTATGTTCTCCCGGTCGCTGATGTGCTGCAGGTTGCAGCCCGTGTCCTCGCGGCTCAGGTCCGTGTCCGGCCGGTAGGACTCCAGCCGGGAATGGGCATTCCTCCGGAGCTTGGGGCTGGACGACACGCAGCACGAGGTAGTGTTCCCCATCTTCGGCGGCCCCCCGACTCCTGCTGCGGTCCTGTTCTCCCCGACCCCGGGCGCCGGGCGCTGGCAGACGCGGGGCGCGGGCGGCGGGGGCGTGTGGGGAGGCCCGCCCGCTCGCCGCCAAGGGAGGGGGCGGAAGCCGCGGCCGGCCGCCGGGTCAGCAGCGGCGGCGGCGGCGGGGCCTCGCCATGGGCGGCGGCGGCGACGAGCGGGCGACGGCCCCGGCTCCCCCTCGGCCGGCCTATCCGCGGCGGAGGAGCGCTCGGGTCCGCGCGACTGCGGCCGCCGCGCCTACCTCACCCCGCCGCGGCCATGGCGGGCGGCGCCGCGCAGGCCGCCTCCCCCAGCGCTTCCCAGTCGGTGTCCGCTTCCCCCGCGGCGGCGGCCGCCTCGGCAAGAGGTTCCGGTTCAAGCTGGGGGCACGCGTGTCAGCGCCGGACTGCGGGACTAGCCGGCTAGCTAGCGGGCAGCGGGCGTGGGCCCTGGGCCCCGCGCGGCGCGGTGCGGCCAGGGAGGATGCTGACGGCACTACCCCGCCAGCGGCGCCCGCCCTCGCCGCAGCCCCCGCCCCGCCCCGTCGCCGCCCCTTCCCTCTGCCCTGGAAGCAGATCGGCGGCCGCGGGGAGGGCCGGGGCGGCGCGGCCCCGCGGGGATGTGGGATCGCTCCCGGGGGCCGCGCCTCTCTCCGGCGCTAGGGTCGCGGGTCTGGAGGCCCTTCCCCACCCGGCCTCTGCCTCTTCTACTCCCCCGGGCCGGACGGAACGGGACCTAGCGCGGTGTGCGAGGTGTGTTCCCGGGACCCGCAGCGGGCGCGAGCGCAGCCGCGGCTGGGTTGGGGACGCAGGCCCAGGGAGCTGAGGCTGCGCCTGCCTCTCCGAGACCGGTCTGGCTCTTTTTGTCTTCTTTTTCTAATTTATTTTTTTAGAGATACGGTTTCGCTCTGTCGCCCAGGCTGGAGGGCAGTGGCGCAGTCTCGGCTCACTGCAGCCTGAACTCCTGGGCTCAAGCGATTCTCCCGCCTCAGCCTCCGAAGTAGCCAGGACTACAGGCGCGCGCCACCACGCCTGGCTAAGGTAGGAGGGGTGTGTGTGTGTCCAAAGTAGTGAGGACTACAGGCCCCCGCCACTACATTAGGCTAAGGTAGGGTGTGTGTGTGTGTGTGTGTGTGTTAACTTTTTGTAGAGATGGAATCTCGCTTCGTAACACAGGCTCCCGCCCCTAAGCCAGGCTAAGGTGGTGGATGTGTGTGTGTGTCTGTGTTAACTTTTTGTAGAGATGGGATATCGCTTCGTAACCCGCGCTGGTATCGAGCTCCCGGCTTCAAACAGTCCTCCCGTCTCGGCCTCCCATGGGATTATGGGCATGAGCCACGGCACCCGGCTCATTTTAAAAGAAGCTGGGCCTTGATTTGGGAGTTCTCTCTTCTATTATATTTTGAGCTTTGCCGAGAACTTGATGGTGACCTTGTTTTAAGCTGTGAAATCTGGAGGTCCCAGAGCTATTTTAATGTTGAATTCGCTGTGGAGTGTTTTGAGTTCCTTGGAGGTTAACGTGAGGTAGAGAACTAAATTAACAAAATTTATCCACTGCCCTTGCTTTGCTTTGCTTTTAGAATGCCTTCGGGTTTTGTCGTGATGGGGACAAGTTCACTTAGGCCAGTTGACTAAGATCAAGGTATGTGAACGTTCCTGGCTGTGAGAGAAGTACAGTAAATGTTGGTTCGTATTCCCTCCCGACGCCCATCTCTGACTTTTCTTGCCTTTATTGGGAAGAATATAAGGTGAAGAAACAAACTTCCTACCCTTTTTCCAAATATTTACTGAGGAGAGTCATGAGGAGAGTCTGGTCGGGGGGTGGAGGGGGTGGGAATTTTTTGAACTAGTTCTTGAAAAAAAGACTAGTACGATAGTACAGCTATCTTAATTTTTTATATGAGGAAACTGAGGCCCAGAAATCATGCCTTGATGTATTCAGACCTCAGTACCTGTTAGTGACAAATCCAGGTGCTAAAAGGGAAGAGAAGGAATAAGGGACTTGGTATTTGTCTAGCATCAGCAATGTGTGGACATCTTGCCAAAGGCTTTATAAACATTTCATTTAATTCTCTCCATATCAAGCCATGTTTTAACCTGTGCGTTCTCTTGCTCTCAAAGTACTGTTTATACATTTATTAGTCCATATTTTAAAAGCTCCATGCTCTCAACTGTATTAATGCTATTTGTTAGGATAAGTGGCATATGTCCATGGAAAATAAGTGGCTGCAAAGTGGTAATGCTGACCAGATGAGAAAAGAAATATGAAAGGGGAATTCTAAAGAATTACAGCCCTGGAGAGGGTGGGTAGACAGCAACAGTCCAAAATAGTGCTCTTCATTGAGGCTGTGTAGACCTTCCTGCTTCCTGGGAAAGCTGATTGGGGCATATTTACACTTGCATGTGTGTATTCAGATTGTCTGGGCTATGGAGTGTGGGTTAGATTGCTGAACCCTTGGGAGAGGAGTTCCCTTGTTGTCTGTTCTGATTGCTGCTTTGTAATTTGGGCCATATATGAAAGTCAGCATTCAGTCATTGAACCATAGGTGTGTGGCATATCTACTTAGGCGCATTACGCAATTTTTATTTCATTATAAAATATATAACATTTACATTCAATTATGGTTTGAAGGCTTAAGAGGAGAAAGAGACAGTGGCACTAAGGTGACAGCGTAGCTGGCTGCATGCTTCCTGTCCAGGCAGGTCACTGGGCAGTGTTAACTGGGAAGAGCACCTGGAAGACCAGAGATCAATGTAGCCACATACCCTTAACAAAGGGTGGTACAGCCTCTGGTCTGCCGGGATTTTTCTGCCCCCGCACCATCCCTATCTCCTCTTTGAGATTTCCACCATATTCCCCTTAGGTATGTACCTGTTTGGACTTTAGAGTGTAACTTTTGGTCAAGAATCCTGGAGAGAAAAGATAGGTACTAAAGCCTCACTAGTGATTTGCCTGGCTGCCGACTCCCGCAACTCACCCACCCTACATGCACACTTCAGACTCCTCCAGGCAGATGCTCCCTGCCTGACACACAGTGACACTTTGGGAAAAATTGAAGAACAGTAACCAACTCTGAGCAGAGAAATGTGATGTCAAAATGATAGTAATGAGAGATGTCATTTGTTGAAAGCCTGCTAGCTGTCATGGACTATACTATTTCTTACATCTAAATCTGATAAGTTGCACCCCATTTTATAAATAGACACTTTAACTCTGATAAGTAAACCTATGCAAGATCAAAATACTGAGAAATGTCCTAACTGGGGATTTGAACCTGGTTCTAAATTCCAAAGTCCAAGCTACATCCACGCCAACCTCCTACCTCCCATCTCCGGGACTTTGTGAGTAGAAAAACAAGTGTTGCTTCTCTCCTTCTCTTTTTTCTGTCCTAAAGGAAGCTGGGAGCTGACCACTTAGGACTAGTACTAACCTTTAAGGGAGAGAAAGGGATGAGGGTAGCCTTGTTATTTCTGTGGGGTTCAGCCCTCAGACCAGAGTAAGAAGACAGGCAACAAGGTTGAGGAGTAGCCATATGCAGAAATAACATGTGTATCTAGCCACAGCATCTCCAGCACTGTGTCACTCGGGAATCAAAATACAGGGACAGTTCCTCAGTAGAGTGTGATCTAGCCCAGAATGTGGACAAGGGGAGTGGGGAAGGGGAGAGGTACACACTGAGCACTGTAACAAGGCCAACACGCTTGAGGAGGATTAGGAGGATGGCTTGAGTCTGGGAGTTGGAGGCTGCAGTGAGCTATGATTGCACCACTCTACTCCAGCCTAGGTGACAGAGTGAGACCCTGTCTCTTAAAAAAAAAAAAAAAAATTGGCCTGGATCTACTCATACCCACCCTGCTGTTTGAGCAGAAAGAATCTTTTGGGAATTATTTTGTTTCATCTTTCTCCATGATCACTGTTGAAGAATTTGATCACTGTAACCAGGTAAATATAAAACTTAGATGGGCCGGGCATGGTGGCTCACACCTGTAATCTGAGCAATTTGGGAGGCCAAGGCGGGTGGATCACGAGTCAGGAGATCGAGACCATCCTGGCTAACACGGTGAAACCCTGTCTCTTTTAAAAATACAAAAAATTAGCCAGGAGCGGTGGCGGACACCTGTAGTCCCAGCTGCTCGGGAGGCTGAGGCAGGAGAATGGCATGAACCCGCGAGGCAGAAGTTGCCATGAGCCGAGATCACGCCACTGCACTCCAGCCTGGGCAACAGAGCGAGACTCCATCTCAAAAAAAAAAAAAAAAACTCAGATGAACTGTAGCTAAGTCAGTGCTCTTGATGCTGTTTTAGCAGTGGTAGCTTTGTTTTTCACAGAAAAAAACAAAATTTTCTGTGGAACCACACTATTTAAAACGTAAGCGATATTAGTATCAACTTGTATAATTCATAGATCTACTTATAGAAAACAATCAAGAATAGGCTACCTTAATTGAATCAGGAGGAGATAATTGCAGTCTTACATCAGCCATACTCATATCCATGAAATATGAGTCAGTCATTTGCACAACTCCCTGAGTCACCTCCTAGAACACAGAAAACACTGAGCTGAGTTAGCCCAGGACCTGAACCTTTCGTGAAAAGGAAAATGTGTAGTGTCTCCTCAGGGTATGGCTGCCCTTTTACCTGCTAGTCGATTTCTCATGACAGTTACTCAAGCATTTCTAAGGCAGTTGTGAAATAACCAAGACCTTCTGTGTGTTGTGCTACTGATGCTCCTCCTGTCACCGACCTCCTCTCCAAATGAGGCCTGCCTGTTGTTCTTGGTGGTAGGCAGTCCACAGTGTAACCAGCTACAGGGGAAGTATTTACTTTGATAGCCACTTGACCTTGATCAAGGCAGGTGACTCATTTATGGATAACATTTTTGAGAGTATACTGAGCCAGGAACCATGAGGATACAAAAGTGGATTATAGTTTCCATTCTGGAGAAACTCACAGTCCAGTAAGTTAAACAATCACAAGAAGTTTCCAGCAATGAGAGTGATTACAGCCACTGAGTGGTGAAATCTAAGGAATGCCAAGCCTGCCGCCTATAAATATCTACATTTATCGCCTGGGCATATACCTAAAATTGCACCATGAGAAATTTATTTCCATGAAATTAGGAACTACCCAGAAATTCTCTATCCAAATAAAAATTCCCGCAAGAAAATAAGGATGGCTAATAGTTTTAAGTAGTAGTGCCGGCCGGGCGCGGTGGCTCAAGCCTGTAATCCCAGCACTTTGGGAGGCCGAGACGGGCGGATCACGAGGTCAGGAGATCGAGACCATCCTGGCTAACACAGTGAAACCCCGTCTCTACTAAAAATACAAAAACTAGCCGGGCGAGGTGGCGGGCGCCTGTAGTCCCAGCTAGTCGGGAGGCTGAGGCAGGAGAATGGCGTAAACCCGGGAGGCGGAGCTTGCAGTGAGCTGAGATCCGGCCACTGCACTCCAGTCCGGGCGACAGAGCGAGACTCCGCCTCAAAAAAAAAAAAAAAAAAAAGTAGTAGTGCCAAGTCTTTTGGACCAGAGTAACTGCCAGGGATGTTGTGTTGAGGAGGATTCTGAGGTCATGTTCCAGCTTAGCAGAGAAGGGAGCCGCCATGAGGGAAGGGGTGAGGGAGAGGGTAACACTTGTGCCACATATTTTTTCTTAAGTAAAACCTTTGTTAATAGAATGCATGATGAAACAGGGACAGCCAGGGTCTCTGGCATCTGGGAGAAAGCCCACTTGGAAACTGACTTATCTGCCTCACCACTGCAAGTTCACTATCTGTCCCCACACTAAATGGCCTTAGGAAGCCCACACTATCTCTTGCCAAACTCTACCTTCTTTATTCTTCCGTACTCTTCAAGAAGAGAAATGGTATATATATATGGGATCCTTGAGAACTAGGATGTACCTGTGATCAGGCAAAATGTAGCATCTAGCAGGGTCAAGCATAGGTTGAAGTGAGAGAGGTGGCTGCTGTGCTCCCCAGTGGCTGTTCTCCCATCTCCCGTAGTTTCAAGGCCTGTTTCGTGAAGAACAGCAATGTGCCCAGCTCAAAGATGACAGCTGGCCACAGGGCTGAGTCTGGCCACTAAGATGTGAGTGGATGCTTCCAGAAAAACTCTCTAAAGAGGCTACCTCTAGCCAGGCACGGTGGCTCACGCCTGTAGTCCTAGCACTTTGGGAGGCCAAGGCGGTGGATCACCTGAGGTCAGGAGTTTGAGACCAGCCTGGCCAACATGGCAAAACCCCATCTCTACTAAACATACAAAAATTAACCGGGCACGGTGCCACACTCCTGTAATCCCAGCTACTCATGAGGCTGAGGAGGGAGAATTGCTTGAACCCAAGAGGTGGAGGTTTGCAGTGAGCTGAGATGGTGCCACTGCACTCCAGCCTGCATGACAAGAGCAAGACTCCATCTCAAAAAAAAAAAAGCTACCTCTTCTCTGCTTCTTGGAGTATGGTCATGATAGCTGGAGTTCTAGCATCCAGTTGCAGTTTTCCTTGATTGGCCCCCAGACGATAGGTACTATGACCAAGACCTGTGGGGCCATCATGTGTACTTGGCTCCCCGTAGGAGAATCCAGGATGGAATGGAATGATACAGTAGGCAGGCTCTGGAGCCAAGATGCGGTATAAGTGGTAAAAATAACTGATTCACCCAACAGGCAGATTAGGCCCATGAAAATTAGAAGGATTATCTGACATATTACTTTAATACAGCACTTCTTCAGTATTCCCAGAACTGTAGCTAACGGTTCCTGTGAACAGGAAGCTCCTTGAATATACCCTGGCAAGAAATCTTTCTATCCAAGGTGACTGACTTTGGGAGGGGATTTATTGAGGTGTCCCCCAAGCCAGGCACTTTCACATACCTTAATCTTAGTTAACTGGCTTCACTTCAGACCCTGTTCCTAACAGGACAAAACCCGACAGCATTTTAAAAGCCAAAAAGGGATAGTTGATGAGTTGTACTTGTCTCTGTCTCACGTTAGTAACCTCCAAGGAACTCAAAAGGCACTGCAGCTATAATTCAACATTAAAATAGCTCTGGGCCCCCCAGGAGCAGCTCAATAGACCCTACTGAAGTGGGTGGTCCTGTCCCTCCCCTGCTTAAAATCTGTCAATAGCTTCTCATTGTTTTTAGACTAAAAACCCAGCCCACCTGACAGTCAAGTTGGCCTGCTCCCCAGGCTTTCTCCCCAGCTGCTCAAACCTGCTCACAACTCCCTCGGTATCTCCCACTGTGGCCTCTCACTTTGCTTCTGTGACCTCTTCCCTCTGAGCGCTATTCCTCCCCACCTCTGCATCTTACTTAACCTTCAAGGCCTGGCACAAACAATGCTTTTCCTTTGTCCTTCATACTGGAGACTGGAGATGATAAACTCGCATAGATTCTCTCTGAATAAATATTTCCCATGCCAGTTAGTGTTTTTTTAAAACTATAATGACTGCAAAATATATTAGGTGTACTCTAACTTATTTAACCTCTCCCCAGTGAATGGACATTTCATTTGTTTCTTTTTCAGGATAATAAAAACAGTTCCGGTATGAAAAAAAAAAATTTTTTTTTTGTATTTTTGGTAGAGACGGGGTTTCACCATGTTAGCCAGGATGGTCTCGATCTCCTGACCTCATGATCTGCCCATCTTGGCCTCCCAAAGTGCTGGGATTACAGGCGTGAGCCATTTCATCCGGCCGGGGATGAACATTTTTATATGCTAATCTTTGTCTCTATCTGCTCATTTCTATAAAAGGAATCATTAGAATTGGAATATCTAGGTCATTTTGACCAAAAAGGAACATTTTAAAATCTCTTAATATTGCCATATGACATCTTAGAAAGTTTACATCATTTTACACAAATAATTGTTTCCTTATTGATGGTCCAAACCTAGAGAATTTTTGGTCATTCTGTGATCTGTCATTGGACAAATTTCCATTGCTCCTAGCAGCATTTTATACATACTTATCAAGATGTATTATGATTTATACACACTTATCAAGATGTATTATGTTTTGCTTGCATTTCTCCAAGTAAGCTCTGAAGTGGAAAACAGAACTTGTTTTACTCTTTGTAGCACTGTACTGAGAATAGTAGCACCTAACAGGCATCAAAGCCCTTTCTAGGTAAATCTGCAGAAAGATTAATTGTCTCAGTCTCAGTTTCCCTGTGATAGATCAAAATAAAGCTTACCTAACCTAGGGAAGCTGCATACAGTTGAAGAGCTATATTCATCTTAACCTGGCCCTGACAGCTCTTCAACATGTTTTTCTTTTCCAAGTTCCACATTGCTTCACCATGTCCTTTTAACAGCCCCATTTTTTATTTTATCCATCACACGAACTTGTAGTTGGTTCTGCCTGCAGCGTTTCTCCATGATATAACCTCATCATATACACTCAGGAGCCTGAGAAATGAGTATCACAAACCACAGAGTCTTCTTGTTGCTTAGTTACTGTCCTGCATTTCCTGGGGACTTTACCTTGGCAAAGTATATGATGCTACGTTTTAATGAATGTTGATCAGTCACTGTATGATAAATGCCAGGAAAAACAGTGAGAGATAAAAAGAAAGAAGTGTGAATCCTGCTCTTCTGCCTATATCCCAGCTCCATTTTCACGTCTTTTTGTATCAGCCCCCAGAATCTGGGGTCGTCTGTTTGAAAATGAGATCGATTTCATAACATCTGTATAGCTCTGCTTGCTGTGGTACTGGGCTGGAAAGAGGCAGGTCAAAGCAGGTGCCCCCCTCACCAGTGTGCCCTGAGGATGCAAAGGCCCTGTTTGCCTGGTGGTAACACCTTCAGTGCCCATTAGGGGGCCCAAAATTGCCAGTTGTCTATCCCTTTGGGACTGACGCCTTAAAATCTCATTTTGTCTTTGAGAAGTGGTATTTGGAATGTTCACACATCAAAATGTTACCGTTTTCTGCTAGCACAGTACCAGCTAGTGTATCTTAGCCAGCTGGCTCACCTCTCAAGGCACTAAAGGAACAGAAAAACACAGGGCAATCCCTGTAAGCCTCATTCCTTCACTCGGTAACCTGTGAGAAGCTACAGAGAAAGGACCAGTGAGAGCACAGGATCAGCTCTTGCTGGGGAGCCACCATAGAGGGCCTGGAGCACTCAGAGGAAAACATGGGGACATCAAGTATACAGGAGATCAGACGAAAAACAGTAAAGTCAGCTCCGGAAAGACTCATACCTCTCACCCCCACTGCCTCAACCTCCTCTCAAGGTGTAGAGTTCACAGCTTTTCCTTGGGAAGCTTCTGTGTCTACAGTGCTCAACAGAAGAGACGAACCGGGTTTAGGTTACTATCTTCCATACCCTAAATGTGAACATTGTAATATTGGAAGTACAGTAGCAAAAGGAAAGCACTTCTCAGGAAGGAAAAATACATCTACTCCTGCTAACAGTTTTCTCCATTCACAAAATATTACTGATTTTTTTAAACTTTGGAAAGAATATTAATATTCATAGATGTCAGATTAGTTGGGCAAAATATGCTAAAAATTGCCATTTAGTTTATAATAGTGAAAAACTGAATGCAACCTAAACGCCCATGAATGATAGCTAGTTACATACAGTGGACTACAATGGAATTCTATGAAGTCATAAAAATAAGGATGTACATCTGTATTTATTGTTACAGAAAGAAAGCCACAAAATACTGTCGAGAGAGAAAGCAGACCGCAAAACTGAATATATATGCAAAGAGATGTCGTTAGGGATATTTACTGTTAAACAGTGATTAACTTAGTTGTCTTTTTTTTCTCTGTTCTTTCTTTTCTTTTTCCTTTTTTGCTTTAAATCTGTATCTTTTTAAAAAGCAATAATACATTTCCTCCCTCCAAAAAAGAATAGCCTAGTGAAATCTTTTACTTCAAATGCTTTTCCCCTTATTAATCTTTGTATCAACCATTGTGGTTTGCTAAAACCAGGAAGGATTGTAGAGTAGAATCCATGCCCACGATAGAACAAAATCGAAGCAGGAAGACACTTCATATGTGGTTATAAGACCAGGAGGACCAGGAGACAAAGGGAAGCCATGGTGTGTGTGTGTGTGTTTTGTTTTGAGAGAGTGTCGCTTTGTCACCCAGGCTGGAGTACAGTGGTACCATCATAGCTCACTGCAGCCTCCAACCCCTGGGCTCTAGCAATCCTCCCACCTAAGCCTCTCTAGTATCAGGGACTACAGGTGTGCATCACCACATCCAGCTAATTTTTAGTTTAGTTTTTTTTTTTTTTTTGAGACAGGGTCTTGCTATGTTGCCCAGACTGGTCTGAAACTCGTAGGCTCAAGTAAACCTCCCAAAGCACTGGGATTACAGGTGCGAGCCACCACACCCAGCCTAGAAGCAATGGTTCTGATCCAGGAAAAGTGCAGCCTGGAAACTCAGCATTATGTACAGAATCTTAGCTCTTAGACTAAAAGGCATCAGCTGGTACAGTGTCTTGCCTTTGGGCACCGAACGTGTTAGCTTCCATTTTATTTAACTTACTGTAAAATTATATTAGCTATGCTGCCACTTAAGCCAAGATGCTTTCTGTCGAGTCACTTAGGTTCCATCCTTTTGAGGGCCCTGCCGTTTCATTGCCTCTCCTTTCCCATTCCCCTCCCCAAGGCTGTACTTTGAGTAACTGTATGTGCATTTTCCTGTGCCTTTTCATTATTAAAACACTGTAAAAGGTAATGTCTCTAAAATGCAAACCATAGTCTTCTCCATTGAAAAATATTTTCCAGGCCAGGCCCTCCACCTGGATGACAGAGTGAGACTCTGTCTCACAAAAACAAAAAAACTCATTAAACTGTATAACTAAAATGGGCGCATTTTATGTAACTCATATCTCAGTAAAGTGTATTTATTTATTTATTTATTTATTTATTTATTTATTTATTTTGCAACAAGGTCTTGCCCCGTTGCCCAGGTTAAAGTGCAGTGGCATAATCATGGTTCACTGTAGCCTTGAACTCCTGGACTCAAGTGATCCTCCTACCACAGCCTCCTCCCAAGTAGTTGGGACCATGGGCATGTGCCACCATGCCCAGCTATTTTTTTTTTAAGAGATGAGGGGCTGGCTTTGTTGCCCAGGCTGGTCTCGAACTTCTGACCACAAGAGATCCTCCTGGTCTTGGCTTCCCAAAGTTCTGGGATTACAGGTGTGAACTACCATGCCTGACCAAAGTTGATTTGAAAAAATGAAAAGGGGACCGAGCACAGTGGCTCACACTTGTAATCAATCCCAGCACGTTGGGAGGCTGAGGCTGGTGGATCACCTGAGGTAGGGAGTTCGAGACCAGGCTGACCAACATGGATAAACTCTGTCTCTACTAAAAATACAAAATTAACTGGGCGTGGTGGCACATGCCTGTAATCCCAGCTACTTGGGACGCCTCAGCTTGAACCCAGTAGGTGGAGGCTGCAGTGAGCCGAGATCATGCCATTGCACTCCAGCCTAAGAAACAAGAGCGAAACTCTCTCAAAAAAAAAAAGAAAGAAAGAAAGAGTTCTGGGCTTGGTGGCTCACGCCTGTAATCCCAATACTTTGGGAGGCCAAGGTGGGCGGATCACCTGAGGTCAGGAGTTCAAGACCAGCCTGGCCAACATGGCCACAAACCCCTCTCTACTAAAAATACAAAAAATTAGCTGAGTGTGGTGGCACACGCCTGTAGTCCCAGCTATTCAAGCAGCTGACACACAAGAATCGCTTGAACCTAGGAGGCAGAGGTTGCAGTGAGCCAAGATCATGCCACTGCATTCCAGTCTGGGTGATAGAGTGAGACTCCATGTCAAAAAATGACACAAAACAAAAATGAAAGGGAAATAAGAGTCATTACCAATATAATTAGGTTTAAATTTTTAGTTAAAATCAAATTTTGACTGAACTAGGATTGCCAAAAATGTCCTTAACTTCGTATCTCCAAATAAAACTCTTGCAGTTAATTTATGTTGTTTATACAGCTAGCTAATTCTCTATATTTTTATAGTATGTTGACACTTAAAATTTCAGTCTCTTCTAGTGGTTCCATGAGTGGGACTGAGGGGGTAATGGGTGTTCTCATTATAGCCTTCAGAAGGCTGCCTATATATAAGTGTGCACAAATAACTATTATTCAGAGAATTAGAATCATCACAAAATATCCTTTATGAAGGATAAATATAGGCTACTGTATCCTTTATGACTGTTAAATATAGCCTAATGTTTCTTTTATTCTTCAGACCCAGTTCAACTGTATAGAAAAAAAATGTATGCACAAAAGCAGCACTCTATAATTAAAAAAATATTCCTTATTGGTCTTTTGGATTTTGGTTCTGCATAAGTATGAGTTTCTCATCAGGCCTCCCTCTCTAGACTACTAAAGCCTAAAGCAATACTTCCCTCTCTCAGCTCTTAGAGGAATTACTGGGTGTCTTGTTTATTTGGCAATTCCATGCTTACACACTCTTCAATGGGATCTTCAGCTCCTTGAGACCACAGTAGATACCTAAGTATTTGTCAGTGTAATTTTTTGTATTGATTTACTGAATTCAAAAGGTTTATACAAATATTTTGTTTACAGGGTTTCATTACAATCCAAATAAGCTTGTATGCTTAGTAATTCCAAAAATGTTGTAGGTATTCAAATTAGCGTTGCTCATTCATGCCATTTAATTTACAGAGCTCAGCTGCAGTAGTTTTCTCCAGTGGATGATGTAAGGGAGTCATTGGCAGAGAAGCAAGAGACTTGGCTTCAGAGTGGGCAGTAACAGGGCTGAATCTGGTTTTACAAAGCAGGTACTGTAAAGCTCTCATTGCCTCTCTGAGGACAAGGCTTTGAGCCATGAGTCCCAGGGTCCTCTAAGTGGAGGCTTCTTAAAGGAATTGAGCCTCGTTTCCTGGATTTGAGGTTTATTCTTTTTCACATTCCCTATGTACACCAAATATATTTAGTATTTATTATATTTTAAGTTTAAACCTTTGGAATTTTTTTTTTTAGACAGAGTCTCACTCTCGCCCAGGCTGGAGTGCAGTGGCGTAACCTCAGCTCACTGCAACCTCCGCCTCCCAGGTTCAAGCGATTCTCCTACCTCAGCCTCCTGAGTAGCTGCGACTACAGGCATGTGCACACCATGCCCTGCTAATTTTTGTATTTTTAGTAGAGACAGGGTTTCATCATGTTTGCCAGGCTGGTCTCAAACTCCTTACCTCAGGTGATCTGCCTGCCTTGGCCCCCGGACATGTCGGGATTACAGGCGTGAGCCACTGCGCCAGGCTGCAGTTTGATGAGTTTTGAGAAAGTAATATACGCATGTAACCACCATCACCACAATGAAGATCTAGAACATTTCCATCATCCCCAAATTCCCTGGTACTCATCCCTGGTCCCAGGCAAGCCCTCATCTGTTTTCTGTTACTGCGGATCAGATTTGTCTTTTCTAGAGTCTCATAAAAATGTGATCTTACGAAATGTGTAGACTCTTGTGCGTAAGGTTTCTTTTCCTCAGCATAATGTTTTTAGACTTGTCTATGTTGCATGAATGAGTGGTTCATTTCTGTTTATCACTGAGTATTTTTCCAATGTATGTATATACCACAATTTGTTTATATACCACAAATGTTGATGGACATTTAGGCTTTGTCCAGTTTTGTCTATTATAAATAAAGCCATTATGAACATCTGTGTACAAGTTTTTGTGTGTACATGTTTTCTCTTGGGTAAATATCTAGGAGTAAGACTACTGGGTTGTATGCTAAGTGTATGTTTAATTTTAAAAGAAATGGCAGCCGGGTGCAGTGGCTCACACCTATAATCCCAGCACTTTGGGAGGCCGAAGTGGACAGATCACCTGAGGTCAGGAGTTCAAGACCAGCCTAGCCAACATGGCGAACCCCCATGTCTACTAAAACTACAAAAAAAATTAGCCGGGCATGGTGGCACACGCCTGTAATCCCAGCTACTTGGGAGGCTGAGGCAGGAGAATCGCTTGAACCCGGGAGGTGGAGGTTGCAGTGAGCTGAGCTCACACCACTGCTCTCCAGCCTGAGCGACAGTGCGAGACTCCATCTCAAAAAAAAAAAAAAAAAACGCCAAACTGCTTTCCAAAGTCCTGGTACCATCTTACAACCCACCAGTAAAGTTTTGAGAGT
Source organism: Trachypithecus francoisi (assembly GCF_009764315.1). NCBI lineage: Eukaryota > Metazoa > Chordata > Mammalia > Primates > Cercopithecidae > Trachypithecus > Trachypithecus francoisi. The sequence continues at coordinate 561,565 of NW_022680462.1, forward strand.
TGTCGCTGCCGTACGTTCTCACTGGTAATAACTTGCTATTATCAGTCTTTTTAATTTTCACCATTCTAATGGATATGTAGTGGTATCTAACTGTGGTTTTACTTTGCATTTCCCTGATGACTAATGATGTTGACATATTTTTGTGTGCATGTTGGATATTCATGTATCTTTGTAAAGTGCCTATTCAGTGTGTTTTCCAATTTAGTTGGGTTGGTTGTCTTCTTATTCAGTTGTAATAATTATTCATATTCTAGATACAATACCTTTGGCAGATATGTAGATATGTGTTGTGTGACTATTTTCTCCCAGTCTGTGACTTGTCTTCATTTTGTTAGCATTGTCTTTTGAAGAGCAGAAGTCTTTAACTTTGTAAAAGTCTAATTTTTAGCTATCTTCTTTTATAGCTCTTGTCTTTGTTTGTGTGTGTGTGTGTGTCTTCAATTATCTAAGAACTCTTTGACTCCCTCCAGATCATGTAAATGTTCTCCTATGTTTTATTTTAGACATTTTAAGTTTTACCTTTTTTTTTTTTTTTTTTGAGACAGAATCTCTCTCTGTCACACAGGATGGAGTGTAGCGGCACGATCTCAGCTCACCACAGCCTCTGCCTCTCAGGTTCAAGCAATTCTGCCTCAGCCTCCCAAGTAGCTGGGACTACAGGAGGTAGTCCCACTGCCACACCCGCTAATTTTTGTATTTTTAGTAGAGATGGAGTTTCACCATGTTGGCCAGTGTGGTCTTGATCTCCTGACCTGGTGATCCACCCGCCTCATTCTCCCATAGTGCTGGGATTACAGGCGTGAGCCACCGCACCCATCCAAGTTTTACCTTTTAAGCTTAGGTACACGGTCCAATTTGAGGTGAATTTTGTGTATGAGTAAGTTAATAATCAATGTTCATTTTTTCCCATATGGTTATCCAGCTTTTCCTGCACCATTTGTTGAAAAGACTTTCTCCTATTGACTTACTATGGCCACTTTGTCAAAAATTACTTGCCCATAGACGTGGGTTCATTTATTTTGTTCCATTAATCCAAATGTTGATCCCATAATAATAATGTAGCTTTAGACTGAAGTGCAGTGGCATGATCACAAGTCATTGCATCCTCCACCACCCAGACTCAAGCAATCCTCCTGTCTCAGCCTTCCAAATAACTGAGACCACAGGTGTGCACCACCACACCTGGCTATTTTGCTGCTGTTTGTTTTTGTAGAGATGGGGTTTCACCACATTGCCCAGGCTGATCTTGAATTCCTGGGCTGAAGCAGTCTTCTCACCTCAGCCTCCAAAAGTGCTGGGATTATAGGTGTGAGCCACCATGCCCCACCCCTGCTGGGATTTCAGTTAAGATTACATTGTATCTATGGAACAATTTGGGAAAAATGGTCATTATCATATTTAGTCTTGTAGTTCATAGACATAGTATATCTCCATTTATTTGCATCTTTAATTTTCAACATAATATTCAGCAATGTTTTTATAGTTTTAATTGTATAGGTGCCTTGCATGTATTATGTTAAATTTATCCCTAACTAGTCCATGTTTTTGATACTAGAGTAAACGGTGTGTGTGTGTGTGTGTGTATATATATATATCTATATTTTTTAGACGGAGCCTCACTCTGTCACCGAGGCTGGAGTGCAGTGGTGTAATCATAGCTCACTACAGCCTTGACCTCCTGAGCTCAAGCAGTCCTCCTGCCTCAGCCTCCCAAGTAGCTGGGATGACAGTGTGCAGTACCACACCCAGCTAATTTTTTTTTTTTATTGAGACAAGGTCTTGCTGTGTTGCCCAGGCTGGTCTCAACTTCCTGGACTCAAATGATCTTCCCTTCTCAGCCTCTCAAAGTGCTGGAATTACAGGTGTGAGCCACCCTGCCCAGCCAGAGGCATTGTTTTTGATACTATAGTAAATATTTTTTTTAAATTTCCAGGTGGTCATTGCTAGTATGCAGAAAATATTGTTTTGTATTAACCTATGCTAAAGTCACTTACTATTTTGATTTGCTTTTCATAAAGATTCCTTAAATGTTTCTACATACACAATCATGTCATCTGCAGATAGACAGTTTTATTTCTTCTTTTCAGCCTGTATGGTTTTCTTTGCCTTTTTCTTGCCTATTGTACTGGCTAGGACTTCCAGAGTAATGTTTAATAGAAATCCTGAGACTGGACATCCTTGCCTTATTTTCAATCTGAGGAGAAAGTATTCGGTTGTTCATCATTAACGGATGATGTTAACTGAAGGTTTTTCAGAGATTGTGTACTCTACCAGGATGAAGAAGGTCCCCTCTACTTCAAGTTTGCTAACAGTTTTAAAATTGTGAATGGGTGGCAAATTTTGTTAAATATTTTTCTGCATCTAATAAGAGGATTGCATATGATTTTTCTCCTTTATTCTGTAATATGGTAGTTATGTTGATTTTTTTAGTGTTAAACCAAGCTTGCATTCTTGGGATAAACTCCACTTAGTTGTGATGCATTATCCTTGCTGTATATTGCTGAATTCAATTTGCCAAAAATTTAATTAAGGATTTTTGCATCTGTATTCAGTGAGGTATACTGGTCTCTAGTGTTCTTTCCTTTCAGTGTCATTGGGCTCAAAAAAATGACTAGAGAAGTGATCTCTTTATTTTTAGAATGAATTTGTGTGTGTTTGTTAATTGTTTTTTTCCTTAAATATTTGATAGAATTTACTGCTAAAGCCACCTCAGTCTGAAATTTCTTTGTGAGAAGTTTTAATTCATAATTAAATTTCCTTTGTATATGTAGGGCTAGTTTCCTGTTTTTTTGTTTTTGGTTTTTTTTTTTTTTGAGACAGAGTGTCACAGTGTCGCCCGGGCTGGAGTGCAATGGCGCGATCTCGGCTCACTGCAACCTTTACCTCCCGGGTTCAAGCAATTCTCCTGTCTCAACCTCCCGAGTAGCTGGGATTACAGGCACCTGCCACCATGCCCAGCTAATTTTTTGTATTTTTAGTAGAGACAGGGTTTCACTATGTTGGCCATACTGGTCTCAAACTCCTGAGATGATAATTTTTTGTATTTTTAGTAGAGACGGGGTTTCATTATGTTGGCCAGGCTGGTCTCAAACTCCTGACCTCATGATTCACCCACCTCAGCCTCCCAAAGCACTGAGATTACAGCGTGAGCCACTGCGCCTGGCCTTCTTTCTATAGTTTCTTGAATCACTATGGTTAATCGGCATTCAACCAATTTGTCCATTTTATCTATGCCATTGAATTTATTTACATAATTATAATTTTTTTTGTTTTACTGTCTGCAAGATCTGTGGTGATATCATCTCTTTCATTTCTAATGTTGGTAATTTTTTCTTTTCCTCCTTGCTCTTATTGTTTGTTTATTTTGAGACAGGTTCTCATTCTGTCACCCAGACCGGGCTGGAACACAGTAGCAATCATAACTCAGTCAGCCTCAAACTCCTGGTCTCAGGCAGTCCTCCTGCCTCAGCCTCTCAAATTGTTGGAATTACAGGTGTGAGCTAGCCACTGTGTTCAGCCTCTTTTAATTCCTGTATGTATTAGCCAGTTGAAGTGGCTTACTTGAACCCAAGAGTTCTGGGCAACACAGCAAGACCTCATCTCTACAAATAGTTTTAAAAATTAGCTGGGGCATGGTGGCGCACACCTGTGGTCTCAGCTACTCGAGAGGCTGAGACAGGAGGATCTCTTGAGCTAGGGCAGTCAAGGCTTCAGTAAGCCGTGATCACGCCACTGCACTCCGGCCAAAAAATAAATAAATAAACATAGAAAATCTGAGTAGCCCTATATATACTAAGGAAATTTAATTATCAATTAAATTGTCACCTGAGTAACAGAGTGAGACCATGTCTCAAGGGAAGCAGGGGGAGGGGAGAGTCTTGTATTTATTATTTCCTTTCTTTTACTTTGTTTTACTTTGGTTTAATTTGTTCTTCTTTTACTATCTTTTTTTTTTTTTACTGAGTCATCATTATTGTTCTACCACTCGAATCACTGCATTGCTGCTGCTAAATGGCCAACAGATCCTTGCATAGAAACAAAAAAAGCTCTTGCTTTTCAGTATTACCAAAGGGAAATGTGTAGTCAGAACTGCAAGAAAATTGCCGTGTGATCCAGCTTCTGTCACATTTTAGTTTACAATACAGGAGCATAAAGTAGCTATTTAACTACCTCAAAAATAAGAAAATAATTTACCTTTCTGTGTATAACCTAATTAAAACCATGTCAGATCCAGCAAACCTGATTTTCATCTCTCTCCAGTAGATATAGGAGTATATATTAGTATTTCTACATCATGACTAGATAGGGGACTAAATTAAAATTGGCTACTCAGTTATCAGTTGTAAGGCCCACAGTTACACCTGGGTAGGTGGGTAGTTGCACATGCACACAGTTGGTGGTCACAACTCTACTTTCTTGCCCTTCTCCTTAACATGGAGCTATTTAATCTTATTTATTTATTTAGAAATAGGGTCTGGCTCTGTCACCTTGGCTGGAGTGCAGTGGCACAATCATGGGTAGAGACAAGGTCTTGCTGTGTTGCCCAGGCTGGCCTCAAACTCCTAGTCTCAAGTGATCTTCCCACCTCAGCCTCCGGAGTAGCTGGGACTATAGACACACACAACCACGCTCTGCCAATTTTGAAATTTTTTGTAGAAATGAGGTCTCCCTATGTTGCCCAGGCTGATCTTGAACTCTTGGCCTCAAGCAGTCCTCCCACCTCAGCCTACCAAGTGCTAGGATTACAGGCAAGAGCCACCATGCCAGGCTGGTGTTAGCCCTGTATGTACATGTTACTAACAGTGGTTGTGTAGATCACTCCTCCAAAGGGAAAGTCTCTCTAGATGGGTCTTTGACCCAGTTAAGCAGTAGCTTCCTCCAAATGGTGCCCACCTGTCCATTGACTAGGACATTTGAAGACAAAGTGAGTCTTCACTCACCATCACCATTCCCCACATCTCCTTTCCCTGGGAGCGCACACACTTAGGAGGGCAGTGCTGCTTCATCCACAAGCGGTGACAGCCAGCCAGGATTTGTGAAATGTCTCTCAAGGAAATGTGCTCTCTTCCATGCTGAGAGATGCCACATGGTCACAGTGCAGTCTTCATGCAGTTATAGCTTAGACTTCCAGATTCAAACGTCAGAAACCAGCTTGGAATTTTCCTGATCCTAACTCAAACCTGGCGTAAGTCAAAGTTTAAATCCAGCAGGCTCCACAGGAAATCAGATAGAACGCAGGTGCTGCTTGGTCAAGCAAGGACCCTGGAGTAGAGAAATAGGTCATCTTGGTCATGAAAGCCACAACATCACCTGCAAGAGGACAAGCACTTGGTTCTGTTCACTGCTGTGCCCTCAACTCCTAGAATAGGACCTGGTGCAGAGTGTGATCAGAAAATATTTATTGAGTGCCAGGTACAGTGGCTCATGCCTGTAATCCTAACACATTGGAAGACTAAGGTGGGAGGATCACTTGAGCCCAGGAGTTTGAGACCAACCTGGGTGACATAGGGAGACCCTATCTCTATAAAAAATAAACTTAAAAAAAAAATTAGGCCAGGCACGATGGCTCACGCCTGTAATCCCAGCACTTTGGGAAATTGAAGCGGATGGATAGTCTGAGGTCAGGAGTTCAAGACCAGCCTGGCCAACTTGGTGAAACCCCATCTCTACTAAACTACAAAAATTAACCAGGCATGGTGGTGGGCGCCTATAATCCCAGCTACTCAGGAGGGTGAGGCAAGAGAATCGCTTGAACCTGAGAGGTGGAGGTTGCAGTGAGGTGAGATTGTACCACTGCACTCCAGCCTGGGCGACAGAGCGAGACTTGGTCTACACACTTTGTAATCTAAAACATTCTCTACCAATACTTCAATCAGTGAATTCTTGCTTCATTGATACATTCTAGTATTCAGTGGTGATTTTAATACACTGTTTTGGTATTTTCTGCTTTCAGTTTTCATTGCTGTGGCCATTGCCTTAAACAGAAACAAAAAACTAAAACAATTTTACAACCATCCAAAAGAGGCTTGGAAAGTTTTTTTTGGCTAGATGTCCATAGCACAATTTAATTCAGTAAACATAAACAGTTAAAATTATTCCAGTACAAAACCATGTTTTAAAAAAGAAATTACACCAAATTTTGGCAACAGCACCCAGGAAATAAGCATTCTTTTACATTTGGTTCAAACTTTCTGAATGGCAGTTGTGCAACACTTGTTGTGAAAAGCTTTAGAATATTATAAACATGTTAATCCCATATTTTCATTTCTGTGAATTCATCCAAAAGAGATAACAATGGATGTGGGTAGAGACAGAGCCGTATGGAATGCACACCGCAGTGATGAACACGTAGTCCAGCTCTGCCATCAAGGAGAAGGTGAGAACATGGGGGAAGATTTTTATCAAAGTTTCTTTTCTGGAGCATGTGCTCAGGTTAAACACCTGCTCTGTATCTGTAGCTTCCGACCCCTATCCCTGGCCAGCTCTGTTACTCCAGTACACTGCTAGGCAGGCAGAGTATGGCCAGAGTATTCACAACACTGCATCACTAAATCAAGTGGGATCTACACAATGGAATATACTAATGCATCATTAAAAATCACATTGTAAAAGAAGATTTAATAAAAAATGCACTGTATATGACATTTTAAAAATATTACTTATGTCAGTCACAATAAAAGACAAATATTGTCTGATTCCACTTATATGGGATAGAGTAGTCAAAATTATAGAGGCAGAAGGTAGAAATAGGTCTGGCTGGAAACTGGAATGAGATGTTCTTAGCGTTTCAGTTTTACAAGATGAAAAGAGTAATGGAGACAGATGGCGGTGGTGGTTGCACAACATTATGAATGTATTTAGTACTATTGAACTGCACACTTAAAAATGGGTAAGATGGCACAGTGAGATACCATCTCACACCAGTCAAAATGACTGTTACTAAAAAGTCAAAAAAAACATGCTGGGGAGCTTGTAGAGAAAAGGGAACGCTTGTACACTGCTAGTGGCGGTGTAAGTTAGTCCAGCCACTATGGCAATTCCTCAAAGAACTTAGAACTATCATTTGACCCAGCAATCCAATCACTGGGTATATACCCAAAGGAATATAAATTGTACTACCTTAAAGACACATGCATGTGACTGTTCGTTGAATCACTCTTTTTAATAACAAAGACATGAAATCAACCTAAATGCCTGTCAATGGTAGACTGGATAAAGAAAATGTGGTTCATATACACCATGGAATACTGTGCAGCCATAAAAAAGAACGAGATTATGTCCTCTGCAGAACGTGAATGGAGCTGGAGGCCATCATCCTTAGTAAACTAACACAGGAGCAGAAAACCAAATACCACATGTTCTTACTTATAAGTGGGAGCTAAATGATGAGAACACATGGACACAGAGGGGAACAACACACACTGAGGCCCCCTGGAGGGAGGAGGGTAAGAGGAAGGAGAAGATCAGAAAAGATAACTACCAGGTACTATGGTAGCTTAGTACCTGGGTGATGAAATAATCTGTACACCCAGCCACCCTGACATAAGTTTTCCTATATAACAAACCTGCACAGGTATCCCTGAAACTAAAATAAAAGTTTTTTTATAAGTTATTTAATGTTAATGGGACAATACTCATTGCAAGAATCAGACTTCAATTGCTAGCATAAGTAAATGACAGGCAGGAGATATTGAAAATGCAGTCTTACAGACATTCAAGGAGAGGACGCAGGACATTTCTGTGTCATAAATGTACTATGGAAAATAAAAATGAGAAAAATGGAAATACAAAAAAGTTATAAATTTCATATTATTTTACCACAATAAAAAATTTTTAATAAATTATAAATGGTGTGATATGATTTGGCTGTGTTCCACCCCAATCTCATCTTGAATTGTAGCTCCCACAGTTCCCATGTGTTGTGGGAGGGACCTGGTGGGAGATAATTGAATCATAGAGGTGGTTTCCCCCATACTGGTCTCTTGGTAGTGAATAAGTCTCATGAGATCTGATGGTTTGATAAGGGATTTCCCCTTTTGCTTGGCTCTCATTCTCTCTTGACTGCCACCATGTAAGATGTGCCTTTTGCCTTCCACCATGATTGTGAGGCCTCCCAGCCACATGGAACTGTGAGTCCATTAAACCCTTTTCTTTATAAATTACCCAGTCTCGAGTATGTCTTTACCAGCAGCGAGAGAACAGACTACTATGAGTGTGATCTAATTACCATAAAGGGAGAATGAGGACTATTGACACCAAAATATGAGATTGGGATTACAGCTCATTTTTATTTTCTTTTTCTGTTTATCTTTCCAGTTTGCTATGATGAATGTTTCATAATTAGAAAACAAAATTAAATGTTTCCAGCCCCACAAAAAATAACCAGTTTTTTACTTTTATTTATTTTTTTTTCCCCAAGATGACGTCTCTTTATCACCCAGGCTAGAGTGCAGTGGTGCAATCATGACTCTCTGCAATCTCCCCCTCCCAGGCTGAAGTGATCCTCCCACCTCAGCCTCCTGAGTAGCTGAGATTGCAGGAAAGCATCACCACACCAGGCTAGTCTTTTTTAATCTTTTTTGGTAGAGATGGTGTTTCAGCATGTTGCCCAGGCTGGTCTCAAACTCCTGAACTCAAGCGGTTCACCTGCCTCAGCATCCCAAAGTGTTGGGATTACAGGCATGAGCCACCGTGTCTGGCCATTTACTTTTAATCTTAGTAATTTATGCAGAGCCAGTTGTGTGGTGTTGTGGTCTCTCCCCACTTTGAGTTGACTGGATGATTGTGTAGATTGGGCTTGGGCACACTGAGTGGAGCCTAGAGCAAGGTAAACCACCTGGAGGCTCCTGTGCCTCAATCCAGCAGCAGGGATAGGCACGGGACTTCGTTGACAGTGAAAAAGTGCTTGTAGCCGAGAACCTGAAACAGACGCAAACTCGGGGAAATGACAGTTACATGGGCAAAGAGACCCAAAGGAATCTGTAAGTATCACCAGCTAACAAGCGACACAGCTCTACCTGCACATCCTACTTCAGTGCCTTAATATAAATAAAACAAATACTTCACAAATAATTTGCTGCAATATAAAGAAATTTGTGAAAATGGTATACTATGTGGAATCTGTATGTCCCCAGAGATGAGACTGAAAAGACAGTTATGAAACCAGTCTTTGGCCTTTGACGGTTTCCAGTTTTTGCCACACTTTCAAACACGAGTCCACGTGAGCTAGCCGTAGCCGTTTCAGGATCATGTGAAACGGACTATCATCCCTGGACTATAGGAAACTGAGGTGTGGGAAAGGTAAAGGAACTGGCCCTAGGTGGTTGTATGCAAGTTGGAAGCAAAGAGACAGCTAAGACCACATCTCCTGATTCCCAGTCTAAGGCACTTTTAATGACCTAAACAGTGCCTAGAAGGAAAGGTGGTAAGGAATCATAGGGAAAAGCCTAAGAGCTAAGCTAAAGGAAAGGCTGGGAGGACTGACTCATACCTGTAATCCTGGCATTTTGGGAGGCAAGGCAGGAGGATGGCTTGAGCGTAGGAGTTTGAGGCTACAGAGAGCCATAATCACACCACTGAATTCCAGCATGGGCAACAGAACAAGACCCCAACTCTTAAAAAAAAAAAAAAAAAAAAAGTAAAAAGGAGTACTCTATTAGGATAATGATAAGTGTAATTCTCCCATTTCCTCAACATAGTTCCCTCTAAAGATGTGTTCTACCAGATGGGGGGCAGATGCACATACCCCAGGATAAGATGGTTTACTAGGACATAAAATCTATGGTTTATTTTGTCACAAAAGAGGGGAAATGACCTGGTACCCTCACATCGTACTACATTAGACAGCCATGGGTCAGGAATGATGCATGTGGTGCCCTGAATTGGGTGTGAGGGCACCATAGTGAGAAGGATATGGTGTCCACATGCATTAGTTTGCACAGACAGGGGTTTACAAGTACCTAATATGAATTTTTTTTTTTTTTTTTTTTTTTTTTCCTGAGACGGTGTCTTGCTCTGTCACCCAGGCTGGAGTACAGTGGCGCAATCTCGGCTCACTGCAAGCTCCGCCTCCTGGGTTCACGCCATTCTCCTGCCTCAGCCTCCTGAGTAGCTGGGACTACAGGCACCTGCCACCACACCCAGCTAATTTTGTTTTTGTATTTGTAGTAGAGATGGAGTTTCACCGTGTTAGCCAGGATTGTCTTGATCTCCTGACCTCGTGTTCCGCCCACCTCCACCTCCCGAAGTGCTGGGATTACAGGCATGAGCCACCGCGCCTGGCCAGTATGAATTATCTTACATAGCTTTACTAAACAAACCCTTAGTCAAGTGCAAGGTAAACATAATGGCAATATAATTGATTCTAACAAGAAGGAACCAAACAAAAACAAAATTTTTTTTAGATAGAGTCTTGCTCTGTTGCCCAGGCTGGAGTGCAGTGGCACAATCACAGCTCACTGTGGCCACAAACTCCTGAACTCAAAGCCATCCTCTCACTTCAACCTCTCAAGTAGCTGGGACCACAGGCACACACCACCACGCTTGGCTAATTTTTAAATTTTTTGTAGAGAGGGGGTGTCCCAGGCTGGTCTTGAACTCCTGTGCTTAAACAGTCCTCCCACCTTAACCTCCCAAAGTGTTGGGATTACAGGCATGAGCCACGACACCCAGCCAAAAAAAAAAAATTTTGGGTGGGGGGGATGGGATCTCCCTCTGTTGCCCGGGCTGGAGTGCAGTGGCACAATCTTAGATCACTGCAGCCTCGACCTCCCTGGGCTCAAGTGATCCTCCCAAGTAGCTGGGACTGAAGGCACATGCCACCATGCCTAGCTAATTTTTGTATTTTTTGTAGAGACGGTCTGGCTATGTTGCCCACACTGGTCTTGAACTCCTGGGCTCAGGTGATCCACCTGCCTCAGCCTCCCAAAATGCTGGGACTATAGGCATGGGCCACTGCGCTCAACCAAAAATAAGTTTTTAATTATCAAGAACATTTGAAATATAAAATTATATCCTCTGTTTTTTGTTTTGTTAATTGAGACGGTCTTGATCTGTGGCCCAGGCTAGAGTGCAGTGGTGCAGTCATAGCTCACTGCAGCCTCAAACTCCTGGGCTCAAAGGATCCTCCTCCCTCAGCCTCTCAAGTAGCTGGGACTACAGGCACGCACTACCATGTCTACTTTAGTTATTTTGCTTTTGTAGAGACAGGATCTGGGTATGTTGACCAGCCTGGTTTCCAACTCCTGGCCTCAAGCAGTCCTCCTGCCTCAGCCTCCCAAAGTGTTGGGATGATAGACATGAGCCACTGTGATTTCCAATCCTCTGTTTTATTTTGTTTTGTTGAGACAGGGTTTCACCATGTTGCCCAGGCTGGTCTCGAACTCCTGGACTCAAGCAATCCTCCTACCTCGGTCTCCCAAAGTACTAGGATTACAGGCATGAGCCACCATTCCTAGCCAATCTTCTGTTTTTAATAGTGAACTCACCCTGGTGAATAATACACCTTGAGGTATTAGCTAATCATAGTAGTGTGTATGTATAATTTAAAACTATACATATATTAAGACAGTGCTCAAAAAGCGATCACACTACAAAGGCTAAGCAATCAAAAAAGCTTGGAGAAGACATACAAATGACCAACAGTTGTACGAAAAATGCTCAGCGTCACTCATCATCAGGGAAATGCAAAGCAAAACCACACCTCAGTTACAATCACTATTGACAAAAAGACCAAAAATAACAAATCCTGGTGAGGATACAGGAAAAGGAGATATACACTGTTGGTGAGAATGTGAATTAATACAGCCATGGAAAACTATATGAAGTTTCCTCAAAAAATTACAAATCAGAACTACCTTTGATCTAGCAAGCACACTGCTAGATATATATCCAAAAGAAATAAGCATATCAAAGAGGTACCTGCACTCGTATGTTTATTGGAGCATGATTCACAACAGCCAAAATATCAACCCCAGTGCCGTATCAGCTAATGAATGGATAAAGAAAATGTGGTACATATACATGATGGACTACTATTCAGCCATAAAAAAGGATGAAATCTTGTCATTTGTAGCAACATGGATGGACCTGGAGGACATTATGTGAATTGAAATAAGCCAGGTACAGAAAGACAAATACCACGAGATCTCTCTAATATATGGGAAACTTAAACAGTTCATCTCATGGAGGTAGAGAAAAGAATGGTGGTTCCTGGCCGGGTACGGGGTCTCACACTTGTAATCCCAGCACTTCGGGAGGCCGAGGCAGGCGGATCACAAGGTCAGGAGATCGAGACCATCCTGGCTAACACGGTGAAACCCCATCTCTACTAAAAAATAGAAAAAATTAGCCGGGTGTGGTGGCGGGTGCCTGTAGTCCCAGCTATTCGGGAGGCTGAGGCAGGAGAACGGCGTGAACCCGGGAGGCAGAGCTTGCAGTGAGCGGAGATTTTGCCACTGCACTCCAGCCTGGCGACAGAACGAGACCCTGTCTCCAAAAAAAAAAAAAAAAAAGTGTTTCCCAGCTTCTGGGAAAGGTAGAGGAAAGGGGAGATGAGGAGAGGTTAATAGGTATAAAAATACAGTTAGAATAAGTTCTAGCGTTTGCTAGTACAGTAGGATGACTGTAGTTAATAGTGGTTTATTGTATATTTCAAAATAGCTAGAAGATTTGAAATGTGCCTAACACAAAGAAATGATAAGTGTTTGAGGGGATGGATATCCTAATATTCTGATTTAATCGTTACACATTATATGCATCTATGTAAATATCACGTATGGCCTGTTAGCTCGGTTGGTTAGAGCATGGTACTAACAACACTAAGGTCACGAGTTCAATCCCCGTACAGGCCATGGGATGAGACATTTGGGGCTTCATTTACCCGAATTCAAAGAGCTTTTAATTCAAGTGGTCTGAATCACCCCTGCACTGAATCCAAAATTCAGGCGCTCTCTTATTGGCCAGGCACTGTGGTTCATGCCTGTAATTTCAGCACTTTGGGAGGCCAAGGCAGACAGGTCACCTGAGGTCAGGAATTTGAGACCAGCCTGGGCAACATGGTGAAACCCTGTCTCTACTAAAATACAAAAATTAGCTGGTAGAGATCACACCATTACACTCCAGCCTGGGCGACAGAGTGAAACTCTGTCTCTAAATAAATAAATAAATAACACATGTACTCCAGAAATATGTATAACTGTCATGTATCAATAAAAAATTAGTTTTTAACAAAGACTTGGAGGTTGAGCACAGTGACTCATGCCTGCAATCTCATCACTTTGGAAGGCTAAGACAGGAGAATCGCTTGAGCTGAGGAGTTTGAGACCAGCCTAAGCAACGTAGTGAGACCTCATCTCTACAGAAAATTCAAAAATTAGCTGGGCATGGTGGTGTGTGCCTGCAGTCCCAGCTACTTGGGAGAGTGAGGCAGAAGTATCTTGAGCCCAGGAGTTTGAGGCTACAGAGAGCTTTGATGGTGCCATTGCACTTCAGCCTGGGTGACACCAAGATTCTGTCTCTATGAAAAAAAACAAAAACCCACTGCTCTTCCTCTCCATCTGTTATCCCCAAGCCTCCCAGGTAGATTCTCCATCACCCAGAGGCAGGTGGGGAATTCCTCCACCCTCACAGTCCACTGAGTCCGAGTCTGCTTCCTCATAGGACCTGAGTGGTTGCTGACCTATCTCTTGTGGAGGGCTATGTTCTTCCTTGAGACACTGTTTCTGTTTTCCTGATTTTCCTATAAGCATCCAAACCAATCGCTCTTCTTCCCTTTGTGGCCACTTTTCCTTTGGCCATGAACCACTGCCTTGGAGATGTAGCCTTTCCCTCTGTATGGCTAATTCTCAAATCTTTGTCTCCAAGTTTGGCCTCCCCCATATACCCCAGTCTTCGTCTGTCCAAATGTTTACAGGATTCCCACACATTCCCCTAAGTTTAATGTGTATAAAACAGCACCTCCTTTCCCACCCACCTTCCCTGTTTTCTTGGCCTGGTTGAAGATCACTATTTTCAGGACTGCTGAGGCAAGGACTCTGAGATCACTCTCACCCTCCCTCTCTCACTGACCATCGTCATCCAAGCTGTCACAGACACCTGTCAATATTGCCTTCAAGGGGTCCCCTAGACTTCACAGTTTCCTTTTTGTTATTTTTGCCCCGACTCTGAGCCCTCACCAGGTCACATCTGCATGGCTGCTACTTCCTTTTGCCTGGCTGCCTTTTCTCAAGCTGAAATGAGCTCTCCTCTGCCAGTAGCCCATTAGTCTCACATTATGTATGTCACTCAGGCTCCCCAACAGATGCCCTGTTCCCACTAGAATATTGACTTCATTGGGTCCCTACCCTCCACACCTCTTCCAGTCTCCCTGTCTGTCCAGACTCTCATACCTCACACACTCCTTTTCCTTCCTCCCCATGGGCTCGCTCTGTCACACAGGCTGGAGTGCAGTGACACGATCATAGCTCACTGCAGCCTCAAACTGTCAGGCTCAAATGATCCTCCCGCCTCAGCCTCCCAAGTAGCCAGGACTACAGGTGCATGTCACCATGCCCAGCTATTTTTTAATTTTCAGTTGAGATGGAGTCTCACTGTGTTCCTCAAGCTGGTCTTGAACTCCTGGGGTTAGGTGATTCTCCCACCTTGACCTCCCAAAGTGCTGGGATCACTGGCATGCATGAGCCACTGTGCCCAGCCTCCCACCTCCTCCTCTTTTGTGTGCTCTGCCATCAGGCAATCTTTGATCCTGCTCCATTCTAAGCTCTGCCATGTGTTAGTGCTTTGATCTTAGACAAGCTAACAGCTCCAAAACCTCAATTTCTTTGTCCATAAAAGTTTTACTACCTTGGCCGGGCACAATGGCTCATGCCTGTAATTCCAGCACTTTGGGAGGCCAAGGCGGGTGGATCACTTGAGGTCAGGAGTTCCAGACCAGCCTGCCCAACATAGTGAAACTCTGTCTCTACTAAAATACAAAAATTAGCTGGACGTGGTGGTGGCCACCTGCAATCCCAGCTAGTCAGGAGGCTGAGGCAGGAGAATCACTTGAACCCGGGAGGCGGAGGTTGCAGTAAGCCAAGATCACACCATTGCACTCCAGCCTGGGCAGCAGAGCGAGACTCCATCTCAAAAAAAAAAAAATTACCTTATTCCAGATTCGTTGAAAGGATTGAAAGGATGAAATGGCATCTTGCATGGAAGGTTATTTAGCCCAGTACCTAGCACAAAGATCTTAATTGTGCCTCCTTTTAGGATTAGCAAAATGTGATTGGCAAAATCAATGTCATATGGCAAACACTCAGTTGGGTGAGTGAGTCACAGGAATAGGTGCTTAATGTTTGTTGGCTTAACAACTTGCAAGCTCTAACATAATCTCCGTCCTCTGCTAACATTATCTGACCGCTCAGATGCTGAAACATTTCATTCTTCTTTAAACTCCATGTCGTTTATGCACATGAGCCGCCACACCTGGACTAACTCTTTTTTGTAATTCTTTCACATGTGTTGTTCCCTCTGTCTAACTAGTTTTCAAGTTCCTTGAGGACAAGGATCGTGATATTATTATAGCTGACATTTCTTGAATGTGGACTGTGAGCCAGCATTTTAAATTTATAAACTCGCTTAACCTGTACCACAGCCTGATGAGGGAGCTTGCCGTCGTCATCCCTGAGTTATGAATCAGGAAGCAGAGGCCCAGGTTGCCAGCGTGTTACCCGAGGGCACAAGGCTAGTGAGCAGCAGCACTGAGGCACTGCAGCCCAGCCCAGCAGCGAGGTGTGTTGCCGTGTACTGCTTCCTAGGGTGCGGGACTGCACACACTCAGGTGAGTAGTAGAAAACTTACTCACTGATTCCCTGACTGATGGAAATGCTTATCTTTTGCAGCTACACGTGCTTTTCTAGCAGATGCCTGGGCTCCTGGACATACTGCTCTAAGGCTATTTAAGACAGCACTCCTGCCATCCTCCTGGCCCCCTAAGATAAAACTTTCTTTAAAGAGCATCCTAAATAGAACCAGATTTACACACAAAAGCCAGGATGACTCCTAGCAGATGTTTTGCTACCTGAAGGTTGTTATGTCATGTAGAAAATGAAAGAGGAAAGAAAGAAAAGGAAAAGAAGGGGAAGTAGGGGGAGAGGGCATGTGGGAGAAGGGGTGAGAACAGTGAACAGACTGGGGAGTACCAGAGAGACCACCTCTTCCCAAACAGCTTCTGCCATGATGCTTGCTTCACACTAAATAACCCACAACCTTCATTCATGTGTGGGTTTGCCCTTGTGCCTTCTTGGTCCCCCAAGCATGGACAGAGTTCTGCTCAGAGAAGCTGGAATGGA
This sequence comes from Trachypithecus francoisi, assembly GCF_009764315.1. Taxonomy (NCBI): domain Eukaryota; kingdom Metazoa; phylum Chordata; class Mammalia; order Primates; family Cercopithecidae; genus Trachypithecus; species Trachypithecus francoisi. Next base: position 577,896 of record NW_022680462.1, read on the forward strand.
CCAAAAGCCAGGGAAGGAGCTGGTGGAAACCCAGGCAGGCCTCCCTCACGTGGCATGATCCTAGGAGATGGAAATATTGTACAAAGAAGCAGGATGCCTGGCACCAACTTCCATGCTGTACTGAATGACAAATCCAAGATAGTTGGCCAGGCACGGTAGCTCACACCTGTAATCCCAGCACTTTGGGAGGCCAAGGCAGGTGGATCACTTGAGGTCAGGAGTTTGAGACCAACCTGGCCAACATGGTGAAACCCTGTCTCTACTAAATATAAAAAATTAGCCAAGTGTGGTGGCGTGTGCCTGTAATCCCAGCTACTCGGGAGGCTGAGGCAGGAGAATCACTTGAACCTGAGAGGTGGAGGCTGCAGTGAGCCGAGATTGCACCACTGCACTCCAGGCTGGGCGACAGAGTGAGACTCTGTCTCAAAAAAGAAAAAAAAGAAAAAAAAAGGCATATGAAAGATGAATTTTAAGTACAAAATTACACAGGATGTGTTACTATACTGGAAACTAACTTCGGAAAATAGGAGTAGATTTCCTGCACCTTTTATCAACTCCTTCTATGATAGAAATGAAACCCACTCTAATGATCCCAAGCCTATCTGTGAAGTCTTATAAGGGGCCAGACTGGCAGCACCATCCACAGGGACATTACCTCTAAGGATCATATATCAAGAGCCAGATCCCAATCAGGAAATTTCTTCCACCATTGTCAGTATAAAGGGCACTCAGCAAGCATCTTTTCCAAATGGACATCTACCCAGAAGTATCCACATATCCCAATAATCAATACTCAGAAACAAGAAGATATTAGAACTGTTCTTTCTTTCTTGCAGGGGCAAAAATAGGGAGGATTAGGAAGATAAAGCCATGGCATTGAATCATAAGTAGCACAAACCTTACTTAACTGGGTAAACAGCAGCTCTGACACAATTATATGCCCCCAGATGCTGCTGTGACATTGCTAGGTTACAGTGAACACAGTATCAGCTGATGCCATTGAAATAAACGTGCAGATTTCCAAAACCAAAGTGTTTGCATGTAATATATATTTCATGTTCCTGTCCCCTCAAGCCTGTGTTGAAGCTGATTTCATGTAACATCCTCTAGACTTTAAGGAACATCACTCCGCATTTCAAAGAGTAACAGCATGTATTTTTACAATTTACTCCTTAGCAGGGGAGAATTACAGCATTAACTGTAGGAAATTTTTCTCTTGTACAATAAACCAAAAGCTTTGTAAACATAAAATGACAATTTTCATTAGAAAGCACGTTTACTTTTGGTATTGCCAGTTACATAAAGGATAAATGTCTTCGGGCAAAAGGACACCTGGCCATAACCTTTTCCTGACAAGTCGGGCTCCAGTTTTCTCCAAGCAATGTCAGGTTTTATATTTTTCCAAAAGAAACAAACGGAAATGCCTCATGAATTGTTCATGACACTTGTATATTAGGCTCCTAAATACTGTGTAACACAGCAACAGTGATGAGAGTCACTACTCTTAGACCACACTTGAATTAGTGTCTCTTCCATCCACCCACTTTTTTTGGCTCTTCTTCCTCTGATCTCCCCTGTCTTGAGGCTCAGCACTCCCCCTAACACCCTAGTGGTTCTCAACCTGGGCAATTTTGCCCCCAGGAGACATTTTTGGTTGTTGCAACTAGGAGATGCCACTGGCATCTAGTGGGTACAGGGCAGGGATTCTGCTAAACATCCTACAAGGCACAGGACAGCCTCCCAAAACAAAAATGATCTAGCTCCACATGCCAATAGTACTGTGGCTGAGAAAACCTGCAATATGCTAACAAAACCACTTTTAAAAGAATATTGTGGCACTATTCACAATAGCAAAGACTTGGAACCAACCCAAATGTCCATCAATGATAGACTGGATTAAGAAAATGTGGCACATATACACCATGGAATACTGTGCAGCCGTAGAAAAGGATGAGTTCATGTCCTTTGTAGGGACATGGATGAAGCTGGAAACTATTATTCTGAGCAAACTATCGCAAGGACCAAACACTGCATGTTCTCACTCATAGGTGGGAATTGAACAATGAGGTCGCTTGGACACAGGAAGGGGAACATCACACACCGGGGCATGTCATGGGGTGGGGGGAGGGGGGAGGGATAGCATTAGGAGATATACCTAATGTAAATGACGAGTTAATGAGTGCAGCACACCAACATGGCACATGTATACATATGTAACAAACCTGCAGGTTGTGCACATGTACCCTAGAACTTAAAGTATAATAATTTTTAAAAAAAGAAGAAAAAAGCCTTTTCAAGAATTTACAATGGCTCTTATTAGATTATAAATTGTGACTTCCTCAGCCTTACTTTCAACACCTTTCCCAATCCATTTCTAACCTGTCACTTGAACTGAGCAAACGTAGGCTGAGCTACCCCATGTGCAGGAGCTGCGAAGTTACTAAAAGAGGAAGAGGGGTCGGTGCTTTCCAGAAGCCCATCCACGGGTGCAGGAGACAAACGAGCATGTGGCTAGCACCCAGTAGGTGTCAGGAATGGTCTTTCCTTTCTTCCTAATTAGCTCTAATTCCAGGCTGACTATGATGGGTGGGTAAAGAGTGGTGGAACCTAGTCTCTTCCCCACATCATAATCTGTGCTCTTGTTTGTCTTTTAATCTATTAGGAAAATTTGAAAGACTAGGTTTTTTCTATTTGGCATGTATCTACCTTTCTTTCCTTCCTTGCTTCCTTGCTTCCTTCCTTCCTTCCTTCCTTTTTTCCTTCTTCCCTTCCTTCCTTCCCTCCCTCTTTTTTTTTTTTTTTTTTTTTTGAGACAGAGTTTCACTGTTGTCGCCCAGGCTGGAGTGCAATGGCGTGATCTTGGCTCACCGCAACCTCCGCCTCCCAGGTTCAAGGGATTCTCCTGCCTCAGCCTCCCGAGTAGCTGGGATTACAGGCATGTACCACCACGTCCAGCTAATTTTGTGTTTTTAATAGAGATGGGGTTTCTCCATGTTGGTCAGGCTGGTCTCGAACTCCTGACCTCAGGTGATACGCCCACCTCAGCCTCCCAAAGTGCTGGGATTACAGGCATGAGTCACCGCGCCTGGCCTTCTTTCCTCTTTCTTTTTAAGAAACAGGGCGTTTTGCCTGTAATCCTAGCACTTTGGTAGGCCAAGGCGGGAGGATCACCTGAGGTCAGGAGTTCGAGACCAACCTGATCAACATGGAGAAACCCCGTCTCTACTAAAAATACAAAATTAGCCAGGCGTCGTGGCGCATGCCTGTAATCCCAGCTACTCAGGAGGCTGAGGCAGGAGAATTGCTTGAATCCGGGACGTAGAGGTTGCAGTAAGCTGAGGTTGTGCCATTGCACTCCAACCTGGGCAACAAAAGTGAAACTCGGTCTCAAAAAAAAAGAAACAAGGTCTTACTCTGTCACCCATGCTGGAGTACGGTGGTGCAGTCATGGATCACAGCAGCCTGAAATCCCTGGGCTCAAGTGATCCTCCTGCCTCAGCTTCCTAAGTAGCTGGGACTACTGGTTTGTGCCACCACACCCAGGTAATTATTTTTATTTTTATTTTTGTAGAGACAGGGTCTCACTATGTTTCCCAAGCTGGTCTCGAATTCCTGACCTCAAGCAATCCTCCTACCTCGGCTTCTCAAAGTTCTGGGATTACATGCATGAGCCTCCTTACCTTTATAATTTCTAACAAATATTGTTTTAGTTACACTGAATAAGCATGCCGTACTTACAAGAAGCTTTTATGCTAGCATGTCTCAAAATGTTTTAGCAATTTTCTACTCAGCCTTATCTGTTCATGATCTCTCTGCTCTTGCTACTAATTGAAAAATTAATATTGTTCTCAGTGGCTATGATGTAGATTGTTCAGCCACAGATTTTTCATCCTGAGATGTCCTTGGGTGCCTGCTAGTTGTTTTTCTTAGGTTAGCTGTTTTGTTCTTCATTTTAAAATATTAACATGTCAGGCCGGGCGCAGTGGCTCATGCCTGTAATCCCGGCACTTGAGAGGCTGAGGCGCATGGATCACCTGAGATCAGGAGTTTGAAACCAACATGGAGAAACCCTGTCTCTACTAAAAATACAAAAATTAGCCGGGCATGGTGGTGCATGCCTGCCAATCCTAGCTACTCGGGAGGCTGAGACCAGAGAATCACTTGGACACGGGAGACAGGAGGTTGCAGTGAGCCAAGATCGTGCCATTGTGCTCCAGCCTGGGTGACAGAGCAAGTCTCTGTCTCAAAAAAAAAAAAGATTAACATGTCAAAGTATCAACCTGCTGTTTTGATAGAAAAATAGCAATGAGCAATGAGGACGGGCGCGGTGGCTCACGTCAGTAATCCCAGCACTCTGGGAGGCTGAGGCAGGTGGGTCATGAGGTCAGGAGATCGAGACCATCCTGGCCAAATTGGTGAAACCCCATCTCTACTAAAAACACAAAAATTAGCCAGGTGTGGTGGCATGTGCCTGTAGTCCCAGCTATTCAGGAGGCTGAGGCGGAGAATCGCTTGAACCTAGGAGGTGGAGGTTGCAGTGAGCCGAGATCACGCCATTGCACTCCAGCCTGGGCAATAAGAGCAAAACTCCGTCTCAAAAATAAATAAATAAAATAAAATAAAAATAACAATGAAGGCTGGGTGGGGTGGCTCACGCCTGTAATCCTAGCATTTTGGGAGGCCAAGGCAGGCAGATCGCTTGAGCCCAGGAGTTTGAAACCAGCCTGGGCAACATATTGAGACCCTGCCTACAAAAAATACAAAAATTAGCGAGGCATGGTGGCCTGCACCTGTAGACCTGTTGTCCCAGCTACTCAGGAGGCTGAGGCAGGAGGATCACTTGAGCCCACGGAGATCAAGGCTGCAGTGAGCCGTGATCGTGCCACTGCTCTCCAGGCCTGGGTGACAGAGTGAGACCATGTCTCAAAACAAAACAAAACAAAAGACAGCGATGAAAACAGGCTTCCAATAAAAAAATAAGAAAAGACTGCTAATTTGTCAGGCTCAAATATCCCATGTGTTTAGGGAGTAAGAGAAATACCATGCATAAAAGCTCTGTGCAGCCAAGAACATCTGCAAAATGATTATCACTTTGCCCATGGACCACATAGAAGTGAAGTGACTTCATTTTACCTTCACTTTCCTGGGTAGGATATAAGCAATTCTATTATGAAACATTTCCAGGAAAGTCTTCACACTGTCTCTCAGACAACCCTTTCTAGTGTTAATGGAAAGGGTTAGAAACACATTTCAACCCATATTCAAAACTGGGCCTTCCGTCATGTCTACACACATTGGCCACATATCTGTTAAACAAGGAATATTATACTTGTATTCAGGCAAAAATTACTCTGAAAGCATATATGTTGTAGTTAAGATCTCAGCCCTGATGCCAGATTATCTGAATTTGAATCCTTGTGTGATCTCTCTAAAGCATCTTTTCGCCTATTTAAATGGGTATGATAGTCGGGCATGGGGCTCACACCTATAATCCCAGCACTTTAAGAGGCTGAGGTGGGCGGATCACTTGAGGTCAGGAGTTTGAGACCAGCCTGGCCAACATGGTGAAACCTTGTCTCTACTAAAAATACAAAAAAAAAATTAGCCAGGCATGGTGGTGGCTGCCTGTAGTCCCAGCTACTCGGGAGGCTGAGGCAGGAGAATCACTCGAACCTGGGAGGCAGAGGTTGCAGTGAGTTGAGATCGCGCCACTGCACTCCAGCCCGGGCGACAAGAGCAAAACTCCATCTCAATAATAATAATAATAATAATGGAATAAATATTAGAATACTAGCTTGAATAAATAATGGAGCTTACATTAGAAGTCTGAACAAACAGCATATTTACTTTGAAAATGTTCTAAGCAGTATGTCTGCAAGCACATGTAACCCACTGAGTAAAGCAGTTGTTAAGCAGAAAATAAACATAGATTTTTAATGAACCATATGGCAATGATAAATAAAAAAATAAATTGTACAAGCGAATGCAAAAATAAAGGTCTAAGAAAAACAAATATGAGAGAAGACTACTGCTTCTGGTCATGAAGCAGTAACTGGTACTGGACTTGCCCTACTGCAATAAACAACAGGACACTAGATAAGATATATGAAACAATTGTTTCAGACACTGAACAACAGACAAAGCAGAACTGTAACCCCCAAGAGAAATGAAACAAGGCAAGACCCATGCTCACCCCAGCTTTCTTTCTGGAGCTGCTTTGCAGATTGTGATACAGGAGGGTAACTCAGGCAGGGCGTGGCAGCCTTGCTGCCTTGATGAGACAGAGCAGAAGTAGGGACGGGGGGAGGGCAACTGGAATTTCTAGGGCAGGGTACCACAGATGAGTAAGCTAGACAGAGCAAGAGCTAGAAATCCGCATGGGAGCCCTCTTGCATCTTTGGCTTATGCACAACGTAAAACTCGGTGAGGCCAAGCAAAGAGCATCCACTAAGAAACTAAGAGGAGCAGTCCCCAGAGATATGAGAGGTGTTCAGGTTCTGAACAGACAAAGCCTAAAGACCTTGAAAGTATATGGTTCTGAAAACTTACGTGATCGTAGGAGTGGCATCATATTATTTGAAGGTACACTGATAAGCTGAAGATGTATTCCATAAACCTATAGCAACCATTGTTTTTTAAAAAGAGGAGTGTTATTCGCCAATGGAGAAGATAAAATGAAATATTGAAAAATACTCAACTAATCCAAAAAGGCAGGAAAAGAAGAAAAAAATAAAAATGTATGGTATAAATAGAAAACAAATAGTAAGGCAGTACAGTTAAACCTAACCATATCAGCAATTATACTAAATAAATATGAATTAAACATTCCAATTATAAATCAGAGATTATCCAATTGGGTAATAAAGTAAGATCTGACTCTCTGGTGTCTACAAGAAATCCACTTTATACAGACACAAGAATGTTAAAAGTAAAAGGATGGAAAAGAGTAAACATGAGACATAAGAAAGGTGGATTGACTGTATTCATTTCTGGCAAAACACACTTTAGGACAAGAAATATTACCAGACATAAGGAGGGACATTTCACAATGATAAACTATCAAGTCACTAAGAAAAAATAACATTCCTAAATGTGAATGCACCCAGTTGTAGAACTTCAAAAGACCTGAAGCAAAAACTGACAGAATTTGAAAGGGAAAAAAGACAAATCCATAATTTAAGTTCCATACTTCACCACCTTCTCTTCATAATTGATAGAAATAGCAGACAGAAAATTGGTATGAATACAGAACACTTGAACAGTGCTATCAACTAACTGGATCCAATTAACTTTTACAGAACACTCCACCCTGCAATGGCAGACTAAACAGTGTTTTCATTGCAGATTCATTCATCATATGCTGGGCCATGAAAACTAGTCTCAATAAATCGAGCAGGATTGAAATCACATACTGGGCTTCTCCAACAAAATGCAATTTAATTAGAAATCAGTAACTGAAACTGGAACTCTTCTACATTGCTGGTAAGAATGTGAAATGTTACAATCACTTTGAAAACAGTTGTCATTTTTTTTAAAACATGAAGTCAAACATGTAAACAATTGCACTTCTTGGTATTTACCCAAGAAGAATGAAAACATATGTTCATTACAAAACATATACATAAATGATTTTAATCATCTTTATAATTTTCATAAACTGGAAACAACCAATCCAAATATTCATCAATAGATAACTAGATAAACTAACTACAGTTAAAACAAACAAACAGAAAAGCCAATGAGGACAGGTACAATGGCTCATGCCTGTAGTCTCAGCACTTTGAGAGACTGAAGTGGAGGACCCCATGAAGCCAGGAATTTGAGACCAACCTGAGCAACATAGTGAAACCCTGTCTCCGCAAAAAAATTAAATTAAAAAAATTAACCAGACATGGTGGCACTCACCTGTAGTCCTAGCTACTCAAGCGGCTGAGGCAAAGAAGATTGCCTGAGCCCAGGAGTTTGAGGCTGCAGTGAGCCATGATAGTGCCACTGTACTCCAGCCTGAGCAACAGAGCAAGACCCTGTCTGTTTTTTTTTTAAAAAAAAGAGTGGAATAATACTCAACAATAAAAATGAGCAAACTACTAACACGTACAACATTGACAAATCCCTGAAACATGCTGAGAGACCAGACATAAAGAGTATATTGTTATGATTACATTTATAGAAAATTCTAGAAAATGTAAAACTAATCAATAGTGACACAAAGCAAATCAGTCATTCCCTGGTGCCAAGAGTTGGGTTGGGATTGTTGCAAGGGGACATGAAGGAACTTTGGGGGATGATGGAAATGTTCTGTATCTTGAATATGGTGAGATTATATTTGTGAAAACTCATTGAAAGGTGCACCTAAAATGGGTGTGCTTATTTTATGTTAACTACACTTCAACAGATTTCTGTTCCATTGGTCTATGTGTCTGTTTTTGTACCAGTGCCATGCTGTTTTGTTTACTGTAGCCCTGTAGTATAGTTTGAAGTTGAGTAATATGATGCCTCCAGCTTTGTTCTTTTTGCTTAGAATTGCCTTGGCTATTCAGACTCTTTTTTTTTTTTTTTAATAAGAATTTGTTGTTGTTGTTGAGACAGGGTCTCACTCTATCGCGCAGGCTGGAGCTGCAAGCTCCACCTCCTGGGTTCACACCATTCTCCTACCTCAGCCTCCGGAGTAGCTGGGACTACAGGTGCCTGCCACCACGCCCAGCTGATTTTTTTGTATTTTTTTTAGTAGAGACAGGGTTTCACTGTGTTAGCCAGGATGGTCTCCATCTCCTGACCTCGTGATCCACCCGTCTTGGCCTCCCAAAGTGCTGGGACTACAGGCGTGAGCCACCACGCCGAGCCCATAAGAATTTTTAAATAGTTTTTTCTAGTTCCATGAAGAATGTCATTGGTAGTTTGATAGGAGTAGTGTTAAATATGTAAGTTGCTTTGGGCAGTATGGTCATTTTAATGATACTGATTCTTCCTATCCACAAGCATGGAATATTTTTTCCATTTGTTTGAGTCATCTCTGATTTCCTTAAGCAGTGTTTTGTAATTCTTCTTGTAGGATCTTTTACCTTGCTGGTTAGCTTCTTAGGTATTGTATTCTTTTTGTGGCAGTTGTGAATGGGATTGCATTCCTGATTTGGCACTCAGCTTAGATGTTGTTGGTGTTTAGGAATGCTATTGATCTTTGTGTGTTAATTTTGTATCCTGAACTTTACTGAAGTTCTCAGATAAGGAGTTTTAGGGCAGAGACTATGGGATTTTCTAGATATAGAGTCATATCATCTGCAAACAGAGATAGTTTGACTTCTTCTCTTCCTATTTGGATGCCTTTTATTTCTTCCTTCTGCCTCATTGCTCTGGCCAGGACTTCCAGTACTATAATGAATAGGAGTGGTTCCTTGTCTTGTGCCGGTTTTCAAGGGGAATGCTTCCAGCTTTTATCCATTCAGTATGATGTTGTTATGGGTTTGTCATAGATAGCTCTTATTATTTTGAAGTATATTCCTTCAATGCCTTGTTTCTTATTGAGAGTTTTTAACATGAAGGGATGTTGAATTTTATCAAAAGCCTTTCTCCATATCTTGAGATAATTATGCTTTTTTTATGTGTTTATATGATGAATCACATTTATTGATTTGCATGTGTTGAACCAATCTTTTTTTTTAATTTGTATATATTTTTTCTTTTTTTTTTTATTTTTGTGTTGAACCACCCTTGCATCCCAGGGGTAAAGTCTACTTGATCATGGTGGATTCACTTTTTGATGTACTACTGGATTCAATTTGCCAGTGTTTTGTTAAGGATTTTTGCATCCATGTTCATCAAGGATATTGATCTGAAGATTTTTTTGTTGTTGTGTCTTTGCCAGGTTTTGGTATCAGGATGACTCTGGCCTCATAAAATGAGTTGGAGAGGAGACTGTCCACAATTTTTGGAATAGTTTCAGTAGGAATGCTACCAGCTCTTCTTTATACATCTGGTAGAATTCAGCTGTGAATCCATCTGGTCCTGGGTTTTTCTTGGTTGGTAGGCTTTTTATTACTGCTTCAGTTTCAGAACTCATTATTAGTCTATTCAGGGATGCAATTTCTTCCTAGTTCTATCTTGGGAGGTGGTATGTGTCCAGGAATTTATCCATTTCTTCTAGATTTTCTAGTTTGTGTGCATAGGGTTTTTGTATTTCTCTGTAGATGGTGGTAATTTCATCTTTCTCATTTCTAATTGTGTATATTTGGTTCTTCTCTCTTTTTTCTTTTTTTCTTTTTTTTTTTCTGACAGAGTCTCACCCTGTGGCCCAGGCTGAAGTGCTGTGATGCGATCTTGGCTCACTGCAACCCCCGCCTCCCAGATTCAAGCAATTCTTCTGCTTCAGCCTCTCAAGTAACTGGGATTACAGGTATGTGCCACCATACTCCACTAATTTTTGTATTTTTTAGTCAACATGGGGTTTCTCCGTTTTGGCCAGGCTGGTCTCAAACTCCTGGCCACAAGTGATCCACTTGCCTCGGCCTCCCAAAGTCCTGAAATTACAGGCATGAGCCTCCCAGACTCTTTTTTCTTTATTAGTCTAGCTAGTGGTTTATCTTACTAACTTTTCCAAAGAAACAGTTCCTGGATTCATTGATCTTTTGTATGGTTTTTTGCTTCTCAGTTTCCTTCAGTTCAGCTCTGATTTGGGTTATTTCTGGTCTTCTGCTAGATTTGGGTTTGGCTTGCTGTTGCTTGTCTAGTTCCTCTAGTTGTGATATTAAGTTGTTAATTTGAGATCTAACTTTTTGATGTGGACGTTTAGTGCTATTAAGATAAACTTCCCTCAACACTGCCTTAGCTATGTCCCTGGAGAGTCTGGTATGCTGTATCTTTGTTCTCATTAGTTTCAAATAATTTCTTGATATCTGCCTTAATTTCATTACCCAAAAGTCATTCAGGAGAAGAACAACCAAATGTCTATCAACAGAGGAATGGATAAACAAAATGTAGTTTGTATATATAGTGGAATATTATTCAGCCTTAAAAAGAAATGGAGTTTTAACATGTAATATGATGTGGATGAACTTTGAAAAGATTAAGCTAAGTGACATAAGCCAGACACAAAAGGACAAATATTGTATGAGTACAATATTTGTACTTTGAAAAGATTAAGAGAACTTTGAAAAGATTAAGCTAAGTGAAATAAGCCAGACACAAAAGGACAAGTATTGTATGAATATTCATAGAGACATAAAGTAGAATAGAGGTTATCAGGGGCTGGGAGTAGGGTAAAATGGTGATTTGTTGATTAATGGGTATAGAGTTTCTGTTTGTGATGATGAGGCCAGGGGCGGTGGCTGAAGCCTGTAATCCCAGCACTTTGGGAGGCAGAGGCGGGCAGATCATCTGAGGTCCGGAGTTTGAGACCTGCCTGACCAACATGGAGAAACCCTGTCTCTACTAAAAAGTACAAAATTAGCCAGGCGTGGTGGCACATGCCTATAATCCCAGCTACTCAGGAGGCTGAGGCAGGAGAATCCCTTGAACCCGGGAGACAGAGGTTGCGGTGAGCCAAGATCATACCATTGCACTCCAGCTTGGGCAACAAGAGCGAAACTCCATCTCAAAAAAACAAACAAAAAGAAAGAGTGTTATAAGGGATAACTTATTTACGAATATCTGTATGCCAACAAATTCGATAACTTTTATTTATTTATTTATTTTAGAGACAGGGTATCACTCTGTTGCCCAGGCTGGAGTGCAGTGGTGCAGTCTCGGCTCACTGCAGCCTCCACCTTCAAGGCTCAAGCAATCCATCTGCCTCAGCCTCCGAAGTAACTGGGACTACAGGTGTGAGCCATCACACCTGGCTAAAAGTTAAATAACTTAGATGAGATAGACAGATGCCTAAAAAGCCACAACTACTGAAACTGGCTCAAGAAGAAAGGGACAATTTAAATAAATCTATAACAAAGAGATTGAATTAATCATCAGAAAACTACCACGATGAAAATTCCAGGCCCAGGTAACTTGACTTTTGAATTCTAGCAAACACTTAAATAGTAATTAATACCAATTCTTCACCAACTCTTCGAAAAAATAAAAGGGTATAAAACACTTTCCAAATTATTCTATTATGCCAGTAGTACCCTCATGCTAAATCCCAACAGTATCCCTAGAAAGCATCTATCGAGTATAGATGTGAACATCCTGAACAAAATACTAGAAAAGTGAAACCAGCAACATATAAAAAGATTTATGCCTCATGACCAAGTGGGATTTATCCTAGAAATGCAAAGGTGGTTTAACATCTGAATATCAGTTAATGTAATACATGATACCAATAGAATGAAGGACAAAAAACACAAGATTATCTCAATAGCTGTAGAAAAAAAGCATTTGATGAAATGTAACAATCTTTCATAATAAAAACATTCAATAAACTAGAAACAGAAGGGAACTTTCTCAACCTGATAAATGACATTTATGAAAAACCCACTGTTAGCATTACACTTAATGGTAAAAGACTAAATATTTTCACTCTCAGATCAGGAATAAGGCAAAGATATCTGCTCTCATCACTTCTATTCAGTATTATACTAGAGGTTCTAGCCAGGATAATTTTAAGAAGTAAAAACATCCAGATTGGGAAGGAAGAAGTAAAATTATTTCTATTAGTAAATGCAATGATCTTGTATCTAGAAAAATCCTAAGGAGCTTAATAAAAAAAGAAGAAAAAAAAAGCCTTAGAACTGAGATATGAGTTCTGAAAAGTTTCAGGATAAAAGATCAACATACAAATATCAATTGTGCCAGATGCAGTGGCTCATGCCTGTAATCCAAACAGTTTGGGAGGCTGAGGCGGGCAGATCATTTGAGGTCAGGAGTTCAAGACCAGCCTGACCAACATGGTGAAAGCCTGTCTCTACTAAAATACAAAAAGTAGCTGAGTGTGGTGGTGTGTGCCTGTAATCTCAGCTACTCGGGAGGCTGAGGCAGGAGAATCGCTTGAACCCAAGAGGCGGAGGTTGCAGTGAGCTGAGATCATGCCACTGTACTCCAGCCTGGGTGACGGAGTGAGACTCTGTCTCAAAAAAAAAAAAAAAAATCAATTGTATGTCTATATATTTTTAGTGATCACTCTGAAAATGAAACGTAGAAAACAATTCCATTTATAATAGCTCAAGAAAAAATGATACTAAGGAATAAATTTAACAAAAACAGTGCAAAACTTATAGTTTGAAAATTATAAAACATTGTTGAAAAAAATTAAAGATGGTCTAAGTAAATGTGAAATAATATCACATGTCCACAGACTGGAAGGTTTAATATTGTTTCGATGGCAGTACTCCCAAGCTGACCTACAGATTCAATGCATTCATTACCAAAATTCCAGCTAACTTCTTTGCAGAAACTGATAACCTGATCCTAAAATTCATCTAGAAATTCAAGGGATCTAGAATTAGCTAAAACGATCTGGAAAAACAAGAACAAAACTGACAGACTCACTCTTCCCAATTTCAAAACTATCTAGAAAGCTAAGTAATCAAGACAGTATGGTTTTGGCATAATGAACCTTACTGTCCTGAGAGTTCAGAAATAAACTTTCACATTTATGATTACTTGATTTTTGACAAGGGTGTCAAGACAACTCAATGGGGGAAAGAATAGTTTTCTCCACAAATGGTGCTGGGACAACTGATATTCATATGCACAAAAATGAAGTTGGATTTTCTACTTCACTCCATATACAAAATTTAAACCCAAATAGATTAAGGACGTATGGGTAAGAGCTAAAACTATAAAACTCTTAGAGGATAACAGGCCGGGTGCAATGGCTCACACCTGTAATGTCAGCACTTTGGGAGGCCGAGGAGGGTGGATCACCTGAGGTCAGGAGTTCGAGACCAGCCTGGCTAGCATGGTGAAACCCAGTCTTTAATAAAAATACAAAAATTAGCTGGGCATGGTGGCAGGTGCCTGTAATCCCAGCTACTTGGGAGGCTGAGGCAGGAGCATTGCTTGAACCCAGGAGGTTGCAGTGAGCTGAGATCGCACCATCACACTCCAGCCTGGGGGACAAGAGCAAGACTTCGTCTCTGAAAAAAAAAAAAAAACACTCTTAGAGGATAATATTAGGCAGTGGTTTCTTAGATATGACACTGAAAGCATAGGCAATGAAAGAAAAAAAGATAAACTGGACACCATAAAAATTCAAAACTATTGGTGGGCCATGGTGGCTCACGCCTATAATCCCAACACTTTGGGAGGCCAAGGAGGGTGGATCACCTGGGAAGGCCAAGGAGGGTGGATCACCTGAGGTCAGGAGTTTGAGACCAGCCTGGCCAACATGGTGAAACCCCATCTCTACTAATAATACAAAAGTTAGCCAGGCACGGTGGTGAACGCCTGTAATACCAGCTACTCGGGAGGCTGAAGCAGGAGAATTGCTTGAACCCAGGAGGCAGAAGTTGCAGTGAGCCAAGATCATGCCACTGCACTCCAGCCTGGGCGACAAGAGTGAAATTCCATCTTCAAAACATAAAAATAAAAAAAATTAAAAATTAAAAACTATTGTTGTCCAAAAGATGCCATCAAAAAAAATTAAAAACAACCCACAAAATGGGGAGAAAAATAATTTCTTGGGTGAGGGGCTTGTATATAGAATATATAAAGAACTCTTATAACTCAATAATAAAAAGACAAACCATGGAAGTAAAAATGGGCAAACATTTTGAATTTCTCCAAAAAAGGTGCCTAAATGGCCAATAAACCATGAAAAGATACAATACCATTAGCTATCAGAGAGATGGAAACCAAATCCACAATGAGATGGCACTTCACGCCCACTAGAATTGCCGCAGTCCAAAAGATAAGATGGCAAATATGTGAAGAAATTGGAACCCCACTATGCTACTGGTGGGAATGTAACATGTTGTAACCTCTTTGGAAAGCAGTTTGGTAATTTCTCAAAAGGTTAAATATAGGATTATATGGCCCAGCAATTATATTCCTAGATATATGCCCAAGAGAAATAAAACCTTAGTCCACACAAAAAGTCATACACAAGCCAGGTGCTGTGGCTCATACCTGTAATCCCACCACATTGGGAGGCCAAGGCCAGTGGATCACGAGGTCAGGAGTTCAAGACCAGCCTGGCCAACATGATGAAACCCCATGTCTACTAAAAATACAGAAATTAGCTGGGCATGATACTCAGGAGGCTGAGGCAGGAAAATTGCTTGAACCGGGACCCGGGAGGCAGAGGTAGCAGTAAGTGAGATCATGCCACTGCACTCCAGCCTGGGTTACAGAACCAGATTCTGTCTCAAAAAAAAAAAAAAAAAAAAAAGTCGTACACAAATGCTGTAGCAGCATTACTCATAAGAGCAAAAATGTGGACATAACACAAACAACTGACAGAGGATTAAGTGAATAAAATGTGTTCTATTGATACAATGGAATATTTTTTGATAATAAAAAGAAATAATGTACAGTAATGCTACAATATGGATGTACCTTGAAAACATTATGCTAAGTGAGAGAAGCTGGCTTTAAAAGACCTCATATTAGGCCAGGCACGACTCACGCCTGTAATCCCAGCACAATGAGAGGCCAAGGCGGGTGGATCACCTAGGGTCAGGAGTTTGAGACCAGCCTGGCCAACATGGTGAAACCCCATCTCTACTAAAAATACAAAAAATTAGCTGGGCGTGGTGGCGGGTGCTTGTCATCCCAGCTACTCAGGAGGCTGAGGCAGGAGAATCACTTGAACCCAAGAGACAGAGGTTGCAGTGAGCCGAGATTGCCCCATTGCACTCCAGCCTGGACGATATGAGCAAAACTCCATCTTAAAAAAAAAGAAAAAAACCTCACATTACATGATTCCATTTAAAGGAAATGTGTAGAATTATCAAATCTATAGAGATAGAAAGTAGATAATTGTGTGCCCAGGGCTGGAAAGGTTAGGGGTAAATGGGAGTGACTAGTAATGAGTAGGGAGTTTTCTTTTCAAGTGTTGGATTTGTTTTTTTGCTTTTGTTTTTGTTTTATGTTTTGGTTTTTTGTTGTTGTTGTTGTTGTTTTTCCATATAGACAGGGTCTCGCTATGTTTCCCATGCTGGTCTCGAACTCCTGACCTCAAGCAATCCTCCCACCTTGGCCTTGGAAAGTACTGGGATTACAGATGTGAGCCACTGCACCTGGCTAAAGTGTGTTAATGTTATAAAATTGTATGTGATGATGGTGGGACAACTCTGAAAACATATTAAAAACTATTGAATTGTATACTTCAAATGAGTGAATTGTATAGTATGTAAGTTTTATCTCAATTGTCTTTTTGAAAAAATTATAAAAACCAATAAAAAATCAACAAAATTTAGCACATTAGCAGGTAAAATAGAAAAATATATAGTTCTCTCAATAGATGCAAAAAAAAAAAACACTCTTTTATGATTTTTTTTTTTTTAAGACAGAGTCTCGTTCTGTCGCCCAGGCTAGAGTGCAGTGGCACAATCTCGGCTTACTGCAGCCTCTGCCTCCTGGGCTCAAGTGAGTCCATGCCTCAACCTCCCAAGTAGCTGGGATTACAGGCACACACCACCATGCCCAGCTATTTTTTTTTTTTTTTGAGATGGAGTCTTGCTGTGTTGCCCTGGCTAGAGTGCAGTGGCACAATCTCGGCTCACTGCAACCTCTGCCTCCTGGGCTCAAGTGAGTCCATGCCTCAACCTGCCAAGTAGCTGGGATTACAGGCGCACATCACCATGCCCAGGTAATTTTTTTTTTTTTTGAGACGGAGTCTTGCTGTGTTGCCCAGGCTGGAGTGCAGTGGTGCAATCTCTGCTCACTGCAACCTCCGCCTCCCGGGTTCAAGAGATTCTCCTGCCTCAGCCTCCCAAGTAGCTGGGATTACAAGTGCATGCCACCATACCAGGCTAATTTTTTGTATTTTTAGTAGAGAGCAGGGTTTCACTTTGTTAGCCAAGATGGTCTTGATCTCCTGACCTCGTGATCCGCCTGCCTCGGCCTCCCAAAGTGCTGGGATTACAGGCATGAGCCACCATACCCAGCTGATTTTTTTAAAACAACATTCATAATCAACAAATAATTGAAGGAACGTTTTTGTTGTTGTTGTTGTTGTTGTTGTTGTTTTGAAACAGAGTCTCACTCTACCACCCAGACTGGAGTGCAGTGGGGCTATTTCAGCTCACTGCAAAACAACCTCCACCTCCCGGGTTCAAGCAATTCTCCTGCCTCAGAGCCCCAAGTAGCTGGAACTACAGGCACCTGCCACCACACCCGGCTAATGTTTGTATTTTTAGTAGAGTCTGGATCTCACCATGTTGGCCAGGCTAGTCTCAAACTCATGACCTCAGGTGATCCGCCTGCCTCGGCCTCCCCAAGTGCAGGAATTACAGGTCTCAGCCACCGCTCCCAGCCAATTTTTTAAAAGCAACATTCATAGTCAACAAATAATTGAAGGGAACTTTTGGGACCTGATAAAAGGTATCTACCAAAAACAAATTTAAATAAAACATACTTAATGGTAAAGCACCAAATGTTTTTACTCTAAGATTGGGAACAAAGCAAGAATGTTCACCTTCCCACTTTTCTTCCTTTTTCTGGAGGGCCTAGATGATGCAATAAAGTAAGAAGAAGAAAAAGAAAGGCTTACTGGTTGGAAAGAAATAACTAAAACAGTCTTTATTTATAGGTCATGACTACATGTGTGGAAAATCCTAAAAAATGTACTTTGCTAATCGATGAGTAATATTAACAGAATCATATGATAGTCAATATACAAAAACCAACTATATTTTTTATACTAGCAGCAAATAATTAGAAAATAAATATTAATATCATTTATAATGATATACAAAATAAAATTTTTAACAAATTTAAATGTATGTGCAAGATCTTTACACTAAAACTCTAAAATATTGAAATTTTTAAAAACCTCAGTAAATGGAGAGATATCTATGTTCATGAACTAGAAGACATAATATCAACATAAAGATTCAGTACAATCACTATTACAGTCTCAGAAGGATTTTCGAAATGGAAAATCTGATTCTAAAATGTATATGGAATATCAAAGGATCTAAAATGACCAAAATAATTCTGAAGAAGAATGAACTTGGAGGTTTTACACTGCCTGATTTTAAGACTTACTATAAAGCTACAGTAGTCAAGGCAGTGAGGAAAAACTCAAAATATGTTCATACATTGATGGATATTGATTTGGCCAATTGATTTCCAATAGAGATTAAAGGTAAAACTGAATGGAGAGAAGATATTCCTTCTAACAAATGATTGTGGCACAACTGGGCATCCTTATGGGGAAAAAAAATGAACCTTGACCCTTAATGTCACTACACACACAAAACTGAATTCAAAATGGATTGTATGCCTTAAATGTAAGAGCTGAAAGTAGAAAATACTAGGAGAAAATCTTTACAACCTTAGGATAGGCAAACATTTCTTAGGGCACAAAAGCACAAACCATTAAAAATGATAATAAATTGACTTTATGGGACCTTAAAACTTCTCCCCATCTAAAGATAGCAAGCCACAGACTGTAGAAAAAAATACATATATAATATATATGACAAATTATTCATTTCTAGAATAGACAGAAAAAATTTGATAACTCAATAATAAGACAAATAACCCAATTACCCAATAATGCAAATAAACACAACCCAATAAGACACACTGACCATTACAGAAAAGATTTGAAGATTTGAAGAAACATTTCTTCAATTATCTTCAAATAAAATATGTAGAATATATATGTATTAATAAGCACATGAAAGGATGTTCAATGTCTTTAGTCATCGGGGAAATGGGAATTAAAATCATAATAGGATTAACTACTCACTCAGTAAAATAGCTAAAATTTTAAGCCTGCCCATACCAGTAATCAGTTACTATGTGGAGCAAGTGGAACCCTTATACATTACTGGTGGTATGTAAATGATACATCCATTTTGGAAAACAGTTTTGCATTCTCTTATAAAGTTAAACATATATTTACCATATGGCCTAGGAATCCCTCTCCTAGGTATTTACCCAAGAAAAGTGAAAATACATATCCATATAGATATTTTTTTTTTCCACTTTGGGAGGCTGAGGTGGCTGAATCACTTGAGGTTAGGAATTCAAGACCAGCCTGGCCAACATGCTGAAACCCCATCGCTACTTAAAAAACAAAAATTAGCTGGATCTTTTACATGAATGTCTATATCAGTTTTATTCACAATATTCAAAGCCTGAAGACAAACCAACAGTTCATCAACAAGTGAACAATCAAATTATAGTATATTCATATTAAATACAATGAAATAGGAGTCAGCAATAAAAAGAAATGAACTACTGATAGACCCAACAATGTGGGTAAATCCCAAAAATATTATGCTGAGTGAAAGAAGCTAGACACAAAAAAAGTATACTATATGATTCCAATTGCATGAAATTCTAGAACAGGCAAAATTAATATGTAAGAAAACAGATCAGTATTTGCTTGGGTTCAGGAATGGTGGAAGGATTGATTGAAACAGTACATGAACTTTTAGGGGTGATAGAAATATTCTGTGTCTTGATGCAGATGTGTTTATTTGTCAAAATTTATTTTACTGTATGCTTAAAATGGGGCTATATATTAGTAAATTAAACTGTTTGTTCTAAAAAGTAAATGTGTGTGTATAACATTTAAGGAACCCTAAAATAATTTTAATTATTTAAATAGGGAACACGATATCTCAAAATAATTTTAGACTTTCTCTCCTTTTGAAGAAACATTAACGCCTCTATTTGGACAAACTATAATATAACACATTTTTATAGTAACAAGTGCTCCAGTCGTTTAAAGAGATCCTAACCTTTGAGTTTGAGTCTCAGCTAGGAATAAATCCTTTTAAGTTCTACATAAAAAACACTCTCTTGAATTCCGTAGAAAGAAAACACTGCCCGCTTACAGAATTTTTCACTGCCAAAAAGATTGTGGCTAAGAGGTAGCTCTTTTTGATGGAGAAAGGACACCTTCAAAAATCTCTCTACTTTCTATGGCTCGCACCTGTAATCCCAGCACTTTGGAAGGCCGAGGCAGGTGGATCACTTAAGGCCAGGAGTTCGAGACCAGGCTGGTCAACATGACAAAACCCTGTCTCTACTAAAAATACAAAAATTAGCCAGGTGTAGTGGTGCTCACCTGTAATTCCAGCGACTTAGAAGGCTGAGATGAGAAGATCTCTTAAACCCGCAAGGCAGAGGTTGTAGTGAGCTGAGATCACGCCACTGCCCTCCAGCCTGGGCAACATAGTGAGACCCTCCATCTCAAAAAAAAAAAAAAAAAAAAAAAGGCCAGGTATGGTGGCTCAAGCCTGTAATCCCAGCACTTTCAGAGGCTGAGGCAGGGTGATCTCCTGAGGTCAGGAGTTCAAAACCATGGCCAACATGGCGAAACCCCATCTCTACTAAAAATACAAAAATTAGCTGGGCGTGGTGGAGGGTGCCTGTAATCTGAGCTACTTGGGAGGCTGAGGCAGGGGAATCACTTGAACCTGGGAGCTGGAGGTTGCAGTGAGCCAAGATCGCACCATTGCACTCCAGCCTGGGCGACAGAGCGACACTCCGTCTCAAAACAAACAAAAAAGGATAAGGTAAAATATTAATTCTTAGTAAACTGAAAAATTAAGTATGTATATCATAATATCTAGAGTTACCACTAAATAAATAAAAAGACAAAAAGCTGTATGGAGAGATATCATCAAAAAGAAATCATAAATTAAATTGGAATAGTAGAAAATATTCACATAATCCCAAAGAAGTCACAAAAGAGGAGACAAACATAAACCAGAGAGAACAAACAGAAAACAAGTAATAAAATGTTAAACCTAAATCCAGGCCGGGCACGGTGGCTCACGCCTGTAATTCCAGCACTTTGGGAGACCGAGGTGGATGGATCACCTGAGGTTGGGAGTTCGAGACCAGCCTGACCAACATGGAGAAACCCCATCTCTACTAAAAATACAAAATTAGCCATGCGTGGTGCCACATGCCCATAATCCCAGCTACTCGGGAGACTGAGGCAGGAGAATTTCTTGAACCCGGGAGGCAGAGGTTGCGGTGAGCCGAGATCGTACCATTGTACTCCAGCCTGGGCAACAAGAGCAAAACTCCATCTCAAAAAAAAAAAAAAAAAAAAAAATCCAACCACATCCATAATTTTAAAAAATGCAAATGGTTTAAATGCAGCAATTTGAAATCAGAGATTTCTGGGCGTGGGGGCTCATGCCCCTAATCCCACCAGTTTAGGGGCACTGCTTGAGCCGAGGAATTCAACACCAGCCTGAGTAACATAAGGAGACCCTGTCTCTACAAATAATAACAATAATAATAATGATGATAAAGAAAGAAAATTAGCCAGTTGTGGTGGCTCACATCTGGGTAGTCCCACCTACGCAGGAGTGTGAGGTAGGAAGATCACTTGAGTACAGGAGGTCAAGGCTGCAGTGAGCTGTGATTGCACCACCACACTCCAGTCTGGATGACAGAGCAGTACCCTGTCTCAACATATACAAATAAATAGAGATTATCCAAATGGATGTTAAATGACAGCATATATACATGCTGTCTATGAGAAACTCAGTTCAAACATAATGATATAGGCAGCTTTAAAATAAAAGGATATGTGGCTCATTCCTGTAATCTCAGCACTTTGGGAGGCCAAGGTGGGCGGATCACTTGAGGTCAGGAGTTTCAAGACCAGCCTGGCTAACATGGTGAAACCCCATCTCTACAAAAAATACAAAAAATTACCCAGGCATGGTGCTGGGTAATTACAGGTGGTGCACACCTGTAATCCCCTCAGCTGCTGGGAAGGCTGAGGCAGGAGAATCGCTTGAACCTGGGAGGCGGAGGTTGCTGTGAGCTGAGGTCGTGCCACTGCACTCCAGCCTGGGTGACAGAGCGAGACTCTGTCTGGAAAAAAATAAATAAAACAAACTGTAACAAACTTAGTAGAGTTGAAATCATACAAAGTATGGCCTTTAACATAATGAAACTAACCTGGAACTGAATAAGAGAAAGAAAAATCCCCCAAATGCTTAGAAATTAAACAACACACTTCTAAATTGTT